>NC_057343.1:13072500-13697500 GCF_016509475.1 Prionailurus bengalensis
CTGACTCCTTGTAGCTAGTGTCAGAATTTAAATGAATTGTAGGACACCCAGTTCATTTCAGAGAATTGGAGAATTAGTTGTTGTTGGAAAGACACAGTCATGGTTAGCAAAAGAATAAGCAGTGAAAAAGTCTTTCAGAGGAAAAAATGGTACATTGGCATATGTGACAAGTTGAGCAAAATTATTGGCATGCAAAGATCAAAAATTGGTAGTTGAAACAGCTACCATCAAAAGAGCTATCTCAGAATGTCACTATCAAAATATTATGTGATCATATTTACAGCCATTATACAATCTTTTTCAAGTGTCATTGAGGTGCACAGAGCACAGCACTATTTTGATTTTTGAGCGATGTGATCCCAGAAACATACTTATTTCACGCTGTGAACCCTGTCCCACATAAAAGGTTACCAACATGTAAAGAAACATCAAGACTTGCTAGCATATGTGGGCAAGAAGGATCAAATATAAAGAAGCAGAGGAATCCTTAGGATGATGAAGATCTAATTACAAATTAAAATGCTATGATCGTCTTCAAAAACTGTCTGGAACAAACAGAAAGGATATCTGCACATGCATGTGTCCATCTATCCACACACGTACATACAGAGCAAAGAGTCTGCTAGCACTCGCGGGAGACGGGGAGAGGTAGACGGAGGAGGGAGAGTGTGGAATGGTGCAAGTAGGAACCAAGTAGGGGGAGACGTCCATTTTCCCCTTTTGTGTGTCCTCATGTATTATTTGAATTATATTTCTCATGATCACATGTGGATGTCACCTCAAAATTAATAAAATAGAACAAAATTCAAGCCTTATTGTCAGTCACATTTTATAAATGAGGAAACTGGAGTTCTTATGTACAAAGTCAAATGAGATCTCCTTCCAGAGCACCTGCTATACTTCACTTTCAGGCATCAGAATTATAGATCGCTCATATTAAAGGTCTGTCTGTACCATTCAGGAAGGCATATAGGTTTTTAGATAATAAACAGCCATATGAAATTCTGAGGTCTTTCCAGGACATTGGGAGAGTGTGGGATTCATGAAACTGTTCTCTCAGCCTGATGAGGAGAAAATGAAACCGTATCATCCCAAACACCCATAGAATATTTGCTGTTCTTGATAAATAGCCTGGCCTGCGTTCCAGTGCATGAAGTCATGAAGGGAACAAGCTGGTGGTTTTCACACAGCATTTTGCAAGTCTGTCACTTTTCTTGGAGGGAGGGGTCTTGCTTGTCTTTTCTATGGACAGGTGATAGGTGTACACATTACACTTAAATTTGTTTTTCCTGTTTCCGTAAAATGGAATAGAGTGCCAGGTGCCAGACAAAGTCTTTGTGTTTGGCATTTTTATTTTTTGATGATGAAGATCGAGTAGAAGTAAAAGTAGCTATATTAATTATGCCATACAGCAGGTGAACCAAAAAATGTGTAGGTGGCACATTTCCATCCCTAGGGTATTTTATGACAGCTATAAGCCTATAAAAGGACTGACATGCAATGGAAACAGTGACACAGCTTTCAGAATGGCAATGCAAATGACACCACAAAGATTACAACTCTGTGACATGTTTTCTTCTCATAAGATTTAAAGGATTGAATTTAAAAAAAGACAAAAGAAAAAGACAACTTTCCTGTCTTTACTTGGAGTGCTGAGGAAATTCCCAGCAGGGCTAAAAATTCAGAAAATAAATAGATTGCCACTATCATAAGTGATTAAGGACAACAATAATAAAAACAAAATCCCTGCCATGGTTAGCTACTTACATCACCGGAAGTGAATAAAGTAGCAATAACCTGGCTCAAGACATTCACCCAAGTTGACATCTCATGTTTTCTCCAGCAGCCTCCTAGCCGCTATAGCCCTTTGTACCTATAACTGTTCCCTGCTCCCTCAGCCTACCCCCCAAATCCCCTTCCAACCATGCCCCCATGCCTTCTCAGATGCACAAGCCTGTGGTGAATTATTTTCCAGGAAAAAAAATGTCTCCTTAAAAGCTTTGCAATGAGTGTACTATAGACTGACCAGTATTCCACCATAACCCCCCCACCCCCCGGGGCCAAAAGCTTTTCCATTCAACAGGCTTCCTCCTCCGTTCTTCATCATCAATGCAATATACTGAGCACCTGCTGCCTTGATCCATTCTGGGGACTACAGAATGAGGACAAGCCTTTCCATCCTCAAGAAGCAAGCCAGAGCACTTGCCAAATAAACTCTACACGTTGCTGTTTTCTATTTTATGATATTCTTACCTTCTCGTTAATATTTCAGCATGGGTGACAGCTAAATGGAAAAGGAGGAAGGAGAAGATGTATTTTGTAAAATGTGAAAGGGAAAAGAAAGCTTTATTTCTAAAATTAAGAAGCAGAGATTCTGGGATAAAAAGGTATGAAGAGGGCACTAAAGAACAATTTTGTCATGACTAAATTTTCTATTAAATCCTCCTTTTGACAAAAAGAAACACAAATTGTTCAAGCTTCTGTATCCATTTCCTCAATCCCTCTGACCCAATAGAGACCATTCTGGAAGCAGGGATGCTGCTGACACCCAGTGGAGGGTGGCCTGAGTTAGGCGCAGCATAGACGGTAGAAGGAAGGGATACACTGATAGATATTTATGGAGTACAATGGCCAGGAGTTTCTTTTTCTTTTTTTCTTTTTTTCCTTTTTGCATTTTTATTTTTATTGTATTTTGTTTCATTTTATTTTATTTATTTTTTTAATATAATTTTTTGTCAAGTTAGCTAACATACAGTGTATACGGTGTGCTCTTGATTTTTGGGGCAGATTCCCATGATTCATCGCTTCCATACAACACCCAGTGCTCATCCCAACAAGTACCCTCCTCAATGTCCATCACCCATTTTACCCTCTCCTCCACCCCAACCCCATCCACCCTTAGTTTGTTCTCTGTATTTAAGAGTCTCTTATGGTTTGCCTCCCTCTCTCTCTTTTTGTAACTATTTTTTCCCCTTCCCTTCCCCCATAATCTTCCACCTCTGAGTGAAAACATATGATATGTCTTTCTCTGACTGACTTATTTCACTTAGCATAATAACCTCCAATTCCATCCATGTTGCTGCAAATGGCAGGATTTCATTCTTTCTCATTTCCAAGTAGTATTCTATTATATGTATAAGCCACATCTTCTTTATCCATTCATCAGTTGATGGACATTTAGGCCTTTCCCATAATTTGGCTATTGTTGAAAATGCTGCTATAAAAATTGGGGTACATGTGCCCCTATGAATCAGCACTGCTGTATCCTTTGGATAAATTCCTAGTAGTGCTATTGCTGGGTCTTAGGATAGTTCTATTTTTAATTTTTTGAGGAACCTCCACACTGTTTTCCAGAGCAGCTGCACCAGTTTGCATTCCCACCAACAGTGCAAGAGGGTTCCCATTTCTCCATATCCTCGCCAGCATCTGTTGTTTCCTGAGTTGTTAATTTTAGCCACTCTGACTGGTGTGAGGTGGTATCTCAATGTGGTTTTGATTTCTATTTCCATGATGATGAGTGATGTTGAGCATCTTTTCATGTGTCTGTTGGCCATCTGGATGTCTTCTTTGGAAAAGTGTCTATTCATGTCTTCTGCCCATTTCTTCACTGGGTTATTTGTTTTTTGGGTGTTGAGTTTGGTGAGTTCTTCACAGATTTTGGATACTAACCCTTTATCGGGTATGTTGTTTGCAAATATCTTTTTCCATTCTGTCAGTTGCCTTTTAGTTTTATTGATTGTTTCCTATGCAGTGTGGAAGCTTTTTATCTTGATTAGGTCCCAATAGTTCATTTTTGCTTTTATTTCCCTTGCCTTTGGAGATGTGTCGAGCAAGAAATTGCTGTGGCTGATGGCCAGGAGTTTCTAATGATCACATGAGATGGGAATATAGGAAAGGAGATAAAAGTGTCAAAGATAATGTCTTAATTTTTGGTTTAGGCAAAGATTTGGATTGGCAGTGCAATTCCCTCTGATACTGATGTAAGAAATTCAGGAAGGAGCAGGGTGAAGCTGAAGAAAAGGAGACTATTTCGGTTTAGAAACTACATTTGTTGGATTTAAGGGTAAATTGATCAAGCTTTCAAATGTAAGGGTAAGATGATCAAATGTAAAGAGGAGGGAGATGAGAGCCTTCCTACACTCTCCTCCTCAGGCTGTCTCTTTGAAAATACAGGGGTCCTCATCAAACGTCTGACCTTGTACTTCATAAGGCAAGGTCATGAACCTTCTGACTTTGGAATTATAAACACAACCTCCAAGATGAACTTGAAAGTCCCTCTTGTGTGTGAGACAGTCACACACAAGAGGTGTGTCCTCTAGTCTCTATTGGAGATAAAAGTTTTTATTGTTTTTCCTCTTTTGCTTTTATGAATGAGTTTATGTGAAATTCTGTCCAGACATTATAGATAAGTTCCTGCTACCTTTACTTATATGTACATCTGATAACATTTATTCAATTTTAAATTGATTTTTCTTGTGGCACCTGGCTGACCAGTCAGTGGAATGTCCAACTCAAATTCAGCTCAGATATGATCCCAGGATCATGGGATTGAGCCCAGCATCAGGTTCTGCACTCAGTGTGGAGCCTGCTTAAGATTCTCTCTCTCCCTCCCTCTGCCCCTCTCCCCTGCTCTTTCTCTCTTTCTCTCTAAAATAAAAAAATATATAACAAAATTGTTTTTTCTCTCTTCTCTATTGGTATGGAGGGGTCTTGCTTTGGTAGGGTTGTTTATTTCTCCAACAGTAAGCCATGGAATATATAAGTGGAGATGTCCAGAAAGCAAATGCTATGGACTTGATATTATTGGCTTACAAAATATCAGAAGTTATTCTTGGAGTGGAAAGAAAAGGAGAGTGGGATTAGATCCCTGAGCTACAATATCATGCTCACAGAAGAGATGCAGAAGAGTCCATAGATGAGGAGAAAGTAAGAAGGCCATATATCTCTTGTTCATTGTGCTTCCCTGGGCCTGGACATATGATAAGGTTTGTTGAATGAATAAGTGAATATTGTTGGAATCTTCCCTGGCCCAAAGGTAGAAGACACTTCTCTGAATCAGAGGACATTTCGCTAAGGCTTGGTTTGACTGTTGCTTCATATCTCAAGTTTTCATCTTTCCCCATTAGTCAAGACCTTCTCTCCCTCATCTCTCTGTTATAGACACATAGAGAAGATGACCCCAATAGGATAGGAACCCCACCATCTGCTAATCAGCTTCCTCTTCATCCACATACTGATTTGGTGGGGATGCATTCTCCCTGCATTATTCTATCCCTCAGTCCAATTTATATTCTCTGGATCCACTGCATAATTTCTAACACTCTCTTTAAAAAGCATTCTTGGCTAACATTAACAACTCAGGCAACAACAGATGTGGGCTAGGATGCAGAGAAAGAGGCTCTCTTTTACACTGCTGGTGGGAATGCAAACTGGTGTAGCCACCCTGGAAAACAGTATGGAGGTTCCTCAAAAAATTATAAATAGAACTACCCTATGACCCAGCAATTGCACTACTAGGTATTTATCCAAGGGATACAGGCATGCTGTTTCGCAGGGGCACATGAACCCCAATGCTTGTAGCAGCTCTATCAACAATAGCCAAAGTATGGAAAGAGCCCAAATGTCCATCGATAGATGAATGGATAAAGAAGAAGCGGTATATATACACAGTGGAGTATTTCTCAGCAATCAAAAAGAATAAAATCTTGCCATTTGCAGCTATGTGGGTGGAACTAGAAGGTATTATGCTAAGAGAAATTAGTCAGAGAAAGACAAATATATGACTTCACTTATATGAAAACTTTAAGATACAAAACAGATGAACATAAGGGAAGGGAAGCAAAAATAATATAAAAACAGGGATGGGGACAAAACATTAGAGACTCTTAAATATGGGTTACTGGAGGGGTTGTGGGAGGGGGATGGGCTAAATGGATAAGGGGCATTAAGGAATATACTCCTGAAATCATTGTTACACTATATGCTTAACTAACTTGGATGTAAAGTAAAAAAAAATAATAAATGGAATTCAGGTAAAAAATAAAAAGCATTTTTAATGTTTTGTGTTTTAAAATTATTTATTATTTTGAGGTGCCTGGGTAGGTCAGTCATTAAGCATCTGGCTCTTGATTTTGGCTCGGGTCACCATCTCTCAGTTTGTGAGATTGCGCCCTGACTCGGGCTCTGTGCCGACAGCCCAGAGCCTGCTTGGGATTTCTTCTCCTTCTCCCTCTGCCCTTCCCTCCCTCCCCCTCTCTCTCTTTCTCTCTCAAAATAAATAAATAAACTTAAAAAATAAATAAAATTATTTATTATTTCAAAAAAGATACATGAAATATATGTATTTGTATATGTGAATAGTAGTAAAAAAATATCCATATAGCCACTATGCAGTTTAAAAAATAGAATATTCACAAACCACAGACACTGTTGAAGCCTGTTGCATTTCCTTTATCCTGGTATCTCCCTCCCTTTGTCAGAGGGAATCAGTATTGAGAGCTATGCATTTATAATTCCTTTACTCTCATTATAGCTTTACATGTGCAGTATAACAAATATGTGATTCAATTTTACATTATTGGAAATTTATAAAATGTTATCTTGTATGTAACTTCACTTTTACTCAACGTTACATTTTTGAGATTCATGATTTTTTATAGGCAATTAAAGTTCATTCATTTTCTCTGTTGTATACTATTCCAGTATATTACCAATTCTCTATTCCCTGCCCAACTAGATTTGATTTGTGCCCAGTGTTTTTCTTCTATGAGCAAAGCTGCCAAGGACATTCTGGAATGTGAGTCTTGGTGCACATTTCCCAGAATGGTGTGTAGTTGGGAGTAGAATTGCTGACCACAAGGTTCTCAGGCTTTGAATATGTTCACATTTACAAGATAAGACCAAACTTTTCCAGACTTTTCCAGACTTCCATCAGTGGTATATGAGAGCTTTCATTGTTCTATGTTTTTACCAAAATATAGCTGTGGTAGAAATTTAAATATTTTTTGCATTTATTTATTATTTTAATTGAATAATGGTTTAACATTTGAGAGGATCAGAAGAGTGTAGAGTGAAAAATATCTTCAATTCCTTTCTCCAAAGGCAATGAGTGTTGCTAATTTCTAGTTTATCTTTTGAGATATGGTCTATGCAAATCCAAGGAAATATGTGTGTATATGCATATGTGTGTGTTCACCTTTTTACATAAATTGTAGCATGCCATACACACTATTATGCACCTTGGTTCTATCCAAATGATAAATTATGGAGATTGTTTCATATTAATATATGATGATGAGTAAGGGATGAGCACTTAAGTTTTTAAAAAGTTTTTGTCTTAAAGTAAATTCAAACTTACAGAAGGTTGCAAGATAGTATAGAGAACTTCCTTATAATCTTCACCGAAATCCATTAATTTTTCATACTTTGTTACGTTTGGCTTATCATTCTATTTCTCAAATATTTTTTTAATCGGTTTTGAGCCATTTGAGAGTAGGTTGCCTATGTCATGCCTCTTTACTCCTTAATATTTCTGTATGTTTTTCCTAAGAGCAAGCTATACCCAATGTATAGTTGCCAAATTCAGAAAACACAATATTGATATTTTTTTAATCTGTTATAAAGCCAGTACTCCAATTTCATGATGGTCCCCAAAAGCACTTTATAGCATTTTTTTCTTTACTGAATGAAAAGTTACATCTAACTGGTTCTTTTTATTCTCCTTTATTCTGGAATAATTCCTCTGCCTTTGCTTGTCTTTAATGATGTTGATACTTTTGAAGAATTAGGTTAGATATTTTAGAGAATATCTCTCAATTTGGGTTTGTATATTGTCCATGATTTTTGCTGGCATGTGACCTGGGGGACACTGTGTCCACTTGAGATATTACATCCAGAAAAAAGAATATCTGTTTACCTCTTATTGGTGATGTTAATTTTGCTCATTTGACTAAGGTACTGTCCAGTTGTGCCACTGGACAATTATTAATTTTCCTTTTGTGATTAATAAGTAATTTGGGGGGCGATATTTGAAATTGTATTCCTTTCCTAGAGTTAGCATCCATTGATGATTCCTGCCCCTGTCAGTTTTAACTAGGATGTTTGCAAAGAAAGTGATATGATTAAAATTCTATAATTTCTTTCATCGTTATTAGTTAGCATTAGACTATAAGAGTTTTTCTGGAGCGCCTGGGTGGCTCAGTCAGTTAAGTATACAATTTTGGCTCCGGTCATGGTCTCGCAGTTCATGGGTTTGAGCCCCGTTTCGGGCTCTGTGCCGACAGCTCAGAGCCTGGAGCCTGGTTCGGATTCTGTCTCCCTCTTTCTGTGCCCATCCCTTCCTCATGCTCTGTCTCTGTCTCTCAAAAATAAATCAACATTAAAAAATTTTCAAAAACAAAGAAAGGGTTTTTCCCTTCTCTCTTTCCCATTCATTCATTCGTTATCAATACCATCTCATGAGTTCTTATTTTATTCAGTGGATTATAATTTGCCACCATTTCCCACATTTGGTCAGTGCGAATCCCTTCAATCTTTCTTTCATATCGCTTTTTATTAAGGACTTTATGTATATATAATAAAGTTCTTTGATTTAAATTATACAGGGTATCTATCACCAAAATCAGGATTAGAACAGTTCCCTTATTCTAAAACAATTTTGTGCCCATTGTAACTGATTCCTTTCCCACCATCACCAACTCCCGGCAAATACTGATGTGTTTGCATCATCCCTGGTTTTGCCTGTTTCTATAACTCTGTCTAATTGAAATCAACTTGAATCCAGCTTGGTAAGGACTAAAAAATATATTGCTAGATTTGCTAACATTTTGTTTAGGATTTTCACATGTATATTCACAAGTGACATTGTAGTTAATTTCCTTCTCATACCTTCCTTGCCAAGTTTGGGGATCAAGTTATTGTAGTTTCATAAAATTATTTAAGAGGTATTCCCTATTTATAATTCCCCCCTTAAATGCATAAGATATTGAAATAATCCATTCCTTGATAAGTGAATAGAACTCACTTGTTGACCTGCTATCTTCCTTGTAAGAATATTTTAAACTACTGATTCAATTTATTCACATATTAAAAGACTCTTCATTCAGGCTTTTTTTTTTCTTTCTGAGTCAGAATTTGTACATTATTTCATACTAGGCCTCTGTCCATTTAATATGGTTTTATATTTGATGGCACAAAGCTATTCATGGTATTCTCTTTGAATTTTTTTGAATTTTGTCTGCATTATCTGTAATTATGTCTTTTAAACATTTTCTAATATAACATATATACTAAATTTTTATGAATCTTTATCAGATATTTATAATTTTTACTGGGTGTGTGTTTTAAGAACCAGATATTGAAAGTGTTAATTTTCTCTATTGTATATCAGTTTTCTATTTGAAACCATAGGGGAGAGAACAAAGATTCTGTAAAGGATCGTTTTTCTGGCAGGCGTTTGTTTTTCTGGCCCATTTTTCACAATGATGTAGTCATCTTCCTAACTCCTGATCCAATGTGCACATCTCACCTTTAGCTTTGCCACTGAGAGCTGTCCCAGGGCTTTGTTGGATTCCAAGTAATCGCCAAAGCTCACCTTTTGCCCCCACAACAGACAGATCCTGGGTTAGGAGGTTATTCTTCACTCATGTGCTTTCAGCTCGTTTTTCCCCTGGTAGGCGTTTTACCTTCTGTCCTGCAAGCTCATCAATGAATTTGAAAATGTGTTTGTTACAATTTATCCAGGGGATATTATAAGAAGAGGGCTTTAAAAAATATCTAGCCTGCATGCACCAAGGAGCTGAAGTCCATTTAATGAAAGACAAGTTTAAACTAAAAATAAAATCAGAAAAGAAAAAAATTATTCTGTATAGCAATGTAATGAACTAGCAAATAGAACTACAGCATAAGCCATATATGTAATTTTAAATTTTCTCATGGCTACATTAAAAAAATGGAAAAGAAATAGATGGAGTTAATTTTAAAGCACCATTTTATTTGATCTAGTATATCCAAAATATTACAATTTCAGTATAATGAATGTAAACACTATTGGTGAAATAGTTTATACGGTTTTGTGCTAAATCTTCAAGTGTATGCATTTTTATACTTACGGCACCATTCAGTTTGGACTAGCCACATTTTAAGTGTCTAATTTCACATCATGCTAGCCACTATTGTCCTGGATAGTGCAATATATGGCATCTTTACCATGTTTTTATTATATTTATCTAGATTTTCTCCATATATGCATAATCTCTAAAATCTTTTCCTCATATCATCTTTGTCTTTCCTTTTAGAAAATGATTCTTATTTTCTCTATATGTAAAGAGAGATACAATTTTCAGGAGCTTCTTTGGTTTAACAACTTTAATTCATATAAGACCTTGATATTGTCAAAATATTTTTCATTATTCTAACAACTAGGCCTTGTTAAAAGTCTACTGCAAATGAGGAATAAGGGAGAGGTTTCACATTTGGAGTTTAAAACTTTCAAATAAAAATAAGCAGCCATTTGATGTGTTTAAAATTCATATCCGTTATGTTAAAATGTGGAAGCAAAGTACTTCAGAATACTTCTAAGTGTTGTATATTTAGGAGCTGAAAGATGATTCCATTTTCCAAGCTAATAGATTCAAGGAATAGCTTCATAGTTGTTATCACCCTGAATATATTTAATCATTTATTTCACTGGATGTTTAAAAAACAAATGTCCCACTGTCACCAGGTACTTGCTAATAAGCCACAATAACCCAGTTTTCTAGCCCTGCTTATAGATGCCGCTTGCCATCAGAAACCAAGGCAGGATGCCAGAAACCACAGGTTCCAAATAAGCCCCCTGACCCAGTTTTTGACCTGTTTGATCCAGGTCAGGCACCATGCTAACCCTCCAGATGATCTCAAGTTCATTACCATCTAATTGTAATAGCAGTAAAATACACCAACCAGGGCCGTGATACATCAGACTGTGCCTATTTAAGGGAAGAAGAAAGGTGGCACTCTGATTCTGAAAAGCCTCCTCCCACTTTGCTGAAAACCCCCTATGTCAGCTTGCTTACCAGCCCTTTAATTACTCTCACCTAAAAAACTCTGACCTAATTGGGGAGAAGGTCCTAGAGCATCGTTATTTGGCTATGTGGGGAACCATATTGAGTAGGCAAAGAACCTACCACTTTGGTAACACTACTATATATATATATACACACACACATATATATATACCATATATATCCCATATATATCCCATATATATTATTAAAATATATTATTAAAAATATATTAATATATATGGTATATATATACCATATATATACGATATATATATATACCATATATATATCATGTATATATATGGTATATATATACCATATATAGATACGATATATATATACCATATATATATAGATACGATATATATATATATTTAATGTTTATTTATTTTTGAAAGAGAGAGACAGAGCGCGAGCAGGGGAGAGGCAGAGAGAGAGGGAGACAGAATCCGAAGCTGTCTCCAGGCTCTGAGTTGTCAGCACAGAGCCTGACGTGGAGCTCAAACTCACAGTAACAGTGAAATTAAGACCTGAGATAAAGTCAGACACTTAACCGACTGAGCCACCCAGGCGCCCCTAACACTATCAACATATAATACTATGTACTAGGCTCTTTTAGGCACAGAAAATCAAAGTAGGGAAAATTCATTCCTGCCATTTTGGAAATCTCACAGTAGAGAGTGATTCTACATATTGCATTCCAAGTATTTCGATAAATGTAGTGTTTTATCTATCTATCTATCTATCTATCTATCTATCTAATTATGTATGGTACTCTTAGGTAGACTGTAGGCACAAAATAGATGATGTATAATTTTGTCTATGTAAATTGGAAAATTAGGGGGATTTTTCATAGAGAGGCTGTACTTGATCCCGGTCTTTAATAATGTTCAAAGTCATGAAAGTACACTTTTTGTCAATGACTGTAGAATAAGTTTAACATATGGAGGCTGACTGGTATTCCTAATGTACCCACTTAATTATAGCTAAATTTTAAAAATATTCACAATTTGCTTCAGCTTCTGTTTTAGGTATAGCCATGATCATCCAGAGGACAAAAACATTTCAAAATGATTAAAAATTTTTACCTTTCGGGGCGCCTGGGTGGCGCAGTCGGTTAAGCGTCCGACTTCAGCCAGGTCACGATCTCGCGGTCCGGGAGTTCGAGCCCCGCATCGGGCTCTGGGCTGATGGCTCAGAGCCTGGAGCCTGTTTCCAATTCTGTGTCTCCCCCTCTCTCTGCCCCTCCCCCGTTCATGCTCTGTCTCTCTCTGTCCCAAAAATAAATAAACGTTGAAAAGAAATTAAAAAAAAAAATTTTACCTTTCTTGAGGGAAAAATTCTGATGATCACTTTAAAGAAAAAAACAGGGGGAAAGATATTCATTTTCATAATATTATGGCTGAAAATTATTAACTCAAGATTTATGGAATAACAACATGAAATGTCTTTCTTAGTGTATAAGGGTTATTTCTTAGGGTTTAAGGAACTTAATTTTTACTTCTTTGTTCTAGCATTTCCTTCCATTAGTTGGCTTAGAATTAGAATTCTTAGATTAGAATTCCAATCCTCAGAATTTTCAATGTATATCTTTCCTTTCTTCTTTCTTCCTTCTTCCTTTCTTCTTTCCTTTTTTTTTTTTTTTTTCCAAATGCAGTCCCTTAGTGTGAAGGTTGCAGCTCTTTATGTGGATCAGGTGTGTCTCAATAATAACCCTCTTGCCTTCTCATTAATCCTGAGTGAAGGCAAGTCACAAACATTTTTACCAGGATAGAAAATGCGTGAGAATAGAGCAAGTTGCTTGTCTTTGACCTTTAGTCATTTTTAATAGCCAAGAAGAGTGGTTAGTATTCCAATTAACACCTTTCAGAGACTGCCATCCATGAATGAGTAGCACATTCAGTTGAAGGTGAATCTTATTTGGCACATCCTATGCAAAACAATCTTCTTGTCAGGGAAAATCGAAAGCTACCAAAAAAGTCAGAGTGGAGACAGCAGCTAGGAGACTATATAACGTCAGCACATTTCAAATGCCCGAATAAAGACACAGCAGTCATTTCAAGGTTATCCCAATCTTTGATCTTACTGCGGTGAGGACCAAAGTCTCATCTGGCCAGTGGGTCAAGTGGTCACTGTCATGGGCCCATGCAATATAGCAGCAGGTGGAGCAGAAAGAAGAGCGAAGCAAAATACTTCCTCTTATGTTGATGGTGCTCAAAAGGAAAGACTGTGTCATTTCAGGTGAAATCACAGGATCTTAAGAGTGGTATTGGATTTTGAATGCTCTCTAAATATATATTAACAATGGAAACTATAATAATAAAAGATCATTTAGCACCCAACTTTCCTAAAAATGATTGTTTAAGGGGATAACTCTATAACTATGGCACAACTTTACTGAAACCAAATCATAATTCCCTCTTGACCCCTTTCACTAGAGAAGTAATGCATGTCACAGACTGAATTCAGAAAGAGCACCATGCCTGGGGAGAACTTGCAGGCATGCCTGGCAGGTGCTACCTTCTCTGCCCAGCACAGTGTGGGCAGCAGGCAAGAATTCATGCAGACAGAATAAAAATGCTGGGCAGCTTTCCAGCTCCTTTGGAGTCAAGTCCTGACAGTGCGACTTCATTAGTTTTATTAGAGCATCATCTATTCCCTAAATGTCACATGAATCTCTATTCAAATATAAGTAAAGAAATATAATCCAAAGACAAACATAACTTGTTTGGTGATTATCTAGTGTTTATAAATATTCACACTCTGGCTCTCCTCCAGTGAAAACATTAAGAGCTTGGAGAGTTGATTCTGTGTATCATGATTGTCAATTTTTATTAAGTCATTAATTTACTGAGGACTCAATTTCCTTATGTTATAAAAGGTGGGGGGCAGTTAAATTTAGCATTAGACTAGCCCCTTCTGAAAAGTTCTGTGACTCTAATGAATTAACATCACAGGTGTCAAAATGATTCGCCAGACCAAGCTTTGCCAATTTTGGCCATTATGAGAACTAAACATGGTTTAGTTCCATCTTCTCCATGCTTTGGCTGCTGACAGTTTATTTCCTGTAAATACCATAATATTCTCATCAATGATCATATCAATGTCATTGCAACATCCCAATTGGTCCTCTACACTTACATTTCTCAAAGTGTATTCTTGGGAACCCTAATCCTATAAGATATCTGGTGAAGTTTCCATAGTGAAATAAGTTTGGGAAAGGTTGCCTATGCCCTTCTTGGAGAAACAAAACAAAGGTGAGCAAGTTAAATATTTGAGGTGTTCAAATATGCTTAACCCATCATTTTCTCAGACTTACCTGACCAGAAATCATTGAGTCATAACTCTTAATATGCCAACGTCCTTAGAAACATTCTTTACAAACATCGCTGTACATTTTTAAGTGAACGCTCCAAGATGTAAATATGACTGTGTTACAGTTGTGCTTAGATGTTGCATTGGTTATCCATTTCCCATAGGGTCAAGTTCAGAACTACCCAGTAGGGGTGCAAAACCCTTCCCAGGTCGCCCCTAGAGCTCATTTCCAAACACTTCCTGACATATATCATGCCTGTTTTCAATGTATACTCTGCTTTCTAAGACCTCCTGTGCTATGCTCTTGTCTGGATTCCTCTTCCCTTTGTATTCTGATAGAAAATTCCCATTCTGTATTTAAATCCAGTTTAAGCACGACCTCCTTGTGGAAGATTTCCTTGGCCATCACCCCTACCCTACCCACAATTGGTGAGCTTTCTGTGCTTGTTCTCTAGGCTTCTAGAACACCCTGTGCATGAGTTTCTACATGTTATAGATATTTTGTGTTGCAGTTGTTTTTGCGCATACCTTCTTTGCTGTGCTTCAAATTTCTTGATAGCAGGTGTATTCATGTTAGTACTTTTACAAGTGCATTAAAGTAAGACTTTAACAATGTTTGTTAAAAGAGCAAATGAATACATGAGGACAATTGTCTAATACATAATTGTTAAGGGTAAGTGGAATTTCCAAAAGAGAGTTAGACTGAATTTTCTTGAATTCTCCTTGGAAAGGAAGAAGAGATATGTAGAAGCTATTTTTATTTTTATTTTTTAGGCTATTCGATTTACTTCCTGTTTTATTCTATTGAGCTGATCTGAACTAGGCAAATTTATGAAAATTCTCTGTGAGTTGAAGAAACCTCACAGATCTCCCAGTCCAGTTATTCAGACATATAGTCAATTGTAGCAAACTCTGATCAGATCTATTATAGTCTTTGCAGTAGGTATTTGGGGAGCCCAGAAGATCAGTATATAGCTATTTGTTATGGAGTGTGGCTGAGTGGTGGTCAGGAAAAGCATTCAATAGGCCATGGTATTTAAGCATAACCACAGGGAGGATTTAATTCACCATGCTTAGAAACAAACGCAGAAGAGGAATTTTCATTTCAGCAGAATGCTGGAATGCGACATTGGAAATAAGATCAATGTTTCCATTAGAATCCTCAAGTAAAGCCAAAGCCAAAGCTAAAATATAACTCTGCTACAGCATAATGGAGTATCTTTGCTTAATACATCCCTGTTTATCTTCCTGCATTAAAGTGATAAATGAATTTCTAACTGCCTTTGAGATTTCATAACTCTCAGAAGCATTGCTTTTCTCTTTTAAGATGATTTCAAAGGAAAAATAAAATATTCCCAAAACCATGTAGGCAATGCTTAGAATGTGTGGGCAAACAAATGAATCTCTTTACAATTAATTATAAAAGAAAGAAAGCACTCACCTTCTATCTTTTCTCCCTAATATATATATATATATATATATATATATACACATATATACATACACACATATATGTACATATATACATATATATACATATATACATATATATGTACATATATATATATATTTTGTTTTCTTTAGCAAACTGGACATGCTTCAATAAGAATATCACCTTAAAGGAACATTTCTCAGTAACGACAATGTTAGGTAGGACATGATCCAAGCTCTACTGATTGGTGAAATATGCTGCTTCCAGACTCATAGATAATGTTACTGTATCATGTCACTGGTCAGTTGTGTACTTTGAGTCCCTTCCTGCATGGAAAAGGGCTAGACCAAGCCATCTGCTCAGTTGCTTTTAGGAAAAACAAGACTCATTAATTTTTCCCTTCAATAGGAATGCATTGAGCTCTGCTATGTGGTAGGCATTCCATCAGGGATAGTGAAGAACGAAGATCCTTCTTGATATCATAGTGGAAAAGGAAAACAAGTAAATAAGCTTTTGCAATGCAATGGTATGATTTTATTCTAGGAGTAAAGAGAAGATGCTATGGGACTACACAGTTAATACCTAATGCAGTCTTGGGAAGCACTAGAACAGGGAACATTCATCAAGGCAACATGCATCAGAAGAGCTCTCAGACTACCTAAGTTAGATGTCACATGTCACATAGTCACCCTATGAACCTGTTTAGCTCCTTGATCTTAGAATGATGTTAGGCTGACTCTATTGTGGGATGTTGCTTCTTACTCCAATGGTAATGTACAGTTAAAATTGCATCATTTTTTTACAAATTATTTTAATGTTTATTCATTTTGGAGAGAAAGAGAAAGAGAGCATAAGTGGAGGAGGGGAAGAAAGCAAGGGAGACACAGGATTTGAAGCAGGCTCTAGGCTCTGAGCTGTCAGCACAGGGCCCAACACGAGGCTTGAACCCACAAACCGCGACATCATGACCTGAGCTGAAGTCGGACACTCAACCGAGCCACCCAGGCGCCCCTAAAATTGCATCTATTAATAAAACTAGAAAGTTTTTCTTCTTTCTTGTCCACAGGCATCTATATTTAACACCTTTTATGAGAAACAAAGGGAAATAATGGAACTTGGGCTGATGAATATGTTCATTATCTTGACTATGTGATGGTTTCACAGGTGTGTGTGTGTGTGTGTGTGTGTGTGTGTATACATATATATATGTGTATATATATATGCAAATGTCTCAACTGTGCACTTTAAACATGTGCAATTTATTATATGTTGATTATACCTAAAAATAAAAAAAATATGCTAGGTATGCCACTGCTAAACAAATATACTAACTTACTGGATGTAGTTTTAAGCAATTTTCACTAATCAGGGACTTAAACTCACCGGGTGTCTCTAATTCTGCCTTCTATTCCAAATACATCAAGGGCTACATTAGATTGAGTTTCAGAAATCATCTCGTCAAAGAGAAAGACATTCTTCACTAGAGCTCCTATGGGAGAGGAGAAATTATTTTTGGTGGGGGTGGTAGTTGATAGATAGTGAACTGCAACTAATTCCTTAGAAGACTAGTAGAACTGGGAGGCCAATAGCAAAAATGATTTGAAGCCCATTTCCAGCTGGGGTCAGTTTGCAGTAAAATATCAGGGAGAAATTCCAGGGATGGAAAGATGAGTAATTTGGGGTAGTCCTGCTGAATACTTCAGGAACGTGCTAGTTCAACAGGGGCTAGTTTTTTTCTTGATCATTTATGGACATCATTGCATCACTTAAGATACAGACTAAAGAAATAAAATGATGTAGAGTGAAGGGATACACACAGGGACAGGTTAAGACCTTCAACCTTCCTGTGTCCTTGGCAATGCTCAGAGAACAGATGACTCAAAGATTGGGGGAAAAAAGAAAGCAAATAAGTCACCAAGCAATAGAAATAGAATTTCCTGGAACCTTTCATACTTGTCATCAGAATTGCTCTTTAGTGCCCCACTGGCTCCAGCCTAATAAAGCAGGAAGTTTCCATGCCATTAAGGGACTTTTGTGCACACATTGACAGGGTACTTCATATCTATGAGGCAGTAGGGGAGGAAGGGTTTCACTGTTACTTGGTATAAATGTTTCCCCTTCTTTCCACTGTTTGTACCCAGGTACAAAAAGTACCTACACACCTTGTGGCCAGAATCCCACTTCTTTAGAGGCTATAGATTGCCTGACCTGCCTCATACCAGGTTGGGGTCACTTCACCCCCGCCCCTGCTTACCCCTCTTAGAGTTCTTATCATTCTGGATATAATTGCCTATTCTCTTGAGGTACATACTTTTTTGAGGGGAAAGATCAAGTCTACTTTGTATACTGTTGTGTCTGTTGCTAAGTGGATGGATAGATAGATGAATGGATAGATGACATCTTTCTCATATATCCTATGCTGTACTTCCAAACATGTGGACTGACTTCTTGATATTTTATCAATGTTATAGTTGGCAGTCCATAACAACCAAAACCACTGAATGGAATTAAACAATTCAATTGGTAAAAATTGAGATTTATCTCCAGACCAGACCTCAGCAAGCTATAAGGACTCCAAAGTACTTACCCCACACATTCAAAAATGTCACTAACAGGATATACCACTTCTTTCCTTAACATTGTAAAGATTCCTAAATTGCCTCTAGTAGTTTTATTTAATAAAATTCAATCTCATCTAAACACAAGTCTTTAAATTATGAGCTTGTTTTAAAGTGTGAATGAAATACTTTACAGTTTAAGGTTAACTGGAATTCTTTCAGAGGCATGTCTCTCTTTAAAGATGAGATCCAAGTTTATTGGTTTATTTCCCAAAACTAATATAGAGTAAAGAATCAACTTAAAAGTTATGCAGCAAGTAATAGACAAATTATATTTTGGAAAAGCAGTAGAGCTCTGTGAGGACATCGCTATGTTGGAGATATTTTGCCCCCCACTTTTATAAGCCCTGGGGTGAAGTCATCTTGCCTGACTCAGGGCTTCAGGACCATCCTCCAGGCCCTTCCAAACCCTTTTCCCCAACAGCATTCCTTTCCAGGGAATAAACACTCTTTTCTTGTAATTCAGCTCAACAATCACCTTCTCTAACAAGCCTTTTTTCACACTCACTCTCCTTTTATTCAGCATGTCCTTACAATTGAACTCTCTTCTTTGTTCTTCTGCTTTCTCTTATTTGGATGCCAATCAGAGTAGCTGTAATGTATAATATGCATCTCTTTGCTGGACCATATATGCCAGGCCCTTAGGTGTAGAGATACAATTTTATTTGATATTGTGTCACCAGAATTTTCAACAACACTCACCACATTGTGGGTACTTCATAAGTGCATTTGGAATGATTCTATATAGTCCTCCCTTCCTGCCACTTCCCAATGCACTCATTTTTTCTTTTTTAAATATTTTAATTTTAAATATTTTAGGTTTAAAGACAGTTACTAAACTAGTACAGATATTTTCCGTATACCATTCATCTAGCTTTTCCTGATGTGCACATCTTCTATAGCATGATACAGTTAATAACGTTAAGAAATTAACATTGGCTTAATACTATTAACTAAAATATAGATTTTGTTTGGATTTCATAAGTTTTTCCATTGAAAACTTCGTCATTTTTCTTTCCAGCTTCTAATTCAGGATGCCACATTACATGTTAATTTTCTTCTCCAAACTGTGATAATTAATCTGTCTTTCCTTGTCTTTCATGACACTTGAAGAGTGTTGGCCAAGTATTTTGCAGAATGTCCCATGATATGGGACTCTCAATTGTTTTTCTTTTTAAAAAACATTTTTTTTACATTTATTTATTTTTGAGAGACAGAGACAGAGCACAAGTGGGAGAGTGGCAGAGAGAGAAGGAGACACAGAATCTGAAGCAGGCTCCAGGCTCCTAGCTGTCAGCACAGAGCCCGACATGGGGCTCTTACTCACCAACTGTGAGATCTGACCTGAGCCAAAGTCAGATGCCCAACTGACTGAGCCACCCAGGCGCCCTTCTGTTGTTTTTCTTATAATTAGATTGCGGTTATGGGTTTTGGAGGAGAAAAACACAGAAGTGATATAACCATCTCATCATTATATATCAGAATGCATGACATCAACATGACTTATTACTGGTGATGTTATTCATGATCACTTTGTTAAAGTAGTGACTGCCAGGTGTCTCCAAAGTAAAGTTAATAACTAATAGAATTCTTCTTTAGTAATAGGTATTAAATAAATATTTCATTGCTTTATTCAACAACAGTCACTAACTTGTACTATGGGCCAAACTGATGGTCGTCCAGCTACTGGGATATAACAATGAAAAAAGATAGCCGGAAGTCCTTTTCTCAAGGAGTTTACATACTAGTGGGAGAGGCACATAGTAAATAAGATAAATAATCAAAAGATACATGTTTAAAGAGAAAAATTAAAAAGGAAAGGTATGGGAAGAGTTGACATTTTAGAAGAGATTGTTAGAGAAAGTCTCCCTGAGAAGTGAGAGACTGAATATGCAAGCAGACAATGTCCACACCATATAAAAGAATAGAACACTGATCTACAACCTATGGCATCCAGCTCAGGAAATCAATACCTGATCTACAGTAACCAGCCAGGAAGCCAGTCTGCTCTTTCTAAATCAGACTTGCAGGAAGTCAGACCACTATCTTTAGTAAACACTCCAAGAAGCCAAAACAATAATCCCTTTAAGAAGTGGCCCCAAATGTCCAACACTTAATAACTGACAGCTTTCCAAATTTAAGACCAACTAGAGAAAGCACTCCTAATAAATCACATACGTAGCCCACTTACACCTTTCCTATGCCAACAACCTCCAATCTGGGCATACCTGAAACCTCCTTTCCCGTCATAAAGTTTTCCCATTCCTATTCCTGTCTGTGAGTCTCTGCTGAAACTCTGGAAAAAGTGATGGTGCTGACTCCTTTGCTGTAGTGAATGCTGAACGGGCAGCCTTTTTTGTCACTTGGTTGGTCTCTGTTTATTTCCACAGAGTAAAGACTTGGAACAAGGAAGAGACAGAGCCATGATGGGGGAAGAGCACTGCAGGCAGAGAGAAGAAGCACAGAGGCCCTGAGGTGAGAATCATGAGGCCAGGCCCATAGACTGGGATAGAGAGGGAGAAGATGGCAGCATACCAGGTCAGAAACACAATGGGGCTCAAGCAGGGGCAGATGGGGTAGGACATTGTAACTCAGGGAAAGGGCTTTGGATTTTATTCTTCGTGAGATAGGAAGCCATTGGAGGATTTTCAACATAGGAGTGAATTGATTTAACTGAGATTTTATTTTAAAAAATTTTTTTAACGTTTTATTTATTTTTGAGACAAGGAGAGATAGAGCATGAACAGGGGAGGGTCAGAGAGAGGGAGACACAGAATCTGAAACAGGCTCCAGGCTCTGAGCGGACAGCACAGAGCCCGACGCAGGGCTTGAACTCACAGACCATGAGATCATGACCTGAGCCGAAGTCAGCCGCTTAACCGACTGAGCCACCCAGGCGCCCCTTAACTGAGATTTTAATAAGATTGTTCTCAGTGCTGTGTTTTGGACAAACTAAACCTATACAAGGATGAAAAGAGATCAACTACAAGGCTGTGTGGTCATCCAGGTAAGAGATGATGGTTTGACCAGGATGAATTGACCAGGATGGTGATATTGGAGCTGGTGAGAAATGCTCAGGTTCTGGATAAAGATAGAGTTGTTAGGATTTGCTGAAAGCTTATACCATGTGTGATGTGAGAGAAAGATGATAATCAAGATTTACGCCAAGGCTTTTGATGTGAGCAACTAGAAGTACACATATGGCCTGTACTTTGATGAGCAAGACCATGGGAGGGGCAAGATTTGGTGGAAATGTCAGGAGCTCAGCTTTGTACATGTTAGGATTTGGGTGTTAATTAGACATCCAGGTAGAGATGTGAAGTTAGAAATTGGATATTTGAGTCCAATTCAAGAAAAGGTTGGTATTAAAGATATAAATCTGTGAGGCATCATTGCTTAAGCAAACTTGAGAGCCCTGAGGATGGGTCAGGGCAACAATGCAGTGAGCACAGAAAGAGCAGAAAACGAGGCCAAGGACAAAGCCTTGGAGTGCTCCAGGTTTCAGAGGCCAGGGAGATAGTGGGAGCCAGCAAAATAAACTAAAAAGAGCAGCCAAAGAGGTAAGATGAATTTCTGTTTTTTCAGTAGTGTTCAGGGAAGGCACTTGTTTTCCATTGTCTAGAAAAAAAGCTCTCTGTTTTTACTTTTCCTTCACTCTCTACAACTACAGTACTATACTTCTCAAACACTGCTGACACTAGATGTGTGGGGTTTTCACCTCAAGGAGTTCTGACACTGGCTTCCTGGAGTTAGTGCAGACCCCGTCAGTTAAGGACTCAGTCCCGCGAGACTATCCCTGCCTCAGATACCAACTTGCAAGTAGTATGTCTCCAGGTCACCCACAGCTTCTGTCAAGTTTGGTTACAAATCAGAGGTTTTCATGACCTCCTCCTTGGAATCTGTCATTGGTTTTAACAGTTTACAGAACTTAGAGAAACACTTGTGTTATCAGTTTATTTTATAGTAAAGGACATGATGAAATATACAGATGAATACTCAGATGAAGAGATACATAGGGTAAGGTCTGGAAGGGTCCCAAGGGCACGAACTTCTGTCCCCCTGGAGTTGGTGTGTACCACCCTCCTGGCATATAGCTGTGCACCTACCTGGAAAATATCTCTGCACACCATATTTTGGGGACTTTTATGGAGGCTTCATTATGTGGGCGTGGCTGATTATTGGTTCCATTTCTAGCCCTTCTCCCCTCTCTGGAGAATGGAAGGTGGTGCTAAAAGTTTCTAATTTCTGGTTTTTCTGGTGACCAGTCCCCATCAAGGAGCTCACAAAGAGTCATCTCACCAGAACAAAAGATGTTCCTATTACCCGGGAAATTCCAAAGGAGTTGAGTTCTGTATCAGATGTTGCTGTTACTCAGGAAATTACAAAGGTTTTAGGAGCTCTGTGTCAGGAACATGGGGCACAGATCAATATATGCATTTTCTGTTATTTCGCATCTACTTATGGAAAAAATAGTCAGCTATTTCCTTCATGTAGCACAGTCTTCATTCCTTCACATAAAACAGGAATAATGCCTGTCTGTGGGATAAGTTAGTCCAGGGTGTCAGTGAGGGTATCAGTGACATCATTTCTCACGGCACAAGCAGAATTATGATTCATAAAAAAATAAGGAAAAAAGGGTGCTTATTTTGTAAAAGTGTGTCTTTTAACCTTCTACAGTAAAGGAGGGAGACAAAACAGTTGTGTGTTTCTACCTTGAGTGGTTTGGGCCATAGATTCGTCCCTAGCGATGTTCTTACTACTAATGGTCTATGTAGACTGGAACTGCATAATTGTGTCTTCTTGCTCCCGTGCACCTCAGATGATCCAAGCGTGGTTCTAGAGGATGATTCCAGGTTAGGGCTGCTTCTGGGTTCCCTGCTCCCCTGCTAGCTCTTCTCAGGAGGCTCTGTTGGCACAGCACCTGACTGCTTTTCACCTATTACTTCAATCTCTCTGGATGTTCCAGAGACCAAGAGGTCAAATTATACCAAAGGGGAAAAACATTTATTCCTTTACTAAATTGAGACAGGGACAGACAGACACACACACACACACACACACACACACACACACACACACACACACAAAACCCTAATAAAATAAAAGTTAAATCTGCAGAATTAGAAAAGCTGGCCATAAAGCACACAGTGACTTCAAAGCACTCCAGCTGAAGGCAGAACATACATGTTTTCAGGAGGAACTCACGCTGCACACCAGCTTGGTCTCTGGCTGTGGCAAATCCACACCTGCTGGAAGCAGCAGGGAACCCAAGTTCAGGAGCACAGCTCTCTCTCATTCAGAGCATAAGGAAGAGCTTGAGAAGAATACAAAATATCTGCCAACTACACATTTGCATCATAATTCTTCAAAATCAACTAGAAAAGCAAACAGAAATGTTCAGCATCTGGAAGAACAAAGGGTGTAGTCTTGTAGGAAAATGTGTTATTTGCATGAATATACAAACCTTGTAGTAAATTCTTTGTTCAAATCTCTATGGAGAACTACAGAGCAAATAGAAAGAAGCAAAATAGGAAATGAAATGCCTCAATTGCAGGCTTTCTTTAAAGAATGTCTTAATTCCTTAGATATTGGGCAAAATTTCAGAAGGCTTCTGAAAGAAATAATATAGTAGCCCTTGGAGGTTGCCTTTTGGGGATGGGGAGCCGAATGAAGTCACTGAAATTGGTCCACCAGGAGTTGGCTGTGTTGTCCATGCAGGCACATGGCCTCTCACAGTTGGGGGAGGCGTCTATCCACCTACTCTAACTATAGTTTTTATGGTCTCTTTGAGACTCACCCATTCCTCACTTCTTTTTTTTTTTTTAATTTAAAATCAAGTTAGCTAATATATAGTGTAATATTGGTTTCAGGAGTAGAACCCAGTGATTTATCATGTCCATATACCACCAAGTGCTCCTCCCAACAAGTGCCCTCCTTAATGCCCATCACCCATTTAGCCCATCCCTCCACGCACTTCCCCTCCAGCAACCCCTCAGCTTGTTCTCTGTATTTAAGAGTCTCTTACGGTTCTCCTCCCTCTCTGCTTTTATCTTATTTTATTTTTCCTTCCTTTTCCCTATGTTCATCTGTTTTGCTTCTTATATTCCACATATGAGTGAAATAATATGATATTTGTCCTTCTCTGACTGACTTATTTCACTTAGCATAAGACATTCTAGTTCCATCCACGTTGTTGCAAATGGCAAGATTTCATTTCTTTTTGATTGCTGAGAAACATTCCAATATTCCACTGTGTGTGCAGTCGATGGATATTTGGGTTCTTTCCATAATTTAGCTATTGTTGATAGTGCTGCCATAAACATTGGGGTTCATGTGCCCCTTTGAATCAGCACTCCTGTATCCTTTGGGTAAATACCTAGTAGTGCAATTGCTGGGTTGTAGGACAGTTCTATTTTTAGTTTTGTGAGGAAACTCCATATTGTTTTCCAGACCTTTCCTCACTCTTTAAGAGATATTTTTAAAACTACAGGCAGAGTGTTCCTTGAGGATAACTCCATATTGTTTTCCAGACCTTTCCTCACTCTTTAAGAGATATTTTTAAAACTACAGGCAGAGTGTTCCTTGAGGATAATAGCTCAGTGCTATTTGTTTTCTAGAAGTGCCACTAAATAGCTGTGTGATTTAACACAAGTCATAATATCACTCTTGGCTCCAGTTTCCTCACCTATAAAATGACGGTAATTATATATATTGTGAGAGATAAAATGCAATCTAGCATGTGACAGAACCTAGTAGAATACCTAATAGAAAGCCTAAATATTTAAAGGGGACCCTTCATTTTCCAAGGGAGGAATAATTGTGATCTACCAATACAAATAGCTGATGGGAGTGCTATTTTAAAATGAGATCAATGATATCTTGAAAACAAACTCCAGGATAAATGCCTCCATATATAAATAATGCATTTTAATTTTTATGACAAAGCAGACACTAAGTTTTGCTACTTCTGTTTCCAGGATTTAGTATAAATGCCAATTATGTAATTTATCTTTCAATTCAAGGCCAGTCTAGCCATTCCTTCCTCTCATGCTCTCACTTCTGGGATACTAAAGCTCTAGAAGGATTCAGAAAACCAGGGCTTGTTGCTTTTTTAGCATCACTTTTCAATGAGAGTTTTCCAGTTCATAGTTTTCATCATTATTTTAAACTTTGACTTACAGGACATAGAAATATTGAATGAAATGCATTTTCAGTGAAATTTTGAACTCGAGAAACTTTTATAACAAAATTAACAGGGCATATTTGGAGAATACATTTGGAGACATCAAATGTATTCATAACTGAATTTTTGTGTGTGTGTTTTGTGTTTACTTTTAGAAAAATGGAGCCACTAATGTTGACTCCTGCTTAACAAAATCATTGTTTCCATTTCCTATGATTCATTCAGCGCTACTAAGAGTTGCCATTTGTAGAACAAACACCGTATGCCAGACTTTATGTAATTTATCTCATTTGATCCTCATCATAAACTTAGGAGTACTTTTTATTATTTCCATTTGACAGATGAAATCATGTCTCATACCTTTTGGCTCCTGGGATAAGTTCAAGTAGAAAGGTAGAGACATAGTATAGTAATTAGGAATTGGGCAAGAGGAATATAAATTTGTTAATATTAGACACTGTCTCATTTTTTGATAAGGAGTAGATTTAAAAAATAAAGTTTGGGTCTCCTTCCATCCATGAAGGATTAACTGATATGGTAGGGTTTGTCCTTCCACCATAAGAACTAGACAACCAAACAAAATATAGAAAATAACTACTTTCAGATATTGAACAACAGGCAATGTCATCCTGACAGAAAGGAAGTAAATGAGATGAGCCCTATAATTACTCCATTTAGGAGGAAGTTTTGAGGTATAGTGCAGGGAGAGAGATACAAAGAAAACTCAAAGTTCTTAGTGAGTTCAGGAGACAGACATCAGTATTCAGACAGATAAAATTGGAGAATATCAGAGAGGAGAGAGGTGCAGAGGCAGAGACAGATAGAGAAAGACAAAATGGGAAAGAGAGAGCTCCAGAAATCTTCAGCAGATCCTCTGGAGTCTTTTGTTGAATATCATCCTATGCATTTGGTGGTTGAAGCTCTGTGAGGCCAGGAGAGAAAGTAGGAGAGAACATAACTTCCAGAACTCATGTAGGATCCATAATACACAGGCGTCAGATAGAGTGTTTAAGAAGATGTTGCCTCAGTAATTGAGCTAAACTCACCCTAGACTAAAGGTTGTTCTAGACCTTTCCTAACCAAGCTTAAAAGCAAGTGTTTAAAGAACAAAGTGATCTCAGGTAAATTAACTGCATGTCAGACAAAATCCAACAATATAAAAGTTGCAATATCCAGCATTCAATAAAAAATTACCAGTAAAAGCAAAGAAGCAGGAAAATATGACTCATAACCATAAGAGAAAATTCAACAGACCCAGAAATGGCAGAGACAATGTTATTAGCAGACAAGGGTCTTAAAATATCTCTTACAATATGTTCTATATGCTCAAGGTGTAGGAAAAAAAATGAACATGTTGAGATGAGAAAAGAAGATAGATATAAAAAAAGAACCAAATAGAACTTTCAGATATAAAAAAAAATCTAAAATGAGAAAAATCACAAAATGAGATTAAGAGCATATTAGACACTGCAAAAGAAGAGATTAATGAATTTAAATACAGAGCAATAAAACTATCCAAAATTAAGCACGCTAAGATAAAAATATAGGGAAAAAATGAAAACAGCATCAGTGACTCTCTGGGACAATATTAAGAAGACTAACATGTAGGGGCGCCTGGGTGGCGCAGTCGGTTAAGTGTCTGACTTCAGCCAGGTCACGATCTCGCGGTCGGTGAGTTCGAGCCCCGCGTTGGGCTCTGTGCTGACTGCTCAGAGCGTGGAGCCTGTTTCCGATTCTGTGTCTCCCTCTCTCTCTGCCCCTCCCCTGTTCATGCTCTGTCTCTCTGTGTCTCAAAAATAAATAAACGTTAAAAAAATTAAAAAAAAAAAAAAAAAGAAGACTAACATGTAAAACTTGATCTCCAGGAAGAGTAGAGAGTGTATTTGATAAATAAGATACAAAGGGAATTTGTTGGCCTGTAAAACTAAGCAGTGGACCATTAGGCCCGGTACATTTAAGTGCTCAAAAGATGTCAGGAACATGCCTGTTTCTTCTTTCATTTTGGCTTTCTCCTGATTTTTGGCTTCATTCTCTAAGAAGGCTGTCTCCATGAGACAAAACATGGCCTTTAATATTCTTGTATTTATTCCTTTTTATTTATCCATACCAGTAGAGGACTGCTCCTTCCCAGTGTGTATGAATCAGAAATCCAGAGAAGGACTCTGATTGGCCCAAGGTGAATCAAATACTCACCAACAAATAATTCTTGTTGTCAGAAGAGTGAAGAATCGTAGCTGGTGCAACCTGGATTAGGTATCGCGCTATGCAGACTCATATTTGATAGCTTGCAGGACCATGGGGAATGGGGCCAGGAAATCTCTCCAAAGGTTACAAGGCTGCTAGGTGAATAGAAATAACAGATGTTCGTAACATTACCTGTTAGATTTAGCTGCATCAAGATGGACATTTTAGTCACACTGGTTCTCAATTAAATACCCCAACACTGAATTTAGTAATGCATTTCTTAGTGCTTTGTGCCATTACATGTATTATTGTGTTGAATCTGTTATTGAGCTCTTATAAACTTTTCCCTGAAGCTGGATATTAAGTGCCTAGAGAACAGAGACCATGTCTCATATATTTTTAATCCCTCCAATGGCTGGCAGAGTGTCTCTCAAATGGTAGCAGAATAAATGTTTGTTTTGATGAATTTGTTGCAGGGACTAGTCAAATGCTCCCATTAAGCTGAGGAGAAATTAGATTGAGTAAATACCCTTAGTCTGTGCCATCATGAAAGAATAAAGTGTTCATTAAAAGCTAATTGGTAAGCAATTTGCAAATGAAAAACTGGTTTCTTTCTTTTTTCTCTCTTTCTTATCAGGATCGCCAAAGCTGTGATGAAAATACCAGGGTCAAAGAGGTAGATTTTTACATTTACATTTGACATTTCTTGCTGCCTAGAATCTTTGGGCTCAAAAAGAGCATGTGGGTGTGTATATAATGGAATTTGATGGATACTTAAAATCTCTCTTTCCTAATATATCCTTCCTGGTATCTTGAAAATTCATCAATTCAAAGTCAAGTATTTTGAATTAAGATATTGTGTTTTCTCCAGACCCCTTTACAATGCAACACCCAAGAAGGGGAAATGTTATTATCCATTAATGTCTTTGCCTAAATTTGTTTCTCCAAGGTAGTTTTGGTTACTTATCAGAGCCCTGAGGGAAGGAGTGAATGGCAGGGAATGTTCTGGGAAAGATGGGGATGAGGGCCTGTGTAATGCCCTCGATTTCGAATCCGAGAGACCACCGAGGACCCGATACCGATGCAAACGCACGAGGGTTTATTTGCAAGCTCGAGCTTGGGCCCAAGTATACCCGACACAGCAGAGCAGGGACTTGGACCCCTAGGTTAAGAGGCATAGCAGTTTTATAGGGGCCAGTGGCCAATGAGATTGTAACACACACAGCAAGTTGCATAGTCATGTTAGTCCACACACAGGGGCCAATTACCCTATAGTAACTGTTTGAACTAGCCTATCACTCTGGTCAGAATTGGCACGCAAGTTTGGCAGGCAAAAGGAGGGGGTTTAAGAATTGGCGCTCAAGTTTGGCGGGCAAAAGGCAGGGTTTACATTCTTTGGCTGTTGGGGTTCCGCATTCCTATATGAGCCGGTTTCCAGTAAGGGTGTGCTCAGCGGCTTGACTAGGGTGGGGGAGTGTCTAAAGCAATAAGTAGGTCATGTGGGGGTTATACATGAGATGGTGGGTGTAGCACAAAATGGAGTTAGTCTTGCTCTGCTTGTCCAGGGGTAGGGGATTTTTGTTAAATTCCTTGGGTCCCACATTCCCCCCTTTTCCAGAGGATCCTATGCAGGACCCAATCATGGGTTAGAGCTTGGGGTGATGATTTGCCAGGTTAGATTAAGTGGTTGGTGGGGGTTGGGGTTGGGTTTAGCCACCAGGGGATACAGCGCAAGTAATATTAGTGGGGTAAGTGGGAGCGACGCAGCCTTAGCTTTAAGGGATTGTCCTTGTCGGGCTGACTCTTCCATTCCATAACAAAGTCCTTGAGGACGGCGTGTGGATCAGCTGGCCGGATGTGGGTGTAGTGGACCCAGGGAGTTACTCTGTTGACCTTGAGAGCAGTGGGCGTGGTCAGGATCGACATGTAGGGTCCTTTCCAGCGAGGTTGGAGTGTCTGCTGTTGGTGCCTATGCACGTACACCCATTCGCCTGGTCGACACCAATGGGTGTCAGGAGGTGGGCTGGTCTCGTAGAGGGCCTTCGGCTTAGGCCACACCTGCTCATGGGCCCTTTGTAACATTTGGAGGGAGAAAAGAAGCTGTTGGTCATTGAACTCATCAAGCACTTCGGGCTTCAAGGCAGGAACGATAGGTGAGGGTATACCAAGCATGATTTCGTAGGGAGTCAGTCCCATCTTACATGGTGAGTTTCTCACCCTATATAGGGCAAAGGGGAGGAAAGTGACCCAGTCCCCACCAGTCTCCAAGGCTAATTTAGTTAAGGTCTCTTTTAATGTCCTATTCATCCTCTCTACCTGACCTGAGCTCTGGGGTCTGTGAGCACAATGTAATTTCCAATCTGCCCCCAGTATTTGTGCTACTCCTGTGTTACCTTAGAAATGAACCCCGGTCCATTGTCGGATCCAATCCTGGCAGGAAATCCATACCTTGGCAGAATGTCCTCCAGCAGCTTTTTGGTCACGATTTGCACTGTTTTGCGCTTGGTGGGGAATGCCTCTGTCCACCCTGAAAAGGTATCTAGGAAAACTAGCAAGTACTTGTACCCATACTTTCCAGGCCTTATCTCAGTGAAATCTACTTCCCACTATGCTCCTGGGCGGTCTCCCCTGAGTCGGGTTCCGGGGTTAGACCCATGGGTGGTGGCGTTGGTTAGCTGGCATGCATGACAGCTTGCCACGATCTGCTCCATCTTTGCTCGAGAGTCCTTAATAATGATCTTAGCATGTCGTATGAGGTCTTCCATCTTTCTTGTTCCCATATGAGTACTCCGATGCATTTTGGATAGGACTCGTTGTCCTGGTTCCTCTGGCAGGATGATGCTGGAGTCTGCGGCCCTCCACCAGCCATGCAAGCATTGGGTCATAGGCAAGCGTTTAATCCATTGTAAGTCAGTGCCAGTATAGCTGGGGGTGTCCGTCAGGGTCGGTGCCCCCGGATCGGGTAGCATGGTTGTTAAAACCTGGGTCACCGAAAGGGCCACCTCCTTTGCTTTTAAGTCGGCTAGCCGGTTTCCCCTGGCTACTGGTGTGTCTGCTTTTTGGTGTCCTGGGCAATGGATGATAGCTAGTGTCTTGGGCAGCCAGAGGGCCCTTAGGAGTTCAAGAATCTCTGTTTTGTTTTTAATAGTCTTTCCCTCTGCTGTCAGAAGCCCTCTCTCTCTGTAAAGGGCTCCGCAGATATGAGCGGAGGCAAAGGCGTACCTGCTGTCGGTGTAAATGTTTATTCGTTTACCTTCTTCCCATGGTTAGTGCCTTGGCCAGGGCGATCGGTTCTGCCCATTGAGACGATGTTTTGGCTGCCAATGGGTCTGTCCAGATGATCTCCGTCTCTGTGGTTACGTCTCCCCCCGCGTATCTGATTCCTTCTCAGACAAAACTGCTGCTGTCCATATACCAGGTGGCATCCACGTTCAGCAGTGGCTGGTCCCGGAGATCAGCCCTGATTCCATGGACCTGTGCCAAAATCTCTTGACAGTTATGCAGAGGGGGGGTCCCAGTCTGGGTTAGGGAGTAGCGTTGCCGGATTCAGGGTTGTAGGTGGCTTGAATAAAATTCTGGTGGGGTTTAGCAGTAGGCTCTGAAAATGGGTCAGATGAGCATTGCTGATCCAGCGGTCTGGGGGCTGTTTGAGTACTCCTTCGATAGCATGTCAGGTGGTAACATATAGCTCTTGCCCCATGGCTAGCTTGTCTGTGTCCTTGACCATAGTGGCCACCGTGGCAATAATTTTTAAGCATGGGGGCCATCCAGCGGCCACCGTGTCCATCTTTTTAGAGAGATAAGCTATGGGTCTTTTCCAGGGACCTATGTACTGGACAAGGACCGCTTTTGCCACCCTGTCTTTCTCGTCTACATATAGGTAGAAGGGCTTGATTAGGTCAGGCAACCCAAGAGCCGAGGCAGACAGCAAGGCCTGTTTAAGGTCGTTAAAGGCCTTGTTCATGGCCTCTGTCCATTCAAAATTTTGTTGGTGCCTGGTGGCCTCATTGAGGGGTCTGGCCATCTCAGCAAAACCCGGAATCCATAATCGACAGAACCCTGCCGACCCCAGGAATTCATGTACCTGATGGTCAGTTTGCGGCTGTGGGATCCTTAGGACAGTTTCCTTCCACACATCCGTCAGCCATCTTTGTCCATCCTTTAATTTGTACCCCAGGTAGCTCACCTCTGCTCTGCAGATTTGGGCCTTTTTGGCTGAGGCCCAGTATCCTAGAGCCGCTATAGTCTGGAGTAAGTCCTTGGTGCCTCACAGGCAAGTGTTCTGGTCCTCGGCCGCCAGCAGGATACCATCTACATATTGCAATAAGGTCAAATGAGGGTTCTCAGAACGGAACTCACCCAAGTCTTTGTGTAAGGCCTCATCGAAGAAGGTTTGTGAGTTTTTGAATCCTTGTGGTAGTCGAGTCCAGGTGAGTTGGCCATTGATGCCTTTCTCGAGGTCCGTCCGTTCAACGGCAAAAAGGTCTTGGCTCTTGGGTGCTAAAGGCAGGCTGAAAAAGGCATCTCTTAAATCTAATACCGTATACCAATTTTTGTCTGGAGGCAAGGTGGAGAGGAGGGTGTATGGGTTTGGGACCGTGGGGTGCACATCCATTACTCGCTGGTTGACTTCCCTTAAATCCTGGACTGGCCTGTAATCGTTAGAGTGAGGTTTTTGCACTGGCAGCAAGGGAGTGTTCCATGCCGATTGGCAGAGCCTTAATATGCCTGAGTCTAGTAGTCGCCGTATGTGGGGCGTGATTCCCGTTTGCACCGCGAGAGGCATGGGGTATTGGCAGACCCTGACAGGGTCTGCCCCTGGTTTTAGTTCTATGTATATAGCTGGTCGGTGTTGGGCCAGCCCAATTCCCCCAGTTTCTGCCCAAGCCTGAGGAAATCCCTGTAGCCAATGGTCAATATCAGTCATTGGGGCTGGGGGCATCTGGTGGAGTCGATATTCGTCTTCCAAACTCAGGACAAGCACCTGAATTGGTTGCCCTTCTTTGTGTAGGATTTTTGCCCCTCCGGGGTGGAAGCAAATTTGTGCCCCCATCTTGGTGAGCAAGTCCCGACCTAACAATGGGTAGGGACATTCAGGGATGACCATGAAAGAGTGGGATACCCGGCCCATGCCGAGGTCCACAGTTCTTCGGGTAGTCCCTGAGTACTGTTTGGTCCCTGTGGCCCCTTGCACCCATGAGGTCTTGCTCGCCAATATCCCCTTCAGTTGTAATAAGACCGAATGTTGTGCCCCAGTGTCCACTAGAAATTCAACTGGTTGCCCCTCCACTCTGAGAGTTACCCTGGGCTCGGGGAGGGGTACCGAACCCCGACTCCCCTAGTCGTCCAGGTCCTCCATCTCCAATATCTTGGCAGGGGCCTTAGAGCTTTTGTTAGGGCAGTCTTTCACCCAGTGGCCCTCTTCCTTGCAATAAGCACATTGGTTTTTCTTTAGTTTAGGGCGCTCCCATCGGGGACCAGGGCCATCCTCCTTACCTGTCCCTGAAGTCAGCTTCTTGAGGTGCCTCCGTTTTTCCTGTGGGTCATCCATGGTTGTAGCCAGCAGGATCTTAGCCAGATTTCGGGTTTGCCGGTGGCTTAGTTTAGTCTGTTGCTCCTCCGGGCTTTCTCTATTATTGTAAACTCTTTCTGCTACTGTTATTAAGTCCTGCAGGCTCTTCTCTCCTAGCCTCTCCACTCTTTGTAATTTCCTTTTGATGTCTGGAGCGGCCTGATTAACAAAAGCCATGATAATTGCAGCTTTTGTTTCTGGGGCTTCTGGGTTCATAGGGGTGTACTGCCTAAAAGCCTCTGTGATTCTAAGAAGGCTGCTGGACTCTCATCCTTACCTTGTCTTACATCATATACCTTGGCTAGATTAGTAGGCTTTCGCGTGGCAGCCTTGAGACCTGCCATTAGAGTCTGGCTGTAGACCCGGAGTCTCTCCTTACCTTCAGCCCAGTTGTAGTTCCAGATAGGGCAGGATAAGGGGAAGGCAGCATTTATGAGGTCTGGGTTTTGAGTCGGCTGTCTGTCCTCTCCCAGGACAGACTTCCGAGCTTCCACTTGTATTCGTTCTCTCTCTTCAGTGGTGAAGAGAACCTGCAAGAGCTGCTGACAGTCATCCCAAGTAGGGTGGTGGGTAAAGAGAACAGTATCTAAAAGCCCAATTAAATCTTTAGGGTTATCGGAGAACTTTGCATTTTGAGTTCTCCAATTATATAAATCACTGGTGGAGAACGGCTAATATAACATTGGTTGCTCTCCAGACTCGTCGGGAGGCCCCATGGAGTGGAGGGGAAGGGCAGTGGAGTCGGCTGGCCCCATATTTGAGGGTGGGGCTGCCCGGTGGGTCGGTCCACGTGTCCCTCGCACAGGAATTCTTTCATCAGGGAGCACTGGTGCCCCTTCTGCAGCCCCTGGTGCTTCCAATGGAGGGGCGGAAGGGGGAGGGGGAGCCTCGTAGGGCAGCGGATGGGTCAGGTCCTCCGGAGAGGAATCCTGCAAGACTGGATAAAGGGGCGTTTTGGCCTTTGTGTCAGTCTCCTTCTCCACTTTCCGCAGGGCTAGACTCTTGGTAGGTCCTGCCTGGGGGGTAAGAATGGTGTTAGCCAAGAAGGGGGGTTTTCGATCATGTCCTGCCAGACCAGGATGTAGGGCACCTGGTCAGGGTGGCCATCCGGTTTGTCCTTGAAGATTACGGCCTTGACCTGCAAAATAATAGGTAGGTGGAAAGTTCCTTCTTGGGGCCATCCCACGTCAAAGTTTGGCCATTCTGACATGCAGTAAGTCTGAAATTTCCCTTTTCTTATGTCTGTGCTCAAATTATGAGCCCTTTCCTTAACGTCCAAGAAGTGGGAGAGCATAAGAGACAGGGGGTGGTTTGGGTCTGCTCCATTTCATTCCACACCAAGACACAAACAGTTATGAGGATTAACAAGGACACAATAACACAGACAAATGTTCCAGCGCGGCTGCGGAGACAAAACAGAAAATAAAACAAAGGGCTGGCTGTCCGTAATGGCAGCTGGCCCTCCTCACAGATGAGGACTTCGTCCTCCTGGCGGGGGCAAGGGACGTCTCCCAAGACCCCCCGGTCGACGGCTCACCAGCGCCTCCGCTTAAGCCAATGCCGACCCAAAGACAGTTTGGAATTCCTACAGGTAGAGATACAATACAGAACTCTCAGAAAATATGCACGCGAAAGGTAGAAGAAGTTGAGTGCACTCACCAGACGTGGGACCCTCCAAGTGGGGTCCTGGGGGGGGGTCTCTCGAATTCCGGACGAGTCCCCAAATGTAATGCCCCCGATTTTGAATCCGAGAGACCACCAAGGACCCAATACCGATGCAAACGCACGAGGGTTTATTTGCAAGCGCGAGCTTGGTCCCAAGTATACCCGACACAGCAGAGCAGGGACTTGGACCCCTAGGTTAAGAGGCATAGCAGTTTTATAGGGGCCAGTGGCCAATGAGATTGTAACACACACAGCAAGTTGCATAGTCATGTTAGTCCACACGCAGGTGGCCAATTGAATTGAACACAGAAAGTTGCATAGTCATGTTAGTCCACACGCAGGTGGCCAACTGAATTACAATTTACCCTATAGTAACTGTTTGAACTAGCCTATCACTCTGGTCCGAATTGGCAGGCTAGTTTGGCGGGCAAAAGGCGGGGTTTACATTCTTTGGCGGTTAGGGGTTCCGCATTCCTATATGAGCTGGTTTCCAGTAAGGGTGTGCTCAGTGGCTTGACTAGGGTGGGGGGGGGTGTCTTAAGCAATAAGTAGGTCATGTGGGGGTTATACATGAGATGGTAGGTGTAGCACAAAATGGAGTTAGTCTTGCTCTGTTTGTCCAGGGGTAGGGGATTTTTGTTAAATTCCTTGGGTCCCACAGCCTGTGGATGTTGGGCTAGTCTGGGGGGGGGATGACAGAACCCCAGTGCTTCAGGTGCTCTGAAGAGCTAGGGGAAAACGTGCATTTTAGACATCAAGGGACACATTTTCAAAAAGAACATGAAAAGGTGACTGGGAAGGTGCTCCAATTACCACTCTTGTGTAGACAAAGATGCTTTTCCTCTAAGTACAGCTATGATGGGGAAAACAAAACTAAAACAAAGCAAAAACAAAAGCACAGGGAAAAATGTGGGCTTGGTTACTTCATTCTAAGACAATTACCATCTGGTCACAGGTGGCTCTGCACGCCCCACCTCCCTGGTCCCACCTGCCTTGGATACTCAGGTCTGGGCACTCATCTTCCTACTTGTTTCTGTCAACCTTTAGTCCCTGTAGCCGTATAGGCTGGAGGCAGAGTTTCAATTTTATAGGCCATGATACCATATTCACTCAGTCAATTTCAGAGATTTTAAGCTGGAAAAAAAAGCCTGTGTCTCAGAGTTCAGAAAATATAGTAATAAGTAACAATAGGAGGAATTGGGCTGGTGGACTTATTTGGGTAGATAAACTCTTTCAGAGCGGAGAGCTCTCACATAATCACAGCTAAGTCAGGCACACAGCAGATCCCCTACCTCCCAAGTGTAACAGGCAGTTTGCTCACAGGGGCGCTAGAAATAAAGTACTAGGTATGTGCTGTGCTTGGGTCACACTGGATTTCTGCAACCCAGAAGCTCATGCTTTCCAGGCCCAGTGCAGAGCTTCCAAATCAAACTTGCATTAGCAAACTTCAAAGCTCGGACCTAGCAACATTTAAAGACAGGCAATACCTCCCTGACATGGTGATTAGATTCACCTATCAAGAGGAGAGGAAATGAGGCACCTCTGGCAGTGTCTCAATTTTTCTGGGCTGGCTCCCTGATAATCATGGAATATTCAGTCGGTATTACTAAGTGATCTCATTCCATCTTAACCACCTATTTGGCGACATTGCATACTGTGTTCCTCATTTCTGCAGTGTCTTTTGCCCTCGTTTGTAAATAGCTTTCAGAAACCTGAAATGAAATTGCATTTACTTTTCCTTTCCCTCCATCAGTCTGAGTCAGCTTCCCTTGGAATCAGCTGTGCCTTCTGGCCCTTTTAAGGAATCATTATTTTCATGGAGGAGAAAAATGGTCACTCTGCAGGGTGCTGTGGAATGTAAAGGGGACTGAGGGGGAAGGCGAGCATGAAGCCACCCTCCCCACCCTCTTCAATGAGCTCATTTCCCCCACTCCTTTAGGTATAAAAATGTGCACCTGCTCAGTTGCCTTAGATTTAAAATGCTTACATATAATTTCTTGCACACATTTTAATCTTGTTAGCACTGGGCCTAGAGAAGGACCCATTCCTTTCCCTGATCCATAATAGCTTCACTCTCTAAACTGTTTCCTCCATTGCATGTCTCAGATACTCATAGTAGCCTTGCACAATTTCAGCTCAGAACAGAGGCAAGGAAATCACCAAGGTAACACTGGCAGTCTACACTGTAGTTTCGTTTTGTTTTTAATAGAAATAACAAGCAGATAGGCTGTTCTTTGTTAATGTCTCTAATAGGCTAAAAGTGTCCAAACTTCTGCTTTTTCTTAAGCTAATAGGAAATTTAACCTGAGCCACAAGGGAGGAGGCATAATTTGGGTGTGAATGACCTAGGAGAAACAGATCTGTAAGCAGCATTGCTCAACAGAAGCCGTGCAAAGCCAACCAAAGGGCTTTCTCTACTGTGGATCTCAGGTCTCAGCAGATCTCAGGTTCTCTCAAATGCAAGGTTTAACCAAAGTTTCTAAACAAAGGGCCCATTAGGAATATTTGCACAATCTCTGTTTCAGATGTTTGACCCCAAGGCTTTTGTTTACTGAATTTGCTGAAGCAGTGCCCACCTGGCATATCAAAAGCAACAGTTGCCTCTGTTCTGGTTTCCCGTAGGAACAACATGACCCTTTTGCCCTCTAATTTCCCCAGGTTCTCTACATCTTTCTGCCTCTACTTGTCCTGTGCCCACTTTTCTCAAACGTCCTCACCTTTCCTCTGCCCTTCCCACTTCTATCTAGATGGACCCTTCTGATGGATGTCCCATTCTTTCAGGGTCTTGTCCTCTCCTTTTCAAGTAGACAAAGGTAACAACCTTACTCCCCAGTAACCTCTCAGGATAGGTTATATTATGAGGAAGCTCTTAAGAATTTATAGGTTGGCCTGTGGGAAGAATGCAGTGTTAGATGACCCGATAAGGTGGAGGCTGGTGTCACGGGTGGTGAAAGAACCCACCTGAGGCAGAACAGAGGAGATAGAAGTTTATTGAAAAGACTGCAATGGGCCAGTGGGCAGGACAGCAAAGGAGAAGCTATCTGTCAGGAAGCAGAAGTAGGGGGCTGTATTTAAGCTGAGGAAGTGAGGGGGTTTGGGAACATGTGGAAGTTTACGTTTTGGGTACCTGTGCCTGGTTGTTAAGTAGCCCGTATTTTGAGGTGGGTCACCTAATAAGCCTGTTTGTGTTCAGCCTGGTGGTCACTGTTGGCCTTTTTACTGTACTCAGGTTTCCATTTTCAAGCCTGTTGCCCAAAAGCAGCCTCTACAGTTTCTAGACCCAAGACTAACATTAAAGAGAATAGAATCCTGATATTGCTAACTGGCTTTGTAAGTCTGAATAAGTGAACTAACTTATCTGAACCTCAGTTTATTCATCTTCATAATGGGGTTATGAATTTGCATTTCATAAGGATGTTATAAAAAACCAAATGGAATGATTTTGCAAATTTCCTAGTTTTAGGGCTTAGTACAAAGTTAACTACTTCGAATTAGCATTGGAGACATGCTATTTATCTGACTTTGTAGGGTAACAGTCATGTTTAATTACAAAATTATTTTGAATGCTGTTATAGGATTGAAAATGCTTTAAAAATAATAAAATACCATAAAACTATAAAATAAAATAAATCCTTGAGTTAAAATACAAAGAATTATTATTATTGTTATTGTTATTATTATATCATTAATTATCAAGACAACAACCTGGAAGTCATGTTTGAATACCCTCCATATTTCACCCCCAGCACACAATCCATCAGTGAGTCCATTAACTTTAATCTAAAATATATCCCCTATATATTGATCTCTTTTATCTCCACTGTATTAACCACTGTCTAAAGCCACCCCAACAATTCTTTATGGGTCTCTCTATGGGTACTTTGCTGTGCAGACACTATCTGAGGAGGGTTTTTATTACACACAAACAACTGCGTTCCTCACCAATCTCTCCTCTCTAGAACAGAGAAGTCATCTCATCTGTCTTGCTCACCACCATTATTCCAGACTGAGAACAGTATTAAGCACACAGAGGACATCAACAAAGATTTTGTGAATGAATTAATAATGAATTATACTCATTAATATTTTCTAGTAAAAACCCCATGGGGCGTTTTACATTATTAGTGCATTTTACAAATAAGAAATCTAAGTATCTGTATTTAAATGATTAGCCTTTCCACAAGACATGGGGGATTGGTTGGATTCAGTACATTGGTTGGATTCAGAATTTTGCAGAAGCTGATCTGCACTAAAAAAAGAACAATAAATCAAACAAATAGTGCTCTATTCTGTACTCTAGGACAACTTGGCCATCCCCAACTTCTTTCACATTTCATTGGAAATGTATACTGGATCTTCTCTAGAATATTTTTTTCTACCCTACTTTCCACTACAGAATTTCAGTGAGTGATAGCTAAATTTTTTTGTTTTCTATAAATATTATACTGAATAATTAATTAAATTGTTTATTTTCAAGGTTCTAAAAACCAGTATATTATTTTCCACTCTCTGTTGGTATTCTGAAGATAAATACAAATAAGTTCTTTTGTTATGTTAATTTTAAATGAAAAGATTTGTTTTATTAACCTTTAACCATGACTGACATTATATTAGCAGTTTTTATTTCCAACATCAGTGTTCTAACAGCGGCAATAATTTTCATTTATACCTACTTTATATTAAGACTGTAGACATAGTGTTTATCATATCAGAGTGTATATTTAGAAACCAACAAGCATTACAGCAGGGTGTTGCTACTGGATGGCAGATTTTGTAAACATTATGAAATCTTAGAAAATGAAATACTTGTGTCTGGGCTCTCCAATTATTATTTTCACTTTCATACAAATCATCTGCATAAATGACCATTAGGATATCTGAATCAAACTTAATGCAACATTAGCTCAACCAAGGCAGAGTAGGATTGAGTTGAGTAGCTGATGTGTTAGGTCAATGGAAATGTGTGAGAAGTCATCCACCCATAATGAGTTTATTCCCTACTCTCACCCTCATCCCCCAGATGCTTACAATGATAGCTCAATGTTTTTATCTCTCTTGTGTGGAAGAGAAACTGGTGACACTAAAACATCAATCCTGAATTGTTGAGCAAATATGAAATTCAGCTAAGGCTCATTGGATCAGATTCCAAATGCTAAGATGCTCATCAGTGTCCTTGAAGAGGAGCTCACGGTGACATGGAATAAACTCAGTTTCCGATAGACACCATTTACAGGGCAGTTGAGAAGTGCTGGTGTATGAAAGAGATCCTTATCTTTGAATATACACCACCATTGTACCCCTATCCACCCAAGCAAGAAGTTAGTGGTATGGCTTTGCTATATCCACATCTATAGTTTTCTGGGTTGATAGAACACAGATATTTGTTCATCCTAAAGGCTGTGACTGTGACATCATTAGCTGTTTTAGGTTTTTAAATGTATCCAATGAACAGAAATCATATTTACATACAATTGTAAAGCAAAACAATGTGATCTTTAAAATTTTAAGGAATAGCATTTGTAGACTTCTGGAAAGGTTGCAGAGTAGGAGGATCCTAAACTCACCTCATCTCAAGGACACACTAAGATAACAGCCACATCAGTACAACTAACTCAGAAGATGACCCTAAGACTGGCAGAACAGACTTCCCACAGTTAATTGTAGAAAGGAGGCCACATAGAAAAGGGTAGGAGAGGCAGAAACACAGTCAGGAACAACACTCCAGGCAAGACTAACCCCAAGGCACAGAGACACAGGGACACCACAAGCACAGAGAAGCAAGAGGATCAGACCTCATGTCAGGCAGCCCAGATAAGGGGGACCCACAAGGGAAGATAAATTTCCATAACATTTGGCTTTGAAAACCAGTAGGGCTTTACTTCAGGAGCTGTTTTAATCTGTGGGGCTTACCTCCAGGTACTTTAAAAATCAGTGGGTTTAGGGTGATAGGAAACTTAGTCCCCACCCTAAAAGATCTAGCAAAACAAATAAACCAGCTGATACATAGCACAGAAGCAGCAGTTTGAAAAGTGCCTTGGGCTATATGTGAAGGAGGTTTTGTTTGTTTTGTTTTGTTTTGTTTTTTTAATAATCTCAAAATGTGTACTGAGGGGCAGAGATGTTTAGGAGACTTCTCCAAGAGCAAAAGAGCTAGTGAGTGCCATTTATCTCTACTCCCTCCTCCTTCCCGTCCCCCCCCCCCCCCCAGCCTAGATAGCCAGACACTTGTGGGAACCAGCATGAACGCTCTCCACCTACCTTGCTAACACCAGGCTCCCTGCCCTCACATTCTTCAACAGATCCACTGCCAAAGCAACTCCTATTTTGACACACCCTGAAAACATCCCTGGCAGGGATCAACGCCACTCCAAAGTGACTCCTGCCCAGGAGAGAGGGGACAATACCACACATATTAGTGCAACTGCAGCTCTGGCAGATGGACTGGGGATAGACATAAGATGTGACTGCCAGCCCTACCCCTCAACAAAAGCCTTTCAGGGACAGGGAGCCCTGCAGTTCAGGATGACTACAGCCCCAGCAGACAGACTGGGGGCAGGCATCTGGTCTGACTGCTGGCCCAACCACCAACAAAAGCCTCTGAGGGGACAAGGTAGGGCGAACAAGCTGCAGATCAGTGATAATGTAGTCCCAACAGATGGAATGGTGGCTGAGTGCTGATACTGCCCAACTACAAAGCCACAACAGCCCCAGACTGGCCCCTTAACAGTGCAGGGACCAAACCTCGCCTGGTGCACTCACAACAGGCAAAGTGAGCCATTACAGCTGACTGAGGTGAAGGCAAACACAGCTCAACCACAACAGTAGGGTGAATGTAATTGACATAGGGGACACCCCCTGAAGTACCTGGTTCTGGTGAACAGGGGACATTGCGCAACAGGGCACCACAGGATCTCTTCTTCATAAGGACACTACTTTCAAAATCAAGAAACATAGGTGACTTTCCTAATACATGGAAACAAATGCAGAGCGTTAGACAAAATAAGGAGATAGAGTAACTTGTCCCAAATGAAAGAAGGGAACAAAACCACAACAAAAGAGCTAAATGAAATGGAGATAAGCAATATATTTGATTAAAGAATACAAAGCAATGGTCAAAAAAATACTCACTGGACTTGAGAAAAGAGTGGAGGAACTCAGTGAGACCTCCAACAAAGAGACAGCAAAGTTTAAAAAGAACCAATCAGAGATGAAGAACTCAATAACTGAAATAAAAAATACACTACAGAGAGCCAATATCAGACTAGAGGAGGCAGAAGAAAAGATCAGCAACCTAGAAAGCAGAGTAATGGAGGCAACAAAGCTGAACAGAAAAAAGAAAAAAAAGAATAATAAAAAATTGAGAATAGGTTAAGGGAACTTCAAAGACATCAAGAATAATAGCACACACATTACAGGGATCCCAGAAGGAGAAGACAGAGAGAAGAGACATAAAATTTATTTGAAGAGGGGCACCTAGGTGTCTCAGTCATTTGGTTAGGCATCGACTCTTGATCTCAGCTCTGGTCATGATCTCATAGTTAGTGAGATCGAGCCCCACGTTGGGTTCTTAACTGACAACATGGAGCCTGCTTGGGATTCTCTTTCCCTCTCTCTCTCTGCCCCTACCTTGCCCGTATGAGTGTGTTCTCTCTCCCTCTCTCTCTCTTTCAAAGTAAATAAACTTAAAAAAATGTTAAAGGGAAGTCTTTAAGTGGTAAAAAAAAAAAGGCCACGATCAGGACTAAGAAAATTATGAAAGTAAAAAATTTCATAAGTAAATGCAAACATGTAACAAAAGTAGTGGATTGATTATTTTTAAAACCAGTATGGAGGTTAAAGCACACAGCAGTAAAACCAATTATATCTGTAAAAATAAGTCAAGGGACTCACAAAACCAAAGGATGTAAAGTCTAAAATTACGTACATTAAATGTGGAAGGAGTAAAAATTTAGTGCTTTTATAATCAGTTCAAACTCAAGCAACCATCAACTTAACACAGACTGCTATATACATAAGATGTTATATATGAACCTAATGGTGACCACAAATAAAAAACCTATAATAGATACACAAAAAATAAAGAGAAAGGAATACAAGCATACCACAAAAGAAAGCTATAAAACCACAAGGTAAGAGAGCAAGAGAAGAAAGGAATAGAGAATTACAAAAACAACTGTGGAACAAGTAACAGACTGGCAATAAATACATACGTATCAATAATTACTTTGGATATAAGTGGACTAAATGCTCCAATCAAAAGACCTAGGGTGACTGAATGTATAAAAAAGCAAAACCCATTTATATGCTGCCTACATAGGGACTCATTTTAGATCTAAGGACACATGCAGATTGAAAGTGAAGGGCTAGAAAAACATTTATATGCAAATGAAAGTGGAAAGAAAGCAGGGGTAGCAGTACTTATATTGGACACAGAACACATTAAAACAAGGACTGTAATAATAGACAAAAACGGACATCAGATAATAATAATAAAAGGAATAATCCAACAAGAGGATATGACAATTGTAAATATTTATGCATCAAACATGAAAGCACTTAAATACATAAAGCAACTATTAACAGACTAAAGGAAGAAATGAACAATAATACAATAATAGCGGAGGACTTTAGCAGCCTACTTACATCAATGGATAGATCATTCAGACAGAAAATCAACAGGGAAACTGTGGTTTTGAATGATGATACATTGGACTGATGGGCCTAACAGATATATTCAGAACATTCCATTCAAAAACAATAAAATACACATACTTTTCAAGTGCACATGGAACATTCTCCAGAATGGATCACATGTTATATCACAAAGCAAATATCAATGAATTCAAACAGACTGAAATATCATGCATCTTTTTCAACCCCAACAGTATGAAACTAGAAATCCATCACAAGAAAAAATCTGGGAAAAACACAAATACATGGAGGTTAAATATCAAGCTAGTAAAGAACGAATGAATCAACCATGAAATCAAAGGGGAAATAAAAAAATACATGGAGACAAATGAAAATGAAAGCACAATAGTCCAAAATCTTTGGGATGCAGAAATGGCTGTCTTAACAGGGAAGGTTATAGCAATACAAGTCTACTTAAAGAAACAAGAAAAAGCTCAAACAACCTAAACTTACACCTAAAGAAGAGAGAGAAAGAAGAAAAAACAAAACCCAAATCCAGTAGAAGGAAGGAAATAATAGAGTGGAGGAGAAATAAATGAAATAAAAACAAACAAACAAACAAAACCACCCCAAAACAATTGAACAGATTAATGAAACAAGAACTGGTTCTTTGAAAAGATAAACGAAATTGATAAACCTTTAGCCTAACTCAAGAAAGAAAGAGAGAGGACTCAAATGAAAAAAAAAAAATAAATGGAGACAAATAACAACTGACACCACAGGATTACAAAGGATTATAAGAGAATATTATAAAAATTGTATGTCAACTGGGGCGCCTGGGTGGCGCAGTCGGTTGAGCGTCCGACTTCAGCCAGGTCACGATCTCGCGGTCCGTGAGTTCGAGCCCCGCGGCAGGCTCTGGGCTGATGGCTCAGAGCCTGGAGCCTGTTTCCGAATCTGTGTCTCCCTCTCTCTCTGCCCCTCCCCCGTTCATGCTCTGTCTCTCTCTGTCCCAAAAATAAATAAAAAACGTTGAAAAAAAAATTAAAAAAAAAATTTGTATGTCAACGAATTCGACAGCCTAAAGGAAATGGATAAATTATTGGAAACGTGTAGCTTTCCAAAATGGAATCAGGAAGAAATAGACAATTTGAACAGACTCAATTATTAACAATGAAATTGAATCGTTAATAAGAATAATCTCAACAAACAAAAGCCCAGGTGAATTCTATCAATATTTAAGAGTTAATACATATTCCTCTTAAACTATTCCAAAAAATAGAAGAGGAAAGAAAGCTTCCAAATTCATTCTATGAAGCCAGAATTACCCTTGTACCAAAACTGCACAAAGACACTGTTAAAAAAGGAAACTAAAGGCCACTATCTCTGGTGAACATAGATATAAAAATGCTTAACAAAATATTAGCAAACCGAATCCAACAATATATTAAAAAAATAATTCGCCTCAGTCAAGTGGGATTTATTCCAGGGATGCAAAGGTGGTTCAGTAGTCACAAATCAAACAACCTGGTACATCATATTAATAAGAGAAAGGATAAAAACCATATGATCATCTTAATAGATGCATAAAAGCGATTTGACAAAATGCAGCATCCATTCATGATTAAAAAACTCTCAATTAAGTAGGTTTAGATGGAACATACCTCAACATAATTGAAACCATATATATGTGAAAAACTCACAGTTAACATCATACTCAATGGTGGAAAACAGCTTTTTTTTCCTAAGGTCTGGAATAAGATGAGGATGTCCACTCCCATCACTTTTATTCAGCATAGTACTAGAAGTCCTAGCCACAGCAATCAGACAATAAAAAGAAATAAAAGGCACCTCAATTGGTAAATAAGTAAAACTTTTATTATTTGTAGATGACATACTATGTAGAAAACTGTAAAGACTCCACCAAAACACTGCTAGAATTGGTTATGAATTCAGTAAAGTCACAGGATATAAAATTAATATACAGAAATCTGTTGCATTTCTATGCATTAATAATAAAGTAGCAGAAAAATTAATAAAACTCCCATTTACAACTGCACCAAAAATAATAACATACATAGGAATAAACTTTATCAAGGAGGTGAAAGACCTGTACTCCAAAATCTATAAAACATTGATGAAAGAAATTAAAGATGACACAACAAATGGAAAGACATTCCATGTCATTGTCTGGAAGAACCATGTTGTTAAAATGCCACACTGTCTTAAGCAATCTACAGATTTAATGCAATCCCCATCAAAACACTAACAACATTTTTCACTAAACTAAAACAAATATCTTAAAATTTGTATGGAACCACAAAAAAACCCTGAATAGCCAAAGCAATCATGAGAAAGAAGAACAAAGCTGAAAGTATCACAATCTCAGCTTTCAATATATACTACAAAGGTGTAGTAATCAAAACAATATGCAACTTGCACCAAAAAATAGACGTATAGATCAATAGAACACAATGAGAGCCCAGAAATAAACCCAAGCTTATATGGCCAATTAATCTATGAAAAAGGAGGCAAAAATATACAACAGGAAAAAGACAGTCTTTTCGACAAATGGTGCTGGGGGAATTGGACAGCTGTGTGCAAAAGAATGAAACTGGACCATTTTTTTTATGCCATACAAAAAATAAATTCAAAATGGTTTAAAGACCTAAATGTGAGAACTGAAACTATAAAACTCCTTTAAGAAAACATAGGCAGTAATTTCTTTGATATCAGCCATAGAAACATTTTTCTAGATATGTCTCCTTTTGGCAAGAGGAACAAAAGCAAAATTAAACTATTGGATTTACATTAAAAAAAAACCAAACTTTTGCACAGCTAAGGAAACCATCAACAAGACAAAAACCATCAACAAGACAACCATCAACCTACTGAATGAGAGAAAATATTTGGAAATCATAAAATCAATAAGGGGCTAATATCCAAAATATATTAAGAACATATACAACTCAGTAACAAAAAACCCAAATAAACTAAATTAAAAAAATTGGAAGATGATCTGAATAGACATTTTTCTAATGAAGACATACAAATGGCCAACTGACACATGAAAAGATGCTCAACATTACTAATGATCAAGGAAGTGCAAATTAAAACCACAATAAGATGTCACCTTACATCTATCAGAATGGCTAAAATAAAAAAGAAAAACAACAAGAAATAGCAAGTGTTGAAAAGGATGTGGAGAATAAGGAACCCCTCGCTCACTGTTGGTAGAAATGCAAACTGGTATGGCCACTGTAGAAACAGTATGAAGAATCCTCAAAAAAATTAAAAATAGAATTACCATATGATCCAGTAATTCTACTACTAGGTATTTACTCAAAGAAAATGAAAACACTAATTCAAAAAGATATATGATTATTGAAGCATTATTTACAATAGCCAAGATATGGAAGCAACTCAAGTATCCATCAATAGAATAATGACCAAAGACGTGTTACACACACATGTGCACGCATGCGCGCACGCACACACACACACACACACACACACACACACACACACACACACTGGAATATCACTCAGACCAAAAAATAAATAAATAAGTAAACTCTTGCCATTTGTGACAACATTATGGACTCAGAGAGTATAATGCTAAGTGAAATAAGTCAGAGAATGACAAATACCATATGATTTCACTCATATATACAATTTAATAAACAAAAAAATTAAAAAGAAAACCTAAAAAACAGGCTCTTAAGTTCAGAGAACAAACTGGTGGTCCCCAGAGGGGAGGTGGATGGGAGGATGGGTAAACTAAATAAAGGGAATTAAGATTACACTTATCTTGATGAGCACTGAGAAATAGATAGAATTGTTGAATCATTATACTGTACACCTGAAACTAATAAAACACTGTTTGTTAATTATACTTCAATTAAAAATATAGTATTTGTATTTCAATTAATCAGTTTTTATTGAGAATCCCAGAAGCATAGTGATAACAAAAGTAACCATATTAAGTCTCAATTTTTATAATCTAAATAGATATTATAAATTCCAGGCTATCTTTTTTAATATTTTAAATTATAGTATAATTTACCTATAATGAAATATGCTGATTTAAGAATGTGATTTTATCTAGTTGAAAAATGTACATGTTCATATAACCTACAAGTCTATCAATATATACAGTATTTCCAACTTCTTAACACCTTTGTGCCCCTTGGCAGATAATCACAAACACCTCACCAAGCAACAACTCATCTGATTTCTATCCCCATTGATTAGTTTCGCATGCTCCGGAACTACATATGGATGGAATCCCACACAGAGTATGTACCTCTGTTAGTTTAGCTTTTTTCACTCAGCATAATGCTTTTGAATTTTACCTACATTCTTGTATGTAGTTTACTTTTATTGCTGAATAGTATCCCATTGTATGAATATACCACTATTTATCCCATTGCCTGTCTTTTAAAAATAAATTCAGTAAAGTTTTTCAGCAAAATCTTTAGACTTTTAGCTTGACCCACAAGTAAAAGTGGAATCCTAAAGAATTAGAAGTGTTTTTGACCTTAATTAACCTGATAATTACTTACAAGTTTCATCTCATTTTGCAAATGTGTTCATAGCCAGTCATCATAGCATTTCAAAGTTGGAAGTTGCCTTAGAGATTGTAATGTTGAACCCTTTGTTTTATAGGTTAAAACTGAGGCCTAGAAAGGATCACTTAGTGACAGAAGTAAAAATACAAATCAGATTTCCCTCATCTTTCTCTCCCCCCATCACAAACTCTAAATTTTTCTTTTAACTCAGTGGATAAAATTAATGAATTTATTTCAAAGGTAAATGGAAAAAGTGATTGTTTTGTATGTGCCAAATAGAATTTTGTAGTGTACAAAGCTCACTGAACCAATCTAAAATCTGATACCATTTTCAAATGTGTATTTTCACAAAGTATTTCAGGACTAGATTTTGGAATTTTGAAAAATAAAGTTGAAGTATATACTATCAAATTCAGGAAACATACTGTGTATGTATTAGGACTTTTCTTTGATCACAGTAGCTGAGTGTGATATTAGCATAAGCATTGTCAAGGACAGGCTGCCAAAATATCTTGTCCTCTTTCAATAGTTCTTATTAGTATTTACCCTGGGCAGGGAAGGCATTTTGGGAAGTCTATGATACAATGAAACTGGAGAAAGTATGAATCAAATACAACTTATTCTTCTTGAATAATATTCTTCTAAGAAAATGGCACTTACTTTGTCGAAGTCAGCTCTGAAGGAAGTCAGTGACATGCTGGTAAATGTTTAACAAACTGATCTCTGGAAATAATAGCTCTGATTTCTAACATTTGCTTATTTCCACAGTGCAAATACTTGCACCTTGGTTGATTTCCAGCTACCAACATGATGTTAATGTTTGTAAAATCCCTCGCAATTTAACAATCAGCTTTCATGAGACTCTCAGCACACCACTTGCTGAAGGAAGCAAAGTGGTTAGCTACTTTTCAGCTCTCAACCTCTAAGAGGATAAGTTAAAAAGGAAAAACAAGAAGGAAAGGAAGAAGGGAAGGAAGGGAAGGAAGGAGGGAGGCAGGCAGGAAAGAAGGAAGGAAGGAAAACAAAAGGAAAGTAAAAAGGAAAGAAAAGAAAGGCACCTTCACCGAAACTAATTAGATTAACTCAAAGTGTAACCAAGGAAGCCATTTTTAGAAATCAATTAAGCAAGGAGATTTCCCCCACAACCTTAGCTGGGAAGGCCCAAATGGTGGAGGCTGGGACAACTAGGGTTGGAAGATCTACTTCAAAGATGACTTTTCACTTACATCCTAGCCTCCTGTCTAGGATGGCTAAAGATGGGCTTAGCAGGGACACTGAGACTGCCAACCAGCTACATATTACTTCTTTACGTGGTGTGGGCTTCTCATGGCATGGCAACTGGGATCCTACAGGAAATATTTTGAGAAAGATCCTCATAAGAGGAAGTATTCCAAGATGACCAAGCAGAAGTGGAATCCCTATTTCAAAGTAATCAGAGTTTCACTCAGATTCAAAGGGGACTTAGACTTCACCTTCCACTGGGAGGAGTATGAAAGAATTTATAGCCATTTTTTAAAACATCTATGATCAGCAAACATTTAAACAGTGCATCAGAACTAGATGCACTATCACTTGTTTAAAGCAAGGTTAAGAGGGAAAACAGTTGAAATATATTGGCTTTTGCATGCTTGAATAGAATAGTCTAAATGGGAATAATAAGACATTTTGCACACAGAGAATTGCCTGAAGTAAAGCTTCTGCCGTCAAGAATGGAGGTGGTAAATGAAGAGAGTCATAATGCAGGGCAGGGGGGCGGGGGAAATGGGGGCTGTGCAGTCTGAGGAAGACCACCAAAGAGTCATGAACAGGGAAACAATTTTATATATTGAATGGCAAGGAATGCCAAGGATTGCCTTCAGCCACTAGAAGCTAGGAAGAGGCAAGGAAAGATCCTTCCCTAGAGCCTTCAGAAAGAGCATGGCCCTGCTGATTTTGGACTTCTTGGTCTCCAGAGCAATGAGAGAATGGATTTCTGTTGTTTTAAACCTCCCAGTTTGTGGTCATTTGTTATGGCAGGTCTAGTAAACAAAGATAGTTTCTAATCAGTCCAACGTAATGACAAGGGTCCTCGTAAGTGGAAGAGGGAGGCAGAAGAAAGAATCAGAGAGAAGGCAGCATAAAAAGGACTTGAGATGACATTATTAAATGCAGGAAGGGTGCATAAGCCAACAAATACATGTGGCTTCTAGAAGCTGGAAAAGGTAGGGAAATAAATAGAGGATTCATAGAGCTTCCAGAGGGAATACTTCCCTGCTGACACTTTGGTTTTAGCTGATGAGATCCAGTTCGGACTTCTGACCTCTAGAATTGTAACATAATGGGTGTGTTGGTTTAAGTTGCTCAGTTTATGGTAATTTGTTACAGCCATAATAAGTAACTAATACAAGGTTGGTTGATTCCTTGGCTCTAAGGAGATGAGATACAAGCCAGGCTGGTTTTGATGGGAAGAGGATTGGCAACATAAGCCCCTGGGGAGTGGGGCCAGAGAAGGGTGCAGGGTGGCCAAGTGGACACTATTCTACGTTACTTTGTTATAGCAGTTCTAATAAACCAATACACCTCAATCCTACACTTTGCTCATTTTCTAGACTAGGGTACTAACATTCAGATAAATAAATGACTTCAGTCATTTACAGAGCTATTGGGGCTGCAGTCTGCAGTATTTGATGGTGATGTAGGGGACTAATTAACGCTTGAGGCCCTTCATGCAATTTTAGGTAAGGTTTTGTGGTCTGGCTGCCTGTTATTCAAACCCTTCACATCTGAACATTTAGAACTCAGTGTGTGTGTGTTTTCAGTCATTTCTCTCTGGATGAATGCAGGTCAAATTGTAAAAAACAAAACAAAATGAAAATGGTCAAGTGGTCACAAGATTTAAAGCTGAAAAAGAAAATAGTCATTAGATACAAGTCAAATGTGATTTTCTTCAAGACTGTATTTTATAGTAGATTCCACTGGAAAGATACACTTCTCATATACATCGTTTATCTGGTTTTAAAAACTTATTTTCTTAAGGATGATGGGATATAGGAGGATGGGCCAGTTAACAGTGAGATGTGCCTGTATGGTATAATTCACTATAACTCAACATAATTGCTTTGTGTAGTTAAGTTGATAGATACTATCATGTTACTTGATAGTTACCATCATTCACAAGAAGTACAGTGGACTTGACTGGAAACAACTTCCCTACTCTGTCCTGTCATCCTGATACACGGCAAGGCATGGATATATTTATATATTTAATCCAGTTGCACATAGAAATTAATAATAGATATTTCCAAATAAATTACTACATTGCAAATTAAAGGAGATTGGGTTTTTTTTCTTCTTAATATATTCAAATCAAATTCCCTCAGCCTCAGATCTCCAAGGGAGAGAATATGGGTTACTTCCATCCTGGGTGTAAGAGAGTAATCTAAGCAGACTGTAAATTATTTAAGTTGGTCACTTTGTTCTAATACATGCTAAGTAGCTCTTTAAATCATTAATGAGGACTTCAGCTCCCGCAATCTAGGTAGCAAATTAAAAAAAAAAAATCTGTGCTGCCTTTAATTACTTTTAAAAGAAAAGAAAGAGCCTGAATTTATTAAAATCAGATCATAGGTACTTAATAACCTACAGCAAAAAAAAAAAAAAAAAAAAAAAAAGAAGAAGTTGATTTTATACTACCCAAATTTCTAAAACTTTAACTCATAATATATAGGTTCAAGTACTGCCTTTTTTGTTCCTGTAATTTTTTTCTACATTATTTCTCTTAGTCCTGATAACAGTGTTGGAGGTAGGCATTGTTATCCCTCCTTTACAGATGAGGAAACTCATTCAGAGATTTAAATAACTTACTCAGTTTATAGGTCTCTGAACTGAGATTCACACTGGTCTATTTGATGCCAAAACCCATGCACTTTCTACTATATCATGTTGAATTTTATTTCATGGTTTACTAAGTACTCTCAAAAAATTTATTTTATTTGAGGCTCCAAAAGCCCTATGAGGTAATTCCCTATTTTATGGTTGAGAAAACTGAGCATTCTAGCATCTGATCCCAAATAATACGGTTAGAAATGGTCTTTGAGTGCTTTTCCCTCTACCCCAAGCCATGCACACACGTGCACCCACATATTCCACACACAACATGTAGAGGGAAAATATCTTTTCCTTCTATCCTTTTAGGTTCTTGGCTTTGGCCCCAGTTACAAAAGAGTCTAAGAAGAAATAAACAGAAATGTGTTACTATGTATGTCTCATATATGCATGGAAGAAGCTCAGAGATCAGTAAACTCAAAGATGTGGCTAGAACTTGAGTTTAAGTACCATCTTCAGCTAAAACAAAGGAAAAAGGGTATGAGGGAGGCAAGTTTTGAGAAAGTGACTAAGAAAATTAGGTAAACAATGGTAAAGTTTGTTATGCAGATTTAATCCATTTCCTTCTCCATTGATAATAGGCATGATTTAGAGCCTCCCTTCTTTTCCTGGTAGAGAGGGAAACACCCTTACAAATGGTGATTTCCTTTATAAATATAAGTTTCCCTTTCAAAAGTGTAACTTCTGCTCTGTTTTCTGTGCTTCTCCTGTATCTGCTATTTCCCAAAATAACCAGTTCAAAATAATCCTTATGCCAAAGATCCATATTTAGGGTGGCATATTCTGGTCTCCTACACATGCAAGTACAAGAAAGCAGTGCCCCCCATAACCCGAGCCCTGCCTCCCCATCAAGGCAAGGAGTATAGTAACCTGGCAACCTATAGTGAGGGAATAGATGGGAACAGTCTTGTACTTCACCTCCAAAGCCACCTATTCGCAAACCATTTCATTAATAATGAAGGATATGGTAGAAATACTCTTTAGTTCTTATTATTTCATAGAGGAAGTACTTGTGTATGTATTGAATTGATTTAAACTTCAGAGCCTTCTCTTTACTTATACTCTTCACTATTCCTGGGATTAGGGCTGCCAGACAAAATTCAGGACACTTTATTAAATTCAATATTCAGATAAACAGATAAACAATTAATAATTTTTAAGTATATTATAAACATTGCTTGGGACATACTTATACTTAAAAATTGAGTTGTTTCTGGGCACCTGGCTGGGAGCATGTGACTCTTGATCTCGGGGTTGTGAGTTCGAGCCCCACGTTGGGTATGGAGATTGCTTAAATAAATAAAACTTAAAAAAATTAATTGTCTGAAATTAAAATTTAATTTAATATCATGTATTTTTATTGACCAAATCTGGCAGCTTTTCCTGGGAAGGAAGTTGGGGTGCTACTGGGGGAGAGAAGACATGACTCAGTGATCTAAGAAGTCTCTAAGCCACTAATCATAATGTCAAGAACGCTTCATGACAAGACTAGCCCCACTTAGTACTTGCAACTGTTATTTTGGGAACCCTATAACTTCCCTTGTGCCTTGGATTCTGCTGTAGTTCTCATGAAAAGTAGCAATTACAGTTATATATACCTAAATAAGAAAAGGAAGATAGAAAAACTCTTAGCTAAAAACCAAACAGAAAACCAAACACAAAAATAATTCATATTTTTGAAGTGATGATGGGATTTCTAATACCACAAAAATTACTAGTCATTCCTGATTCTCTAAATCAGTGATTCTTAGACCTTAGCAGTATCAGAATCAGCTGGGTGGTTTGATAAAACACACTCCTAGAATTTCTGCTTCAGTAGGAGTGGAGCGAAGGGTGAGAATTTATACTTCAAACAAGTTCCCAGGTGACCCAGATGCTGTTGGCCCAGAGACTACAGTACCAAAATTGGGCTTCCTCCAATAGTACTCAAATTACTGATGAGGTCATGAGTTAATTGAATTTGACTAAATTCTGGTTAGGCAGTAGAGCAAAGATTTCTAATACCTAACCCAAACTTCTTTGGAGCACGTTGTAGTAGGCTGCAAAGTAATAAATCATAAAAGAAAAACTAGCTTTGCACTGCTCTCCCTTGGCCATTGTTAAATTCTGAGCCAAGGAAAAGATATGCCTGCTGGTGAGCGCACATTCATTCATTATCCTTTATTATCACCTGAAGCTATGCTTACTATGCTGCAAAATAACAACCTGAATAACAGTCAGGAAATACTATCCAGAACATCATCTTCCTGTTGATCTGCACTCTGTGAACAAGAGAATATTTCCTGGATTTATTTTTCCACAAATATTCCTTCTTGTTTTCATAGCATTTCTCCTGCTCAAGTGCTCATCTCACATTAACATTTGGAAGTGGCATATTTATTTTGATGGCAAAGTTAGGGCTCTTGATAATGCTTGTATTATTCTGGACCTTTGCCTTCGCTCTTCCCTTTCCTTCCTTCCTTCCTTTCTTCTGATATTTTAATGTGCCAAGAGGATATGATAAAGGACCATGTCACAGAAGTGTGTTTGCACTGTAATTCAAAAACACAGTCTTAGACCCAGCAAGTTAAAACACTAACACCTGTTCTAATGGAACATCTTTTTTTTTTTTTTTTTTTTAAATTTTTTTTTTTTTCAACGTTTATTTATTTTGGGGACAGAGAGAGACAGAGCATGAACGGGGGAGGGGCAGAGAGAGAGGGAGACACAGAATCGGAAGCAGGCTCCAGGCTCCGAGCCATCAGCCCAGAGCCCGACGCGGGGCTCGAACTCACGGACCGCGAGATCGTGACCTGGCTGAAGTCGGACGCTTAACCGACTGTGCCACCCAGGCGCCCCTCTAATGGAACATCTTTAAGGAAGTCACATATGTGACTTCTCTAGCTCAATCAAAGAAGTTTGTTTTAATCATCAGCCCTCCCCCACAAATTTTTTTGAAAAATTAAACTTTTAGTTTTTCAAAATGCCATGCACTATTCTTCCCTCTTCAACTGAATATACTAAATTATGTAATCTCTCATTGATTTTTAGGTCACCAGGGTGTATCTGCTGTTTGTACTTGACTTTGATAGTTTTGCCAACAGGGACAATTAAGATGTAGTAGGAGGTAGTGGGGGACTGCTATCCAAATGGCGTTTGGAGTTCCTGACATGTTTGTCTTATAGATCTGCTGTCACCTTATTTATGGCCAGTTGTCCCTTCTTGCTGTTGTTACTTTCTACCAAGTTTTCAAATTGCTCATCTTAATTTACGTACAGTTATAATCAATTCCTTTTATGAGTCAAGTACTTGGGTTTTGTGACTTTTTTGTTTGCTTTTGAATTTCAAGCTATGCTCCGAGTGCTAAACATATGGCCTTTGATAAATCATGTTGAAGGGTATAAGTTATTCTTTATATGTGGAATAAAGGCTGCCAACTCACTTTTCAGAAAGCAGAAAATCTGAGTGCTTTTCCAGCCACAGGAATGTTTTAACATTGAAGCTGTCACATCTTCTTATATGTTAGGATAAGTGGACTACTGGACAAAATAATGGGCTGCAAAAGACTGGCCCTAGACAATACTGTGAAGTAAACAAATGTTTTTCTCTACAGACTCAGCCTCTTTTTTCGATGAACCCTCAAGTAGGAGTTGACAGATTAAGTATAAGAATCTCAATTTAAATTTGAAATTCTGTTAAATGGCTGATACTTTTTAAAGCATAAGAATGTCCCAAATATTGAATAGTACATACAATACTAGAAAATTATTTGTTGTTTGTCTGAAATTCATGTTTAACTGGGCATACTATCCAGTTTAAATATTCCCCAACCCCAAATCACGGTAACCTTTTTCTTTTTCCTCTATGAAGCTACTCCCATGGGAACATTTTTGAAGTGAATCAAACTGAGATGTAAAATGGTAGATAGGATTATAGTCATGATGGATGTCATCATTTAATGAAAGCAGAATGGTATAGAGGAGAATTAATCACTGAGATGGTGGTCAAGGGTGCTGGGCACAGGGGGTACTTCTTGCTTTTAAACTCAGTGTCTCAAAGTTAAAGCTGGCTCAGGAACAGGTGAGAAATACTGGCTTTCTTCTGGCCGGGCTGCTAGGAAACAGTCTAGAAGATACCACTTAACCTCCTTGTCACAGTTACCCATTGCCACATACCAAACTACCCAAACCTGACTTAAAACAACAGCCATCTTATTATGTCTCACAATTTAATGGGCCAGAGATTAAGGTATGTTTCCACTAGGTAATTCTTCTCCATGTGGAATCAAATAGAGTCACTTGTAGTAGTATTGGCTGGTGGCTTCTCTGGTCTGGAGGGCCTGAGCCTGTTCCACTCACAGGCCTGGTACCTATGAGCAAGCATTATTCTGTCTACACCTGGTCTGGCCACGTGGTTAGGTTAGACTTCCTCACAGCAGCATAGCTTCAGGCAGTTGGAATTCTACATTGACAGCTCAGAGTCCAAGAGGGAGTGTTTTGTTGGGAAAGAAAAAACTTTTTCTCTATTCTTTTAGGTTCTTTGTCTAGGGGCTTGCAAATTAAACTGAAAAAAGGAAGATTAATGGGACAGAAAGGTTTACATACACAGCAGCCAAGAAAAGAATTAGCTAGCTGGTTAAATGAGTAAAGTTAGGGGCTTATATATACAACTTAGTAAAGAAAAGGGAAGGGAAAATGCTCATTGAGAAGAGTAAGTAAGTTTCTTTAGGAAAGACAAATGGAGTTTTAGGAGAACAAACAGAAGCTAAGAAAGCTTGTGATAATGTTTGTCTATATAGGTATGAGTGGTTTTTGGTCTTTTTCAGTGCCATAAAACTCCTAGACAGGGAATCTATGGTAGGCTTATTCTAATTCTTCCTCATGGCAATAGATTTACTCCAAAGAGGGAATTTATGGTAGCCTCATTTCCCAGAAGTTGTCTTTAATTAGATAAGGGGCACTCAGAGAAGGCTTCTTCCTGCATCTGTTGAATCTCAAATGTTTTTGGGCTTCATACCGATGCTGGTATTCCAAGTGGCTCCTCAGTTTCCAAGAGATCAAGGCAGAAGCTGTAAGACTCATTCCCACTTAACCTCACAAGACTTGCAACCTGACTTCTGCTGCATTCTATTAGTTGAAATGAGTCTTATGGCCAGTCCAGAATACCAGGATATATGATTCATTGAAGAGCTCTCTTTGGAGACCAGAACCATACTCCCTGAGACTCAGTTTCTGCCTTTGTAAAATGGGCTGAGATTACAACATGTTATAGAAGCAGAAATTACTCACATAAAATATATGTAAAATTTTTAAAGTTTATTTATTGAGAGAGAGAGAGAGAGAGAGAGAGAGAGAGAGAGAAAGCATGAGCAGTGGAGGGGTAGAGAGAGAGGGAGAAAGAGAGAATCCCAAGCAAGCTCCACACTGTCAGGGTGGAGCCTGACATGAGGCTCAAACTCATGAACCACAAGATATGACATGAGCCAAAATTGAGAGTCAGGCGCTTAACCAACTGAGCCACCCAGGTGCCCATAAAAAAAATTGCATTTCTATTGCAATGTATTATGTAGCCTGAGTCTAACTTTTCTACTATACCTGTTTTCTGAATTTTGTATGTAGGATTTTATTTATACATAACAAAATTATAATTGTATATTATTTTAATATATTTCAGAACTTTATATATGTAGTTATATATATAACATATTTATAAATATACAAAATGTGTATTATATATATATATATACACACATATATATATAATACACATTTTGTGTAAGATATTCATTATATGTAATGAATTGGCTTCTTTCTATGCATCTAAAATGGTACTAGCTAAGGACCATTCTTGGAGTGAGAAAATATTCCCTCAAATTTTTTTGTAGAATTTGATTCTGTCATAGAATCTCAGTTGAAAAAGACTGGTCTAAAATGTTAATATCACTTTGCAAAACCTAATCTAGCTCTTACGATACCATCCCTTTAAGACAGTATATCACCTACTTACTGAAAATTAGTGTGTAGATAATGAAGACAAGATAAGATTAATTTTAAAGATGAGGTAACAGAAATATCCTCCCTGACTACACCATTACCACACACAAGCACGCACTCACACACATATACAAATATGAGAGGAAAAATGTACTCAAGGATGTACAGAATCAAATCAATTGTGCATTGATATGCTGGTCTTCACATATCTCTTCCAATCACTAGACTCAATCCTTAAGAAGTTCAAGGGCTAAGGGGCTACTAGGTGACTCATTCAATTAAGCATCTGACTCTCGATTTTGGCTCAGGTCATGACCTCACAGTCCATGGGTTGGAGCCCCACATTAGCTAGCTCTGCACTGACAGTGTGGAGCCTGCTCAGGATTCTCACTCCGTCTTCCTCTGCCCCTCCCTTCCTCTCTCTCTCTTTCTCTCTCTCTCTCTCTCTCTCTCAAAATAAATAAATAAGCATTAAAAAAAGAGGTTGTTCAAGGCTGAGAATCAATTGCTTATTAGAATTCTCCTGTAGAATCCCCTCCTTTTTGTGAAAAACTTCAGTAGCAAGAGATCTCTTCTAGCCTGCAACCTTAAAACGTGTCATTTGGAGACTCCATGAAACCATTTTTTACCACATTATTTACTTGAGAAGTCATACATTTTACTGTTTGAATTTAGCAAAGAAAAGACTTTTGTGATACCAGATTCATGATTTGACAGGATTTTTAAATTTACTAACCAGATATTTTATTTTTTTTCAAATTAAAAATTTTTTTAACATGTATTCATTTTTGAGAGACAGAGAAAGACAGAGTGCAAGCAGGGAAGGGGCAAAGAAAGAGGAAGACACAGAATCCAAGCAGGCTCCAGGCTCTGAGCTGTCAGCACAGAGCCTGATGTGGGCTCAAATCCATGAACCATGAGATCATGACCTGAGTCAAAGTCAGACACTTAACTGACTGAGCCACCCAGATGCCCCAACTAACCAGATATTTAGATGTCTTAGAAAATTAAGGTCTTCAAAATTTTAAGAAGTTAAAATTTTATATTTCTTTGGTGAGATGTCTCTGACACAGTCTATGAACTGTGCTCTGCTAAGATGTTTGGTGGCATAAGAAATTTTCACACACACCACCAATGAGATTCTCAGTGAGTACTATGAACATGTCTCCTCAGTGACTTCTGCAGGAGTTAAAATGACTTGGCATTATTGTGCATATGCTTTGCCACTTTAATAAAGAAGCAATCACAGATAATGTTTTCCAACAACATAGGTAAAAGAAACTTTTTGTAAAGTCTGAAAAATGTTCTGTTATATTATTTAGTCAGGGAATATTGCATGAATCGAATATTATTGTATTTCCATAAATACAGAGAAATTCAGGTGTTAAAATGATTATTTTATGTCATTTAGACATAAACTTTTTTTCTGAAATAATCTGGATGGTTCCAATGATTCTTGACAGCCTTTTATTTTTATTTTTTAGTGTTTATTTATTTTTGAGAGACAAAGAGACAGAAAATGAGCAGGGAAGGGGCAGAGAGAGAGGGAAACACAGAATCCAAAGCAGGCTCCAGGCTCTGAGCTGTCAGCACAGAGCCTGACATGGGGCTCAAACCATGAGATTATGAGCTGAGCCAAAGTCAGACGCTTGACTGACTGAGCCACCCAGGCACCCCTGATTCTTGACAGTCTTGATAGTCCTTTATTATAGTAACTTGGCCTATGAGTGGAAATTCAGAAAAATCCAAGTGTTTATCCTAATACAGATGATCAAACTAAAGCTGAAAATCAGTGTGTGGATAATACAGAGAAGATAAGATTGCTGTATTACCAAATATCCAGAATTCCCAGGGGCTTGGCTTTCAATTCACTATACCAAAAGGAACACGTGCTATTTTTTTGAAGAAATAGTGGCAAGTGAGATTGAAACACCAAAGAATCATCAGTTATTTGGATCAAGCAAATTAATATATTTTCCTGATATTTTAGGTATGTGTGGAGTGTATAAGTATGTAAGAGCGCACAGTTAACCAAGCAAGTTTGGGAAAGCATCAGGAAAAATACAGTTGTTTTAGGGGAAGTTGATTGTTCTGACAATGAAGCTTGTCAAATTATGGTGTGTATTATTTGGGGCTACCCTTGGAGATCACCTGGTGATATCCTGGCAGCTGGTGTTAGAAATACAGAGGTTGTTTCATCATGAGAATTTTCTGACTTTTAGTAGCTTCCTAGGGACAATCCCAGATGGCTTACTTAGCAGGAAACTAATTTATTTGTAGTTCCAAACACTTGCTAGAATCCCTAATGTCTTCATGAACAGGACCAGAAGTTCAGAGTTGCTCCCTTATGGTTAATCTGCAAGCCACATTAACTCCTTCAGGCTAAAAGGATACCATTAAGAGTCAGGTTACTTGTATTGCTTGTTATAAATTAATAAGTTGGTTGGACTTTGAATTAATTAAGTTAATTCAGTTGGAAAGCCAACTAGCTTTATACAATGAGAAGCTCCAGGTCAAGAGCTTCTTAGCTGGGTCATGTCCTGCCTGCTGTGGAATCCAGCCCTGGCCAGACCTGCTCTTTCTAGACATTCTAGATGTCTAGATAAAAAAGGTTAAAATTCCAAGAGGTTAGGACCTAAAAGTGAGTGGAGATAGTTGGTAGTTATGGAATATTCTCCAAGAAGCTGAGGTTCAAAGGAAGAGTTGGGTTTTTGTAGACAGCAAGAGGTTTGAATGTAAGAAAGGAAGGGAGCATTAAGGACAAATGATAAAGCATAAAGAATTCAATTCCTTGGGGCATATTAACCACTTTGATTTTTAGTCTATTAATCAGATGGTGAGATGTTGAGTTTCACTCAACCATAGGGTCCCTGGGCATCATGTTGGGGGAATAGCAATTAGGCAGGGTCTAGACCACAAAAGTCTTTGTAGGCTACCTAAAGAGTTTGTCTTTGGTTTTAATTTTTGTTTTTATTTTTGAGAGAGAGAGAGAGAGAGAGAGAGAGAGAGAAAGAGAGAGAGAGAGAGAGAGAGAGAGAGAGAGAAAGAGAGAGAGAGAGAGAGAGAGAGAGAGAGAGAGAGAGAGAGAGAGAATCTTAACCAGACTCCACGCTCAGCACACAGCCTCAACGAGGGGCTCAATTCCATGATCCTGGGATCATGGCCTGAACTGAAACCAAGAGTGGGATGCTCAACCATCAACCAACTGAGCCACCCAGGTGCCTCCCATCCCCCCTTTTTTCAGACAACAGGAAGTGAATGAAATTTTTAAAGAGGGGAATAGAATAAATAGGTTTGCTATTTATGGAAGCAAACACTGATGATGACAGTAGATGGAAGGGGCAGAGCACGTTGCCAAGGAAATGAGAAGCTGATGTCACAGCTCAGATAAAAGACTGAGAGAGAGACAGTGGCAGTAGGAATGGTGATGAGAGGCCATTTATTCACTAGTTCAACAGATATTAAATGCTGTTTATGTGCTAGGTGCTGAGTTTTACATACTAGGAATACAGGAATGAATAAAATGGACTCATTACATGATCTCAAGGAGTTTATATTCTAGTGAGAAAGACAAAAATAATTACTGAAATTAATGATCAGATTTTTTTCTTTTTGGCTAGAGAGAAATGCTTTGAAGAAAATAAAACTGGGTGTTAAGGGAGAGTGATGAAGCTAGGAGGCCTTTAGAAGGAAGTGACAGTAGGTATAAGACTTGATTGACAAGAAAGAGTGAGTCATGTGATCTTGGGGAAGAGCATTCCTGGCAGACAGTGTAAAGGATCTAAGGTTGTAGATAGATGGAAGAGTTGGGGTGGGTGGTGATGGAGCAGGTGATGGAGGGTGTAATGGTAGGGAAAAGAACTGAAGAGGAAAAATGTAAAGTGATCATGGGGAATTTAGATTCTAAAAGCAATGACAGTAACCCAATCGTGGCTTGCATTTTTTAAAAAAATCACTGATTGCTGTGTGGAAATATGGAAGCCAATTATGAGATTTTTGCAGTAGTTCCAATGAGATTCTGGTGCCTTGGGTCAATGTGATAATCATGAAGACAGAAGTATTGAAATTCTGGATAAGCAAGGTACTGCAGACCCTCAGCTTTTGAGAGAAAGGTATTTAGATAATTCTCCACAAATTCTTAAATATGAAAATATTTCTATAGATTCATTCCCAAATCAACTAAACCATATGAAAATAATGTAGCCCTTTTAGTCCCTCGAGGAGATTACGTTGTATGCCATGATGAGCAGAGAACAAGAAAACCCCAGTGGAGTACAATGCAGCATATGCCCGTTGAGTACACTGACAGCTTTACACGTATTCAACAGAAAGCAGGTAGACAGGTACAGTTACTTTTGAAGGAAGGTGTTTATTAAAAGGAAGAAACTTATCTGCTGGGCTTTTTGATGACTGATTGGAAAAGTCTGCACTTGGGTGTCAGGGAAGGATGCATTGCCTCATAATAGAGTAATTGAGAGTCAACTGTCCCTTCTTCTCGGCTCTCAGGAAAGTCTACTCCACATACATGTATGGGGTGAAAAATTTCCCTCTGCCAACTTAATTCCAGTGATAAGGGCCAGGAGATTGCAAAGTAACTGAGAGTAGACAGATTAACAGAAGAAACGTTTATTTTGTGTGGGGGAAACATTCAGATGAAGAGGATCCCCAAACAGCTAGAGATAGAGGTTTGTATGCTGACTTCATAGTGGAAAGGGAACAGGGAGAAAGGGTTTCTGTGGAAAAACAAATGGGCTTTAGGAAAGACAAATGGGCTTTTAGAAGAACAAATGGAAGATATGACAGTTTGTGATACGATTTGTTTACGTGGTCTCTCTATCCCAGTGTGAGTGGTCATGTTCTTACTGGGAGCGAAGCTCTCCCTGGGAGAAGGGAGGTATAACAACCTCTCAGAAGATTCTGCCTTTAGTCAGACAAGAGTAGCTCTAACAAATCTTCCTCCTGCATTTGCTCTATCTCAAGTGTCTTTAGTTTAAAATAATCTTCATGCCAGCTCTGGGATCTGAGTGGGTTGCCACACTTTATTTTAATGAAGCTCCATGAAGAAACGCAGTGTCTCACTTGGATCCATATATATGAGATCAAGATAACACATGCAGAAGCAGATACCCAGGAGCAGAGGAGGCCATGGGAATGTGGACCTTCTAGTACTTCTTGGAAATCTCAGTGCAATTTCAGCTTCCTCAAGAGTTGGAATTGAAAGCTTAACCAATCTTATCTAGATAGTAAGGTGCACAGAGAGAGCCCTTTCTAATTACGGGCATTAATACCTCTGCCTTCAGCTAATCTACTACAAGTACACCTTATTTAAGAACTAAGATGTAACAAGTGCTACAGGGATGTGTAAAGAAGTATAAGACATGGGAATTTATAAGATAAGGAGTGTGTGTACAGGGATGTGTAAAGAAGACATGGGAATTTATAAGACAAGGAGTGGCTGTCTTAATTCATAACCTGGCTCAGGCATTTATATGTGAGGTTAAGATACTTACCTAACATCACATAGAGAGTAAGCAACAGAGCCGTAATTAGAATCCAATTCCGTTTTATTCCAAATTCCATCTTTTTACCACTACTTATGCCACCTTAGTATACCATAAGGTTGCTATAAGGATTAGATTAAATTAAATGATTAAATATAAATAAATTGGCCAGCATAGTCCCTGGCATATAGAAGGCACTCAACAAATGTAACTTTTCATAATTGTTTAATCATGAAGGATGAAATAATCTCCATAAGGTTCTTTCTGTTCTAATGCTTTCTGACTTTGATCCCTGACCTGCTGGAGATTAAATCTTATAACAGAAATTATACACACACACACACACACACACACACACACACACACACTGAATTAAATTAAAATGCATACCTTATATAAGAGAGCAAATGAGTAGAAGTATATTGAATTTAAAGAATCAAAGAAGGGAAAATTGATTGAGCTAGGAGCCTCCTTCATGAAGGAGGTAGAATCTGAGCTGTGGAGAATTTGCATGGTGCTTAACTGGTTAATAGAATTTCCCTAAGTACCTCATTTACAATAGAGATTAGTTTAGGCTTTTGGGTGAATATGACTCATTTAAATGCTCAAAACCATGAATCACTCAGAGTAGCATTATGGGTAATTTTAATGAAACATCTTTAAGGTCTCTATTCCTTTGTTAAGTGCTTCTATTGAATTTAAACAAAAGTCCCATTTCATTCCAAATTTAAATCCAAAAGAGATTTGATCTTTTCTTCCTGCCATTTTGCAGCCAATGTAATTTCTAACAAGTGCCTGGAATTAAGATGTGAGTCAGATCAGAAAACTGCATTTGAAACTGAATGGAATAGCAAAGCAGAATGGGGAGGAAGGGAAGATTTTAGAGTGACATTTCCAATTAAAACCACTTGAGCTGGCCCTCATCAATTCTTGGCTTCCTTTCAGTGACTTATAGGACCACTAATGTTCCTCTACTTGGAACACAGTGAAGTTAGAAAAAATAACTTACAAAAATCAAAACATCATAAGTAGGTCACACACACAGATCTGTATGTATTAATATCAGGTTTGTTTTTAAAATCCTAAATTGGAAACCACCCAAATGTCTATCCCCTGGTAAGTAATATACAAATTGTGGTGCATCCCTACAATACAATAACACACAGTAATAAAAAGGAACAAAATTGATGCATGCAGTAACAAGATTGAGACCCTAAAGCATAAAAGTTAAGTGGAAGAAGCCAGCCACAAAAGACCACTGCCTACTGTGTGATTCTATTATATATCATATTCTAGAAAAAGGAAAACCATAAGGACAAATCAGTTCAGTTGTTACCAGGGACCAGGAATGGAAGGAAAAAAGAAGGAAGGGTGGGAAAGAAGATGGTAGAAAGAAGCAAAAAGGCATACATTTAATTTTTCCTAATATTTTTGTGGTAAAATACATATAAAATTTACCATCTTAACCATTTTCATTGTACAATTCAGCAGTGTTAAGTACTTTCATATTGTGGTATAATAATTACCACCATCCATCTCTAGAATTCTTTTCATCTTGCATAACTGAAACTCTATCCGTTCAATAACAGTTCCCCATCCCCACCACCACCACTTGAAGCCCCTTGGTACTACCATTCTATTTTCTATCTCTCTCATTTTGGCTACTCTATATACATCATACAAGTGAAATCATACAGTACTTTTTATAATGCCCCGATTTCAAATCCGAGAGACCACCGAGGACCCGATACCGATGCAAACCCATGAGGGTTTATTTGCAAGCTCGAGCTTGGGCCCAAGTATACCCGACACAGCAGAGCAGGGACTTGGACCCCTAGGTTAACAGGCATAGCAGTTTTATAGGGGCCAGTGGCCAATGAGATTGTAACACACACAGAAAGTTGCATAGTCATGTCAGTCCACACGCAGGTGGCCAATTGAATTACAATTTACCCTATAGTAACTGACCTAGCCTATCACTCTGGTCAGAATTGGCGCGCAAGTTTGGCAGGCAAAAGGCGGGGTTTACATTCTTTGGCGGTTGGGGTTCCGCATTCCTATATGAGCCGGTTTCCAGTAAGGGTGTGCTCAGCGGCTTGACTAGGGTGGGGGAGTGTCTTAAGCAATAAGTAGGTCATGTGGGGGTTATACATGAGATGGTGGGTGTAGCACAAAATGGAGTTAGTCTTGCTCTGCTTGTCCAGGGGTAGGGGATTTTTGTTAAATTCCTTGGGTCCCACACTTTTCTTTTTGTGACTGGCTTATTTCATTTACCATAATGTCTTCAATGTTTGTTTATCCATGCCATAGCATATGTCAAAAAAATTTTTAAAGACTGAATAATCTTCCATTGCTTATCCATTCATCCATTGATAGACATCTGGGTTACTTCTATGGTTTAAATAGTGGGAATAATGCTTGTTTGGTGGGCTAACACAATACAGACTAGAGAAAATTTCATGTGCTCTTGAGAAGAATATGTGTCCAGCTGCTGTCAGAATGTTTCATACATTCTGTTAGGTCCACTTGGTCTAAAGTATAGCTCAAGTCCAATGTTACCTTTTTGATTTTCTCTCTGGATGATCTATCCATTGTTGAAAGTGGGGTACTGAAGTCCTCTTCTATTATGATAGTACTTGTCTATTCCACCCTTCAAATCTATTAGTATTCGTTTAATATATTTATTTATTTTTTAATGTTTATTTATTTTGAAAGAGAGAGAGAGAGAGAGAGGCAGAGTGCGAGTGGGGGAGGGGCAGAGAGAGAGGGAGACACAGAATCGAAAGCAGGCTCCAGGTTCTGAGTTGTCAGCACGAGCCAGATGCAGGGCTTGAACTCACAAACTGCGAGATCATGACCAGACCTGAAGTCGGACGCTCAACCGACTGAGTCACCCAGGTGCCCCTGTTTAATATATTTAGGATCTCTAATGTTGGGTGCATATATATTTATGATTATTATATCTTCTTAACGAATTGATTCTTTTATCATTATATATCGGATAATACATGTATATTATATATATGTGTGTGTGTATGTGTGTGTGTATATATATATATATATATAAAGGATTTTCTTTATCTCATGTTATAACTTTGTATTAAAGTCAATTTTGTGTAATGTAGTTATAGTTACCCCTGTTCTCTCTCTTTTTTAAAAAAAATTTTAATGTTTATTTTTGAGAGAGAGAGACAGAGACAGAGAATGAGCATGGAAGGGGCAGAGAGTGAGAGACACAGAATCCGAAGCAAGCTCTAGGCTCTGAGCTGTCAGCATAGAACCCAATGCAGGGCTCAAACTTATGAACCACAAGATCTTGAGATCATGACCTGAGCTGAAGTCAGATGCTTAACCAACTGACTGACCCACCCAGGCATGCCACCCCTGTTCTCTTTTGGTTTGTGCTTGCTTAGAATATCTTTTTCCATCCTTTCACATTGCGCATATATGTGTCCTTAAAGCTGAAGTGAGTCTCTTGTAAGCTGCATATTGTTGAGCCTTGTTATTTTATATATTTAGCTACTGCCTGCTTTTTGATTAAAGAATAAATCCACTTATATTTAGAGTAATTATTGATAGTTAAGGACTTAATAATGCCATCTTATTCATTTTTTTTCTGGATTTTTGTATTTCCTTTGTTCCTTTCTTCCTCTCTTGCTATCTTCCTTTGTAAATTGATGACTTCTCATAGTGATATGTTTTGATTTCCCTCTTTTTATCTTTTGTGCATCCTACTATGGATTTTTGCATTGGCCAGATCATGAGGCTTACATAAAATATGGCAAAGATATAATAGTCTATTCTATCCTGATAGGAACTTCAATCTCATACAAAAACTTTACCCTTTTACCCCCCTTTTTTCATATTGTTGATGTCACAAGTTACTTCTTTTATATTGTGTATTCATTAACAAATTATTGTAGCTCTAGTTATTCTATTTATTTATTTATTTATTTACTTATTTATTTTTAACATTTATTCATTTTTGAAAGTCAGAGAGAGACAGAGCGTGAATGGCGGAGGGGCAGAGAGAGAGGGAGACACAGAAACCAAAGCAGGCTCCAGGCTCTGAGCTGTCTGCACAGAGCCTGACGCAGGGCTCGAACTCACGGACCGTGAGATCATGACCTGAGCCAAAGTCGGCCACTTAACCAACTGAGCCACCCAGGTGCCCCTATAGTTATTCTTAATATTCTTGTCCTTTAACATATTACTAGATACTAGAATTAAGTGGTTAATATGTACCAAAGTACAGAATTAGAGCCTAGTGAATTTGACTGTATACTTACCTTTATCAGTACCTTGTATATTTTATGTTTTATGTTATGAATCAGCGTTTTTACATTTCACCTTGAAGAACTCCTTTCAGTATTTATCGTAAGGCATGCTTAGTAGTACTGAAGTCCTTCAGTTTTTGTTTGTTTGAAAAAGTCTTTATCACTCCTTTGTTTCTGAAGGACAATTTTTCTGGGTACAGTATTCTTGGTTGCAGATTTTTTTTAAAGCACTTTGAATAAATCATTCCACTATCTCCTAGCCTATAATGTTTCTGCTGAGAACTGAAGTACTTCTTTATAAATATGGACAGAAATGTGCAGTCAAGCCCAGATTGCCGACAGAAACACCTGCATGAACAAACACCATCATATTGGCTTTTCTATATTCCCCATCTCACTCAACTTCCCCTTCCCCCCAAATCCTGTGTCCTGGTGTCACTTCCCAGATAAATACTATACCCAGGTCATTACCTCTTGCTCTGATTTTTGGGGTACCCAAACTAAGGCCAGTGTATTTGCTTACTTATTTACTTAATGTATGTATGTACACATGTGCGTATGCATTTTTGCGATGATAAATTTGCTTTTTTCTTTTTATTTTGAAATAATTCCAAACTTACCAAAATGTTACACAAAAGAATAGTATAAAATAATTCCCATATTCTCTTTTCCCAGAGACTCAATCAAGTTTTGCTTTTAAATCGCTCAATCGAGTTTTGTCTTTAAGCCACTTCAGCCAGAGGGAGGGGCTTTCAAGAATGAGGAGGTATAATAACAGTGGTTGCCTGCCTTCAGCTGCACCCATTTGATCAGAAGCAGCAGTCACTGATCAGAGCACAGATCTCCAATATTTGAAGGAAAAGTTCCTTTTTTGCTGCTTCTGGCTCTCATAAGCTATGTGTGGGCTACTCCAGGGAGACATGTGCAGCTGCCTGTCACTTGGCTGGGGAATGATAGATAGATAGCTGCTAACTTGCTAAGAGTTGAAATTAACTGATGTTAACCACAACTTACCTTCCAAGACCTAATTTACTGGCGAAATTTTCCACTGGTCATTGTAAGCCTTCAATAGACTCCGGATTTCCAAAATAGTTACACCAGACAGATTCTGCCAGTGCATTTATTGTCTGGGAGGGAAGACAGATTTCTTTTCTTTTTTTTAAGTTTATTTATTTTGAGAGAGAGAGAGAGAGAGAGAGAGAGAGAGAGAGAGAGAAAACGAACCAGTGGAGGAAGGGCAGAGAGAGAAGGAGACAGAAGATCTAAAGCGGGCTCTGAGCTGACAGCAGAGAGCCTGATGTAGTGCTTGAACTCATGAACCTCGAGATCATGACCTGAGCTGAAGTTGGATGCTTAACCAACTGAGCCACTCAGGCACCCCAAGGGAAAACAGATTTCTGATGCTTCCTACTCCATGATTTGCTCAGAATCCAAGAGTAATTATTTTTGTCTTTATAAATGGATGTATTGATTCTTTGTTGGGTGCTGGGGCTACAAAGGGAAGGTCTATCATATAAACAGATGATTATCAATTGATGTGTAAATATCCTGATAATTCTGTTCATGAAGTACTAGAAGTGTACTGGAGAGACACTGAACCAGCCACTCCTGAACCAGCAGCACCCAGGCATCACTAATTGATCCAAGTTCTCTTTCACACAAATGGCTTTGGGAGTCATTTCCAGTATGATGCTGGAGCTCTCTATTACCAAATACACCAAAGTTTTCATTCTAACTCTGAAGTTTTTAACGTTCTAAAAGTTTCAGGTCCTTTGAAGGCACAAATTAACGTATAAGAGATGTTATTCTGTGTACTTTCTGCCCATGTAGGCTGAGCTTTCTTTCATTTTTGTGCTCCTCTGGGACTAGCTTTGAGGTACCTACAATTTTTAATGATAACTAGAAGATTCCTTAATTCTGCAGCTGCTTACATGCTGGATTGTGACAACTTGCTGTTTAATAACATTTACTGGAAGAAGTAAAATTTCAACAGTCCTTTCCCCATGTAGTTAGAACGTGTTGTAGTTAGTTCAAATTATTGCTTTTAAAATCTGTTGTTCTCTATATCCAGAGACAAATATTCCATGTTAACTTACTGTCATGCTGTGTTCCTGTAGCAATTATTGTATGGTACAACCTGCTAATTTCACTATACTTTCCTTCAAGTGAGATAGGAAAGATTACACCATCATTTCATATTGTCCTTTGATTTGTCTCACTGGCCTTTAAGAAGTATTTCTGGGAAAAGAAAACAATGAAGAAAATTGTTCCTCTTTTCAAAAGAAAAATCCTGTTTAAGGAAATGAAATACTTCTTTATGAAAATGGATAGTAATATGCAGCTGTCTCACAGATGGTAACCTCCCCTGAGATTTGCAGGTGCCCCTTCTCAAGACAAATGGAACATATGAACAGGAGGTGTAAAAGCCACTGCTATTGTTATGAAAAGTTAAGCAAAGTTTTGGCATTCAAGGTTTTCTTACATCTTACACTAATTTCAGTGACTGGGGACCAGTTCCTGGGCACTCAGTCTCTAGCCTCAGGAGAGACTTGGGTGGTAGTTAAGGGCTACTTGCCATTATAGCTGTTTAAAGGAGGGAGGGACGTTTGGGGAATTCCTGCTAAATGCCAGGAGCTTTACTGACTTAATTTCTCTTTGTCTGACAATCTTACCCAAAAGATGCATTTTTTTCCAGGTAGAGAAACTGAGTCTCAGAAAGATTGAGCCATTGTTCCAACTTCCTACAGTTAAATAGAGGTTTTGCTGGAATGGAAAGTTAGGTCTGCATCATAGGTAAATGTTGCTTCAGTTAAAATATTTTGCACAAACCCTACAATTTCTGATTGATACCCATCCCCAAATGATTACTTGTGACTAATCTTTGTTTAACATAGCACACTCCCCCACCATTGGTTCCCTGTTAATTCTCATAGCCTAATTGTAAATTGCAATATCAAGTACCTGGATCCCTTTTCCCACTTCCTACAATCCATCCATCCCAGGTGAGGCTGGGCTTTAGTGGCATCTATTGTCTTAAAGAGAGTGTGGGGATAGGGTGGGGTGTACCCCCTAATTCTCTTAAACCAGCTTGGTAAAGAAGAAGGTCAGATGTCAGGGTCATACTCTCCAGTCTCTTCCAGTATTTCCCATGACTTGCTTATTGCGATGGCTACTGCTGTCTTTCCCATCCGGAAAAGAGAAGGTCCAAATGTCTGTATGGAAAGCCTAAGGCATCAGGGATGTGCTGGGAGCTGAGACAAGAATAAGATATCCTAAATAAAGAGGCAGTAGGACAGGACTCCTGAGAATAGTGGAAAATCCAATTTTCACTCTGGCTGCCTTCAAGTCAAAGTCATTGTGTTCCACATCTCTCCCAGGCATTCGTAAGGTCCCAAACACAGGGGCACATGTGACATGAGTCATCTGTATGATTACTAAATATTTCCATTATCCAGGAGAGGGCAAAAAAGGACTTTATATAAATGAATGCCAAAGGGAAGTGCTGACACATCTAAGAAATGGCACCTGAGTGACTTTCTGGTGACTGACCAAGGTCTCCCTAAGTCTCACTTCTAAAAAGCTTGTTATTGTGATCAGTCTCTTGGTTTAATGTTCAGTCAGTAAACAAAAAACAAAATAAAAAAGATGACAAGCAGCTGGCTAGTACCATCTAGTGGTAACAGAGAAACAAGAAACAATAACTTTTTTTTTTAATGACCTTTTCAAAAAGGGGGAGAGACTGAAACTTTCCCCCCTTTCTGGGCACAGTGATGGTTTATTATTAGGGTGCTGAGCTTGAACCTTTCCTCCAGAGAGATGGCTCACTATCTGGGGTGGTTGCCAGAGAGAACAGAGTGACGAAATTAGGATGCACTTCAAGATAAACTGATTCCAGTGCTTTGGAATAAGGGCACAGAGATTTACACAAATAGCTCATTCTCAGTTCGGCTATCTCCTGTGGCAGGGGGGCTGGGGGTTTCTTGAGAACCAGCTGCTTTGCTTACAAGCCTTGTCACCTCGAATTCAAATATCGGATTAAATTTTAGCCATGGCGATTGGTTTTAAGGCCTTTGTTGTTTGTGCCACTTGCTTCTTTGTCTCACAGGCAGAATTTCAGAGCAGGGAATGCTCACAGTACACGTCTTCAAAGGTTTTTAGCTGATGTAGCTGCATTCCACTCAGCCAAAAATCATAGTTACTACACTTAACTCAGAACCTACTGTGTGCCAGGTACGACAGTAAGCACATTAGCTGCACTGGCTAATGGAATTATTGAAACTAGTTTGAGACAGGTATTCTTGGTCTCATTTACATAAAAGGAATAAGGCTCCAAAAAAAAAAAAAATCTCCTGTCTTGTCCAAGGTGGCAGAGTTGACAGAGAAGAGAGGAGCCCAGTCGTGTACCCCCCGATCACTGTAGAGGATATACTCACTGCATATGGTATGGTTCCTATTCTTAGGAGGTTTATCATATTTTTAGGAAGACAGCAGACACAAAAATGGAAATAGACCATGAGGTCCTCTGCAAAGTCGGTATGTTTCTGAAGATTGCTGACTGATGGATAAGGGTAGACCAGGCTGAGACACTGGTTCTCCCTACCCCCATGAAAATGTCCTTGTCTGTTAGCCAAGAAGGCTCAGAAACATTCTTATCTTCCCCTCTCTATTCAGTGGCCCTCATTTAAACGCAGCCTGATTTGTTGATAACCAGTGAGTTGGCACCAGTGCAGAATAAGGATATGGAGCATTTAGGAAGATTAATCTGGTGCCATGGGCAAGATGGACTGAGAGAAAGATTGTGGGGTCAGGGAGATCAGTAAGGAAGGTGTTGTGATCATAAGGCTGTCAGGAGATGGGTCTGGACTGAACGGAGGGCTGTGAGTATGGAGAAGAAGACATTGTAAAAGAACCATGGAGGGTAACTGGGACTGTGTTGTATATGAGGGATGAAGAAGAACAATGACTGGTGACAGGAGGAAAAGGTTGTGTGTCAGAGGGGAAGTCTGTGAAGAATATTGCACACAGTCCCAAAGTTGGTTATAGGAATGGGTATTTAATATTAAATAAATTTAAATTTAAATAAATAATTTAATATTTATTTAACATTTATTTTATTTATATTTAATATTTAAATAAATATTAAATAAATAAAAACAAAAAGGGATTTCTTTTTTCCAAATCCATTACTAGCTTATAATGATGTTTTTAGATAATGGTTTAAAAAAGTAAGTTGAATATTTTTTCTCCTGAATATATAAATACCCTATGCTTGCAGACATAAGAATTAAAAAAATTTTTTTTAATGTTTATTCGTTTTTGAGAGAGAGAGACAAAGACAGTGTGTGAGCAGGGGAAGGGCAGAGAGAGAGGGAAACAGAATATGAAGCAGGCTCCAGACTCTGAGCTGTCAGCACAGAACCCGATATGGGCCTCGAACTTACTGTGAGATCATGACTTGGAGCCAAAGTCCGATGCTTAACCAACCGAGCCACCCAGGCGCCCCAACTTCAGAAGTTATTTTTCTTCATTTTCTTTGTTAATTTTGATATCTTGACCTTAAAATACCTTTTAGAACTTTTTAAAAGCATTATAGTTCTAAAGATGTGGGGGGGGGGGGAAGCTTTATGTTTATATATAGTACAAAGAGTCTGTATCTTTTCTTTCATTTAAATGTGGTAGACAGAGAAAAAGATGGCTTCCATAGTCTGTTTGCCCTATTGTTTCTCTCTGATTCCAAGATGGGATTGACTTAATCCAGGATATTCCTCCTGTGGACAGAAGGAATTGATGGTGGACTGATGGAAGGGCAGGGCTATATCTGAAGAGGAAGAGGATATGCCAACTATAAGTGTTCATTATGTGAGTGAATTGGGTTGAATCTTTGTATGATGCACACAGACATGTACATATAAACACAATATATATATACACATGCAAACATACTCAGACACAAACACACAAAGGTACACACATCCCCACAACTGTACATTTATAAACACACAAGGCAGTACTCACTGAGGGGTATTCAAACAGCAGAAGGAAATATTTAGTTCTCACTTGATACGCACTTATAACGTGGTCAGAAAAACAAGTATGCAATTATTATTAGTTCAGCTTTCAAAATCTTGCTGTGGGGCACAAAATTTAGTAATAAAAAGGACTGGAGCTATTTTATGACCTGTTCTTTCTGATCACTACAAAGCAATTAATTTACTCAGACGCATATACTCTAAGTCAAATGTATTAAGTGTAACTTTTATTTTCTCTTCCCAAGGTGAGATGATGCAAAGATATCCTTTAGAAAACTCTCTACATGAAGGAATTTTAGGTGATAGTGGGACATCCTAGGGTTTGAAATGATATTCAAGGGGCAGATTGGAGTGGAGCATGGATGAAAATCAGGGCTTGGAAATATAAACATGGAAGTGAGCAGCATAGAACATTTTTATTAGGCATTGAAAGAACTGCTCAGAGGTATTTGAGAAACATCAGCTCAGGGAATGTCAGATAATGTTATTAAGTAAATATCACTCAGAGAATGTCAACCTTTAATGAAGACCCCTGAATGTAATTTTATTTGATTTTTAAGTGATATGCTCAAGGGGCTCTAAGTTTGTTGATCTCAGTTTGGTTTTTAGTCACATGGAAATAGATTCTCCCTTATTCATAAGCAATTATCTTCGAGAAAGGCTATGTTGACATAAACCCAAACTACCAATCACAATTCATCTGGGGCTTGCAATAGACTCAGCAAGTGATATCAGTTGTTCTGGAATTGAATTATGAATAGAAATCAAATATAGTCAAGCTAGGAGAGGGACAAATTGAGGCAAGAGAAAGAGAAATTTATTATTACTCTATGGCTGATTTCTTCATGCCATGAAGGTATAACCTACTTTTGAATTGTTAATAGTTAATTAGTGACTCCCTTTGAAGTCTTGGGTTCTAGAGGCAGGTTTTTGCACTGGCATCAATAGTTACCATTTATGTTGGACTACATGGTGAGTTTTTCTTCTACCTTAAACAATTATCACTCAGGGGAAAGAGGAGTTTCACATTACAAGGTACTGCCTCAATTACTTTATTTTGAATAATAAAGACATTTGGGACCCATAGGCTTGAAAATACCTTAAGGCATGCTAATTTTGAAAACTTTTTGAGCTCACCTGACAGAACTGATGAAAAAAAAAAAAGGTAAAATTTTGACACAGCCTTGGTTATATCCTTGTTTGTATGACCAAGTAATTTCAAGTTTTGAATGTAAGGAAGACTTAAAGTTTTAAAGGTTATTTTGGGAGCAATACAGTGGATATATATGCAAATAAATGCCTATAAGACAAATAAAAAAGTATATATTCCTGAAAAAAAATACGATGGGTACTCGTGGCTTGGGATGAGATTTTCACTGATGGCACCTACGCAAATTAAAAATAACTATCTCTCAGTAAATTTAGATTGTAAAACAGATGATGGACTCTGGAAAACGGTTAGAATCTGAAAAGTGAATCAAATGAGGGTGAGAGTGAATCAAATGAGGTGCCAGGGTGTCTCAGTCAGTTAAGTGTCTTGATTTCGGCTCAGGTCATGATCTTATGGTTCATGAGATTGAGCCTCATGTTAGGCTCTGTGCTGACAGTGTAGAGTCTGCCTGGGATTCTCTTTCTCCCTCTCTCTCAGCCCCTCTCCTGCTCGCTGTAGCTCTCTCTCTCTCTCTCTCTCTCTCAAAATAATTAAACATTTTTAGAAAATGAGGGTTGGGGCAACACAGACAGGTGCATGTGAGACATTTGAATAAAATTGTTTCAAGTATTGCAAGACTAGACAAATGCAATATTTCTAAATATATTGTGAATATGTTTTTATATATGTGTGTAAAGCTAAATGAATAAATCAGATATTGTAGATATTTGTCTATGTATATCAATAATGTTTATATTTCATTTGGCCCAAATCCTTTTTTTTGGGGGGGGGGAGTGGAGATGAAATATGGAGAAAAGCTTGCTTTTTGGCATTTCTCCAGGCCAAAAAATTGGGATAGCTACATATCTCTGAGTAATCTTTTCAACTTTCCAAGTTACCTTGTGTGCACTTGGAAGCCTGGGGTTCAGAAGGATGTACTGCAGGGAGAGATTTGCCATATGCATGGGCTCTAGTTTCTCTCACCACTGATTCCTTGTGATTCTGGTTTTAGAAATTTGTCTGTAAGCCTAGGTCTTTCTAGATGGTATGAACATACAGTGTTTCTCACCCTGGCAAAGGAGCAAATAGGCCAGTGTCTAGGGATAATGGGATGTCTCAGGTTTTATCTTAAAAATTTGTGTAACTTTTTTTTTAAGTTTATTTGTTTATTTTGAGAGGGTGGGAGGAGGGACAGAGAGAGAATCCCAAGCAGGCTCCACACTGTCAGCATAGAGCCTGACATGGGGCTTACTCTCATGTACCATGAAATCATGACTTGAGCAGAAATCAAGAGTTGGACGCTTAACCGACCAAGCCACCCAGGTGCCCTTCATGTAACTTTTAAATTACACTGTATAATAGATTTATTATTTTAAAAAAAATTTGTCGTGTTTACCTTATTTCTTCCTCTATGTCATGGTGAGGGGTCATGTGTACCCAGTGGTGACCACACCCCAAGTTGAGAAGTATGACACCGGCCTGGACTTTGGAGTCAAGACGATATTGTGTATTGCCTACAACAGTTTGACCTTGAGTTAGTCATCTAAACACTCTGAGATTTTGTTTTCTTACTCACTCAATGGGGACTTTAATGCACATCTTGTAGAGCTGTAGTGAGGATTAAATGGAATGTCAGATCTAAGAAGCATAATAAATATTGGCTCCTTCCACCACATTAAGGTACCCTCAGAGACAGCCGCTTAGAGAGACTTATCCAGGGATTTAGGCTTGTACACTCTCAGGCTTGGCGTAGCTTAGATTTTAAGTCCACACTGGTTCTTACAGAGATTTAGCACCAAGATTAACCATCATACACCTGGATTGGGCCCAGTGTGATCTAGACCTCACTTCTTGGATTGAGTCCCTGAGGCTTGGGGGTAAAGCAACCTGAGAGGATGATGTGCTTACTGGGAAGAATGAGACAGTGACTGCCAGGAGCAAGCTTATGTTTGTCTTACTGGAATTTTCCCTCCCTCTTCCTATTCTGTCTCCAAGTCTCCTCAGTACTTTTATTGATCCCCTCCTTCATAGAAACTTCTTGAAGACAACCCAGGCTTGTTAATTGTCCAATCCCATTATTTCTTATTAACCCTCATCTCATCATCCTATCTCATCTTTTTGTCAGGCTTGATGCTATCGACTTTATAGTTTTGAAATGTTTCTCCTTCGATTTCTGCAGAATTTCTCTGATAGGTTGTCTTCTGCCTCTCTCCTGCCTTTTCAATAGCTTCCTCCACTCAGCTTTTAAATACCTTTATTTTGTCCTCAACCTTTTATGTTCTGACTCTTTACACTCTCCTTTGTGTACTTGTGAGGGGTTGTCAATTTCTATAAATCTGACTGATTCTTTAGTTTCTTTTCTCCTCCAATCCATGCTCTACACCATATAGTGATTTTATTTGAAAACTAGTTTACTAGGGCTGGTGGAATATCATGTGTATCAGGGAATGACTGGGGGTATGGCTTGAGGAGTAGGCAGGGATGAAATCACGAGGCACCTTGTACCATTGTTAATGGGTCAGTCTTAACAAGATGGTTAGGCTGGGTTAAAAAACAAATCCTGCAGTCTTATTGGCTTAATATATCAAGAATTTATTCATACCAAGCATCTTCTGCAGGCAAGCTGTGAGTTCTGCTTCATATCACCCTCACTCTGGGACCCAGATTGCTGAAGTGGACTTTATCTGGAGCACTGTTGCCAAAGCAGACAGAAAGAGAGAGGATGGAATTGCATACTGGTTTTAAAAACTTTTGGCTAGAAATAACTTGTAGCACTTCTGACAAAATTTCATTGACTAAGGCAAATCAGATGCCACATTCAATTTCAAGAGGGCAAAGCACTTATTTCCAACCATGTGCCTGAAGGAGAGCTGGAAATATCTGGTGGATAGCCCTGATGACTACCTAATCCTATCACACAACACACAGTGAGTTCAATTTCCTTCTGACATGCAAAAGTATTTACTCTTCCCTAAGGGATTATGGCTCAAAAGTTCAACCAAATAACTGCATCCCACTCCAAGTCTAGGGTCTCTGAGTGAGGCGTTTGGTCACTTTGGCCATGGCATATCTCCTCTTATTGCACAGTTCTATAAACTAATTAGGTAAGTTGTATCTCTCCCACATACCTATATACTACAGTATAACATGTTATAACGTGTTATAATAGTATAACCACAATAGCAGTAAGATGGAGGAAGAATAAAGATACACATTCATCCCTGGTACACTGCACCACTGAAATCCCCCTGGGCAAATGTTGCAACAACTCTCAACCTTGGGAATAGAGAATGTCGTGTATGATTAGGGCCTGTATGCTACTCATAAGTCTATCGTTTTCTTTAGCTCTTGGCTCTTCCCCCTGTGAGACTTTCTATTCCATTATCATTGTAGAGCAGTTGCTGGAGAATGCCTTCTTTGGGTGCTGCAGCATTTTCTCAGCTCACTCCCTTCCCATTGATTTCTGAGGGCCTAAGGATCATTTTTAGTTTTAAAAATCAGTCATTTTGGGGTGCCTGGGTGGCTCAGTCGGTTGAGTGTCCAACTTCGGCTCAGGTCATGATTTCGCAGTTTGTGAGTTGGAGCCCCGTGTCGGGCTCTGTGCTGACAGCTCAGAGCCTGGAGCCTGCTTCAGATTCTGTGCCTTCTTCTCTCTCTCTGGCCCTACCTCACTCATGCTCTGTCTCTCTCTGTTTCTTAAAAATGAATAAACGTTAAAAAAATTTAAAAAAAAATTAAAAAAAAATAAAAATTTAAAAATCAGTCATTTTTAGTCTAGCCTACATGATTCTTTTGCTATATGATTCTCTCAAAATCTTAGATTCTTACCTGTTCAATTCCAGGCAGTTTTATACACCAAGAGCCACACACACAGTCCTCAAGACTTGAATCTTAGTTTTCAAATTAGCCAGTTTTCAAATTGAATCAAAAACTAAGATTCAAGTCTTGAGGACTGCATGTGTGACTCTTGGTATATAAAACTTCCTGGAATTGAACAGGTAAGAACCTAAGATTTATATTTGTATATAACTGGTTGATTTTTACCCTCATGAGCTACTACTCCGACCTCTCCTTAAGTGAAATATAGCTACCTGAGACTGTCAGGCACATGGAAAAACTCTAGGTTCTTTTCCCTGAGCCATCTTAACCAATTGGGAAGACTTACTAGATACTACATCAGGGCAAATTTGATATTTGCCCTGAATTACTTTAATTTATCCAAAGATCTTCAAAATAGATCTGATGACAAATCCTTAATTTAGTTCCAGTACAAGGTTCCGTTTTAATGGGCCATATTTTCTAAAAGTTCTTCTCATTTTTTTTTCTGTTTGCAGTTAAGAAGCAATAGAAAAATTCTCTGAATTTCTAAACCTCTCCATTTGTAAAAATATTATGCTTGTGTTGGGGAGGAAGAAACTTCCTATACCTTCAAATTCCTCCTAACTGGACTAAGAGTTGAATTGACATGAGACAGAGTAACAGACAAAAATAAAATTTAGTTTCATATGATGGGGAATCCAAACACACATGAAATTCCAAAGATAGTAAAGAAAAATGAGGTACCCATATCATTCTGAACTAAGGAGAAGGGTGTACAAGTCTGGGACTTCAAAGGAAGAAATGCAATTCATAAGAAGATGAAAAAGAGTAAATGTTTGGTAAACAAATGCTTGCTGGACCACACAGACACAATGGGACATAGAGAGGAATTTTAACCAACAGACTTTGCTAAATTCCTCTTTGTTTACCACCCCTAGTTTATATTATAATGTAGTTATCTGTGGAGATCACTCTCTTCCTGGAGCAGATTCTCAATCTAAGTTCTTTTTAGGCAGTTAAGGGAATGGTAAAGAGCTTTTCCTGAATCTGCTAGGTTTTGATTGCTTTTAACTCAACTTAATGTTCATGCCAAGGTGGCTTCTTTTGGAGCAATCTGCTCCTGGCCTTTTGCAAATTTGTCTTCCCTTTTTCAGCTCATTTATTTCTCAGAGTACCATGTCAAGCATAGTCAACTGCAGCCAACACTCACTACTTCCTCTGTGTTTCAATCTCTTCCCATATTACTATGACTTAATTATGTTCATGATCTCCCTAAAAAGTTACTTTTGACTAGAATTTTCTAACTGCTTTTACCGTGGGTTACCATCTTTGTAGCTTCCAGTATCAGTTTACTCACCACAACCATCCAAGCCCTCCACTAAGCCCACCACATCTTTTCATTTTCTTTGTTATGGAATCACCTGTTTCTGGCAACAGTATATGTATCTGTAAAAATAGGCAAGGTTATGCTGAGGTAAGAACCAAACACCTGATGACTTAACATGACAACAGTTTGTGGCATACCCCAAAGTCCACAAGAGATCTGGACAAAACTCTAGGACACCTGTTCTCTGGGAAATGGCTCTGTGATCCAAATGGCTTTAGTATTCTCTAGGCTTTTGCAGTCAGTGAGGCAAGAGCAGAGTGGGGAAGAGAGCTGAGTATTAGAAATAAATACTTCCATACAGGAGTGCCATGTTATTTTTGCTCATATTTAATTGACTAAATCAAGTCAGATAGTCATGTTTAATTTTAAAGAGATGGGGAGGTATAGACTTCCCATGTGCTCAGAAGTGGAAAAGAACTGTATATGTGAACAGTGGTACTGCCTACCACAATCTGCTTTGTATTACATTTGTGTGTGTGTATGTGTGTGTGTGTGTGCATGTATGTATGTATATTTCTCCATAGAGTGGATGAATGCTTTAAAGACAAAATTGTCCATATCTGTATCCTCAGCTTTAAAACTGGTGACTGGCATATGTAAATATTCAATAGATATATTTCATACTAAAGTGCTAATAGTTCCCCAAATGTGTTATGTTATTATTTTAAAATCTTTTCCCTTTTCTTGGAATCTCCTAACTTTACTTAACCCTCAGCAGATTACTCCTCTTCTTGAATTTAGTTCAGGCATCATCTCTTCTAGACAAAATAATAACTATAACTCATATTCACTGGGCACTTATTATGTACTAAGTAGTTATAATGTATGTATTATTTAAGGTAGTCTATACAATTACTCCATGATGGAGGTCTTATTATAACCATTTTATGAATGGGAAAAGTAAAGCCCTCATTTAAGCAACTGGCCCAGGGTTGTAAATTTAGTATGCAGTTGGGCTGGGATTCAAATTCAAGTCAGTCAAGATCCAAAGACTGTGGTCTTAACCATAATGTGGGCTCCTTATGATGTGACTTAGGTCCCCTGCATATGGCTCTTATTCACATTCAATATAGTGCACTGTGTTTGGCTGTGTTTTTCTGCCCCTTTCACCCTCCATCTGTAATCTCCTCCATTGCAGACATTATGTATTTAATGCTAGCATGGAGCATGGTATTTGTAGACATTCAGCAAATATTTGTTGAATGAATGGATTAAAGAGTGAATAAGTCACTGAGTTAAATTAGATTCTGTGACAAATTTTTACATTAGTTCCTATATTAGTTTTCTGTTGCTGTGAAAAGAATTATCACACATTCAGTGGCTTAAAATAGCATATACTTTTTATCTCCCTGTTTCCGTGGGTCAGAAGTCTGTCCAGGTCTTTTGCTCAGAGTCTCTCACAAGGCTGCGATCAGGAAGTCAGCCAAACTGAATTCCTTCCTGAGCTCATGTAGTTGTTGCAGATTTCAATTCCTTGTGGTTGTAGAACTGAGGACCTAATTTCTTGCTGTCTGTCAACAGAGGGCCACTTTCAGGTTCTGGAGGCCTCCACACTTCTTGCCACATGGCCCTTTTATAAGACCTCTTACAACATGGCAGCTGATTTCTTCAGAGCTAGCAAGAGAAGCTTTTGCTCTGGTCTACTGAGAAAGACTCTTCTATAAGGTAAAAAAAAAAGTTATGGAGTGACTATGCTAACACCTCTGCTATTTTCTATTGGCTAGAGGCAAGTTACAGATTTTCTCAAATTCAAGGAGACAGGATTATACCAGAATTTGATTCATTGGGGGTATCTTACAATTCTGTCTATCATATTTCCTTTTTCTCCTTTAAGTCTATTAATTTTCCTTTGCATATACATGTGACAGAAAAATCTTAACGTTCTCTCCCTGGTTCAATTTTTTTTTTAAATCTTAAGAGTGATTCGAATACTTTCCAGATTGTGTTGGTACAATAAAACTATCCATTTCCTCTTAACAATGAGACATAACCACTGTTAATATTGAGATATAAATCCATAATGCCAACATATATATGATATATAGAAACTCATAACTGTGTAATTTTATTTATTTTTTATTTTTATTTATTTATTTATTTTTAAATTTTTTAAAAATTTACATCCAAATTAGTTAGCATATGATGCAACAATGATTTCAGGAGTAGATTCCTTAGTGCCCCTTACCCATTTAGCCCATCCCCCTTCCCACAACCCCTCCAGTAACCCTCAGTTTGTTCTCCATATTTATGAGTCTCTTGTTTTGTCCCCTTCCCTGTTTTTATATTATTTTTGTTTCCCTTCCCTTATGTTCATCTTTTTTGTCTCTTAAAATCCTCATATGAGTGAAGTCATATGATATTTGTCTTTCTCTGACTGACTAATTTCACTTAGCATAATACCCTCCAGTTCCATCCATGTAGTTGTAAATGGCAAGATTTCATTCTTTTTGATTGCCGAGTAATACTCTGTTGTATATATATACCACATCTTCTTTATCCATTCATCCATTGATGAACATTTGGGCTCTTTCCATACTTTGGCTATTGTTGATAGTGCTGCTATAAACATGGGGGTGCATGTGTCCCTTTGAAACAGCACACCTGTATCCCTTGGATAAATACCTAGTAGTGCAATTGCTGGGTTGTAGGGTAGTTCTATTTTTAGTTTTTTGAGGAACCTCCATACTGTTCTTCAGAGTGACTGCACCAGTTTGCATTCTACAAGCAGTGCAAAAAGGTTCCTCTATTTCTGTATCCTTGCCAACATCTGTTGTTGCCTGAGTTGTTAATTTTAACCATTCTGACAGATGTGAGGTGGTATCTCATTGTGATTTTGATTTGTATTTCCCTGATGATGAGTGATGTTGAACATTTTTCATGTGTCTGTTAGTCATCTGGGTGTCTTCTTTGGAAAAGTATCTATTCATGTCTCTTGTCCATTTCTTCACTGGATTATTTGTTTTTTGGGTGTTGAGTTTGAGAAGTTCTTTATAGATTTTGGATACTAACCCTTTATCTGATATGTCGTTTACAAATATGTTCTCCCATTCTGTCTGTTGCCTTTTAGTTTTGCTGATTGTTTCCTTCACGGTGCAGAAGTTTTTATTTTGATGAGGTCCCAGTAATTCATTTTTGCTTTTGTTTCCCTTGCCTCTGGAGACGTGTTGAGTAAGAAGTTGATGCAACCAAGATCAAAGAGGTTATTGCCTGCTTTCTCCTCGAGGATTTTGGTGTCTTCTTGTCTTACATATAGGTCTTCCATACATTTTGAGTTTATTTTTGTGTATGGTGTAAGAAAGTGGTCCAGGTTCATTTTTCTGCATGTCACTGTCCAGTTTTCCCAGCACCACTTACTGAAGAGACTGTCTTTATTCCATTGGATATTCTTTCCTGCTTTGTCAAAGATTAGTTGGCCATACGTTTGTGGGTCCATTTCTGGGTTCTCTATTCTGTTCCATTGATCTGAGTGTCTGTTCTTGTGCCAGTACCATACTGTCTTGATGATTACAGCTTTGTAGTCTAGCTTGAAGTCTGGGATTGTGATGCCTCCTGCTTTTTTTTTTTTTTTCAAGATTGCTTTGGCTATTTGGGGTCTTTTCTGGTTCCATACAAATTTTAGGATTGTTTGTTCTAGCTCTGTGAAGAATGCTGGTGTTATTTTGATAGGGATTGCATTGACTATGTAGATTGCTTTGGGTAGTATCGACATTTTAACAATATTTGTTCTTCCTATCCAGGAGCATGGAATCTTTTTCCATTTCTTTGTGTCTTCTTCAATTTCTTTCATAAGCTTTCTATAGTTTTCAGTGTATAGATTTGTCACCTCTTTGGCTAGATTTATTCCTAGGTATTTTATGGCTTTTGGTGCAATTGTAAATGGGATCAATTCCTTGATTTCTCTTTCTGTTGCTTCATTGTTGATGTATAGGAATGCAACCAATTTCTGTGCATTGATTTTATATCCTGCAACTTTGCTGAATCCATGAATCCATTCTAGAAGTTTTTTGGTGGAATCTTTTGGGTTTTCCATATAGAGTATCATGTCGTCTGCAAAGAGTGAAAGTTTGATCTCCTCCTGGCTGATTTGGGTGTCTTTTATTCCTTGGTGTTGTCTGATTGCAAAGGCTAAGACTTCCAATACTATGTTGAATAACAGTGGCAAGAGTTGACATCCCTGTCTTGTTCCTGACCTTAGGGGGAAAGATCTCAATTTTTCCCCATTGAGGATGATATTAGCATTGGGTCATTCATAACTGGCTTTTCTTGATCTTGAGGTATGCTCCTTCTATCCCTACTTTCTTGAGGGTTTTTATCAAGAAAGGATGCTGTATTTTGTCATATGCTTTTTCTGCATCTATTGAGAGGATCATATGGTTCTTGCCCTTTCATGTATTGATGTGATGATCATGTTAATTGTTTTGCAGATATTGAACCAGCCCTGCATCCCTGGTATAAATCCCACTTGGTCATGGTGAATAATTTTTTTAATGTATTGTTGGATCTGATTGGCTAATATCTTGTCGAGGATTTTTGCATCCATGTTGACCAGGGAAATTGGTCTATAGTTCTCCTTTTTAGTGGGGTCTCTGTCTGGTTTTGGAATCAAGGTAATGCTGACTTCATTGAAAGTGTTTGGAAGTTTTCCTTCCATTTCTATTTTTTGGAACAGCTTCAAGAGAATAGGTGTTAACTCTTCCTTAAATGTTTGGTAGAATTCCCCTGGAAAGCCATCTGGCCCTGGACTCTTGTTTTTTGGAGATTTTTGATTACTAATTCAATTTCTTTACTGGTTATGGGTCTGTTCAAATTTTCTATTTCTTCCTGTTTCAGTTTTGGTAGTGTATATGTTTGTAGCAATTTGTCCATTTCTTCCAGATTGCCCATTTTATTGGCATATAATTGCTCATAATATTCTCTTATTATTGTTTTTATTTCTGCTGTGTTGGTTGTGATCTCTCCTCTTTCATTCTTGATTTTATGTATTTGGGTCCTTTCCTTTTTCTTTTTGACCAAACTGGCTAGTGATTTATCAATTTTGTTAATTCTTTCAAAGAACTAGCTTCTGGTTTCATTGATCTGTTCTACTGTTTGTTTGTTTTTTTTGGTTTCGATAGCATTAATTTCTGCTCTGATCTTTATTATTTCCTGTCTTCTGCTGTTTTTGGGTTTTATTTGCTGTTCTTTTTCCAGCTCTTTAAGGCGTAAGGTTAGGTTGTGCATCTGAGATCTTTCTTCCTTCTTTAGAAAGACCTGAATTTCTATATACTTTCTTCTTATGACCGTCTTTGCTGCCTCCCAGAGGTTTTGGGTTGTGGTGTTATCATTTTCATTGACTTCCATATACTTTTTAATTTCCTCTTTAACTTCTTGGTTAGCCCATTCATTCTTTAGTAGGATGTTCTTCAGCCTCCAAGTATTTTTTACCTTTCCAAATTTTTTCTTGTGGTTGATTTTGAGTTTCATAGTGTTGTAGTCTGAAAATATGCACGGTATGACCTTGATCTTTTTGCACTTGCTGAGGGCTGATTTGTGTCCCAGTATGTGGTCTATTCTGAAGAACATTCCATGTGCACTGGAGAAGAATGTATATTCTGCTGCTTTAGGATGAAATGTTCTGAATATATCTGTTAAGTCCATCTGGTCCAGTGTGTCATTCAAAGCCATTGTTTCCTTGTTGATTTTTTGATTAGATGATCTTTCCATTGCTGTGAGTGGGGTGTTGAAGTCTCCTACTCTTATGGTATTACTATCAATGAGTTTCTTTATGTTTGTGATTGATTTATATATTTGGGTGCTCCACATTTGGCACATAAATGTTTACAATTGTTAGGTTTTCTTGGTGGATAGACCCCTTGACTATGATATAATGCCCTTCTGAAACTCTCGATACAGTTTTTATTTAAAGTCTAGATTGTCTGATATAAGCATGGCTACTCCGGTTTCTTTTGCTGACCATTAGCATGATAGATGGTTCTCCATCCCCTTACTTTCAATCTGAAGATGTCTTTAGGTCTAAAGTGGGTCTCTTGTAAACAGCATATAGATGGATCTTGTTTTCTTATCCATTCTGTTACCCTATGTCTTTTGATTGGAGCATTGAGTCCATTGACATTTAGAGTGAGGACTGAAAGATATGAATCTATTGCCATTATGATGCTTGTAGAGTTGGAGTTTCTGGTGGTGTTCTCTGGTCCTTTCTAATCTTTGTTACTTTTGGTATGTATATATGTATATATGTATGTATGTATGTATGTATGTACGTATTTATGTATGTATGTATTTATTTATACTTTCATCTTTTCTCCCCTCAGAGAGTCCCCCTTAAAATTTCTTGCAGGGATGATTAGTGGTCATAAACTCCTTTAATTTTTGTTTGTCTGGGAAACTATATTTCTCTTATTTTGAATGACAGCCTTGCTGGATAAAGAATTCTTGGCTGCATATTTTTATGATTCAGCACATTGAATATATCCTGCCACTCCTTTCTGGTCTGCCAAGTTCCTGTGGATAGGACTGCTGCAAACCTGATCTGTCTTCCCTTGTAGGTTAGGGACTTTTTTCCCTTGCTGCTCTCAATAATCTCTTCTTGCCTGAATATTTTGTGAATTTGATTATGATATGCCTTGTTGATGGTCGGTTTTTGTTGAATCTAATGGGGTCCTCTGTGCTTCCTGGATTTTGATGTCTGTGTCTTTCCCCAGGTTAGGAAAGTTTTCTGCTCTGATTTGCTCACATAACCCTTCTACCACTATTTCTCTCTCTTCCTCTTCTGGGACCCCTATGATTCTGATGTTCCTTTTTAATGAGACTGATTTCTCTAATTCTTAAATAGTGCTCTTTTGCCTTAATCTCCCTCTATTTTTCTGCTTCATTATTCTCCATAAGTTTGTCCTCTATTCTGCTGATTCTGTGTTCTGCCTCATCTATCCTTGCTGTGGTGGCATCCATCCATGATTGCAGCTCAGTTATAGCATATTTTATTTCATCCTGACTAGTTTTTACTTCTTTTATCTCTGCAGAAAGGGATTCTAATCGATTTTTGACTCCAGCTAGTATTCTTATTATCGTGATTTTAAATTCTGGTTCAGACATCTTGCTTATATCTGTGTTGGTTAAATCCCTGGCTGTCATTTCTTCATGCTCTTTCCTTTGGGGTGAATTTCTTCCTTTCATCATTTTGAAGGGAGAAAATGAATTAATGAGCTAGAAAAATTAAAATAAAAAAACTAAAATTAGAAACAAAATTAAAAAATTAAAAACACACACACATACAAAAATCGAATAAATGATTTAGATCCTAGGTGTGTTTTGGTCTGGGTGTTGAGAGTGGTTTGATAGATTAGAGAAAAAAGTGGGAAAAAAATAAATAAAAGGAAATCCTTTGAGAATTTTAAAAAATGAATACACTGAAGTAGACTAAAATAAAATGATGGAAGTAAAATAGAATTTGAAAAAATTTACACAAAAGTAAAAAATATAGTAAAAAATATTAAAGAAAAATATTTTTAATAAAAATGGAAAATAAAAATGATTTTTTTCTCTTTCTGTATTCAAGAAAAAGAAAAGAAGTGAAAAAGAGGGAAAAAAAGAAAGAAAATTGAATACATGGACCTGCTAACAGATTGAAATATGACTGAAATTACTTGATTTTCCCCTAGAAGTCAGTCTATGATGCGCTTTTTAGTCCATAAACTAAGCGGGCGGTGAAACTTGTGTTCTTGAAGAGCGAGGTTGGCCCAGTTGGGTAGAGCTTAGTGTTATGGCTCCGTTCTCCACTAGATGGCGCTGCTAGCCTACTTGGGTGGAGTGTGGTGGCGCTGGTAGGTGCACATGTGCGGGAGCGGTGAAAATGGCGTCACAGCTACCCAGTCTCTAGTGTCAGAACTCTGTTCTCTCTGATCAGCAGTCATGCACTTGTCCTCTGTCTTCAGCTTTCATCCACTCCCCGCTTTTTCACTATCTGTGACCAAGCCCCAGGCAGTACCTCTCTCCCAAGTTTTGTCTCAGATGGGGCTGTTTTCCCCAACCCCTTACTTCTGAAGGACTGTGGCTTTGACCTGTTCCTGCCCCTCTGCAGGAGGGCTCAGCAAGCAATGGCCAAATGTCGGCTGTACCCAGGAATGCCTGCTGGACCCTGCTGCTGCCAGTGCCCTGAGACTATGGCCAGGTCCCAGCCGCCCCAGAAAAAGTTCATGAGATAGTGTAGCAGCAGTGTTTCAGGGATTATGGAAACTCATGACACACATCTGGCACCAGGCTTCACCCTCAATGACCTTGTTCCAGCACCAGCGAATGTGGCCGTTTTCTGGGGTCTGCTCAGACCAGGTGGCCTCAACAGTCTACCAAATGTCCTTCCAGCAGTGGAACTGCTTTTCCTCATTTGACCCAAGAACCTCCCGGACCCCGCTCTGCTCCTGGGGATTCGCCCTTCCCACCAGAGCACCCCCAGGTATTGAGCTGCGGAGTTGCAGACTCTGTGCTCCCCTTGTTTACAGTCTTAATGGAATCTAAACCCTCTCCTTTCTCCTTTCTCCCTTTTTAGTTTAGTCCCTGTGGCTGTTTCCAATTTTCCACTTTCTCTTCAGCTGCTTTTGGGGAGGGGTGCTTTTCCTGTATTCTTATCACCCCTCATCTCTGTCCTCTCTCCGCCCGTAAAAGCAGCTCCCTGCCTGCTGGGGCTTCTCACTCCCCAACTTTACCTCTCCTCACCGTGTACCTGCTGAATTGTGTGGTTCAGGTTGTGCAGATTGCTGTGTTAATCCTCCAATCAGTTTTCTAGGTGTGCAGGATGGTTTAGTGTTGGTCTGGCTGTATTTCATGGACACGAGACACAAAAAACTTCCATGCTGTTCCGACATCTTGGCTCGCTTCTCCATAACTGTGTAATTTTAAACAACAATTGGCTCAGCTGCAATCCTGTTTTACAATTTACTTCCTTTTTAAAAGAAATCTTTACTTATTTATTTTTGAGAGAGAGAATACAAGCAGGGAAGGGACAGAGAGAGAGAGAGGGAGACAGAGAATCTGAAGCAGGCTCCAGGCTCCAAGCTGTCAGTGCAGACCCCAATGTGGGGCTCGAACCCACAAACCATGAGATCATGACCTGACCCTAAGTCAGAGGCCTAACTGACTGAGCCACCCAGGTGCCCCTACAGTTTACTTCTTTTTATTTTCTTTAAAATTTTTAACGTTTATTTATTTTTGAGAAAGAGACAGAGAGACAGAGAGACAGAGTGTGAGTGGAGGAGGGGCATAGAGAGAGGGGGACACAGAATCCGAAGCAAGGTCCAGGGTCTGAGCCATCAGCACAGAGCCCGACACGGGGCTCGAACTCACGAACTGCCAGATCATGACCTGGGCTGAAATTGGATGCTTAACCAACTGAGCCACCCAGGTGCCCCATGTTTGTTTATTTTTTGAGAGAGAGAGAAAGAGAGAGTGTAAGTGAGCACAAGTGGGGGAGGGGCAGAGAGAGAGAGAGGGAGAGAAAGTATCTCAAGTAGGTTCCACCCTGTCAATGCAGAACCCCATGTGAGGCTGAAACCCATGAACTTTGAGATCATGACCTGAGCTGAAACCAAGGGTCTGACACTTAACTGACTGAGCCACCCAGGTGCCCCTACAATTTACCTCTTCATTTAACCATATATCATGAACATGCCAATGCCATTAAGTATTCTTTTATAGCTTAATTTGTAATTGTTGTGCAGCATTTGATCACACAGATACCTCATGATTTATTTAGGTTATTTCCAACATTTTTCTCTTATGAAAGCTCTCTTATAAACTTTCCCATAGTTACTTTCACCTATAATTATAATTATTGTTGGTGGGATAAATTTCTAGAAGTAAATTTTTCTGCATCAAAGAATATATGTACATTAAAAAAATTATTTGAGCTTGCAAATTTCGCTATAGAAATGAGCAGTTTAAACAGCAGTGTTTAAGAGGGCCCAACATGGAGGCTTGTGAGTGTATGTGTGAATGTGTTGGTATTTTTTGTTACTTTTCTAGCATGTGGCTCTTTTTTAAGTTACATGACAAATACATGTTGTCTTAGGAAATTTCAGAAATCTCTAATACAGAATTATTTTACTCTTTCCTTTTCTATTCCATCCATTGGAGGTAACCAATATTAACAGTTCACTTTGACTCCATCTAAAGCATCCTCAATGCCTATGTCTGGGTCTTTTCTGATTGAACAGTTTAAAAATGATACCTTGTTGCTTTAGTTTGATTTTTTTGGACATACTAGTGAGGCTAACCATTTCTTTATTGGCCTTGGTAATTTGCATTTTTCTTTTCTTGGTTGCTGGTTCATTTTTTGTTGTTGTTATTGTTGGTCATTAACCTTATGTTATTAAACAGTCATCATTTTTAGATAATCCAGCTTCAGTATTGTTCATAACCTTTACATTTGAGTTTACTTCCCTTGGGTTGCACAAAATATCTTTTCTGCATACTGTTTGACAACACAACCTAGGTTTGAGGAATAAAATATATTTTAATACAGATCTAGGACCGTTCCAAAAATATCTTTTGATTACAAACGATTTCAAGTCCCAAGTGATGGCTCATTTATTTCAAATAAAAGTCCATGTCACTTAATTCCAATACACTGAAAGTATTTAAGATATACCCAATATTATTGTAATAAGATTTTATCTATATTAGAAAAATTCATAAAAGTGTACTCAAAAGACAGTATCAATCTTGTATTTTTACATTATTTCTTCTCTTGGATATTTTACACATCTGTTAATATTCTTTGGTTATAAGTACACAATCTTTGACTAGTATTAAACCTGAAAGAGTTTATAGACTTTCTAAAATTGCACAGGCACAAAACTAGGAGTAAAATGTATACTGTGAGAGACTGATGTATTTCCTCCTAGTGTAGCGACAAGGTAAATGTAAGAAGGCATGGTGCAGTTTCAGATGGTGGATTTCCCTTTTGGTGCTTTGATTTTTAAAACTCCAAAGTGTCTATGCAAAGAGCTTCAGATTTAAAGAGATGAAAGGTAACAGGCAGAGCTTAGCAGAGTTAGCTTTCAAAGAGGTTTTTGTTGTGCTCTTTTTCCTTTTTCCTGGAAATGGGTTATAGAATCTAGCTTGAAATTTTATAAATCTGTGCTGAAGACAAGGAAATTAAGGGGTAGTCCATTCTTTATTGATCAGGCTATCTCCTCCTCTGGCTGCATCAATCTGCACCAGGGTTTTCTCTCATTTTTTATATACTGCATGCTAGACTCCCCTCAATATATCTTCCTTTTTACAACTTTTTTTTAATACTAGGGCTGATACTATTTAATACTATTTACTGATAAGAGTTATTGATTTCAAATGTGTAAAAGACAGGAGTGTTTACTGTCAATGACTAGGATATAATTCAAATTCAGCACAGAGAAATGGGATCACAGACCCCAGTGCTGAAAACAACCAAGAAGAAAGCTGGGAGAACAAGTTGTATTCAGCTTTGGAAATTAAGAAATCTTATGAACACAGCGAGTGAGAAGAATACCAAACCCCTGAATGGGAGGAGGCAACCACAATTTCAAATATATCTGTTAAAAGTATCATATAGGTACAAAGGTATTATGAGATTATTTTTAGTACTTGTCTGTATGTCTATAACATTTCATAATGAAAATAAAATAATTTTTAAAATGTGTATAAGGAAAAGGGGAAAGAATGTTGATGATAATGTTTTCCCAATAGCAACCTTCAATCAGATAGGGCATCTTCTTGATAATCTCTTCTTGATAATAACTGAGCTCATGCTCAATGCTGTCATTTTTTTTCTCCTCTCAGCAAGGCCATGTTTCCCCCTCTCACGACTGCAGCATCCCTTGGAAGTCACACATGAGAACAATCTCAGTATAACTACAGCTGAGAAAATTAATTAGGACATGTTTAAAGCCTAATGGAAACTAGGCCAACCCTAAAGCAAACCATTACCCCAGAGAAAGGAGAAAGTAATAAGTGTAGTTAAGAGGTAGACTAAACCCAAAGATTGGGATCAAGAACTCTAGTTCCTTGGAAGACACCCACTGCTCTCAGCCTGTGTAGAAGGCAGAAAAGTAATCTCCATTTAGACAACACATAGCCATATGGTCTTCTGTTGTCCAACAGACCCTCCAGTCATCTACCAGCAATGGGATGATTCACCATATGGGAAATATTTATTTGAATGTGTAAGATTTTATAACTGGAGAAAATAACAGTTTAATTTCTTCATGGGCTTAGTACTTAAGTGTTTTAAAAATACACTGCTTTATGCTTTTTGTGTCTTATCTAAGAAAATCTTAGCTTACCCAAAGCTTGTAAAGATTTTCTGTTTACTTTTAGAGGTTTCATGGCTTTAACTCTATGGTTGGGTCTATATTGTGTTCTGAATTAATTTCTATATATGGTGTACTATGAGACATATGGGTTTTTTATTTTGTTTGTTTGTTTGTTTTGTTTTATTTTTCCCAATTGGATATCCAGTTGTTCCACCATCATTTGTTGAAAAGTCTACTTTTTTTCCCTAATAGAACTACTTTGGCACCATTGTTGAAAATGTATGACCATAAATGTGTGGGTCTACTGGACTCAATTTTGCTTCATCGATACATATGCTCATTCTTATTCCATCAGAACTAAAAATGTTTGCTGTCTGAATGATGCTATTAAGAAAATCGAAACGCAAGTCACAGACTGGAGAAGAAAATATTCACAGTGCACATATATAACAAAGGACACATACCTTGAATATACAAAGAACTCCCACAACTCAGTAAGAAGAAGAAAAAGACCCAACAAAAAGAGACAAAATATTTTAACAGAAATGACATGGAGGAGATATGCATAGGAAACGATGCTCAATATCATTAGTCCTTAGAGAAATGTAAGTAAAAACCGGAATGAGATGTTACTGCACACCCACTGGAATGACTAAAGTTGAAAATCTTGATAATAGGTGCTGGTAAAGATTCAGATTGAGTTTTGAATATTAATCATAATTAATTTTTTCTTGCACACACATAGTGTTCTGGATCAGAAGACAGATTTGTTTATTATTTACATAATAATAACTCTAGCGGGCCTCCTTGCCTCATTGATTACTGATGTTGCAATGCAATGAAAGCCAGATGGAAAAATTTCCTATACAAGAGATAGATAAACATGGATTTTCTCTGCCTGTTTACAGAGTAGAGTCAGCTATCTCTCCTTCTATCACAGGAGAGAGAGAAAAAAGCCTTTTCTCCTTAGAGATGAGTTGGAAAGTATCCTTGGCTCTCATTCTAACTTTTTGAAATGCAAATTAATCTGTTCAATGACCAGATAAGCCCCTTTGTCTCAAGCTTTTATAATCTAGAGATGTCTTCAAAATCATAGGCCTTATTTTCCCTTAAATGTAAACATACACATCCAGAGTTAGATAATTCTCTCTGGAGTTCTCTCACTACCAAATAGTTGTAAATTAACTTCCCAAAGCTGGTTCTCAGCTCAGGATCTCACCTTTTTTAAAAGCCCCAATTTTGCAGAAACACAGAAATATATTCTCTATAGCCCATAAGGTGGAATAATTGGAACTCATATACGGCTGGTGGGAGTATAAAATGACACAACTACTTTGGAAAAGATTTTGGCAGAGTTTTTTGTTTTTGTTTTTAATAAAGTTACATATACCGTTACCATATGACCCAGCAATCCCAATCCTGAGTATTTACCTAAGAGGAATGAAAATATATTCACACAAAGACATATACACAAATACTATAACACTTTTATTTATTATAGCCAAAAACTAGAAATGACTCAAATGTCCAGCAGCAGGTGAGGGGATCAATAAATTGGGTAAATAAATTTGAATAAAATGGAATATACCACTCAGCAGTAAAAAGGAACCAAGTTACTCATGCACTCAACATGTATGAATCTCAAAAACATTTTGCTGAATTAAAGAAGCCAGACACAAAAAAGTACATATTGTATCATTGATGTTAAATCCATTGATGTTAAACCCATTGATGTTAAATCATAGAAAAGGCAAAAGTAGCCTATCGTGACAGAAAGCAGGTCAGTGGTACTCTGGGGTCAGGTGTGGGAGTGGAGTTTGCAAAGGGGCTTGAGGAAAGCATTGGATTGGTGAAAACCTTCTACATCTTGACTGTGCTGGTGATTACATTTGTCAGTGAATATTTACATTTGTGAGAACTCATCAAGGTCTACCCTTAAATGCTCATCGAAGTTTGAGAAACACTGGTCTCAAATGTGAAGACAGGCACAACTCAGGACATTCAGCACCCCCAAAAACAGAAAGGAACGCTTTGTTGAAACCTGGAACTCAAGCAAACACTATAACTATGTCATTGTTCTCAAAGAATCTGAAGTTTTAAAAAAAATTCTACAGCTAAAATCTATGCATGTTATTGTTTATAAATTTTACTTCAGTAAAATTGATAAATTAATAATTTATTCTTTTGTATAATTTAGTGTAGTTTTTTAAAGTTAATACTGGGCAACACAGTTACCAAGTTCCATCTTATAAAGTTGTACTTAATGGATTACAGTATCATGATGTATTGTCTAAAAATTAGGCAATGAATGGTCAAGATATAAATTGTATTTAAAGTACCAAGGAATCATTCATTGGATTGAAAATGGCTATTTTGAGCCTTAAATATAAAAAAAAAATTTTTTTTAATGTTTATTTATTTTTGAGAGAGACAGAGACAGAATGTGAGTGGGTTAGGGGCAGAGAGAGAGAGGGAGACACAGAATCTGAAGCAGGCTCCAGGTTCTGAGCTGTCAGCACAGAGCCCAACGCAGGGCTCAAACTCATGAGCTGTGAGATCATGACCTGAGCCGAAGTCAGACGCTCAACTGACTGAGTCACCCAGGCACCCTGAGCCTTAGATTTAAGAGTAAACAAACAGACAAACAAAAATTGCTCATATTAGGAAGGTAATGAACTCTAGTGCTGGTTTGAATTTCAAAAACTACATGCAGGTATTATGGATAAGAAGGAAAAAAATTTTAATATGTTAAGTTTATGATTAAACCCAGAAATTTAGTGCCTTCCTGTTTGGCTATTATTTAGGCCAAGGTTTTGAGGCCCATGACATTGAAATGTAATAATATGGTTAGGGAAAGTAAGTGATAGGAATTTTCATATAAATAAGGACTAGTCAATATAAGTTCATATGACATCATGATCCAAGGAAAAATGCCCAATATCTGGTAACAATTCAAAAAAAGCAAGTGAACTCTATATTTTGAAGCCACCACAGTTGCAAAGAGCTTGATCTTTGATACCCACCTTTATGCTGGGAAATCTATAATGAAAAAAACAGGCCAGGCAAATAGATATCCTTGCTTCATTTTCATACAAAGCCATTCATGAGTTTGAAATAAATTGTTTTCCAACATTTTTCTCTCAAAACCTATCTTTGAAAGCTTCACATCCCAGCATACCCTTCTTTCAATTAACTGATGTATTGCAGTAAAACTAAACCACTAAATACAAAAAGGGAAAGAACTTCTATATAATATGTTATGACACTGTAGCCTATTAAATAAAATTTTATGAGATTGAACATGGTAACTATGTTGCCAGTATTTAGTTGAAATATTTATACTAAATTATACTAACAGGTCTATGTGTTTTATATAAAGTTGGTGATTAAGCCTAGGATTATGATGTCTAAATGAATTTGGATGCCAGGTCCTTATCAGGATTTTCAACCTTATACAGTAATTTTTTTCTATGAGAAAATTATGTGCTATATATTTTTTTAATTTTAGAGAGAGTGGGAGAAAGAGTGTGCAAGTTGGGGAGAGGGGCAGGGGGATAGAGAGAGAATCTTAAGCAGGTTCCACACTCAGCATGGAGCCCATTGTGGGGCTCAATCCTATGACCCTGGAATCATGACCTGAGCTGAAATCAAGAGTTAGATGCTCAACCAACTGAGCCACCCAGGTGCCCCAGATGCTATGTTTTAAATGTTATTTGATTTCAACAAATGGTATTGGGACAAATAGATATCCACATACAAATGAATGAAATTGGTTGGAACTTTACCTCATGCCATACATACAAATTAGCTCAAAATGAATCAATTTCCTGAACATAAAGGCTAAATGTATAGAATCTTCTGAAGTAAACTTAGAATTACATCATCATGACCTTGGATTTGGTAAGGGATTCCTATATATGACGCCAAGAGCACAAACAACAACAAAAAATTATAGATAAATTGGATTTCATCAGAATTAAAAACTTTTTTTCTTCAAAGTACAATATCAAGGAGATTAAAAGACAGCACACAGAATGGGATATAATATTTGAAAGTCGTATCCAATAAGGGGCTATCTCTAGAATATATAAACTACTCTTACAATTGAAAAAAAAAATGGACAGAGGATCTGAATGACATTTCTCCAAAGAAGGAATATAAAATGGCCAATAAGTCTATATAAAGAGGCTCAACATTGTTTGCCATTAGGAAAATGCACATCAAAACACAATGAGTGAGAGGTACAAACTTTCCAGGGATGAAAAGTACAGCACGGGAAATAGAGTCAATAACATTGCAATAACTTTGTATGATGAATGATGGTAACTACACTTATGGTGAGCACTGAATAATGTAGAATAGAATAAAATTGTCAAACCAAAAAAAAAAAAAAGAAATCCCAAAACCACCTGCAATGAAATACCACTTTACATCCATGAGGAAGGGTATAATCAAAAAGCAAAGTAACAAGAAGTGTTGATGAAGATGTGAAGAAATCAGGACCCTCTTGCACTGCTGGTGGGAATGTAAAATTATACAGCCACTTTGGAAAACAGTCTGATACCTTTGTAAAAAGTAAAACGTAGAATTGCCATTTGACCCAGAAATTCCACTACTAGGTATATACATAAGACTAATGAAAACATGTCTACACCAAAACTTTTCATGAATGTTCTAAGCAGCATTATTCAGAATAGCCAAAATATGGAAACAACCCATTATCTCTGAACTGATGAATGGATAAATGAAAGTAGTCTATTCATACAATGGAATATTACTCAGCCATTAAAAGAAGAGCAGTTTTGCCACATGCTACATCAATGGATGAAACTTGAAAACATTATGTGAAATGAAAGAAGCAGTCACCAAAGACCACTTATTATATTATTCCATTTATATGAAATGTCCAGATTAGGAAAATATATAAAATAACTTATAAAGACAAAAAGTAGAATAGTGGTTGTTTAGGACTTACAGAGAGGGTATGGAAAGCTTGATGGTTACAGAAAATAGTGGTTGCTTTTTGGGTGATGAAAATGTTCTAAAATTTACTGTGGCAATGATTGTACAACTCTGAATGTATTAAAAATTACTGATTAAAAAAAGTCACAGGGCTCCTGGGTGGCTTAGTCAGTCAAGTGTCCGACTTTTAACTTTGATTCAGGTCATGATCTCATGGTTTGCAAATTTGAGCCCCATGTCTGTCTCTGTACTGAGAGTGTGGAGGCTGCTTGGGGTTCTCTCACTCTCCCTCCCTCTCTCTCTCTGCCCCTTTCCCACTAGCTCTCTTTTTCTCTCTCTCAAAATAAATAAATAAACTTAAAAAAAGAGAAAATGGTAGTCTTCAAAAATAATTGAATTATACATGTTTAAATGGGTAAATTATACAGTTCATGAATTATATTTCAATAATCTGTTAAAAATAATTTTTATCTGCATTATTTTGATTTATAATACTTTTCTGGTACAGTAACTCTATATAAGTACAAGGCTGGCCTATATGTCCATGAATTTTTTTTTTAATGCTGTAAGTTTGAGACATTCACATGTATTTTTAAATTTTTTTTAACATTTATTTATTTTTGAGACAGAGAGAGACAGAGCATGAATAGGGGAGGGGCAGAGAGAGAGGGAGACACAGAATCTGAAACAGGCTCCAGGCTCTGAGTGGTCAGCACAGAGCCCGATGCAGGGCTCGAACTCACGGACCGTGAGATCATGACCTGAGCCGAAGTCAGACGCTTTAACCGACCGAGCCACCCAGGCGCCCCTCACATGTATTTTTTAAAATTATTAAACATTAATTACGATAGAGAATTTTTCAAAAGGTAGATGTATTAAGGATTTGTGACATTTAGGCTATGGTGCATATGAGTTCTAATTGAATACAGCCTTTGTTGAGTTGTGATAAAGTATCTCATTATCTCATGGTGACTGTGGTGCCCAAATGTTTAGCTTTCATGAAAAAAGTAGAAATTTCTACCTTGTTTCCAGCATACTGTTATATGATGTAATTGCCCATGGAGAGAATATAGAATGTAGATAGCCATTGGACTACGATAAGATTCTAGAATGGAGTAACTCATGTTTCATGGCAATACCTACGAACATGCACAAACAAAAATTATCTTTGTCCTGCCTTTTCGGGTGGTCCTTATAAAACCCCCACACCTATGATGTGATCACGGGCAACTTCATGAGTCAAGTTACAAATGGATCTACGATGGACTTAAAAGACCAATATTATCAGGGAGCCTGGGTGGCTCAGTCTGTTAAGCTTCCAGCTCTCAATTTCGGCTCAGGTCAAGATCTCATGGGTTGGTAAGTTCAAGCCCTGAGTCGGGCTCTGCGCTGACAACACGGAGCCTGCTTGGGATTCTCTCTCTCCCTGTCTCTCTGCCTGTCCCCCGCTGGCACTCTCTCTCTTTCAAAACAAATAAATTAACTTAAAAAAAAAAAGACCAATAGTATCTACTAGTGTGGGTCACACAAGACCCCCAATATCCAAGGATTTTTAATGGCAAGCTAAAATGAAAGTTGTCTGCCTTTGTAGGACAAAATCCAACACTCCCTTAATTGCCAGGAAAAAAAAAAAAAACTACACTGTATCAAGAATGCCCATGTAGTGCCAACACAGCAATAGATCTAGACTTGGCTAAGGGCGAAGGGAGTAATACCATCAAAAAACCACTTAAAAGATGGCAAGAAACCTGCAAACTGGGTCTCTTGAGTAATTCCACCAGTGCAACTTCTGCTCATCACTAGGAAAACCCCAGTCATGGCACACGGCCAGTCTCCAGACGTGGCTCATCCGGAGATGATGTGGGGTGAGTGACAGCAGCATGCCTGAGCAGCTCCTGGGCAATGAGCGCAAGTGGACCACCTCAATCAAGGAAGACAGAACAAACAGTTTAAGGAAGCCCCGAGGCTCCATTTTAAACAACGTGGCACAGCTGTGGACCGCTGAGAACTAGCAGATCAGGCATCTGTGAGGATGAAGGAGCTACCTCTGAACAAAGGCTTCAGGCTGAGTGGAGTCTAAGTGGCTGACGCTCACACACCTGCGGGCTTAGCAAACTGTATTTGCAGCTATGAATCAAAGCTCTGCTTTCGCGGGGACAGAGTGTGAGGAGATACACTCCTGCCTGTGTTTCGGTCTTGTAAACTGCATATGCACACATCATTAGTATCGCCTTTGAACCTGAAAGACAGCGTTACATCCTGGGACACATCAGGCATTGTTTTTGATGTCTTCAATATTTCCTATGGCCCATAGGGTGTTGCATTAATGAGTTCTTCAGATATCTGAAGAAATGAGAAAATAACAATAATTTTGAAAAAGCTCAATGTAACATTTATCTACCAGAAATTTGTATTAGATGCTGTTTTGTAAAGAGAGATTTTCTAATAAAAAAAAGAAATTGGGAAATTAGACACTTTTCTTTGTAATGAGACCTCTTTGAAAATTTCTCTAAGAATGATGAATACAATTATTTGGTAATTACAGACCAGAAAGATAGAATAGATTTTTTAAGACTCAGGTTAGCGTTTTGAAAACAGTAAACGACATTGATATGCAAATTAGGTTCAACCACTCATTTATTTTCATTTCTTCACAGATTTTAGTTATATGGACTTATATTGAAAAATCATACGGGTTAACCTAAAAGTAGAGGTCATTAAAAAAATAGAGAGGTTATCTGTATAGGTTATTATGTCCTATACAGAAATAATTATGCAATCACTACTCAGCCTTAATTTCCCACCTAGTAGTTGGCTTCTTTTTTGTGGCAAGCATTTATCTGAGATGAATTGAATAAATTAGAGGGCAAATCCTTAAAAAAGATTCAACTTGCACAATGACTTCAGGGGAATCTGTCCTTTTCCCCCTTGCTGTCTTGGTTGATTGACCTTCTCAATCACAAAACAGGAGTGGATGTAATGGCTTACGTTCATCACTCCACTGCTACTGTTCTTTGTCAGAGGACAGCTCTTTCTCTTAGGAGTATTGAGGCGATTATCCTGAGAATTTTGGCCCCAAATTCATGTCTGTGATAGTCAAAATTTCCCAAGAGAAGTTATCTTTCCATATTCTAGCATTACTTATCATTCTATGATGAATTTTGCAAAGGCAAAGTGGATAAGAGAATTGGAGTACTTAATTATTCTTCAGGGGGAAAAAGCAGTCTTTCCTCTTTGATAATTATCTTCGTTTTCAAGCTAATTTTGACAATGGGGACTTGGTTTCCAGCAGAAATTTAAAAATAAAGCTGGAAGGAGTTTTTTAGTAGGCATGTAAAAATGCTCACTACTAAATTTAGGCTATTGCAAAAGATAATTATTTGCCTGATAGCTCATACACTCATTTAAGAGAGACAGTGCTGTATTTCTATACAATTAATACATGTACATGATTATAAAGATAAATAGTATTACCGAATTTAACATGAAAAACACCAGCTCCTGGCTTTGCCTCTTCTTGGGACTAATTTCCATTCCCCAGAGACAACTTTCAACTTTTTAGTTTCTTCTGGTACTTTGTTACATATATAAAAGTGACTTGATTATCCTATTTCTTGATTTTCAGTTGTTCTGGATATTATTCATTAATTGTGTTCTGTGGTTAGATTTAGCTTGTTTAGACATACTCCCTTTCCTCTCCCCCAAGTATTCATTATTCTCTCATCTTTCCAAAACAGCTATCTCACAAATGCCATTAAGTTATTTTATTAGTCATACCTTAGTCACATGGTATCCATGATTGTATTTCCCCTTCTTGTAAAACTTTCTGATTTCTCTACAGATGACAATTACATCCTTTTTATTTTTCCTTTTTTTCCCCCAAATTCCCTAACAGCATTTCATTTTGCCAGAAGTGTAAGTGCCCCTCAGTGGGTTTAATGCAACAGTAATGTAGCTCTACATTGTGTGTGTGTGTGTGTGTGTGTGTGTGTGTGTGTATTCTTTTTTCTTAGAAACATAACTCTGGAGTCCTCTGTTGTTCTGCATTAATTTCTAATGACGGTTTCTTAGGCAGACTACCCATTATCATCACTAGCATTCTCTTCCTTCTGTGTTAGACTGTATCCTGAAAGTCAATTTTTCTCTTTTTTAATTTCCTCCCTTATTTTCATGCAGTTCATCCTCTAGTAACTCTATAAGGTAAGATGCTTAAAAGTAAAATTTTTGGAGGCGCCTGGGTGGCGCAGTCGGTTAAGCGTCTGACTTCAGCCAGGTCACGATCTCGCGGTCCGTGAGTTCGAGCCCCGCGTCGGGCTCTGGGCTGATGGCTCAGAGCCTGGAACCTGTTTCTGATTCTGTGTCTCCTTCTCTCTCTGCCCCTCTCCCGTTCATGCTCTGTCTCTCTCTGCCCCCCCCCCCCCAAAAATAAACAAACATTGAAAAAAAATTTAAAAAAAATAAAATAAAAGTAAAATTTTTGAAATATGAAATGTCTCAAAATATTTTAACATTACCTAAAATCTTGATTGATAGTTTGCCCAGGCATATAATTCCATGTTGGAAATAATTTTTTTTCCTTCAGAATTATTAAGGCCTTGCTCCACTGTCTTCTAATTTCCAGTGCTGCTTTTGGGAAGTACAATGTCATTTTTATTCATGACTCTTTAAATGTGACCTATTATTGTTCCTCTGGGAGTTTTCAGCATTTTCTTTTTGTCTTTAATATTGTAAAATTTCATAAAGACATGACTTTTGAAGAAGACAGATCTTTTTTACTTTATTGTTCTCAGTACTTTCAATTTGGAAATTTGTGGTAGTCAGTTGTGAGGAATTTTCTTGAAATATTTATTTAATCATTCTCTTCCCTCTGTTTTCACTCTTTCCCTTCCAGAGTTGCTAATAGTCTAGTACTAGAAGTCCTAACCCACCAACACTGTTTTTCCCTGTATTTTGTATCTCTTTGTGAGTTTTTCTTGTTTCTGGATGTTTATTAAATTGTAGTTTTCAACTCTTCTATTGAATTTTTGCATTATATTTTTATTTTTTGAGAATTCCTTTTTTTTAATTTTTAAAAAATGTTTATTTATTTTTGAGAGACAGAGAGACAGCATGAGTGGGAGAGGGCAGAGAGAGAGAGGGAGACCCAGAATATGAAGCAGGCTCCAGGCTCTGAGCTGTCAGCACAGAGCCGAATGCGGGGCTTGAACTCACAAGCCATGAGATCATGACCTGAACCCAAGTTGGAAGCTCAACCAACTGAACCATGCAGGTGCCCCAAGAATTCTTTATTATCTGAATAATCCTTTAAAAAAATTCTCTCTGGAATGCAGTTTCTTCTCTTAAATCTCTGAAATTATTATGGTTAAAAAAAATTTTTTTTTGTTCTATTTGCTGTCTTGGATTTCTTTTTCTTTGTTTTAAATTGACTTTTACTTTGTAGTGGTCATGTTTAAAACAGATATAAAAATCACTACTTGGAAGTTGATGTTTATGGGTACACCTTGTCAAGTACTGAGCTTGAATATAGAATGATTGGCTGTGACCCTGCTATTTTGTTGCAGGACCTTCAATTATATATCTCTGTAGGTCCTTTCCCATGGACAGATCAGTTTTACCAGCTTATTGCTTAAGGGACATAAAAAGCCAGCTTTCTAGCTTTCTGGAAGCTGAGGGATGAAGGTTACTGAAAGTCTCAGAGTTCAGTATGTCGACATTCACATAACTTCCCTGTTTTTAGTACAGTCCCTCATCTTTGCCCTCAGCTGTATCCCTTATGAGCAATACCAGATCATTTCAGGTTTAATTCTCCAGAGAGTAAACCTCTAGGCTTAACTTGTACTTGGAAAGAGATAATTGCAACCAAAAAGGTCAATTTTCCCTTTAAAAATGTAGCCAGCCCTTCAACTCATTCTTCTGTGGTAGCCCTGTGCACCTGCCCTTTTAGAACTTATTTCTGCCATATCCAGAGCATCCCAAAGGGCTAGAAGGTGAACATCAATTTAATTCTTGTTAGTTTCCCCTACTTTAGACTCAGATTATAGTTTTCTCAGATATTGGAAGTCAGTTACCACTTATATCTTCCAGCTTCTAGATTTTGTTTTATCTCTTGTATGCTTTGTCTCTATTCCTGCTCTCTTCATCTTGGCGGGTTTTTTTTTTTTGCTTTTTTGTTTGTTTGTTTGTTTCTTCACTTTATTTTATTTTTTTTTTAATTTTTTTTTCAACGTTTATTTATTTTTGGCACAGAGAGAGACAGAGCATGAACGGGGGAGGGGCAGAGAGAGAGGGAGACACAGAATCGGAAACAGGCTCCAGGCTCTGAGCCATCAGCCCAGAGCCCGACGCGGGGCTCGAACTCCTGGACCGCGAGATCGTGACCTGGCCGAAATCGGACGCTTAACCGACTGCGCCACCCAGGTGCCCCTCTTCACTTTATTTTAAATGTGATTTAAAATTTGTATTCAATTTGCCTGCTTACTTAGAACCCTTGACATGTGGAAACAGCAGTGTACTCTGGAAAAAACCTAAGCATTTTGGGAATTTTCTTGACTGAAAAGTGGATATAGTCTCAGGCCTTCAAGAAAGATAATTTTGGGGCGCCTGGGTGGCGCAGTCGGTTAAGCGTCCGACTTCAGCCAGGTCACGATCTCGCGGTCCGTGAGTTCGAGCCCGGCGTCAGGCTCTGGGCTGATGGCTCAGAGCCTGGAGCTTGTTTCCGATTCTGTGTCTCCCTCTCTCTCTGCCCCTCCCCCGTTCATGCTCTGTCTCTCTCTGTCCCAAAAATAAATAAAAAACGTTGAAAAAAAATTAAAAAAAAAAAAAAAGAAAGATAATTTTGCATTAAGTTGAAAATTAAAGCAATAGCACTGAGAAGATTTATTTGTAACTGGTAATTTTCACATAAAGTCACACCCATGATGAATTGTAAAGGCCTAAAAACCATGATCGAGGTGTAGAATTTTCAAGCATAAAGGAGTTTGTTTGGTTATCTACACAATATTTGTCTTTATTTGCATATAACATCTCAAATTCCACAGTTGCTTTTATGAGTTTTAGTAAAATTTCCATCATGCTTGATACAAAATATAACGGATTTGGGCTGGTATATAATGCAGTTAGCCGTTTTGCTACCATTTTTGGATTAATCTCAAAACAAATCTAAAAACAACTCAAATTTTGCTATATTTTAGAAAATGCTTCAACAGTTACCTTTCTGTGAGAAGCATTGAAGACAATAAGATGGAAATCATCCTGACTAAAATTCTCTAAAAATATAATCAACCACAAACAATAAACTAGATACTTATGTTGATGCTGGTTGACACTGCTTGCTTTGCTTTGATTACATTATTAGGCCTTGACCTGAGATGCAGGGTTTTCACAGGTAGAATCAGTGTAAGCAGGGCAGGGCAATCATGTTGACTTCCTGTGTTCCTAATAGAGTTCCTCCATTTATTCCTGTGCTCTTTTTCCCCAAATCCACATAAAACTTCAGGATCTTTCCCTCGGCTGGGATCTATTACCAATCTATTGGATTTGACTTGTGAAATGATCTCTATTTGCCAGTCTTTGCCTGGAGATAGCTGGACATCTGAAGAAGGGGCCACGTTTAGCAAAATTTATCCTAAGAAGTAAAAGAAATGAGAGAAAGCTGTCAGGATTTTAGGATATTGAGAGTTATAGGCTAAGGTTTGTCCCAGTAAGAAATGTGAAAGGTTATTTGATTTTTCCAAAGATTTGGCAATAGAATACTGACCATGGAAAGGGCTTCCATATGTCCTCCTGGGATAGTTGGAAGATGAGAACCTATTGAGTCACAATCCACAGGCAGGACGGTAGATACATATTTCCTGATTTAGAGTACATTGGGAGAGTTTTACACAGGGTTACAGAATTTGCAATTAGAAAGAAAGGGTCACAACTTAAATTTTAAAATATTCAAAATAAAAATCTTGCCCATAAGGAAGACCACATTAGCTTGGCCAGACTACTGGAGGATATTTGGAGGTATGGTAAAAACGAAATTCTTTTTTTTTAAAGGTTTTTTTTAATGTTTGTTTGAGCAACAGAGAGATACAGAGAGACAGAGACAGAAACAGAGACAGAGGACCTGAAGCAGGCTCTGCACGGACAGCAGAGAGCCCCATACGGGGCTTGAACTCATGAACCATACGATCATGACTTGAGCTGAAGTCAGACCCCCAACCGCCTGAGCCACCCAGGTGCCCCAAAATAAATTATATAAAACACAGTTTTAGTGCTGCTCAAATACTAATGAAGGCCTTGAAGTTCTGCAACATAGAATAAATAACCAGAGTTGGTAGATTCAGAGAAGGAGTCATGATTATAGACTATGGAGTCAGGTGACTTGGTGTTGAGGAAACTCCTACCAGCTGTGTGACCGGGTGCTAGTCAGAGACAATAACACCTACTTCACCAAGCCAATGTGAGATAGCATTGCAGATAGTAGGTGTTCCATACACAGTTATTATTATTTCCCTGGGAAAAATATTAACAAAGAATATGGTTAAAGGAAAAAATGAAGCTGTCTGGACTTTAGCAAAGTGACAAAATACGAGTTAAACTTCAGAATACAATTTTTAAAGTGAAACTGATATAGATAATCAACAGTCTGCCCCAAATACTAGTTTTGGACTTCAAATTAAAAAATATGTTAACTGAGCTGTTCTCACCCAAGAAGGACTGTGTCATCTGCAAAATAGAATCCACATGTTGCCCAGCTACTCCTGTCTGGAAGGAGATAACCAAGTCTTCTAAAAGCTGGGTATGGCTTACTTAGGTATAGATTAAAAAACTAGGAGAGTAAGAAACATCCTGGCTTGATGACATTTAAAATGTGAATTTGCTCTTTGAAAAGGCCATTTCTGTCTGTTGTTTCTCAAAGTGGTATGATCAAGGTTTAAAGTTGTATCCAGAGCCTTCTTGATGCGAACACTGTGATTCACAAGTATAGCTTTCCTTCTGTGTTGAGGCCAGAATGTTTCCTTTGGGAATATGCTTCTCTGAAATGATAGCATAAGACTTCTGGGAAGTGATTCCATGCATAGTAAATACTGTGGTTGTTGCCACATGAGTGCTTGGGCAACGTTGCCAGGCCTGGAGAGGTAGTAAGTCCAGGACTCACAGAAATTCCAGGGCAGCACGTGTGGCAGGACCTAGAGGAAGGCTGCCTTGTGGTTGTCACCCCACACTATTGACAATGCATCCCTAAGCCTCAGCTCCTGGCCTTGACTCTTTTTAGATTTTTCCATGCTTCCCATTTGGGGAAGAAGCCGTTCCCTAACAGGCTTACTCTGGCCCTGGAGAGATAGTAGGGAGCAAGATGGAGAGCAAAACAGGGAGGGAGGCAGGAGTTGAGAAAAGCAGAGACCGAGAGACAAATCTTGACACAAGGTGTTGATGGCAACTTAGTAATAAGCTCTTTTGATAAGATATCCTCCAGTTGAAATTCTAGACAAGTTACCATCAAACTTTACTGGTTGTATTTGCCCACTTTACGGCCTTATTTTGATACATATTGAGCTAGTGTACCATTCAAGATTCAACCAGAAAAACAACAAATATACAAAGGGCTTTGTTGTTGAGATTTGACTTCTGCAGTTGTGGGAGCTCATTGACCATCTGATAAGGCTTTTGCCTTTGCATCTGATACTGGGGCTTGCAGCCTACAGACAGGCAGTCAGGAACAATATGATACTCAACACAGAGCCAACCTAATCACATACGCAAGCTTCAACACTGATTACTCAAGATATGTAAAGTTGTGGTTATCCAGATGACATAGAATATGCTTATATTTCCAGGTTATCAATAAAAATTTATTTTTTATTGAAAAAAATTAATGTCTGAGAATTAGTCTGAAACCCTTAGGAGTTTGTGAGGCCCCAGTTTGAGAATCATTGTTATAATGTGGAAAGTAAAGAGTCAGACAAACTGGATTCAAATCCTACCTCTACTACCTCTATCACAATTTGACAAGTGCTTAAAATCTCCATGTCTCTGTTTTCTCAAAAAAAAAAAAAAAAAAGAGAAACTTTGCATTGGCTGGAAGAATTCAATGGGGAATTCACTAATTCAATAAACAGTTATTGAGAATTTATAACATGTCAAGTACTCTTCTAGGTCCTGGGCATATAGTAACAAATGAAAGTACATAATAACCCAGTTAGTGGAGACAGACAAAAATTTATATATGGGGAGGGGTGGTGGTGAGCACACTCTAGGTGACGATATGAACTGAGAAGAAACAAAGCATAAAGCAAGACTAGGAGACACAGGATGAATGGGTAGATTCTATTACATGAAAGGTAATCAAGGAACTGTATTTGATATTTATTGCTGAGTAAAAAATTATCCCTAAAGTTAGTAGCTTAAAATAACATACATTATCATTTCAAAGTTTCTGTAGCTCCAGAATTTGAGTATGGTTTAGCTTCAGGATCTCTTACAAGGGTGCAATTAAGATTTCTGTAAGATCTGGGGTTGCATTCCAAGGTTTGATTGGGGAAAGATCCACTGCCAAGTTCCTTGTGTGGTTGTTGAAAGGATTTAGCTCCTTAGTAGCTGTTGAACTGTTGCGGACTGTTGACTGGAAGCTGTCCTTAGTGTCTTGCCACATGGGACTCTGCAACATTGCAGCTGTTTCATCAAAGGCAGTGAAAGAGAGTCTCTTGGCAAGGTGGAAGTAACAATCTTTGTATTCTAACCATAGGAGTGACATCCCCTAAATGTTGCCATGTTCTATTGGTTAAAAGCATATTCATGGGGAGGGGATGGTACAAGGTCATAAATAGCAGGAGGTAGGAATCTTTGGACACCATCTTGGTGGCTGCTTACCACAGAAAGCTTCTCTAAAGAGACAATGTTTGAATGAATATTCAGTTAAATGAATAATGAACCTTGTGTATAACTCAGGAAAGAGCCTTCCCAAGCAGAGGGAATATAAGTGCAAAGAATTGGAGGTGAAAGTGTCCTTGGTGTGCCCAAGGGAAAGAATGGAAATCAGAGTTGCTGGAGCAGAGTGAAGGAGGCAGAGGGTGATCGTTACAGAAATTAGAGAGGCCAGTTCATGTGGGACTATGAAGGCCATTGGGAAAATCTAGATTCTATTCTGAATGAGATGAGAGGCCATTAGAAGACCTTGAGGAGTGGAGCCACATGAAATGATTTATCTCTTAAAAGACTCTGCTGCTATGGAGTTTGTGGGGTGGATGGAATACAAGCAGAATCAGGGACATGAGATGAGACACTGAGGCAATAGTCCAGGTGAATAATGAAGGTGCTTAACAGGAAGGGGGCAACAGTAACTGGAAAATAGAAAGCATTCCATCAATATCAGCTATAGTGCTATTATTGCCTTTATTTCTTAGATCCGTGATTCTCAAACAATTATATACCTACATCTTACCTGGCGAACTTGTTCTAAATATAGATTTGAGGCTTTACCCCCAGATGGAGTGATTTAATATGCTTTGTGGGTGGGAAGATAGAACCTACATGTACATTTTAAACACTGAACTGATTATCCTGGTGCAAGTTGTTCATGGCTACCTATACTACCTTTGTTGTTGCTATTGTTATTTTTCACAAAACAAGAAGTAAATAAAATATTCATGCCTTTCCCCCCGGCACACACTCACACACAGATTTGAATTCCCTAATCCATTCTTGAGTGAAGTCTGACATGCCCATGAAGACTTGGGTGGTTCTTTTGTGAGGAAAACAAGACAGGGCAATAGAGAGGAGTATCTTTCTGCAGTCACTATTCCTAGTTCCAGTGAAGAGAGATCAAAGTGGTAGGGATATGTTTATTTTATTTTATTTTATTTTATTTTATTTTATTTTATTTTTTTACCTAATTTGTCCAGGTAACTCTAATTTCAGGCCTGCAAATGCGCCTCTCTTTTAACCAAACTTCAAGGGTGTCTTTAAAGGAAGCATGTTGCATGAATTCCCAATATAGGTATTGGAAACCAGAATTATGTTTCTCTCATGTAGTCTTGACAATGCAGCAGATTGTGTTTGACACATTGTTAATGACACAAAAGTTTGAAAAATGGCTTAGATGTGTGATAAAGTAGGTGTGCTGCTTAGACAGCTCATTCTTACTGATAAGATGTAAAATCATACTCAGTCGAGTTAGTGATGTTTGTGTTTCTGGCTTTTGCTCTCTGTGTGTGTGTGTGTGTGTGTGTGTGTGTGTGTGTGTGTGTTGGAATGGCAGCTTTGGTCATTTGAATAACACCTCAGTTCAAGGGCACATGATCCTTCTTAGAAATTGCTAGATTAGAAATCATGCCTTTTTCTTCCCCTTAATCTACTTGCATTTCATATGTTATATGCAAATTTTCTTTCATAATTAAAAATTTTAAGGACAAAATTATCTTTCACCTGCTTTGGAACACCAGTCCCACTCTTTAGAGTTAGCTAATATCAAGTTTCTTGTGTATCCTTCTAGAAACTTTTCATGTATATACACAGATCCTTTTGTTTATCCAAATGGGAACATAATGCATTCTCTGTTTTATTCCATGTACTTTTTCAATACTATTTTTTCCCTCTAAACAGGTAAGTACATTGTTTTTAAAATAGGAAAACACATTGTAAAATGACTCTTACATCACCCAAGATGAGACAGTATGAAGTAAGTCTCTATTCTACCCTGTTATCCTGAATTGTCCCAGATCCCTTCCCCAGAAGAAACTCCTTATTATCCATTTCTTGTGTATCCTTCCAGAGATGGTATATGCATGTACATGCATAGAGGTGTATTTATGTCATTCTGTAGATTACATGCTGTATCTTACAAATCACTTGATACTTCTGTGCAATGGACTAGGAGACAAAATGTTAATACACAATGTGAGACACCTCTCTGCCTGCTCTACAAGGGAAATAATGGCACTTAGTTTGGAGAACTGAAGATGAAACAAGAACCCAAGAATATGAGCTCCCCAGACATGTGCAAGGAGGTGGGGGATGTTCTTAGTTTTAGCAGAGGTTTGGCCTGAAGAAGCAGAGATGAAGGGAGTTCTCCATGGCCTTAGCCTGGCCCGGAAAACAGATTAAGATGCTAAAAACCATTCTGACTTAATGAGATTCTAGAACAGAAATAGACTGATATCCAGTAACTGGATAAAATGTCCAGTCCTAAGCCAGCCCCATCTGACTTTGCCTGTCATTACATTAATGTGCTGTTGGTGTCCAAACAGCTGGACAGCAGCCTTTCTGAATGTAATAAAAACTTGGCTTGGTTTCTTAAATGAAATGAAAACAATTTTATTACCACTCACAAGAATCTTAGTGGGAAGAGATAAATGTTTTAATGCTGACAGTGCTTGAAGAAACAGCCTTTAAAACCTTAGAGGGCCAAACTGAAAGCAAGAAGAGTGTGATGCTGTTTCTCTGTGACCCAAATTCTGAGATTACAAGTCTTGATGGGAAGTCTCTTACCCATATTCAGGTTAGTTCTTCCCCATTGGAAATAACAGCATAGGGTGCAGTGAGCTCCTATTTATATACATCATCAAATACATTCTGTTGGAAAATTGATGTCCCATCAGAAAACTGTAAATACTTTGAATTCTGAGAACTGTGTTCCACTAGTGACCAGTTTCCTTGTAATTGTAGGTAATTGGGACGAGAAAATGGGATTTGGAGATAATGTATACAAGTACTTGATGAAGGCTTGGATTCCAATGACTTTCTAGATCAGATAATTTTCCTAACAGGATTGTCTAAAGGAGTTGTTGACTGACTTGCCTAAATTCTCAAACAAGCCCATGAATCATAGGAGAGGATATACACAGAGTTCATTTCTTGAGCCAAAGAGTGAGAGAGAAAGAGAAAGTTTAAAACGTTAGTTATTGATTTTTTTGGCAGGTGAAATTAATAGTGGTTTCTCCTCCCCCACAATTAAATCTATGTCTTAATTGTAACCTTCCTTTCATGAAGAAGCACATGCAGAACCTTGGGATTACTTCTTTGAACCAGTTAAGTCAAAATATTATTCTTCATGGGAGGCTGGATCAGTATTTGAACTGCTGATGTGAAGGTTTCCATTTTGGCTGTCCTTTGGGAGCTCTGGCTCAGCCGTGAGCAGCCCTTCCCTCCTCAGGGAACTGGTTTCAGAAGGAAACCTGATTAGAATAGACACACTGTGGCTGGTGAAGCCCACGGACACCTCGTAAGTTTTAATATGTGACAGAAAGGAAAGCCAATTACTTTCCACCCAGTATTCTTACTAGACATGATGCCTACACATGACACAATTTTCCATATACACACTTACATTTACTGGGGCAGGGAAAAAACATTGATACACAGTTCATTGTTTCAGTCGTTTTTACTGAAGTCTTTGTTGTTTTACTGTTTCTCATTTCTCTTTCAGAAGATACGTGAAAATGGGTTGATATTTGTGTGATTTGGCAATGGTAAAACAAGCTTGTTTGCATCATTAAAATGAAAAGAGGTATTTCTGTCCAGTTGCCTACATATTCTGTGCTGGTAGTCTTCTTGCTATAGATGCTCATTTGTCACACTAATAGTTTCCAAGTAATTTTTGTCCATTGCCCATATTTTAAAGTAAGCAGATCTGGGCTTAATGTAAAGATACATTCAGATACCTGATAGGCATTAATCTCACTAGGATGATTGAAAGGTAGGATATCAGTGTCTGAAAATAAGCTTTGGGCCAGAATAAAAGCTTGGAGAGCAACCCTGGGTAGCAGAGTCCTTTCTCTGAGACGGCGAGACTTGGCCCTATCATTAAGAGTGATATTTATCTTCTTATGTGGTTTCTCAACATTCCTTAAACACCAAACCTAATGTGAAGATTAGGGATCCTGGACTCCAGTTGTCCTTGACTAAGGATGCTTGTGGGTAAAACTGGTGTCTCAGAATGTGGTTGAATAGACAGGTGGAGTGAGCATCCTAGAAATACCTACAGCTTGACTTTGCATTATGTAGCATCTCTAGGCAAAACAGGGAAACTTGAGCCTCCTCTTTTGAGAGCTACCTTATTGTGGTCAGTGTTTGGCTGAGCTGATCATCTCTCTTTTGGGCCACTTTATCGAAAAGATAGATCTCAGCCATAAGCTAAATTAAATGCACCTACTTCCAGGAGTGGAAATAAACCCATGAGCTCTGCTTCATGCCCAGCATCATTGTTCTTACTAACCTGATCTAATTTGGAAACACTCAGTTTACTATCTGCCTCTTATGTGCCAGCCACTTGGTTGGAAGATGTGTGGTGTTTCAGTCTTTATGAATAACCTTTTACTTAGGAGAGAATAAAATAATTTATAGTAAATATCTTGATGTGTTTTATGTTTGTCTTCTTAGAAGACTGTATTAATAGATTTTCCCCTCTGACTTAAAGTATTAGGTTTTTTTCTTTTTTCTTTTTTGTCAGTGGGAGCATTAATATATTTTTTACTTTTTTAAATATAATTTGTCAAGTTAGCTAACATATAGTGTATACAGTGTGCTCTTGGCTTTGGAAGTAGATTCCCATGATTCATCACTTACATACAATACCCGGTGTATTGTATGTAATACCGCTTACATACAATGCATTGAGGTGCTCTCCTCAATGCCCATTACCCATTTTCCCCTCCCCCCACCCTCCATCAACTCTCAGTTTATTCTTTGTATTTAAGAGTCTCTTATGGTTTGCCTCCCTCTCTGTTTCAAATAGAGTATCAGGTTTTTTTTTTTTAATGTTTATTGATTTTTGAGACAGAGAGAGACAGAGCATGAACAGGGGTGGGTCAGAGAGAGAGAGGGAGACACAGAGTATGAAACAGGCTCCAGGCTCTGAGCTGTCAGCACAAAGCCTGATGCAGGGCTCGAACCCACGAACTGCGAGATCATGACCTGAGCCGAAGTCAGACGCTTAACCGACTGAGCCATCCAGGCGCCCCATAGAGTATCAGTTTTATTATTGTCAACATACTTGTTATATTGCTGTTGATCATTCTATAAATTTAATTGATTTTATGTTATTTTGAAATGTCTTGATATTCAGTTCACTATGTTGGTAGTCATAATCTGCCTTTGTTTCTGCTTCAGTTGAGACCCAGACAGTTGATTATATTCTTTTAATTCCTTGAAATAGTTTGGTCATAAAATTTTCATTCACTTACATAGGATACTCCATACATATGCTCTCTGAAGGCATTGTGTAAGTGATACTTGATATTGATGTAAATACATTTTTGCATATTATGAAAGCTTTAGTTCAAATCTCATAGAACTTTGAAATGAGAAACACCCTTAAAAGTATTATCAGCGCATCAATAGCTTAGTCCAGTTTCATATACTAATCTGTATCTAGAACTTTGTCTTTTATTTCTGGACTTTCAGTTGATTATGTACCTTTGAATTTACATTATGATTCTTCTTATATCATATAATAGGAAATCATATCTTGCTCTCACTGTTTCCTCCACCTCTCCTACCCTCCATGCCACTCCCAGGCCCCAACAAATATGAGCTGAAAGGACAGGAAGTGGCAAGTTTCCTGGACGGAGACCTCTATGTCTGCTTGTTCCCATTGTCCCAAGTTGTATCTGTGCCTGTTGTAGCCCAAAATGTCTTTCAGTCTGGATATGGAGTTGGTGCTCAGTTTTCTCTTTTCTTCATTTATTCACCATGTTCTGATACCTTATGCCTCTGATGTCCTCTTTTCTCTCCACACCTGTTGTCACTCTTTTGGTAGGGGGCCTATTCACCATATGTCTTAAATATTCCAATAGCCTCATTTATTAACTTAAAAAAAATGTTGCTAAATGCCTTCCTGTGTCAGGCCCAGACCCCTAGGGATACAGGTATGAAAAAGACAGCACTTATTCAGAAAGGGCTCTCAGGCTACAGAGAAGACAAATGTGAAAACATAAAAAGCATAATACAATGTGGATAAGTGTGTAATTAAGGTAGAAACAAGTGCTTCAGAAGCCCAGAGGAAGAATGTCAATTTCCTACCACTTGAATTTGTAGATTTTATACAAGTTATAACTCTTCAACCAACTAAAATTCATTAGTTCTATCTCCTGACTACTTTATTTGCCCCTAATTTTTCACTTTTTCTGTTTGTTCTTAGACTAGGTTTTCTAAAAGGTCAGTCTGATCATACCTCTCTCCTCAAAAGGCTGTCACTTCCCTACCATGTACAGGTTGAAGCCCAAGCATTATTTCACATCAGAGCTTACCTCAATGATTCATATCTAACCCAGAGTCCACTAGTTACCCTCTTTCCCTTCCCCATCATTCTCATCCCTCGAGGAGAATGCAACTCCCTTCCATTGTTTTCCCACACATTAATCCCGTTTTCCAACTACTCCATGCTTCCTCCAGGATTCATCTTCTTAAAATGAGTCTGTTCTGCTCCAGGGAGGCCCTAATCTCTTGTAAACCCACCATTTTAACTCATACCTCTCACAAAATTCTCCCTTCAACTACTTTGCTTAAGTGTGAACTATCATTCTCTCAAAAGATTCATCTTTCTTGCCAACCATTCGAACAGAGGCTTCTCTTGTTTCCCCCCATATCATGTTGGTAGCTCATGTAAGGGCCAGGACAGCAGGAGAGGGCCCAGCATTCTCTCCTTCAGACTTGCAGCCTCTTTATGAAATCTTTCTCCCTGTTTATTTCTTCTTTCTTCCTTCCCTCCCTCCCTCTCTCTGTCCCTCCCTCCCTTCCTTCCTTCCATCTTCCTTTATTTATTTCTGAGGAATAGGACAAGTATGTATAGCCTTCTTTTTTTTGTCTCCCTCCTTGTCACTATCATAGCTTCATTTCTCTTGTGTTTTGAGGACTTTACCTCTTACGGCTTCACGGCATCACTCACTGTATCAGGCAGCGTAGAGTTTAGATTGCTGTAACAAAGAAATTTCCAAATTCCATGGCACAGATAAATTTGAAGTTTAAATATCTGAGAACAGATATGGTCCAGGGCCAGCATGGAGTTCTGTAGGGTTGAGGGTATAATAAAGTCTGACTCCATTTTAGATGTTTGACTGACAGCTTTCAAGCCCAACCCCTCACTCTCTCCCTTTTGCTACACATTTGGTCAACCCCATAAGGATTCCTCTGTTTTCCCTGCATTTGCACCAACAGTAAGTCCAAATTACACAAACTCTGGGCAACTGTGGAACCCTCATCTCAGCCCCAAGTTTTAATCACAATAAGTTGATCTTACACTCTGCTGAACAACCACAAAATACATGATGAGAGCATCCAGGGTTTGTTCTTGGCCCTCTTCTCTCCATTCTTTCCATTTTTCCCGAGAAACCTCATTTACATACTTGGCTTCTAGCCCAAATTTCTCTCTTGTCCTCAGGACACTTATATATCCTAAAAAATTGACAACCCCAACCTTCACATTGCAAATTTAATAGGTCCTCATACCTTTTTCCCCACAATCTTCCTCCTAAGTTTCTCTCTTGATAGATTGCATTATCATCCATTCTGTCACTCCAACCACCAATGTGGGACCAATCTAGGCTCCTCTCTCACTTACATGATGTTACTGAATGCTATTCATTTCATACCCTCTTCTGTTCCTTAAACTGGCTCCCTCCTCTCTGTCTCCCCTGCTCTTCTAGCCTGTTCAGTCCTTCATCATTTCTCTTTTGTATTATTAAATTATCTCCCTGCCTTCTAACTCCTCCTCCCCAATCTATCCTTGGCACAGGTGTCAAAGTGATCTTTCTAAGATGCAAATATGATCGCACCACTGCCCTGTTTATAAACCTTCCTGTGGCTCTCCATCCTCTACATGATCAAATCTAAATGCCATGGCATACTATGATTTGATCTCTGTCACACTCTGCTCATATTTTTTCCCTCCTACTCTCCTGTATGGATTCCACTCTTTAGCTATACTGAGCTATTTGTGATTCCCTGCATACATCCCATATTTTCTTGCCTCTCTTCTTGGGCACGTGATGCTCTTTTTGTATTAAATGACCTTCCCCTGTGAGACTAGCTAACTCTTACTCTCCCTGAGGCCCAGTTCAAAAGTCACCTCCAGGATTCCTGCTTTGAGATACTTTCTCCTAGACAGACTCATTTTGCTTCCCTTCTTTTATGTTCCCCACACTCTATGCAAACACATATTATAGTGCTTATCCCATGAGGTTATAAATATTGATTTCTTGCTGTCTCACTCTACAGAATGTGAGTATGTGAAACTCCTTACATGCAGGTACACATATTTCACCTTTGAATACACCACAATCCCTAATTCATAGGAGACATTAAATAAATGTTTGATGAGTGAATAAATTTCCTTCAAGGCCCTCAAGCCAACTACTTACCACACCTTTCTATTTTTATCCCTGATTTCTAGCTTTTTCCCGTCTCCATGCTGGCAACCAGGAACAATCTGTCAATGAATAAAGGATTTTTAGCAAGGAGAAACACTATTATATTTATCAAGTTGGAAAATTAACAGCAGTGTTTTTATAGCTATTATGGTGGTTGTTTTTGATAAATACAAGACACTTGAGAAACTGAAGTCCAAATTAATCTATTTTGGTAGCTTAGAATCTGTTTGAGAAAGAGCTTTATAACTGTAAGAACTGTGTGTGTGTGTGTGTGTGTGTGTGTGTGTGTGTGTTTATATATAATAATAAAGATAGTAAATCAAAAATCAGTGGACAACATAGGACATGTTGTAACTTCTCCAAGACAGGGGAGAGATCAGTGCTGGTTGTCATTACTGGAAAACCACAGGGTGGAACACCACCCTGGCTGAGCACTGACCACTGAGCCTAGCAGGTGGAGAGAAGGTGTATAATGTATATGCATATAAGTGAGGGTGATGGGATATGTTTGTTTTTGACAGTGGCTTGTTGTAGGGGATGAATAAAATAAGGTCATATTAAAGGGAGATCTGAATATTGCCTTTTGAAAATTCAACTTGATTGTGTGGTAAAAAGAAAAGCTATTGAAGTGTGTGTACTGAAGCATACTACATAATATGCTCCAAAGTATTAATATAATCTTCACCAGCAAGGTCAGAGAGCCAAATATGCTGATAGAGTCATGGTTGTATTCATTTTTATTTTGGAGGAACTTACACACATTACTTACAAAAATTGAATATGGAACTAGAAAATTTCAAGTTGGAACCTAAGCTGTTTTAACAACCCAGAATTTGGAAAATAATGTGTAAACCATAAACTATAGCCAGTTGTGCTTTTTCAAATGAAAATTTTTGCATCAAGATTTGATTCTAAACCTCCTAATACCCTCATTTTTTCTTGTAAATTGTTTCAGTAATACATATAGAAATACCACAACCCATGCATACAGGTTTAGCACCGGGTACAAGTGACTGAAAGACAATATTACTCAAATGTGAAATAATTGATTTCATAAAATATTAGTATTTGAACCATAGCAATTTATGCTTAGATTTTACTTGATGATCAATTAATCTAAATTTGGTTTAAAATAATTCTCTTACAGGTGAAAATTTCTGTCTCCTACATATTTTTAGTCTAGTTGACATCACAATGTTAGATGAAGGATGAATTTTTTGTCATGAGTATGTCTGTGGAATTATCAAATTTTAAATTAGTCGTAGCCTATTTTCTTCCCTCGTCAGGTTTTTTTGGTTTGTTTGTTTGTTTTGTTTAATTTTCCCTATTGGAGAAAAAACCCAGTTAAATATTTACATTTAAAAATTAATAAATTTGTAATCCTTAAAGTTTTTTTTTCTAAGACCACTAGTAACTTATTTTTCTTATAACTATTTAGATAATTGTTTTAATAAAACACATTGAATTTTCAAAAATTTAAAAATAAAGTTTTATTTTAGAGAGAGAGAGAGTTGGGGAGAGGGGCAGAGGGAGACAGAGACAGAGACAGAGATAAGAGAATCTTAACCAAGCTCTACACTCAGCATGGAGCCCTACACGGGGCTTGATCCCATGACCCTAGAATCATGACCTGAGCTGAATTCAAGAGTCAGACACTCAACAGACTGAGTCACCAAGGTGCCCCTACGTTGAATATTTCTGTCTTCTAAATACATAAATATACTTGTAGACTTACACATTTACTTATTTTCTTCACTTTCTTTGTCTCATTTTGATATTCTGCTCTCAAAATACATGTCAGCACTTTTCTTAAACATTATCTACATCTAACATGTCCATACTGAATATGGCTCTAAAGACATAAAGAAAAGTTTTATGTTTATATACAATAGGATGTGCCTCTATCTTTGCTTTCATGTAAGTGGCAAAGTGCCTTGAATTAGGCTTTAAAAATAGAAACCTTGGATAGCCACTCTTTCAATAGAACTCTCTGTTATGTTGTTCTCATTTTTCAATTGAGTTTCTGTTGAGCTGAATTTTATGGCATTAATTACTGACTTGCCTGAGTTGGATTCATTAAAAAAAGTCTAAGTACATATCTGACAAGCTATATACATTAATCTTGGGCTTTACTTCTTTTAAACCACTGGTATGGGTGGAAACCTCTAAACATTGATTGCTCCTTGGGGTTTGGGGTTTATGGGAGGTGGGAATAGTTTCCTGCAAATGCAAATAGTCAATTAGCTTTATAACCACTCTTCAATTAAAATAAAAATAGAATTCTCTGGGGAAAAATCTAACCAGAAAGATCACTTCACTGTAAATAGGACAGTCAATTTTATAGAAAAAAGCCTCCAGCACCAAGCTCTCATTCCCATATATATTGATTTATTCATTCCACAAATATTTACTGAATGCATATGCTGTCCTAGGCATATTGCATCCATCAGTTGCATTTTATACACACAATGACATGACTCACTTTTGGCAACAACAGAGCGAGTAAAATGAAGACTGGTACTAGTCCTACAATCACTAGCGACAACCACCACTGATTGTAAACTTCTTGTATGCCGGGCATTATTCTAGAATCCTCATTTGTCACATTGCTTTCAACGATCTGGCAATAGAGAGGTAATAATGTCCATTTTTTTAGAGACGATATTGAGATCATGTTTTTCATGAAGCCATCAGATATGCGTTTTAGAAGTATATGAAAAATAATTAAAGCTTCCATTTTCTTTTCAGAGAGAAGACATCAGTATCAAAGTAATGACAAAGGGAGGAATTGAGAATATGGAAGAAAAGCTAAAGTGAAAGTTTCCTTATTCTCAAAATCCAAAAAAAAAAACAACCCAAAACCAAAAATAAACAAACAAAAAAAAACATTGAGAAGAGCAAAAATCAGGATTATATCAGCAGTCCCTTTCTGCCATTTACCTTCAAACCAGATTCTTTGTCGGTGAGAAGGAGGTGGGTAGAAAGTAAGAGAAAAAAGAAAAAGATGATGTTGGGTTCCAACCTGCCCTTCTCTGCTTGTATTTTACAGTTTTCATCACTTTTTAAAGTTTTAAATAGTATCTATTGATATCCAACTATTGACAACAAGAACTTAATCTTTCTCCATCAACCCACACCTCTGTACATTTCCTCACCCCAGCCTCTCCACCGTTAGAACATATGTATATTAAATATTTAACTAACTTTTGTTAGTTGGCTAAGTTATTAGTCAAATATTTAATATTCACATTTTTCTAACTGTGGATATTACTTATAGCTAAATTATGTAATGTACTATATTTCTAATAACATTTTTCTTTGTTGTAGTTAATTTCTTTTGAGTTTTCTATGAACCTGTTACCTAATTGTTCCTAAATTCTCTGCTAAAAGTAAAAAATCCTTCAATGTGTTTACAACCCATGTAAAGTGGTTCTATCTTAACCCACCCTGAATGCTTCTAGAAATTTCTATGGTTCTCCAGTGTTCTGAAATTTCATATGACTGATGTGACTTAGTGTAAAATATTTTTCCAACCATTATGTCAAGCACTTGACAGGCTCATTAAATTTGGGAAATCACATGCTGCATTTTGAGCATTGCACTATTGTTATTATCAATATTAATATTATTTTATTACTTGATAATTGTTCTCTTGTCTTTTCTCTTTCTTCTTTCTTCTTTTTAAAAACAATTTTTGGGGCGCCTGGGTGGCGCAGTCAGTTAAGCGTCCGACTTCAGCCAGGTCACGATCTCCCGGTCCGTGAGTTAGAGCCCCGCGTCGGGCTCTGGGCTAATGGCTCAGAACCTGGAGCCTGTTTCCGATTCTGTGTCTCCCTCTCTCTCTGCCCCTCCCCCGTTCATGCTCTGTCTCTCTCTGTCCCAAAAATAAATAAAAAACGTTGAAAAAAAATTTTTTTAAACAATTTTTAAGCTTTATTCATTTTTGAGAGAGAGAGAGAGCATGAGTGGGGAGGAGCAGAGAGAGAGGGAGACACAGAATCTGAAGCAGGCTCCAGGCTCTGAGCTGTCAGCACAGAGCCTGATGTGGGGCTTGAACTCACGAAACTTGAGATCATTACCCGAGCTGAAGTCGGATGCTTAACCGACTGGGTGCCACTCAGGCACCCCCTTTGTGTTCTTTCTTTTGGAATCTTTTTATCTTTATGTTGTTCTGACTGTACTGATCCTATATTTTCTTATTTTTATTTTCTGTTTCCATCTTTATCTTTTTATTATAGTTTCTTAGAGATTATATTCTAACATTTTTGTAGGGCTTTGTATTTCTGCTTTTAGAAACTTTAATATCTTAGAGTTTATTTTTGTTCTCTGAATGTTCCTTTTTTAGCTTTTGACATAGTGTATCTTTAGGACACCAATCCTAATAATTTTTGAAGTATTATTTTGCTCTCTGAACTCTGTTTCTCCATATATAATAGTGAACAAAAATAAAATAACTGGGAATAAAAATAAATAAGAAAGTATAGACCTTTACAAATAGCAATTGTCTTGCCTGCTTCTCATATTCTAATCCCATACTATATTTCTTCAAAGCACATATGACTCCGTAGCACTGTATTTTACATTTATTTATGGCATTCTTATTATCTAAAATTCTTGCTAGAATGCACCTTCCTTGAAAGTAAAGGCTTTGTTTGTCTTATGCACTTTTGTACTGAAGTCAGTATTGACTAAATACTGACTAAATACAGGGTAGGTAAGCAATAAATCTTTATAGAATCAATACATGATTAAGTAAAAAACAAACAAACAAAAACTCCACATTGTAAAATCTTATTTGAGAATGTAACACAAAAGTTGAATCAATGAGAAGGCATATATGTTCTTATCTGGGAACACTGACACATTTTAAGGTCATTTTTTTTCACCATGTTGAAAATAGATTGGAAGTTCCAAAAGTAGAGTATGGAGACTATTTGCAGGCTGTTGCAATTGTCTAACAAGGAATAAAAATCACCTGGACCAAAGAAGTAGAGAGATATGGAGTGAAAAATTCAAGCAATGGTCTATTTTGGCAAGAAAATTCAACAAGACTTTCTGTGTCATATTGCATAGCGTGCATCCACAATTTCATTCTACTCTAAAAAATAATTTAATTATTTCCCTAATGATAGATATCTAGATTGCCTCCAACTCCCTACTTTCATAAGTAATTCTATATTAAGAATCTTTGTGTATGTCCCTCCATGGGTTTGGGGGATAGTTTCTCTGAGATAGGAATACTAAGATACAGGATACAGGATATATATAGATTGTTCTCTGAATGGCTGAACCATTTACACTCCTAACAATAATCATCAGAATTCTTATCTCCTATCCTTACCAATGCTTGGTGCCATGTGACACTGTTGGTTTGCAAACTGGCCCTTGTACCCACAGGGCAGGGAGAGACCAAAGAAAGAGGTAGACCACTCCAGATTGGCAGGTTGTGGGTTTAATAAGCAAAGGAACTTACATATGAGGCTAGGCTTGTCATAGACGGACACAAGATGAGATCTCAGCACCTACCACAGAATCTTAAAAGTTTATATAGAGGCCTTAACTGGGTTCAGTTATTTAAATCATCCAGATAGCTTTAACACCACATTTTTATCTCAGGGTTGTGTCCTTGGAGCAGCTTCTGAGAACAGGGAAAATAAGCAGAACACACATTCCAAGAAAAAAGGAGGGGGTGGGAGCCTCCAGTTTCCTGGGTCCAGTTCATAGATCAACTGGTAATGTTTACTTGATTACCTCCTTCAACAGACTTTCTAGTTTTTTCTAATATCATGGGCATAAAGGAATCTGTCATTATATTAATTTACACTTCTTTGATGACTAGTGTGGCTAAACATTTCGACATTTCTAGCCACAATTTCTACATTTCTGCACAGTGGACAACTTCTTTTTGATTACCTATTTTTGCCTTGCTGATTTGTAGAAATTCTTTGTATGATCTAGTTAATAATTCCATCCTGCTTTTGGATGTATATCAGTCTGTCACATATCTGTTCACTTTGCCATGATTTCCACTGTGTAAAAGAAATCTTTTCATTCCTGAAGTCAGTGGAAATGATGGGATCCTGGACAGCAGGAGCCAAGAGACAGCTCTTAATCACTAAAATTAGATGAGCTGGTTACCATAATGGATAACAGAAAAAAAGCAATCCTCACAGTAGTCTACCGACAGAGATTGTCAGCATTGGCCGATCATTTATTATGCTCTGGGTCCTGAATAGCTGGGAGTGTATTAGTTTCTTAAGGCTGCTGTAACAAAGTATCACAATCCAGGTAGCTTTAAGAAACAGAAATCATTCTTTCACAGTTATAGAGACTAGAAGTCTGAAATCAAGGTGTAGGCAGTGTAATGTTCTCTCTGAAACTTCAGGAGGAAAATCTGTTCCATGACTTTGCCTTAGCTTCTGGTGTTGCTGGCAGTCATTGGCATTCCTTGGATTGTTGACATATCACTCTAATCTCGGTCTCTGTCTTCACATGACATTCTCCCTGTGTTTTTCTCTCTTTATTTTTTTCATATCAGTCATATTTGATTAAGGGCCTACCCTATTCCAGTATGACTTCTCCTTAGTTTAAATATTAATTACATTTGCAACAGCCCTATTTCCAAATAAAGTCACATTCATAGGTATCAGATGTCAGGACTTCAACATACATTTTTGGGGATACAACTCAATGCTCAATAGGCAGTTTAATATGGTCTTACTTGATTTATATTGGCAAGAAGCTCTAGATCTGATTTATGGAAACCTGGCTTGAACCACTAAAGAATATTGTAGTTTTTCAATCAATTCCAAGACTTAAACCAGTTGACAAGTCCAGAGTCCATTAAATGAAGAGAGGCCAAGTTTCCTTGAGGAGGGATGCACTATGTAACCAAAACATATGCTATGCTATGTTTTCCTCTTAGCTGCCTCTAAAGGGACCTATGGCCATTTGCCATGGTGATTATGCATTGGGGAAGGGAAAATAATTGACCCTTCAGGGATTACTAAACCCTGGCTCTGAACTGACACAATTCAGGGAGATCTCTATGCTATGTGGTCTACCAGGCAGATAGAGAATTCTGAATGTTAGGTTATCAATGCAGTTTTGGCTTAGGTTTGTCTCACCGAACACACCCTGTGTTATTTCCCAATGTTGGAATGCATAGGTGGAATTGACATGGTTAGGAACTGGTTGTCTCTACATTGATTCCATGACCTTAGTAGAGTGGGATATTATGATAGGAAAAGAAAAGCCACTGTAACTATTCATCTTTCAAAATAGTGAATCAAAAGCAATATTGCATTCCTGGAGGGGTTTCAGAGATTAGTGCCACTATCAAGGACTTAGAGGAGGTAGGGGTGGTGATGCCCATGAACTCATTATTTAGCTTCTGTGGGAGACAGATGGATCTTGGAAAATTATTGTGACTTATCATAAACCTTATCATGTGATGACTCCAGTTGCAGCTACTGTTACAAATATGCTCAACTTCCAAGCCCTGTGTCATAAGTGAGTCTGTAGGCACCTCTGTCATCTCTCCATTTCATAGGACATCATGCTGGCCCACTGTGCTGAGGATCTAGTGAGTAGGAAGTAACAAGAATTCTAGATGCCTTGGTAAGACACTTGCATGCCTGAAGGTGTAAAATAGATCTCACAAAAATCTAGAGGCTTGCCACCTCAGAGAAATTATTAGTGTCCTGGTGGTCTAAGGCAGTGTCCCAAACTATGACTTGCAGGCCAATGCTGATCAATGGTCTGCTTTTATACAACCTGTGAGCTAAGAGTGGTTTTTACATTTTTAAGTGATCATTAAAAAAACAACAAAGAATTTGTAACAGAAACTATATGTACCCAGCAAAGCCTAAAATATGTACTAGCTAGCTCTTTGTAGAAAAATTATGCTAACTTCTCCTCTAGGTCATGTTGAAATATCTTTCCTAGGTGAAGAACAAAGTGCTGCATTTAGAGTCTCCTACTAGTAAGAGTGAGGCATGAACTGTAGTGGGTCTCTTTGGATCATAAAGGCAATTGATACTTCAGTTGCTTCAAATTCATACTTCAAACACTTCATTTGAATATGTTACTCTGATCCATTTACCAAGTGTCCAGAAAAGCTTCCATTTTTTAGCATGGCTCAGGAAAAGAGTAGGTTCTGTAAAAGATCCAGTCTGCAGTGCAAATTGCTCTGTCACTCAGGACATATGACCCAGCAGATTCCATGGTGCTTAAAGCATCTGTGGCAGATAGAGATACTGTTTAAACTTCTGGCAGGCTCTAATTGGAGAATTACAGTGTAGATCTTTGGATTTTGAAGTAAATTTGTGTCATCATTTGCAGAAAGCTACTCTTTAAAAATAGCTTCTGGCTTGTTAGTGGCCTGAATCCTTGACCATGGACTACCAAATTACGATCTGATCCAAGCTGCCCATCCTGAATGGATATTTCCTGATCCACCAACTCATAAACTTATGCATGCTTAGAAATCCTCAATTGTCAAATGAAAGTCATATTTGTAATAGTGAGCTCAGGAAGATCCTAAAAACCATGAGCAAACACCCAGTTTCCAAAGTACCTACTCCTGCTGTACTGCCTCCATTTTATACCTATGTCCTTATGTTTCCTATGACTAATAGAATGTAGAAGAAAAAAAACCTTCAATCTGAGTTACAAATGATTCTGCATTATTTGCTGCTACCACCTAAAAGTAGATGGATATCTATAACTAGATGACTTTGAAGGACAATGGTGAAGGAAAATTCTCCCAGTGGGCAGAACTATGAGCAATGCATTTGATTTAAGTTTTTCTGGTAAGAGATATAGACAGAAGTGCAGATAATCATTGTTTCATGGGCTTTGGCTTCATGGTTTGGTTTCATAGTTAGGGATTTAGAATGATTAAAACATTAGTGATGATGATGTCTAGAAAAGAGGTATGTGGATTGGCATATCCTAGGGCACAGAGTATGATAATACTTATGTCACATGTGAGTACTCATAAAAGCCAACTCAGAAGAGAAGGACCTTAATAATAAGGTGGACACCAGTCAGCCTCTTTTCCTATCTGACCTAGAAGTTGAGACTGCCACCTGGCCACTTTGGGCTCTTACTGACATTGAATAAATAGGCCAGAAATTCCTATAGTAGCTGTGGTGATTGATCCTGGCTATGAAAGGGAAATTGGGTTGCTATCAGGCAAAGGAGATTTTAAAAAAAAGTGTGTTTTTTAAAAGGAGGAAATCATCTGGTCTGGCTTCATAGTCCTCCCATGATAAAAGCAAACGGATCCATGCAGACATTTGTCCATGAATGTCCACAACAGCATTATTAATAGTAGTCAAAGGTGGAAACAAATTACATGTCCATTAACTGATGAATGGATAAACAAAATGTGGTGTATCTTGGTATATTCCATACCGATTGGAATAGTATTCAGGTGTGTAGGCATAAAGAAGAATATGGTACTAATACATGCTACAACATGGATGAATCTTGAGAATATTATGCCAAGTGAAAGAAGACAGACAAAACAAACAAACAAACAAACAAACAAACAACCCATACGTGACTCCATTTGTATGAAACGTCCAGAATAGGCAAATCTCTAGAGAAAGTATGTTACCAGTTATCTAGGCTGGGGAGGCTTGGGATAAGTGGAGGGAGGGGTGGTGGTGTGTGTGACTGCTGATAAGTGCAAGATTTCTTTTTTGGGTGATGAATATGTTCTAAAATTGATTATGATGGTTGGTGTACAACTCTGTGAGTATATTAAAAACCACACTGAACTGTACATTTTAAATGAGTGAATTGTGTGGTACATGGATTATATCTCAATAAAGCTCTTTTAAAAAAAAAGCCAGTGGAAAACTACAGCAATTCAATTGAGACTCCTGATGGTTAACAGCTTCAGGCCCTATAAAAGTGAAAGTTTGGGTCACCTTATCAGGCAAAGCACTCCGACTAATTTGCCATGGCGTTTGCTTTATGGCAAAAAGAAAATATGGGTTACTTTCTTTTGTTGCTCAGGTTGCTCTAGCGTTGGCCATTGTAACTTTTCCAACCCTCCATCCTTATGTTTTTTGCACTGTGTCTTACTTCCGGACATGAGATGCTCAGGCTCCTCTTGTACTTTCTGTGCCATTTTCATTTAATCTAATTGCTGATATGATTGGGTTTATGTCTGCTACACTGATACTTGCTTTATATGTTCTCATCTGCTTTGTATCATTTATTTTCTCTTTCTTACTTGCTTTAGGATTTAACAATTTTTTTTATTATTTTTCTTCTCTATTAGCTCTTCAGTTATATCATCTGCTATTATTATTTTATTGGTTGTGCTTGAAATTATAATACATATCTGATTCATTATAGTCTTTTTAAAATTAGTACTTTACCATTTCTCAAACAATAAAAAGTTTACAAGAGTTATAATTTCTTTTACTGCTTCCCTCTCTTGTGGTATTTTTGTTATATATCCTACTTTTACATATGTTACAAATCATACAAGATATTATTGTTGTTTTTAAGAGTCAATGTTTATTTCTGTTTGCTGATGTATTTGCCCCTTCTAGTGTACTCCCTACCTTCTTACAGTCCCATGCTTCTATCTGGTAACATTTTTCTTCATTCTGAGGATTTTACTATATTATTTCTTGTGTGCACACCTTCTGGCAACAGATTCTTTGAGTTTTTTTGTTAGTTTGCTTATAAGTTTAAAAACGTCTTTATTTTGCCTTCAGTTCTGAAGGACACATTCTCCTAAGTATAGAATGGTACGTCGACAGGTTTTGAAAATTTCAGTGTTATAAAGATGTCATCCTTTTGTCTTCTGACTTCATGGTAATTTAGTGTCCTTTACTTCTCTCAAGGATTATTTCTGTTTTATAATATTTTATAATATATTATAAAATTTTCATAATATTTTTATATTTTTGGTCAGCTGTTACAGTTGTTTACATAGGATCCCAAGTACTCCATTATAGCCAGAACTGAAACTCCTAGCTCTTTTTTCTTGTCTTTTGCATTGGTCATAACATAGGCCACTTCTGTAATAGAATACATATTTGTCCTGTTCCTAATCTTAAAAAGGAATGTATTTAAAAATGCCTTCACTAATTATGATGTTTATTGGTATCCTTTATCAAGTGGAAGAAGTTTGCTTTTATTTAGTTTTTCAGAGAATTATTTTTTTAAATCATAAATAGGTGTCAAAATCTATCAAGCACTTTTTTCAAATCTATTGAAACAATATGTGATTTTTCTCTTGTATTTTATTATTAGAGTAAATTTCATGATTGATTTTCTAGGGTTAAACAAACTGTGTATTTCTCGGATTAACCATGCTGACGAATATACTTGATCATTATATATTTGTTTTATAGATTTTTTTTGGTTTATATTTACCTGGTTTATTTTTTCATTATTTAGTTTTATAATTTCTTTATCTTTTGTTTATATATGTCTCTGGTAAACAACATATTAATGGATTTTTTGAAGTCCAATCTGGAAAACTGTTAACCCTATACTATGAACATTGAAAGAATATCTTTTTGTTACTAGAACTCTAGGAAAGCAAACAGACTCTACTCCTCCCAATGATGTCAGTAGACCTTAGGCCTCCAGAGATTTAGAAGTCTTCATCTTGAGCCTCAATAACAGGCCACTTTCCCCCGAGGCTGCAAAGAACACTTTCTTCACCTGGAGATACAGGGAGAAGTTGTCTCAGACCTACCCTCCACTTTTCTTTATCATAGAAAAACTGCTCATGATTCAGAGTAGTTGAGAACCAAAAATTTAGGTTCCCATTTACTCAGAGTCCTCTAAATTTTTTAGAGATTTATATTATCTCCTAAATAGAAAATAATACTTGATTAGTATATGAAATTTAGAAAATATTGGATATACAAAGAAGGCATTGAGAATACATACAATGCATAGGTAATCAGTGTGTGTCACTTGCTTGGGGACCTGTGTGTCTTTTTTTTAACCAGAAGGTGTCAAGGAGAGGTTGCTAGGCAACAACTAAGACTTGTCTTCCTTTCTGCCTGAGTTTGAAAGACTGCATTTGGCCAGTTAGGCCATCAGAAATAGCAACCAATTTCGTACAGGTCCAAGCAATGGACATCACATCAAGATTGCTGACTGGCCACAATGATATGAGACATATCCCAATTTTAGAGATGCTAAAACATGAAAAAGCATGTGCTTTAGAATTGATGAAATACAGTCATACTTTTTAATTGAAAAGTAGCAGGTAGACTAGATGGCTGTATTTCCACCCCTCTCTCTCTCTCTCTCTCTCTCTCTCTCTCTGTCTCTTTAAATCAATTCATCCTTCTATTTTGTATATGAGGAGAAAAATGTCTTAATATCATGTTGGTAAAATTTGGATGGTTTTAAGTTCCCCTTTTACATTTTTAGCATACTGTGATTTTTAAATAGTAAATATATAATTATGCAAAAATAATGATGGTCTTATTCTTAAATGCAGAACAATTAAGAAGCAATCAAAAAAATCTAGTAGCAATAAGGGAGAGGGAGACTATTGAAAAGTGAGCTATTTTTTTCTGGACTTTATTCCACTCTTGTTTATCAAATAGAAATGTTAGAAAAGTGCATCATGTTCTTCAGCGACAGAAAACTATTCCTGTAAAGTGAAGTCCACCTCATGCTTGTCATCAGAAAGATCATTTACAGAGTTGGAAAGTCCAAGACTATGTTCTAGGAGTTAGGAAATATGGAGAAGGAAGAAAAAACTGACACATGAAAAAATATTTAATAATACAATTATACCACAATGCTCAACACATAAAATATGAAGTCAAAAAGATACAGGTTAGAGGGGAGATTTGGGAAGCTGGGACAAGAATCTCCTCAGCTCATTAAATGAACACCTCGTTCCTGAAGTAAAGGAAAATTCATGGAATTAAAAAAAAGAATGTCACAATTCTAATTAGTATCTTCAGATAGACACCATAGTTATTAGTGGGTTTTCCTTACTTATTTATTATCTTCCAACCTTCTAATTTTGAGAAGAAAATATTGTTAACGACATAAACAAATTATCATCTTCCTCTCATAAATTCCCCACCCACCCACATGCACCCTACATTTTCCCCTCCACACTACCAGCCTTTCTTCCTTCCTTCTAAGGGTTCACTTATTCTCCGGCTGAGATTCTGATTTTTTTCACTGTCTTATAAAGTTATAAAGAAAATTTTACATGAAGAGTTCTAATATGACTTCTCTGGGTATCTTTATTGAGATTTGATTTGGAAAACACATTATCTTTTTTCAATTTTCTCCGCATAGATTAAAGGAAGGTAGGTTTCTGTCTCCATTGAGAGTCTGTGTATATATACTTATATAATATAATGTTAGATTTATTTAAAAACATTGAGTATATGCATACTATGTGTTAAGAATAGGCTAATGCTTTATCTTTACTTTGTAGAAGTGGAAACAGACTTAAACAGATTAAAAAAAAAACAAAAACAAAAAAACTAGCTCAGTGTGGCAGAAACTACAAAAACTCACTGACATCCATGTCCTCATGTATATTTTCCCAGCCTCCTTTGCAGTTAGGTTGGACATACAGTCTGATGAAAAGTGAGTACTTCTGGTCAATGACTACACATCCGAAGTGCCTTCCATCCACATGGGGTCTTCCCCTTCATCTGCCAGGTGAATGATGAGAGACCATCCTTGCAGCCATTAGAAGGGAACAGTTTGGATCCCCGAGTCACTGCTTATAGGAAAGCTGCCCTACCTGCATTACCCTGTGATGGCAGCAAAAAATATACATTTACTGTGTGAAGCCCTCGAGATTTAGGGAGTTATTTATCACCAATACCAGTGTTAATGACTGTGACTAGTGTACCCACTATCACATAGCTAGTATCTATAGAAGGTGCAGAACAGGAACCCAGAACTCCTGGCCTCATTGTCTGTGCTCTTGGAGAGGAGCTACTGAATTCAGGAAAGAGAATGAAAAAGGAGGAGGAAGAAGAGCAGCGGCTCTCTGTGAAAAATGAAGCTAACCAGACCTGCCCTGGAATGGGAGTGAGATGCCGTGGCTAAGACAAAACTAGCTTGTCTACCTACCGCTTACCGCTGTGTTGTCATGAGCAACTGATTTACCCTTTCTGAGCCTAGGTCATCTTGCAAAATGAAGATAATAAGCACAGTAAGTGACACACAGTAGATAAGTCAGTAGGCAAATATTATTTATTATAATTATCTACCTGTGATAAAGTAAGGAAAATAGTGATTATAATATAAATTTATCATTCTTAATAATAACACATTGATGTTTATTTTGTGGTAAATAAGAAAATGAGTGAAAATGTCATTATATGTGCAAATTAATTTTAAAAAGCCTAATTGAGAGAAATAGGGAGGGGTTTTTTTGTCTTTACCAAAAGCGACATAAAGCCTTGTAATAGCTACACAAATTTAGATAATGTAATGAAATGAATGCATCTCACACTGGCATAATTGAGAGCCATTATTTTCAAAAGCAATAGGGCAATTATCAAATAGGAAAAATCTTAAAATTATTCTGCTACTCTATTGTAATATCAATATGGAATTTATGAAACATGGCCTTTTTAGGTGGCATTGGAACATTTGAGAATGTGGCTGTCAGAGTGGAGTACTTTTTAAGAGAGGCTTTAAAGAATTAGGATTCCAGAGATGTGTTCAAAATGCACATTAATCACTTGATATTCAACTTGTATTACCCTATGTTCATAATAAGAAATGATTTGGAGTTCTGAAATACAAAGGTGCTTCATGGAATCTCATTTTACTTTCTGACTAATCACAGTGAGCCTGAAGCAATTTATTTTCTTTTACTTAGATAACCTCTGCTCTCAAGGCCTCAGCTGCAACATTTCAAAGGGGAGTGGAGAGGAAAGGTTACGGAGGTGCTGTTGTGGGAAGTGTGGTCTTCAGGCCATATGTGAGTCTCAGTCATGGAGAACTCTCGCTTAAAGCAGCCTGCTTGCATGATCTGGCCCCCAGTTCCAATTATGGCTTTTCTTAGTGACTCTCCAGCTCAGTTACATTATCTAATCCCAATGTACTTACTCTTGACATTCGGGGTTTGATGACTAAGTTATCTGGGTCTAAAATGGGAACTCTTGAATTGCCACGTGTACATACTTGTGAGAACAATAGACTACAATATCTGAAATGTCGCAGTCCTGCAAAAATCTATATATTAGTTTCCTTAGGGATGGGTGAGTATTGTCTTCATATTCTTTAATTTTTTTTGTTTTTACATTTGTTTATTTTTGAGAGTCAGAGAGAGATGGAGCACAAATGGGATAGGGGCAGAGAGAGAATGAGACACAGAATCCGAAGCAGACTCCAGGCTCTGAGCTGTCAGCACAGAACCCGATGTGGGGCTCGAACTCACAAACCATGAGATCATGACCTGAGCTGAAGCCAGATGCTTAAATGACTAAGCCACCCAGGAACTCCGGTCTTCATATTCTTAACCTGTAGTCTGTTGGGTTTGTGTTTATCTGTACTGGGACTTGGACCTCAGCTGTTAGAACTGCTACTTGTGTGTCTAAGTGTCCTAGGAAGAACCTATTGGTTTCCAAGAAAATGATACCTTGAACTATATGGTTTTGATATTCATTATTATCTTGAATATTTCTTGGTGTTAGATTTCTCATTTGTAAACCATATACAACAATACCAGCAACGGGGTCAAAATTTGCACACTACATATTGGGAGTACGAAAAATGTAGGTTCTTTGTTTTCCAAATCCAATTTTATCTTGCTCTGGATTCTACAATCTTCCTGCTATCAGAAAAAAGGAGTACTAAACTTTCTCACTAATGATAAATTCATCTCTTCTAGTCTACAATATTCTTTCCAGCTAACTCAGTCTCTTTTGGATAGATATTCAGACGATTATCCATCGTTTGAACCCTCCAAAAGAGCTGTTGCTCTTCACTAAAGTTTTCTGTCTCTACTTTCTTTCCAAGGTACCATCTGGGTGACAGGGGACATTTGTATGTTCTGAAAGACTGACTATCCAAACAGATAATGACCAGACCATATATTAACGACAGAACTCTGAACAACCACCTGCAGCAACTTGGCCAGGAAACCAACTCTTTGTCTACAATAAACAACTCAGGAAATCAGCTTGTTGTAAGTCAGACTTGCAGGAAGCCCCATTGTTCACAATCCACCACAAATGGCCAGGACTTGACTAATAACTGATAGCTTCCTTAATTTTTGTCCCTATTTCAAATTTGGGACCAAATAAAGAAAACCAAATATGTACCACATAGGATGCCTCTTTTCTAGTTAGCCCACCTACCACTTCCCCATGCCAATCATCTCCAATCAGGGGACACCTGAAAGACTTCCCTTTCTGCCACTATAAAGCTTTCCTATTTCTTTGCCTGCTGTTGAGTCTGCGCCAAAGTCCAGGTGGCAGCAGCTAACTCCCTTGCCATAGCAATCTCTGAACAATTAGCATTTGCTTTTCTCATTTAGCTAGTCTTTATTTCCATAGTTGCCATAGCACCAGTGGGGAGCAACCAATCTCATGGTGTCCTTTCTGTAGGCACCCACTGACCTGCTGAGACACAATGGATGTCTCTGGGCATTGTTCTTATTCTAGCTGCCTTTGCCAATAAAGTACCTGTGACTGGTATACCTGTAGTCTATCCGCTTGTCATGGTGGGCCCCCCTGACCCTTAATCTAAGTTGGCCTCATCTTGGCCTTCTTGGTGTGAAGATCTTTGAAATCTTAGTGGAATACTCTATCTAGTCCCTGCCTAGGCTGTGGGGCCCATAGTCTCTGCTATAGGGTTTCTCACTACTTGCCTCAGTGACCCTTTCCAGACAAGTTTGGCTCTTAACTGTCAGCTAATTCCCCACAATCCCTAACATGTGTGTCTGTTCCATAAGAGATAAGATGGACAGGGGGAGTTTTCCTGCCCTCTGTCTGCCCAAACACACTATACCACTGTTTTATTCTGTTGTGCTGCCATGTTAGAGGGTACCCTGCTAAGCAATTTCTAAATAGTCAGTGGGCAAGGGTCCCCTTTACTTTGTTGCCTCTTTTACTATCTGGGCTCCTTCCCTGCCTTTACCTTTTCCATTGCTCTCATTCTGAAGATCAGGTCCAGGAAGGTTGATCTACTACTTTCCCGAGACCCAGGTTACGCTTCTCCCTTCCTTTGTGGTTTGCAAACCTCTTCTCTCCCTTGTACAGTCAGCCTGATAAGATCTTCCCCCTCTGTTATATCCTCATTTTTCCCACCTTGTGAACTTTTTACCTCTAGGTTGTTCATTTACTTCTTTTCCTTGAAGTCAGTAAGCCTTATGATTAGCTTTAACAATGGAAGGAGTGCAGAAAAATAAACCAGTCTACAGGTAAGGAAAAAGACACCAGAAAATTGTTTAAAACCTTATCCCATCACCTACCACTTCTGATTACTCCATAGTGTTGAAATAAAGAATTGAGATAAAGTATGAGGAAATACTTTGTGATTATAAAGGGTGAGCAAGCAAGAATTGTTGTCATTATTTGAATCAGAATTTGGCTACTCAGTCTTGTAATTAAAAGTAGTTTGTTTCCTTGCTTATCTAAAAGGGGTTCTTTTATTTTTCCTGTTGTTTTTAAGGAGAAAGAGTTCACTTTAAACTTTGATTTTTTTTTCTTCTAAGCTAGTCAGTGGTGTGTTTATACAACTTTTCTTGTCTATTTTTATTTTTCCCAATAAAAACAAGAAATGTGAATTCTAAAGTTCTCATATATATATATATATATATATATATATACACACACACACACACACCACCCCTTGTTTATCCATTTGGCAGTCGATGGGCATTTGGGCTCTTTCCATAATTTGGCTATTACTGATAGCACCACTATAAACCTTGATGTGCATATGCCCCTTCAAATCAATATTTTTCTATCCTTTGGGTAAATATCTAGAAGTGCAATTTCTGGATAATAGGATAGCTCTATTTTTAATTTTTTGAGGAACCTCCATAGTGTTCTCCAGAGTGGCTGCACCAATCTGCATTCCCACCAGTAGTGCAAAAACGTTTCCTTTTCTCCACCTCCTTGCCAACATATGCTGTTTCCTGAGTTGTTAATTTTAGCAATTCTGACAGGTATGAGGTGATATCTCATTGTGGTTTTGTTTTGTTTCTCTGGTAATGAGTGATGTTGAGCATCTTTTCATGTGTCTGTTAGCCATCTGGATGTCTTCATTTGAAAACTGTCAATTCATGTTTTTTGCCCATTTCTTCACTGCATTACTTGTTTTTTGGGTATTGATTTTGATAAGTTCCTTATAGATTTTGGACAGTAACCCTTTATCCAATATGTCATTTGAAAACATCTTCTCCCATTCCATCAGTTGCCTTTTAGTTTTGTTAATTGTTTCCTTCACTGTGCCGAAAGTTTTTAATCTTGATTCTCTATTATGGATTCTCTATTCTTTTCCACTGACCTATGTGTCTGTTTTTGTACTAGGACTACACTGTACTGATGATTACAGCTTTGTAATACAGTTTGAAGTCTGGAATTGTGATGCCTTCAGCTTTGGTTTTCTTTTTCAACATTACTTTGGCTATCTGGGGTCTTTTCTGGTTCCATACAAATTTTAGAATTTTTTGTTCTAGCTCTGTGAAGAATGATGGTGTTATTTTGATATGGATTGCAATGGATGCATATATTGCTTTGGGTAGTATCAACATTTTAACAATATTTGTTCTTCCAATCCATGAGCATGGAATATTTTTCCTTTTTTTGTGTGTGTCTTCTTCAGTTGCTTTCGTAAGTTTTTTATAGTTTTCAGTGTACAGATCTTTTACCTCTTTGGTTAGGTTTATTCCTAAATATTTTATGGTTTTTGGTGCAATTGTAAATGGGATCAATTCCTTGATTTCTCATTCTGCTGTATTATTGGTGTGTAGAAATGCAACCAATTTCTGTACATTGATTTTATATCCTGTGACTTTGCTGAATTCATGTATCAATTCTAGCAGTTTTGGGGTGGAGTCTTTCAGCTTATGTCATCTGCAAAGAGTGAAAGTTTGACTTGCTGATTTGGATGCCTTTTATTTCTTTTTGTTGTCTGATTGCTGAGGCCAAGACTTCCAACACTATGTTGAACAACAGTAGTTGAGAGTATACATCCCTGTCGTGTTCCTGACCTTAGGAGGAAAGCTCTCAGGTTTTCCCCATTGAGGATGATATTAGCTGTGGGTCTTTCATACATGGCTTTTATCATCCTGAGGTATGTTCCCTCTATCTCTACTTTCTTAAGTCTTTTTATCAAGAAAGTTTGTCAAATGCCTTTTCTGTATCTATTGAGAGGATCATGTGGTTCTAACATGTTTCTAGAAGAACCAAGGGAACCCTGAAAACAGTCCTATGTGGAGATGGTCTGTTTTGATGTTGAATAAAAGCTAAAATTGGTATTTACATAGCACTTTGTAATTCATAAGGTGTTTTTTTTTTCATTTGCTATGTCTCATTGAGCAAATGAAAATCTTAGAGAAAATCTAAGAGAAATATTATTATCATTCCCATTTTATAGATGAAATCAGACTCACACTTATTTGGTTTTATTTTGACTATTACTTTAGCTCACTGTGTTCTTTATTTAGCCAGTTCCTTTACTTTTCAATGCAAGCATTGAGGGAAATGCCAGCTGTGCTCACCTTGACATATAGAGGTTGGGGGAATTTCCAGTTGCATCTTTAAAACCCTTCAGCTTGGGGCAGCTGTGGAGATGAATAATGTTCCTATCATCCTTCATTTTCAAAGCTCACATGTGAAAACTACTTTATAGTCAAAATACGCCACCAATAAAATCTATAAATATGCAATTTGGAAACAATGTTTCTATGGCAATGTATTATTTGCCAGAGCAGTAATTATGGCAGTGCAAATGTGTTAACGGCTGGTTAGAGAAATCACACCTGTTTCTAAGTGGGTTGTAGTTACTCGCTATCTTTTCTTTTCCAAATTTCATTACTCAGAATACATGTTCTTTGAGAATGAATTCATCATTGATGCTTTAATCATTTATTATTTACTGAGTGCATATAATGGGCAAAGGGGGTGATTTTTGTCGGGTTTTGAAAGAGAAGAAGAAGCTGGCTTTGGGAATGTGAAGCAGGAAGCTTTGCCAAACACTAGGGCTAGTATGGGAAAAGGAAACATGGAGATGGTTTGTATGAAGCCAGCTAAGAAACTGAGAGAAGTGAATTTTAACTGAAAAGTCATGGGGAAGGAAACTTCTTGCATAATTGGGAGTAGGAAGAAAGGAAGTAGGAAGTACTATGAAGGAAGTATGTTGAAGTAGGAAAAGGAAAAAGAGAATGGCTAAAGCAGATTATGAGAGAGAAAGGGGATACTGTGAGGTTATTCACTCATTCATTTGTTAAAGAAGAACTGAAAACCTGTTATGAATCTGGGAACTCTGAGACATTAATGTATTTTGCTGGGGAAACTTATGCTCAGAAAGTTAAGGGAGTTCACAGAGATGGTAAATAGTTGACTTTGACTTTGAATCAGAGCCTTCTGATTCTGGGGTCTGTTTTTTCTGCCACACTATTGCTCCTATCTCCACAGGAAGCACTGTTTTTATTATTTTTCTTACAAATTTTTACATCCTGAATTGAAAGTTTGAAAAGAAGTAGATATGTGGGGTTCTAGGTGTGGAAGAGACTGAAAACACTAATAAACTTAGTTGGAAGGAAATCATTAGTGAGAATAACTTTCAGGTAATCATTTCAGAATGTATATGTATATCAAACCATAGCATTATATGTATCACATATATACAATTATATTTATAATCATTCCTTAATAAAGTTGGAAACAAAAGAGAGAATAACTTTTGGATTGAGTGGTGTAAGTACTGTAAAGAGAATGTGTTGAGGGCATCTTTGAATGTTTGAACAAGATAGCTAAGGATGCTCCAGGAACTTGATTTATTGTTTGTTTCTTCCTTCTCCTTTGATTCATTGGTAGATATTCAAGATTTTTGAAGAAAATTCTTATTGGCTGTATATTTTTATTTAATTATTATTGTATCTTCAGTCAAACTATGAGAGTGACTTATCAGATCACAAAGCTAGCATTCAGTATTTTTATGAGCTAAACTCTTGACAAGGTATTATTTGAATAGACAAATCATTTTTTTTAAGTTGATAAAAAGAACTGTCTTCTCAAAGAAATTGTTTTCAATCTCAGGGCAGTGTATCATTCTGACAAATTAACAAAACACATTAAATAGCATAACACTGGAGATTTAGAAGCATCAATTCTATCTTCACAGCAAATTGCCCGAAGAGTTTTGGTGATCTTTAATTTAAGAACTCAGTATATTCTGTTATCTATTACTGACCTTGACTGAAGATTCAATCAAAAATAAACTTTCCATCTTAATTTTGTGAAGTAATTTTAAGGATAGTTCAGAAGGGCCTAATAGCAAAATGAAGTGGACTCATTTATCTAACTAAATCAGCTCCCGACTTCTCCCATGTCTGAACTACCATTTTTATAAATAAATAGAAGATGTTGTCTGCTCATTTCACGTTATCTGTTTGTCATTTTTCATTGTCTATGATAGCTCTTTGCTGGTTCGAGGCATAGTTTAGCTCCTTTGAATCAAAGTCTGCCTTAGATGCAGTGGCTCCCTTGCATACTTGGGCACTTAGAAATAATTTATCAATTATAATTATGGGTAACCTTTAAAAAATATGTAATATATGTGTTTCCAGATAATTCACAGCATATGTTTGGTTGCCAGTGTTTTTGTAACATTAGGATGTTAACCTGATGTTGCAAAAGTCCTCTTCTCCAAGATACAAAATTGTTTTCAATGCTCTGAGTGCTTATTAAGTATCTTCTATGCACTTAGCATTGTACATATTGAGGATGGAAACCCATGGAATATTTTTAGTAATTGCTTAGGGAAGATTTTCAGTCTCGTTTAGGAGGCACATCCATATAAATGGAAGCAAAGAGGTAAATGGTTCAAGTCAATATATGTTCAAATGCCAAACTGTATGACCTAAACAATGCACCAAGCAGATCAGAAGAAGGGAAAGCTTGAATTCAAGTAATCTATGAGGGCTACTTGGAGAAAGTGTGTCTTGTCGAATGAATGAATGGACTAGGAATAGGGAGGAATCGTGGGAAGGGCATAAGCAACAGGGGTGGGGGGGTTTCCTTCAGACTTTCAATGTTAGTTGGATATCAGTATATGGATTTCTACTCCCCTGGGATCTTTATCCCCAACCCCCCCCCCCCCCCAAATGATTGCTCTGTCTGCTCTCTTACCTTATTTCCAACAAATTCATAAGCCTCTTACCTCCTTCCCAAAAGGTCTCCATGTATTCCCTTGTGTATAGTGGTTTACCTTTTGACAGTCACTTCCATGCACACTCCCCTCATGTCACAGGGACTGAACTTCTAAAAAGCTATGAGTACCCAGTGCTATAGAGAAGGAAATTGGAACTCACGGACGTAAGGAAACCAGCTGGGAAATACATGCAGTGACTATGCCTACAGTTCTCAAATTATGATTTTTTTATTGGAAGATCACTGAAAAAAGAAGTTTCTGCCATGAAATAAGTTTAGGAGGGGCTGCAGGCTCTCACCTTTGTAGATTTTATTAAGCACATTACCATAATACAATCTCTGAGAAGCTCTGTCATAAAAAAAACCTGTTAAATTTTTTTAATGTGGCATTTCCCCTAATTTATGGTCACAATCTTTTTGTCTCATTACCAATTATCAGTGTTTCCCAGATCATCTGAGTATATATTTCATCTTTCTTTATCCCTGAACATGGCTCTAGAACCTATTCAAATCCTAGTCTCCACCCTCCTCTCCTACCATTTTTTAAAATTATAGCCACTTCTGTCTTAAAAATGTTCCTCCCATATGCTCATTTATCTGACTCTTTTTCCAGGATATTATGTGTTGAATTGTGTCCTCCTCAAAATTCATATGTTGAAGTCCTAACCTCTAGCACCTCAGAATGTGACCTTATTAGAAAATAGGGTTGTTGCAAATGTCATTAGTTATGTTAAGATGAGGTCATACTGGAGTTGGGTGGGCCACTAACCCTATTATGACTGGTGTCCTTATATAAATGCACACACACAAGGAGAGTGCCGAGTGAAGCTGAAAGCATTGACTGTGGTGATGCATCTACAAACCAAGAAACACCATCAGTGTCAGAAAATCACCAGAAGCTAAAAAAGAGGCATGGAATAGATTCTAGATTCTCCCTCATAGCCTGCAGAAGGAGCCAACCCTGCCAATACTTTGATCTCAGACTTCTGGCCTCCAGAACTGTGAGACAATAAATTTTCGTTGTTTAAGCCACTTAGTAGGAGGTACTTAGTTAGAGCAGCCTGAGGGTCCTATACACAGCATATCCTACAATCACTTCTCCAGAGAAGAACTTCTCTCCCTTTCCATTCCTCCACTTGTAACTGCTGGATTTCCCAGAGCTCAGCACAAATGTCACCCCTTCAGCAACACTTCCCTTGACTTCCCCAGCAAAATGAATTGCCCTCCACCCTGGACTTCCACAGCACTTGGTTTATTTCACCATTGGTTTGTAAACCCCTTGGAAACAGTCTTATTCCTCTTTGTATTCACAGCACTTAACAGAATGATGGTCACCCTTAGTTAGGTGCTCAATAAATGTGTGTTTGAATGAACAGCTGAATGACGAATGGATCCCTGGTGTTTTTGCTCTTGACTTATTATGTGTCACAAAGCGGTAGAGTGGCCGTCATGCTGGCCCTCTGAGATGGTACAAATAGCTTTCGACAGAGGAAGTCCAAGTGTAGGATAAAGTGGTCATTAGCATCTCTTGACAACCCTTTGCTAGAGGCTCAGATGAGATCAGCGTGCTATGAGCACATTGTGATGTGGTCCTTACTGCAGATGCCATTAGATCAAAGCACACTGGCTCCCACCATATTCATAGGCTTCAACATATTGATGCCTAGGGGGATAGAAGTGCATGTTGCAGAGCAAATTCTTCACGGTTTTAATTGGAACATTCAGAACTCTTAATACCTGCGATGGTTCTAGTGTGAGATGTAGGAGTTTTTAATTAGCACCTTTACTATGGGTTTATTTCCTTCCCTCCAAAAGAAAAAAAATGTTGATTTCATAGTTACATTGAAAGGAAATTTATAAAATTGTGTTTATGTAATAATTGAGTTAAGAGTTATAATTGTTAATGTATCAGAAATGGACTTCTGATTAGAATGATGAACACTTCTTTGTAACTGCTTCTTGTTACTTCAGTCTGGTGTTCATGCCTATTGTATCTTTGAAAAGCATATTTTGCCAGGGTTATATTGTGAATTATAAACAAAAAGCACTCATTTCTCTTTAGAAAACTAAATTTTACTCCCAGGGTAACTGACTGTCGAGGTGTGCCCAGGATGGTCCAGGTTCCCAGCATCCTGGGAAGTCCAGCATCCCAGGAAACCCTCAGGGATGGGTCGCCTTGGATAAATGATCATTCCATTTGCACCCCAAATTCTGGATTTCTATAGTTTGGCGATGCTACAGCTTCCATTCAAGAATATTTTTGAGTACTTACATTGCACTACTTACCCTGAGAGACAGATAAAATGCAGACTTTACCTTTACGCTCCAAGCCTAGTGAGCATAGTGCAGCCATATGTGCTGAAAGTAGTAAGTCATCACACAATTGGGCCTGGAAGGAACGAGCTTTCCGACTGCTGAACAGGTCATGAGGTACCATTTAAAATTGACTTTGAAGGATATACAAACTTTCAAAAAGCAAATATTTACTGTACGGGAGAAAGTAGAAACAAATATTGCTTTTGTTTTGGGGATATAATTTTTAATTAATTAGTTAATTAATTCAGTTTTTCCATCATCAGATTCTGAACCAAAAATCAGTAAAATTAATGGATAAAATGCCTTTGCTTACTATCTATTCCTTTAAAAAAATTTTAACTATGGTAAAAAAAACAGAGAGCATTTTTCATCTTAAACATTTTTTATTAAATGCTTATGTTTGAGAGAGAGACAAAGAGCAAGAGCTGAGGAGGGTCACAGAGGGAGACACAGAATCCGAAGCAGGATCCAGGCTCTGAGTTGTCAACACAGAGCCCGACGCAGGGCTCAAATCCACCAACCAGGAGATCGTGAGCTGAGCTTCAGTTGGACGCTCAACCGACTGAGCCACCGAGGCGCCCGCATCTTAAACATTTTTAAGTGTGCATTTCAGTGGCATTAAGTACATTCACATTGTTGGGCAACCACCACCACTGTCCATCCACAGAGCTCTCTGTGCCCCTTAAACAATAATTCTTTATCTCCCTTCCTTCCAGCTTCTGGCAGCCACCTTCTGTTTATGAATTTGGTGACTCTAGGTACCTCTTATAAATGGATCACAGAGTATTTGTCCTTTGTGATTGGCTTATTTCAGGAAGCCCAGTGTTCTCCACGTTCATCTATGTGGTAGTGTGTGCCCTAATTTCCTTCCTATTTAAGGCCGAATAATATTCCATTGTATGTATCTATGCCCCATTTTGTTTATCCATTCATCTGGCGCTTTTCACAATAGCCAAATGTAGAAACAGCTCAAATGACGTAATTTTGATTATCAACCTTATAATTAGTAAGTGAATAACAATACGGAATGCACCAGTGTCTAAGGTATTATCTCTCCAGTAGTGCACTTCACGATGCTGAGGCTGTTTCTCTGTTGCTGGCTGGCTCCTATGAGCCCTGCCCATTGGGGCATTAGAGTGCGTGGCAAGGCTGGAGGAGGGGAGACAACCTCCCTTATTTACTCCCCATCGAACTCCTCACTTGCTTGTTCTCCTGGCCTCTTTCTTCATCCTGGCGTTGCTGTTCACTTGGAGCAGAAGTTGAATTCATTTTGCCATTTTCCTGTCACAAACAAAACCAGCTTCCTGTGCCGTCTCAGGGACACGGGACACAGAAAGCTAGCATCCTTCTCCTCAGTGGTCTGGGCCGAGCCCCAGGGACATTCCCTGGGGTCAGCGCCCCCAGCAGCCACTGATTCTTGCCTCCTCTCAGATTCTTTTGCCAGGGGCCTCTTCCAAGCATCTCAGATGATAGGTGTCTCCTTTAAGTTGTGTTCCTCCAGCCCCGGGGGGCAGTATGTGCTTCCTGCAGTTGTGACTCCCTAGATATCTTCAGCTTCTCACTGTGCATTTTAAGTTACCTAGTTCACAGTTCTTGAAACGCTCTCTGTTGAAATAAGCAGCCTGTTTCTGTCTCCTGCAGAACCCCAATGACGCATTGTGCAGGCTGGTCCACCTTTTCCTCCAGCTTTTATTTTCATGCTCTCCTAATTCCATTTACTTTTGTGTTCAGGTGGTGTGTGAGTTTCCATGGCTCTGGCCACATTTCATATCATTTTAATTTATTTCTCTGACATGTTGAACAGTATCACTGTGGCAGTTTCCCACTTAAGTTTCAAGTTAATGTTTGACACCTTCTCTAGAGGAGCACAGCTGCTCTCCTAGGGCTGGAAAGTCTTCTGGAATGCCAAGTGTACATCCACCAAGCTAATTCTGTTAAAGAGGTTCCTTTTGGAGAGCCTTTGATTGACCATAAGGATAGGGTCCAATGTGTTCCCTTAGGGACATTTATTAACGCTGGCTTTTTATGGTGCTTTTTTTTAAATGTTTATTTATTTTTGAGAGGGAGAGAGAGAGAGAGAGAGTGCAAGTGAGGGAGGGGCAGAGAGTGGGAGACACAGAATCTGAAGCAGGCTCCAGGCTCCGAGCCATCAGCACAGAGCCCGACGTGAGGCTCAAACCCACAAACCGTGAGATCGGGACCTGGGCCGAAGTCAGACACTTAGCCGACTGAGCCACCCAGGCGCCCCTGTGGTGCTTCTTAAAAAATGTTTATTTATTGGGGCGCCTAGGTGGCTCAGTCGGTTGGGTTCCTGACTTCGGCTCAGGTCATGATCTCACGGTTTGTGAGTTTGAGCCCCACGTCGGGTTCTGTACTGACAGCTCGGAGCCTGGATCCTGCTTTGGATTCTCTGTCTCCTTCTGTCTCTGCCCCTACCCCGCTTGTGCTCTGTCTCTCTCTGTCTCTCAAAAATAAATAAATGTAAAAAATTTTTTTTATGTTTATTTATTTATTTTGAGAGCAAGAGTGAGAGCGAGAGAATCTCAAATAGGCTCTCAACCCAGAGCCCAACACAGGGCCCAGGTTATGAGATCATAACCTGAGCTGATATCAAAAGCCAGACGCTCAAGCACTCAGCCACCCAGGTACACCTATGGTGCTTTTATTACTATTATTATTATTATTATCATTTTTATTATTTTTGTGCAAACATATCAGAATTCTTTTAAAATGGGACCATTTACACACCTGTGCATGTTTCTTTATGTGCCTACCACCGGGCATTTGAGAATGATCGTAGTAAGAACTTTTCCCTGGACTATACTCTGTTCCAGGCACTTTTCTTAAGGTTTTTGTATATATTATTGATGTATTCTCCAACTCAATATACATTATCCCCATTTAATAGAAGGTGAATGAGGCTCAGAGAGGACTTAAATTTGAATATATCTAACTAGAGCCAGAATAATTGTCATGGACTGAGGCCTTGTTCCAATCTCTGTTTCCTAAGCAGCACATGTGACATCAAGTAATTGGTTCTGATATTAAGGTTTACTAAATCAATGAATTGTCAATAAAGTTTGTGTAAAAAAATCACAAAATTTGTGGAGAAATTTTACATACGCACATATATGTATACATACATACATACATATCATATATATAGCAAGAATTGTGTGTGTGTGTGTGTGTGTGTGTGTGTGTACATTTTCAGCATGATAGGCCCCTCAACTTGGCTGTATGACCTTGACCGGGACAGTTCATTCTCTTTATGTGAGTTATCTCATCTGTAAAATGGGGATAATCATATCTGCCTCTCTGGGTTTTGTGAGGATTAACTGAATTAATCTTTGTAAAGTTGCTGTCACAGGGCCTGGCACATAGTCAACAAATGCCAGCTCTGTCCCCTTCACTTCAGGCTGTCAAGGTGTAAAACACAATGGGATATTGTGTGTGATTGCATGCCATAAGCTGTAAAGATCTATACAAATTAGCATGTTCTTATTATAAAGCTGCATTATTAGTTGAGTCAAAAATGCAAGAAGTTAATTGTTCTGAGAACAATGAAATGTGACTTTCAATTATTCCGGATGATGAAGAAAAGGTTTAAATAGATAATCTAAAACAAAGGACTGTTAGTTAACAGAATACACAAATTAGACTGCATTATATTGATATATTATTGTCAGTTTCAACTCTGATAACTGCCAATTAACATACGGTTGTTTCCAGGGAGAAAACAATAGAGAAGAGTGAGCAGAGAGATGAAGTCTCCTCACCCTGAAAACTCCTTGTCTTTGCCCAGAGGTGACTTCTCAGTTCCTTAGACTGAGGCATCTGGAGTCTGTCCTGACTGTCAGTATTCTCTGACCACCTTCCCAGATAAGGGTTTTCAGCCTAACTCACACTCGGCTGGCCATTCTAACCAAATGTTTTGATACAGCATGGTGTGCTGACCTGTTTGCTCTCTGTTCCTTTCTCTTGCTTTCCCCAGTTCTGCCCTTTATCACAGGAAACAACTTTCCCCAGGCTCCCATGCTCCTGGCTTCCAGGTAGTTTTGGCCGGTGGGAGGCATTGGCCAGAGTCTGGATGGTGGGAGGAGGAGAGAAATGAGAATACTTCTTCCCATTTTTCTGCCTTGGGTGGCACCTCTATAGCTGGTTTCTCCATGGCTCCAACTCCTACCAGTAGCATCTGTCTCTAAGGTCCCAAACTGCCACCCTCTCCCCTGGGTCTGCTTCCTGCAGGTAGCCTGCTCTTGGAATCTGGGAACACTGCCCCTGCTTTGGTCCCTCCAGCCTTAAGGGATGTGGTCATTTCTTGAGGTTGCTGTTTTTAGTTTCCTCACAGGCCCCCTGTTTGCCTTCTCCACTCTTCATCACCTTTGTAAATAATCCCTTGTTTTGGTTTCCCTACGTTAAAGGACGTGGAGAAGATTTTGTGTTCTGACTGGACCCTGTGCAGTGTATGTGAGGAGATCATGGGATAGATCCCTTATACTGGTGGGAAGTGGACTAGTGGGGGAGAGCATTTCGTTCCCAAACCAGCTCTCACGGCACCTTCTTCACTTTGACCTTCTCAGGAGCCCATTCTCCTCCCAGCTCCAGGAGACATCATGTCCCTTCTTTCTGGGTGGATATGGAATAAATATGTCCTTTCGTTTTTAAAAATCCTGAACAGGTGGCTGTGCTACACAAGCAGCAGAAGGCTGAGTATTAATAACAGAATTAGTGAAATAATCACGTTAAACTTACCACATAATGAGTCCTCCATGTATTAATGATATGCAGAAATATCAGCCTCCTGCTCTGGGGATTGGTCGTGGATACGACTGGTCACAAATGGCTGCTGGCTAGCTGACACTTTCTATTACTTTCACGGCTCCTAGCCAATATTCCCCAGGTTTGCTTTTGTCTTAATCTCTGTTCGTTTTTTTGGCCATTGTAAACAGCATCAATGTTTATACTTTTTCCATAATTCACTGTCTGTTTTCATTTTTACTGTAGACAAATACTCATCGAGTATACTATTCTGGCACTGACATCGCGTCTGGGGTTTCCATTCCTTCTTCCCTGCCCATAAGCACAAAAAGAAGGGCACTCAGGTGGCACCTGCGTGGCTCAGTGGGTTAAGCATCCGACTTTGGTTCACGTCATGATCTCACAGTTTGAGAGTTCAAGCCCTGCATCACGCTCTGTTTTGACAACTCAGAGCCTGGAATCTACTTTGGATTATGTCTCCCTCTCTCTCTCTGCCCTCCCCTGTTCGCACTCTGTCTCTCTTTCTCTCAAAAATAAATAAACATTAACCAAAAAAAAAAGAAGGGCACTGGGGCACAGAGCAGCAGCTAATGCAGTGGTGGTGCTAATGCCTCGGCAGGGCAGAGGAAAAGCCACCAAAAGGGCTATTGATATCACAGATATTATCTCATTTAATTTTCATAACAGCCTGCAAAGCAGATAATATTAGTATCTCTATTTTAAACTTAGTCACTAAGAGGTTAAGTAATTTGCCTACAGTCATACAACCTGTAAATTGTGGGACTTAAATAACAACCCAAATTTGTCTGACCCCAATACAAGATGTTCTTGATTTCTGTAGGAAAAGCAGCGGGTAAAAGGTGACAACTTTAGATAAAAGATAACTTCCAGATGAAAGGAAATACTCTTTCCCTTTTATTGTCTCTGCCCAATATCCTCCCCAGGCCTTACTCTCCCAGGTGACTCAACAACAATGGCACAACTCGGCTCCTGAAAGCAGATGGCTAACATCCATCTTTATCCGCGATTACTTTCTCCAATAAAGTAGAGGTTGCATAATAATATCCTCTGAGGTAGAAGGCAGTTCTCTATGAGCTGGATCCAATTGCACACTCTTGGTGGCATAGACAACTGTATTTCCACTTTTCTCCCCTTGTCCTTTTCAGAAGCAGTCTAGCACGGAGTGGGGGAGCTGTCAGCAGACCCACGCTGTTCAGCTATTCTCGGAATTCATTATTGAAGTCAGACTCTTTCCTCCCTCCTATTCAGAAGCTTGCCTGCTAGCACTAAAGAGGAGAAGGTGGAGTGCTCTGAATCCCTTCAATTACTTGTTTCTGGGTGAACATGGTTCAGGGAATGTTAATGGTACTTTCTCTAAATACCTTTTACAAGCAAGAGACAGCACGAACAAAAGTCTGAATTCCAGACCTTAGGGGCTCCAGTCAGGCTTGCCAAAATGTAAATTCAAAAGACACCCTCCCCTAATACCTGCAAAGCTATCCCCTAGTACGGGGATTTTAACTCTATTTTCCAAAAAGACTTTTCCCAAGCGAAAAGAGTTTTCTTTATTGATTTGTGTTTCTCTCACCTATTTTTTTCAAATTACTTCTGCAACATTCTAAAACACATATGTGATGAAAATCCTGTTCTCTGTGTTTACAGTTATTTTTCTTCTCTAGTCCATTAATAAAATGAATTAAAAAAGACAAAATTATATATATATATATTTTTTTTTTAAATTTTTTTAACGTTTTATTTATTTTTGAGACAGAGAGAGACAGAGCATGAATGGGAGAGGGTCAGAGAGAGGGAGACACAGAATCTGAAACAGGCTCCAGGCTCTGAGCTGTCAGCACAGAGCCCGATGCGGGGCTCGAACTCACGGACCGCGAGATCATGACCTGAGCCGAAGTCGGCCGCCCAACCGACTGAGCCACCCAGGCGCCCCCAAAATTATATTTTTGGGGGGAGTCAGTTGGTGAAGGAGTTCTTGAACTACATTTATCCCCATTTCCGTGTTTAACTGCTGAATATATTTTTTGGAATCTAGTTATACTCCTGTTCTCAATGCTCAAAATTTAAATTTGTAGAATTATAGACAGAGACTCTCTCTGAGAGATATGAATAGATATGAAATAGATATGAATAGATATGAAAACTAGGATGGAAACTATTTTTCTTGGGGAGGAGAGAGGTAAGCCAGTTAACTTTACCTCTTCCTTATAATTTCTTCCTCCACTTATACCCCTTTTGGTCCCTTTCCACATGTATTCCCCTCCCCTGCTCACATTCTTCAAGAACATTATCCATAAATGTCTTTTAAAAAGGAATAACCGCATAGCACCAAATCTGTCATTACTGGTTACTAAATTATACATCTTCAAATATGATTTCACAAACTACTTGTGAGATTGTACAAATGAAAGTAGTCTCTTGTTAAGACAAAGATTAAATCATCAATATATGTCAAACTTTAAGAGTTAAGCTACCACTTATATAACTCATAGAAAATCTTTGTAACATATGGATATGAAACTGAGTTTAAGACAAAGGAATAGTTAGTCTTCATCAAATATTTCTCTGTGTTTCAAAACGTGCTGTGACTCATGAAGAACTGACTCTCTTTGAGGTATTGTTCCCATATATTTTCCTGGGAAGAATATTCTCTACTGTCTTAATTGTTAGTAAATGAACATTTCCTGGATAAAGAACAGGAGAAAAGGTCCCTAAGAGCTAGCTGTTCCCCATGAAGTTAGTGCCTTACTTCTGCAGGTTAATCATCTATTTGAGTATAGCAATGGGAGTCTGCCCACCAGGCTCATTTTTTATAGGCTTTTCACATAGACTGAGTCCAAGTCTTGGTTCTGTGCCCCTATCTAGTCTCCTGCATGTGGTATCTTTCACCAGAAGAGCCAGCAGACCAATAGGGGCTTCCTACTGTAGTCATACTAGGTCTGGAATGAGCCTGTGAGAATTGGAACTAATTGGAATTTAGATGTGGGCAGAACTGTTTGGTAGCAACCTTCACCTTTAGGTGCCTTCCTTCTTCACATTTTATAAACCCAGGGTATCAGATCGTAGAATTTATCTTCCCTGTTTTTAACTTTTCCAGGTAGTATTCTTCTCTCTAAACAATCCAAATGCATTCAACCTGTGGAACCACAACTTAAGGCCCTTCTAAGGAATCAATGGAGTAAATTGGGTCAGAGGATTAATAATAATCAATGCATTGCTGCTTGTAAATAGCACAATTTTATTTTAATTTGATTCATTTAAACAAATATTTATTGGCATGTAACAAGTACCAGGCACTGTATTAAGTTTGGGTATATAGTAAAGGAAGATACGACCCCTGACCTCACAGATTTGGAGTTAGAAGTGGCCATGATACTTGAAATACAGGCAGTATTATAAGAGCTTTGATAAGGGACACTGGCTAGTGTCGTGGACCCAGATTTATAGGTGTAAGAGGGCTTCCCAAAGACAATGTCTTCTGAGACCTGAAAAGTGGTCCATTAGTCAAGCGTAGGAGGGGCCCAAGAAGGGAGAGTGGTTCTGTCTGAAGGAAAGGGGGCACAGTACATGGGGGGGGGGTTGTGAAGAGAATCTGGTGCTGCTGCAAAGCAGAGTGGGAAGGGCAGAGTGGTGAAAGCAGAGGCAAACAGGAGCCTTCCTACTTCCTGCATTAACCAAAGGAACTCTTTTAATGGTAGATGTAAGACCTAGTGATGGCCAGCAGGAGGCACCTTTTAGGAGAGGTCAATCTTTCATGGTCTCCCAACCTAAAGCTTGTGACTCCTTGCTCTACCTACATAATGGACAGCCCTACCGTAGACATTCTGAGGGCTGTTTAGTTATCACATGTGTGCATCTCTTGGCCTTGATGTGAATAGGTCCCAACACAAATAGCAAGAGAATGCTTCTCAGGTCATAGGTAACTTTCCTAGACATGTGTAATTCTGATTCTTCTCCTGAACCTAGAGATGACACTATGATCTGTCCTTTCTACAGCTCCTCAGAAAGAAGCTGCATCACTCACAGCAGCCCTGGCTTTGCTTCCATATTCTGAACAAAGCAGCCCCACCCACCATTCACAGCTGAATGGTTCTGAGCAGTGCAGCTGGTAGAAGGAAAGCTATCTATGGGTTGACTTTGTTGTAGCCTGGCTCAAAAAATGAGCTGGTAAAATCACATCTTTGCTTCCTATAATCTGTACTAGGAAATGGAGAGACTGGGCTAGTTACGAGTGAAATGAACAATGAAAATATGCTACATGGTCGAGTCTGGATTACTGTAAGACCAATTCAGTACAAGTCAAAGCTTAGTCGCAGTTCTGGTGAGGATCAAATAAGTCAATGCATGTTTAATTCTTAGTGCCTGACACAGGGAATATGCTCAATAAGGATTAGTATTACTAATTTTGTATCTTGATGCTGACAACATGGCCAGAAAAAGCTTTTTGGCAGAGAGGCATGTGGAGTAAGCAAATGCACAGAGAGAAGCTGAAATGGCATGAGGGAGAGGCCAGACCCAGGCCTGGTACCATTTTAGTTTCAATTGCAAATCACATGCATCCCTTATATAGACGCCCTGTCCCTTGAGGTAACTGGGGAGAGATTCTGTTCTTTTACAGCTAAATAAACCCAACTAATTAACTTCATAGTTCACAGAATGAATTAGGCAAAATGAGTTGCTGTTCCTAAACTGAGTTGTAGCATTTGGGCGCATGATCTCATGTCAGAATGATGAACTGTTGTTAAATCCTAAAGCTCTAGAGCATTCTTTTCACCCCAGTGTATGTTTATCAATGAATTTAATAACCCCCCTCGCTACACAGATGAGCTGATACTATTTGGCCCATGGATTTTCACAGATTCTGCCCTGTAAAATCTTGGGATAATGAACTAACTGAAAAATTTTCCACACAGGCCAATTCTGATACAAGTCCCTTTGGCAGCCCAGTTCCAGGAGAGGCAAAAGAAATGTCTGATGACATATGGGTTTAGCCAAGACACTAACAAAAGGGTAAACCATTTGAAACTTCCAATTAAAGAGGAATAAAGTAAGCAGGAAAAATAGTAATGATCCTAACACCATGAATTGACATAAAAATAATGTTCTTAAACCTGAAATAAAGATTATGTTCTCAAATGAGATGGTGGAACAGGGTAAGCAACTCCCTTGACATAGAAGAAGTACAGCACCAGAAGAGGAGGGCCGGGTAAATAGGGGAATAATTGAGACTTATGTATCAGTCAATATCATCTGCCCCAGCCTTGAAATCAAGAATTATGCTTTTGAGCAAAGCAATCAATCTTTTAATATTGGAATTCTGTCTTTCTTCTCAGGTTTATTTCATTCAAATCACCATTTTGTAGTTAAACTTTACATTGTTTCATAAGGATGCTTCTGTTTTCTTGTGGCTGGTGGTTATCATTTTAAAAGGATTGACCTGTTGAAAGAGTTCAGGGTGGGTTTGTTATCACAGATCCTTAAAGATGGGCTTTAAGCATCTGGATGGTTAAGCATCCAACTCTTGATTTTGGCTCAGGTCATGATCTGGCATGTTTCGTGAGATTGAGCCCTGTGTTGGGCTCTGTGCTGACAACATGGAGCCTGCTTGGAATTCTCTCTCTCCCTCTCTCTGTGCCTCTCCCCTGCTCCCTCTCTCCTTCTCTCTCTCTCTCTCTCTCTCTCTCTCTCTCTCAAAGTAAATAAATAAACATTAAAAACAAAGATGGGCTTCCTTGGTTGCACACATAGTACAGCCATTACTCTTTTATTGTGAAGGTTCTCCTGTGAAACTTTTCAAACATTCACAGAAGAAGAGAGGCTAGAGCAATGATCTCCCAGTTATCCAGTGCATGACTTCAATCTCTAATAACATTTTGCCAACATTTTTTTATCTATCTCCCAGCTTATTGATTGATTTGTTTGTGTTTGATTATTATAAGCAAATCCCAGACATCTCATTCCACTCACAGATACCTTGTTATGCATAACAGACATCAAATATTATATTACTTTTTTAAAAAAGAACAGAAAGATGGGGTACCTGGGTGGTTCACTCAGTGTCTGACTTTGGCTCAGGTCACGATCTCATGGTTGGTGAGTTTGAGCCCCACATCAGGCTCTGCACTGACAGTATGGAGTCTGCTTGGGTTTCTGTCTCCTTCTCTCTCTCTGCCCCTCTCCCACTTGCTCTCTAGCTCTCTGAAAGAAAGAAAGAAAGAAAGAAAGAAAGAAAGAAAGAAAGAACAGAAAGGGAAACTTGAAAAATATTGGCCTCTACCATTGCTTTCCGGGTATCCAAATTCACCCCTCCTTCAAGGCCCCAATTCAATTTTACTAGGCCCCCTCTCAAAAGAGAGTGCATCATCTGATCTACATATCTGGGAATTCATTTTCTGCTGTCTTATATGTAGCATGTCCTTAATTGACTTGATATAATGTTAAATTGTCTATTTGTATTTAACTTCACAAGAATTTATGTTGTGTGCCAAAGAAGAACTAGGCAGAAATGAAGGAAAAAGGAAACACTCACATTTAGACTCAAGGAAGTCCTAACCAACTGAGCCACCCAGGTGCCCCTCAATTGAGATTCTTGTATTTTACTTGTTTTCTGAGTCTCAGTTTCTACAGCTGCCAAAGAGAAGGAATTGGCCCTGTTATACTGCAAGCTACCCACATTTTTACTCACATTGTAATTTGTACTTATTCTAATTTTTAAATATGGGATTCATGCTGCATGAATATATTTCAGCAAGATCAGAAGCATTGCCTATGATTTTTCAATCCAATAAAATAGCATAAATCACACACACACACACACACACACACACACATTCCTGTGAGGATTAAATGAGATAATGAATGTGAAATGTCTGGTTCACAGCAGACTACGATGAATGGTACCTATTATTATTAGCTTGTGACCATCTGCCTGGGAGAAGAGCCTGTCTTACAGAACTCGTTTCTTTCCTCACAGAGCTTAGTTAGCCCTGTGATTTACACACAACTGGGATAAGCCCAATTAATATTTGGGTCATTGATTTGCTGATACACCAGGTAGAATGATGTTTATATAGTAGGAAAAAAATTAAACTTGCAATAGAGAATTTTCACAGTATCTGGAGAGAAGTTTTGATATGCTTTGGAGTCACAGGTAAAAGGACAAAATAGGATGTGTCCTGAGATTCAGGTATGAACCCTATTCTAGCCACACACAAACAGGGGATTTTGAAACTTGCCTTGGGCAATATAAAAGTAACCTCAAGGTGATAACTCAGCACAAGGTTATTACGTTCTGATTTATCTTTCTCCAATCTCTTCCTCAAAATATGAAAAAATCTGCTAGACAATTTAACAGGACACATGGACAACCTCGCCTAAGCCCTGTGATCTGTTAATCCTCCCTGAAACCAGCTAGCAATTTCTAAGTCCTGTTTCTTTGGATTCTTCTAGTTCTGGCATAAACATCTTGCAAAGACCTGTGAAACAGACCAAAAATGATAGGATCCCTCCGGTCAATGTGTTTTGCATGCACTAGCATGGTCTAGGGAATGTATGACCACAGCCTCAAAGAGCCAGGCAAGGTTGCTATGTTTCTAACACAAGTCCACAACTAAGGACAATAGAAGCATGTTTTATTGGTAGAAAATCTCTAGTGCTTTGACTCTCCATCTACTTTACCTTCTCCCAGAAACCTGTTTCTTCCGGTGCTGCTGGGAGGGGCCTTTGAGATTCTTCTGGGGAGTGGAAGGCCAGAGTTGCCAGGCTGGCGGCAAATTGCAGTATTATTAAGTCCAGTATTATTAAGCAGGTATTAGTTGAGGTTGGCAAAACCTGTCTCACTCCCTCTGCTCCCTTGCCTGTCAATATTTATTGATTCTCCATAGTGTCCAGAGCTGTCTTTAAGTCCTCATTTTTCTTCCTCCTCAGCCTCCTCCTTGTAACAGAGTCAACTCTGGGTTGAAGATGGGAAGACATGACCCTGGATCCCCTTCCCCTCCAAAGCAAGGACATTTGACTACATGTGATCATGTTTTTTAAGTGTGTGTTTGAACTACACATTTGCCCACTGTAGGCAGAGTATTTGGAGAACAGAGAAGTGTGAGGGCCTGTCAGAAAATGGTCCTCAGCCTGAAGTCTGTCATGGCTATTACCTTGAAAATAAGGGAAATCAGGTGGATGAGAGCTCAGTCTTTGAGCATCTCTTCAAAGAAGCAGGATTTCTTGATCTGTACAGTGTCTGGAATTATGCTGGGGCCTCAGTAAGCATCAGGGAAACAGGGTGAGCACGGAGAGGTGAGGTGAGTGAACCTTCTGTGTAGACACAGGTGAGAGTAGGTCGAGATGAACCAGGGAGTGGGCCATTTCCTGACACGACTCACTGCCCAGCTCTGCTCCCCTGCTACCCTTACTCACTGCAGTAATGGTGGTTTCTAAGGAGACCACTGAGGGCTGGACAGCAGGGGATCGTGTAGATACTCTGTTCACGGGCTCATGGATCTGGTTGTGTAGTGATCCCCATATCTGGCCATGGTCGTGGGGGAGGGGGATCCCTGTAAAAACCTTTATTTCTTTAAATTGTATTAGAGAGAGAAATGGTTTTATAAAAAGAAATATTTCGTAAGGTTATTCACAGACACCAGCTAGCAATGAGGTCCTTTGCCCACAGTAAGCAACTGATTCATGTTCTGGCCCCAGAACTGTGCTGAGCACAAGATACATTCAGACTGGGGTAGGGAGGCAGAGGAAGAATGCAGGAGTGAAAAATAGAAAAAAAAAACAATGAAGGCTATTCCAAAAGAAAATGTGGGTCTATGGCATATTATTACGTAGTAATGGCTCACATGTTTAGTGCTTACTTACTATGTGGCAGATGTTGAAAATAACAAGCTCAATAAGCTCAGTCCCTTCTTTTCCAGAACTAGTGGGTCTGGTGAGGGTGGGGGGAGCAACCTTCGCAGACAGCAGGTCTTCTGCTCCTCATAGCAAACCCAGGTAGTAGGGAGGGCAGGTACACCCAAAGTGAGACCTATTGTGTAATATCACACAGATAGCACTTATGGGTGCCTTTCTACTCTACCACACTGCTCCGAATCTAAATTAGTCACATAAAACAGTATAAAAGGTCCCATGCAACTTTATCCATTGAATGAGTGAGTTTAAAAATAATTGTAATACTGTTTGCCAGTGAAGAGTTGCTAACAAAATACTTCACAAATTTCTTCCCTTAATGAGTGAACGATTTCCCTTGCATATCTATTTCAACATATGACAGGTTCAAAATACTTTATCATAGGGAATGGAAAGAAAATATGAACCTAGCCAGTGTCAAAATTATCATAAGTTCTGACCTAGTGGATTTTAAATTTTAATGAGCTTTATTAGGTATTTTGTTCCCTTAATATTTTATGCCATGGACTTTTCATCAAAAGGGCATGGAAACATTGTATATTGTTAAAGGGTAAGAAAATTCTGAGGAACTAATTTTCCATTTAACCTTAAGTTCAATCGACTTAAGTCTTTGCGAAGGAAGAGCATAAATTCTACCATTACAATCAAACTTTCATGGATTCAGAATTTTTAAGAAAGTCTAAAGTAACCTGATAACCTTAAAATAAATCTTGCTGAGAAAAAGTAGTTTTTTTCTGAGGCTACTTTTAAATAAGACTTGATATTACAGTTGTATGAATGAATATTTGAAAATACTGACTTGTTATATTTGTTCCTTGGCATTTTCCTCAGAATATTGATGTTACCCCCTTATTGAGCAACTCTATTATGTGTGCATAGGATGTTCTTCTTTTTTTTTTTTTAAAGTTTATTCATTTATTTTGGGAGAGACAGAGACAGTGCAAGTGGGGGGTGCAGAGAGAGAGGGAGGGAGAAAGAATCACAAGCAGGCTCCATGCTGCCAGAGCTGAGCCTGATGTGGGGCTTAAACTCATGAAACCTCGAGATCATGACCTGAGCTGAAACCAAGAGGTGAATGCTTAACCCACTGAGCCACTCAGGCACCCCAAATATTCTTAAACCTTCTGGAGGCCTGGGAGGTAGCAGTAATAAGTTTTTGAATTAGATTACTCTTTCTTTTCTCCCTTCCTTCATTCCTTCCTTACTTCTACCCCTCCTCTCATGAATAAGCACTTTTTGAGCCCCAGAGTTGACCACGTATTTAGTCTTCTATATTTACCCCAGGTTTCTTTGAAAGATACAAATAAAGATGGTATCACAAGGTGCTGCTAAGGGGTCAAGGCAGAGAGGATCCTCTATAAATGAAAAGGAGGAAAAGGAGGTGCAGAGAAACATGACATCAAGTGCTTCATCTTTTTACAAGTGTTACAAAATTAGGAGGTAAGGAATCAAGCATTTACAAGACCCTAAAGGGTATCTATTCTCAGGGATATGACAGGATTGGGGGGAAAAGAGGCAGATGAGACTCAAATACACCTCTTCAACATACCTATGTTTTAAAATTGCATTTCAGCTATCACTGTTTGGGGTTAGGTGTGGTTTTGCTGAGAAATAAAAATGGACCACGGTAGGCCAAGAGAAGGGATAAAACTACTGGAGCTTCTCAGAGCCAGGGCTAGGCTTTCAAGGTGAGGGTGAAGGAGAGGAGAACATGTGTGAGAACATGTGTGGTGTTCATTTCAGCATTCTTCTGCCTACTCCAGAGTAGGGAAAGATGAAGCAAGTGAGGGCCAAGGACCAAATCGAGACCAAAAGACATTCATTTTATTTCTATTAGAAACATATGGATAGAGGATGGATGACTTAAGAGAGTTCATGTGAAAATCAAGAAGATGAGATCTTAATCTTCCTATGCTCTTGACATGGTGCTGGATACACACCTTCTGTGCATCCAGGAAACTCATAACTGGCATAACAAACACGTAAACAACCAAAGTTAATGCCAAGTGCTATGGGAACAGAAAAAGGAGACATGTTCTCTTAGGGAAAATTGGAGTTCATGAAAGATTGATAGATTTTGGAGTATGGTTTGAACTAGGAACTAGTATGGATGGTTTTACCATTAAGAGAAAAACATGAGATGAATAGTTATCAGGCACTTTGATAGCTCAGAGTTGTGAAAACATGCAGTTTTCAGGAAAAATGAACAGGTGTAATTAAAAATGTAGGTTGCAGTGAGAGATTACAGTAAGGTGGTGAGAGAAGAATGGAAGCCAGACTATGAGATGTCTTGAAGGAAACTGGCAATGGGCAATAGAGAGCCACTGGTGTTTTGGGGGTGTGGGTGGTGGGGGTGAGAGGAGGATAGGCTGTGAGGGCCCACCATCAAATCTTTATTTTAGATAACCTTTTACAAGAGTGTGAAAGATGATGCGTGGCAGAACTCCTGTTTTTGAATTCTAGCTTCCTGTTGTAGGTTGGTTTCTGGGAAGCAGCCTCTGAGATGGACATTTTTAGGCAAAAAGTTTATTATCCTTAGGATCTACACCAGTGGGAAAGCAGGATTAGGCTGAGAGAGGAGTTGCCATCATAACAAAAGCCTCAGGTTATTCCAGATGGAGCCCCAGAGTTGGGATGCCTGTTAAGAATTACATCAAATTGGGCAAATGAGGTCAGACCTTATCCCCATATCAAGTGGTCATTGGATAAAGAATAAGGTGTAGCCTTGGTCAGGTAAGATCAGTCTTCAATGGGGAGAACATGGCTGGCTGCAAGCTATCAGTTGTCAACACTCTCAGCAATTGGTGGAATGAATGTTACAGTTCAACCCTCATCCCCAGTCCTTCTAATTCCCAGAAAATGGCTCCACCACTTACTCCATTAATCATGCCAAAGCCTAGGGACTTCCTTGGGTTCCCTCTTTCCTTTATACTTCACATCCATTCCATCAGTAAATCCTATCAGCTCTTCCTTTAAGGTGTTCATCTATTTACAGTCAGCATACATTAATCTTAGCTTATGTTCCCTCATCTACCACTGGGACTGATACAATAGACTCTACAGTGGTCTCCCTGCTTCCACCCTTGCTTGCTTGCAATCGCCTCTCTACACAGTATTGCGTCAATGCCTGGAAATTAGTGAACGCTCAATACATATTAAGCGAAATGAATGAATGACCTCAGAAGATACTGATCTCTTTAGCTACAGAGGGACTATTCTGGTGAAATGGAGAGTTTTTGGCTCCTGGATAATCTAAGGAAAAAAGGAAAAGAAGAAATAAACGTTGAATATTAAGGAATATCTTGAAAGGTAAAATCCTATAAATGTCAACACGTGTCAAACTTATGTCAAAAAGTTTAATTTATTAATTAATGAGAGACCTAGTAAGATATTACAACTAGTTCAAAGGTCAGTTCAAAGTTTACACAGGTATACCAGCAATAAATAATGCTGAAACAAATTTATAAACACTTATAAAATTGGCTTATAAAAGCAGGAGGGAGGAAACCAATTTTATTTTCACCTTTTTATTTGTATCACTATGGAGAAGAATCATTTCCATTGCTAACCTAAAGATATATACAATAGGTTAAAGACTGAAAGTTGTGGGGACCCCATAAAATCAGCTGACCTGTGCATAGACACCTAGTTTTTCATCAAAGATACCTAGCAATCTTTTTAATTCATTTTAAAGCCTCATATATTTTTTTCCTTTCATGGGGAAGAAGAAAGAAAGCAAAAGAAAAAAAACAAAAGGGAACTTTTTTGGACCTTTTTTTGTGTAATGCCTGTTTCCCTGGAGAAATTATTTTAAAAAGTTTTAAATTTTTATCTATTTTTGAGAGAGAAAGAAAGACAGAGAGTGAGCAGGGGAGGTGCAGAGAGAGAGGGAGATACAGAATCTGAAGCAGGCTCCAGGCTCTGAGCTGCCAGCACAGAGCCCAATGCTCAAACTCACAAACTGTGAGATTATGACCTGAGCCGAAGTCGAACGCTCAACTGACTGAGCCACCCAGGTGCCCCACCCCCCCTGGAGAAATTATTAATATCAAGCCTTTAACTCTCAAAATTTTTTGGAAGGTATACAGTTACCCTATCTGGAATTCACTGTGATTTCACTACTATTCACTTAAAACCACTTGAGGTACACAACAAAAAGATTGAGTTGGGACAGAGCTACGGTGTGAAGGATTAGCAAGATGTCAATTAGTACTATAAACCTAAGTGGCAGCAAGTCAGTGATGTGAGTTTTGAAACAGGCAGACTATGGAGGAGCCATAGCTACTCTAGGCTGTCTCTTGAGTGAGAGACATGATTCATCTGTCTGACTGGATTTAGTCAGTCTCTGATTTCACTGGTCATAGGACCTTTTAATAGTGGGTGGTAGTCAAAGGTTTGGACAGCTTCACCTTTTCATGTTTTCTGGGAACACTCCAAAGCAATGAGTCCATACTCATTGTAAGTATGTCTGGAAGAGGCAGAAGAGGGGTGAAAGGGCAGAGCATTAGTATCTTATAGCCACAATATTCTATATTCATTTCCCAAGCCGGACAAGCTGAATGAATATCTAAATGACTGAATTTGCTTTTGATTTTGTTTGTTTTCAAAATGTTTTGACCTTCTTTGTTGTTTCTGCAGACTCTGACAGTTATAGGAATCTCTCTCATTCCCTTCTCTTTCCTCTGATTTACACTTTGGAGGGTTTTCAAGTTCTATCACCTCTGCCTTCTTCTTTGTGGCATCATGCTGGGAGCAGAAAGCTTATTAATCACACTTGTAGAGTTTTCCCTGAAATCTCACAAAATAGAAAGTGTTTTTCTATAAGTCGTAGAGGATTTGCTTATTCTTTTCTCTTTTTCAAACTAAGAAGTCACATTGTGAACCATAAACAGAACTCACTCCCAGAGGGATTAAGGCTAATCTTAGAATCAACTATTTATGAACTATCTACAAATGGAACCACATTTGAATCCATTCTATGAACAATAGTGTGAACAAATGCAAACATAGCTACTAAAAAGTTTGCCAACTGGAGGCTCTAATCAAAGTCTCCTTTATTCTGAGAAGCAAGTGAGGACCTTGTAAAGGGGTCAGCTCATCATTTGGAAGTACCCTTTGAAATGTAAAGTCAAAGTAGAAGTCTTAATGTGGAAGTGGACTTGAGTGTTGGCTTCAAGTATCAGAGTATTCTGGCTGAGCCTCTGATTTGTATGTGATGAGAATCCCCCTTAGAAATGTTTTTGAATCATTGACATTTACAAAGCAAGTCATTTTTCAGAGAGGGCTGATCCTTAAAGTAAGTTCTTGAATACCAAAGGAAAACAACCAAGGCAGCACCAACTCAGGCATCCAAGACTCACCTTCTCAAATGGGAAGGTTCATGCCACAAGCATTTTGCAAAAGATTTCTCTAAATGGTAATAGTGATGACTAACATTTGCCTTGCCCTTTGTGGCTTGCAAAGTGCTTTCAACCCAAGATGTTGTTTCAGAAGCTCTCAGTGTGGATCTTAACAACATAACCTTGGGGAAGTGGAAACAAGGCTCAGCAGTAAGTGTCAGAAGATTGTCATTTCTGGCTACCTTACTCTTCACCCTTGCCTTCATGAGTCTCTAGGGATAAGATTCTCCTGGAAAGGAGTATAAACTGTGGTTATTATAATACTTCAGCATCTCCCTTGCAGTGTCTCTTTTACATAAATACTCATTGAGTTTTGTATTACTTTAGGATCTGTTGCAAAAAGTGAGTGCTAATTAAACATGGGAATATTTTTTAAATCACAAAATAGCCAGGAATCTGGCTATTCATATTTGTTTCACATTCATTTCAATGCTAGATTGGTCAGACTTTCAAGCAAACAATCAGACTTATGTGTATCTCTGTATTCTGAAAACAGGGTTAATTCATTTATATATTCAGGGAATGTTTAAGTAACTATTATGTCAATACCTCCCATTTTTAGAACACACAAAGATGAGTAAAGATTCTGTCCTCCATAAGCATACAATCTATCAGTGAGTATAAGATATGTACACAACCCATAATGTGAAATGTCAAAGTTTACAAAGATGAAGAATTAGAATCTATTCCTGAATGAGGAGAATTAGAGCAAACCTCACAGAGTAGGGTTTGAACTGGGTCTTGATGAACGGGTGGGGTTTCCAAGGGTGGATGAGAGAAGGTATGTATTCCAACGGGAAGAAATAGCATGCAAGATGGAAAAGCAAGGGTGTGTTTGGGACATGTTGAGCTATCCATATGGTATGAGTACAAATGATGATAAAGAACCCTCTGAATGGAGAGCATTCTTGTGTGGCTTTGACAAATTCTTTTCTGTGCACATCCTAAGAAAAAAAGTGATCTCAAATAAAATTAAAATTGAAATCTATGCCACATGTTAACATGAAGTCCGAGTCACATACATAGGTAAGTATTTAGCTCTAACAGTCTTTAATTATGTATGTTCACAACTGACTCATGTACCTATTTTTGTAGTTATTACTTTTCTATTTTGTTCTATAAAGAAACAAAAACAGTTCTTATTATAAAAGCAATGCATTTCCTTCTATCATTAAGCAAAAAGAATAAAACAAGTAACCAAAAACCACTATCTTCAAAAGTCACAGTTCACATTTTATGTATATTTTTATCACATACTGTGTAGATGTATGTACTTTTAATATATTGGAAACATTTTTTCTGCCCTTAAACTTTCTCTACATGTATTTTTTTACTATATGCTATTCCATTTTATAGAAGTCCCATGATTTATGTAACCAATTTCTTATTGCTAGACATCTGGGAAGACTATGGGTTTTCTCTTGAAAAATAGAAAGTGTTGCAATGAACAGTTTATAATTAAATCTTTGCAACACACATGAGAATTTCCTTAATGTAAATACATAGAAGTGGAATCCCTGTTTCATGGAGTGTGTGTGTGTGTGTGTGTGTGTGTGTTTAAATTCTATTCCAGAAAAGTTGTACCTTTCTTGTCTCCCACCTACAGTAAAGCTATCTTACTTCTCAAAGAAAATGATACAATCTCTTAGGAAGATGGGAGAGTCAGAAACACAGTCTGATGTTGACATTTAGGCAGAGACATTAAATCACTAAGACCTGTGTGTAGGAAATCCTGCAGCTAATATATCTCTCATCCAGCGAACCCCTCCTTTATCCATGAATAAGCATCAATTGCTATTCTCTGCATCATGGATTCTTCTCCATTATCGCCTCAGCCTTGCAAGCACTTCTATCTACTCCTGATATAAACCATCTGAAAAGTTAAGGTTTGCTGCTGTTTTTCATTATGCTGAGACTGATCACAAAGGCATACCATGGCAATCAACGAGTACTAACCAGGCGGTACGTAAGGGCAATTTCGTGACAAGTGCACACTTGCATTTCATGCCCCTTAATCTCTGCTCCTTCAAGCAGCACATGCCCCCAGTCTGGATTCTGACAATACTTTCTTTGTCAGAAAAATGCTGCAGTGAGAGTCAGAGAAGCTGCCCTTGCCAGGAACCTTTTCCCTGGCACCTGAGGCAAAGGCCGTTTAAAAAGCCTCTGTGTACATTTACACTCGTGCTATTGGCACACGTGGCCTTACCAAAAGAGCAATGTTAATGCAAGTTATGGTCCCATCTGGCTCAGTGGTTTTATGTCTTCATAGCCTCCAGATGTTTAATGAGGTTCCTCTTCTGCCCACCTTTTCTGGTAGTATTAAGGCCGAGGGTACAGTGGAGAATGCCCTGAGACCTGAAAAGCAGCTCTGAGACATCTGAAAGGCCCACTTGCTACACTGTGATTCTTTTCAAAGCATCTATTAGCCTGGAGTCATGATTATTGAGCAAGGATCATAAATTAAATTAAATTAAATGACATGTAGGAAATGTCTGACCTGTCAGAAATATAGCCAAATAGAAATTCCTGAACCAGAGTGATAAGAAAATCAGTTCTATGGCTGGAGGTTGATTAAACCCAACTTCAAGGTATTTCTCTGATATCCAGCTGCCTGGTGTAGTATTTACAGGGAATTCTTATGCAACATTGACTCTAAATGGGTAATGTGCTAAGTATTGCGAACATTCTTTGAAACTGTGTTAGCTTAAAAATTCTTTGAGTGGGATACTTCTTTGTGGCAGACGTTGGCTGATGGAGACGGATAGAGCCATTAGTTATAAATGGTTACCTACACTGGGTAAAATGAATAAAACAATGGTCCCATCATACTTATGGGTTAGAGTTTTGCAAAATACTTCACAACTAATGCAAAGTTACCAACTAATCAAAATGGACAGTGTCCTGGTCAGATTGGACGCCAACTGTGAAGAATCGGTACTTGTGTTGAATGCGCTGCTGGGGTATCAGCCCTGCTTGTAGATAAGTGTGTAATACCTGAGTCAGGGAGACAGCATCCCTCAGAGCAAATATGTCCATATTGCCCAAGTGTGTGCTTCCATGGATATCCAAAAAAGGTATCAAACAATGCCTATTATCCTTTTCTTGAAACAACATTCATTCGTGTGAATGTACTTAACGCTACTGAACTGTATTTTTAAACTGGTTAGAACTGTTGAATCAACAATGTGTTGTGTGCCTGAAACTAATGTAACATTGTGTGTTAATTATACTTCAGTTAAAAAAAACTGCCAAAAAAATGGTTACTATGGTAAAAACAACACAAAAAAGCAGTACTCTTTAGAGATGATCTCATTTACAACACTTATCATCCTGTGTTTTAATTGATTGTTTTCAATCCATCTCCTGCATTAGCCTGTGATTTCTTTCTTATTGGTCTTTGGATCTCCAGGATTTAGTGCCTGGCACATAGTATACACTCAATACATTTCGAGTGAATTAAAGACTCCAAGTAAGCAAAGACCTGAAATAAATTGCATTTAGCTCAAAACATTAAAACCTTCCTTAATACTATTGAGAATAAAGCTTAGGGTTAGTCAGCATTAGTGAATATACAGAAGCCACGTGTGTTGGGAATGAAATGGTTAAACAGGAGAGCCCAAGCCCACTGCAGCCACTGAGACTTTTTGATCATACATCATTGGAAGTACAGTAGCAGTTGATAACTTCTGTGCAGATTTTTTTTCAAGTGAATTCAATTTGAAAATTGTTCTATTCTAGGCAAAAAGCCAAGAAGACCCACATAATTTTCACCATTACTTCAGCTGAAAAACTTCTCCAGGTAACAGGCACATTGAGTGTTTTGGCATTAAATTACTCCATTCATTAGCCAATTAGAAACAGGAAGTACAAGCTAGAAAAGTAGAAATAAAATTGATGAAGACACTGCTTTCACAGGAGCAATATGGAGAATTCCCTATATTGCTCGGAAGGAAGAAAATATTTCAAAGCAGATCAGCTCACACCGTAGATGAAAACAAGAGACTCAGAACCCCCAGAGAATCCAAAATGACTGAAATTGCCATTAGCCATGTTTGGCCAAGTGTATCACCAGTTTCTTAGGGAGAAGGATGGGGGTTAATATTAGAACTGTAAATAAGAATATGCATAAACACCCACAGGCATTTGCTTTTGTTAGTGTAGTAAATGTGTATAGTTAATTCATAGCATAAGTTCAATAAACTCTCACCTAATTCTACTGTGATCTCTATTAGATCCTGAGCTAAAATAATGCATGCAAGGATTGTTATATTGGTTTTAGTGGTTGCATCTGACTCTCTGGACCTTTTTCTCTGTCCCATCCTTAACTTTGCTTTGAAATATCCTTGAGAACATAGAGAAACACAACATTAGTCACTACGGAAACTGATCAATGATTTGAAAATACTTTGGAGATGTTATTCTGAGGGAAAATGTATTTGGGCTGCATTGAAAATGATCTTGGAATGGTTTACCCTGAGGCCTGTGGTATTTCCTGAGTTACTTTCCTGCAACGAGAAATACTTGCAGCAGGGATGAGGCAGGAGTTAGCTTTTGCTCCCTTCTACTACTGTATGTCTTGTAACAGAGATTTTGGTCTCATGCTTTTATTTCTACATCCCAAAGGAGGCTGCAGTAATCAATAACACAGTGTGAGATACTGTGCAAGGACACTGGGAGGTTGTGCATTGCATGCTGTTCCTAGAGGTGGAAGCCAATTGGTCATTAATTAATTCAGTTTGTAATCCATTTGAAAAAGGCGGCCTGCCTTTGTAGCAACGTGGATGGAACTGGAGAGTGTTATGCTAAGTGAAATAAGCCATACAGAGAAAGACAGATACCATATGTTTTCACTCTTATGTGGATCCTGAGAAACTTAACAGAAACCCATGGGGGAGGGGAAGGAAAAAAAAAAGAGGTTAGAGTGGAAGAGAGCCAAAGCATAAGAGACTCTTAAAAACTGAGAACAAACTGAGGGTTGATGGGGGGTGGGAGGGAGGGGAGGGTGGGTGATGGGTATTGAGGAGGGCACCTTTTGGGATGAGCGCTGGGTGTTGTATGGAAACCAATTTGACAATAAATTTCATATATTGAAGAAAAAAAACCTCAAATACCAAAAAAAAAAAAAGGCAGCCTGAATTCCATCATGTTTGTTGCTAAAGAGATACTGATGAACAGGAGCGATTTGGTTTCTGCCTTTATCACACTGATACCCCAGCCATAAGAAAGAATTACAGTTAAACATGAATAAAAATAAGTGTGGGAAATGCTTTCACAGGGAGAAAACGAAGTACTATGGAACACACAGCATGAAAATAACGTTTTGGGGGATCTCGGAGTGGGAAGTCAGGATCAGGGAGCCTTTTTGTAGAAAGTGACTTTCATAGTGATACTGAAGGCAATGACAACACGTGTTGGACGTTTTGCAAGAAAAAGAGAAATCCAAAAGCTGCAGAGTGTGATTTTTATGAATTTCTGGGATCAATTTCAACTCTTATTCTCAGAAAGCCACAAAGTCACACCCTCATAGTTATTATCGTTAGACAAAATTCGGCGAAGAGTTCTGTATGTTAACCTGCCCCCAATTTGCAATCTGATAGATGGATTGTAGAAGCACACCAAACGAAGTGATGGGAATCAAAAGAAATCCACGAATCCCATTCACTGATTTAATAAATATTTAGTGAGGTCCTACTATGTGCCAGGGACTCTTCTAGTCCTGAGTGTGTAGCAGAAAACGAAACAAAATTCCTGCTGTGTATGCTTGCATTCTAATAGGGAGAGAGAGGAAATAAGCAAATACAAATGTCAGGTGGTGCTAATGGCTATGGAGAAAAACAAAACAGTAGAGAAGAGTGAACAGGAAGAGAGTAATAGAGACTGGGGTGATCACCAAAGGCTTTACTGATAAGTGGAATTTGAAGGCAGTTCTGAATTAAGTGGTGTTAGTCTTGTGGGTGCCTGAAGGAAAGCCTTGCGAGCTGAGGGAATGATATATGCAAAGGCCCTGAGGCGAAATTGTGCTTGGTCTGTTTGATGAACAGCAAGGAGGACATTGTGAGTGTGGCAGAAAGGAGGAGACAGAGAATGGTGGGAGCTGGGTTCAGAGCATCCGGAGAAGAATCCAAGGACAAGCTCACACAGGTTAAGTATGCCAGAGATGGTGTGATGTTAAGGGAGTAACTAGATTTCATTTAGTTTTATATACAAGAATCACTGTGGCTGCTGTGTGACCAATAGAGAGACAGTGAGCAGTGGCAGAAGCAGGGAGATTCTCTAGGACAGTCATCCATAGACATATTATAAGGGCCTGTTAATACGGGAGGTAAGGAAAGATGATGGGTTTCTTGCAAATGTCAATCCAGTCCTTCACCTGGTAATTATTATATAAGCAGCCCTTTGGGAAAGCACCGGAGGACTGACAAAAGACAGAAGTGCATCTTTCATCATTCCTGCCTTAGGATTTGTAGAGAGATAAGAAATGAGTTGAAGGAAAGAAAAGAGTTAAGGATGACACCAGTTTTAGGAGTAGCCATTTAGGAGATGGGGAATTATTGTGTCAGACAATGTGAACATTTTAAATGCTCTCGATACACATTGCCAAGCACTCTCAAGACAGGTTATGTCTTGGTTGGTTCTGAGACCATCCTATCTGGAAACATCTGGACTAGTATAAGTTGGGGCCATCACATTAAGGAGTGATGGTGATGTTTGGGCTTTTTATTTCAACTAGGGTTGTGTTTCCCCTGCGTAAGGAGGTGGGAGACACATTTCAGAATTGTCCATCATGAATAGTGGATATTCTGCTTACATTAACTGAAATATTAAAAAATGGAGGATGGAACAAATATATATATATATATATATATATATATATATATATATATATGATCTTCCTTATTGAGATTTCATATTGTTTCCCATCCAGGTGATTCTAATTAACCTCTGCATTCTACTCCATGTTTTATTACCCCTTCTCCCCTGTCTTCAGAGCCTCTGTTCTAGTGTTGCTAGGTGGACTGGGGAAACCTTCGCCCAGCCCAGCCGAGGGTTGTCACCGGTGGCGCTTGGTCTCATCACAAGAATTCAAGGACAGACCAGACACTCCAGACACTGCCATTCAGCGGCACAAGTGGGAAAGTCTCTTAAAGTGAGAGTATACTCTTGAGATGTGAGAGTGAGTGAGCTCAAGGGAGGGTTGTGCCTAGGGTTTGGGTCTCTATCTTTTATTGACACTTGTTAACTAGGCAGTGGAATATTTATTACTTGGGGCCGGGATTTCTTGGGAGCAGGGTTTTATGCATTTTCTCCCTAATTTGGTAAGAGTTTCCAGCCTTCCTTGTCTGGGGCCTGTCTGGTTTGATCTGGCTTCTGATGGCTTTGTTTTTGCAGTGCTGCTAGGACAGGTTTCTAACTTTCCCAATAGCTAGCCATGACACCCCCCTTTGCTGGCCTCCGGGCATCCTGTTAAAACCTAATTAACTGCCTACTCTAACATTAAGATTTTAGACCAAGAATCCCTCTTTTTAAAAAGAGCATGTCAGATGGCCAAGTTCTGTTATTTGATGAGGTGGTAGGTAGAAGGGAGAGAAGAGGCACCAAGGACGTGAATAACATGGAAAAGAGATAAAGAGTTGGCATATCTCCAGACTTAGCTGGGAATGGCCTAGTCTAAGAAGATAGAAGACAGAACCTTCAGAACTAAACTAGACCCATCTTAGTTTTTTCCTTCAAATTTTTATTTGAATTCTGGTTAGTTAACATATAGTGTAATATTGGTTTCAGGAGTAGAATTAGTGATTCATCACTTACATCCAACACCCAGTGCTCAGCATGACAACTGCCCTCCTTAATACCTATCACCCATTTAGCCCATCCCTTGCCCACTTCCCCTCCATCAACCTTCAGTTTATTTTCTATATTTAAGAGTCTCTTATGTTTTGCTTCCATTGTTTTTGTTTTTTTTGTTTTTTTTGTTTTTTTGTTGTTTTTTTTTTTTTTTTACTTCTCCTATGTTCATCTGTTTTGTTTCTTAGATACCCTGCTATGAGTGAAATAATATGGTATTTGTCTTTCCCTGACTGGTTAAATTTTGTTTAGCATAATATACTCTATCCAATGACATTTGCTTTTGCCTCCTTTTGATGATTTCCCAGAAATGTTACATTGCATTGTCATTAAACAGATTCATTACTCTCACTGCTATAGCCTTATTTGGGTGGTGCTTTTCTGCAAAATTTTGCAGTTTTCCACACTTTAAGTATCTCCCTAATCTCATTTGAAGTAAGGAATTCCTCTGCCTTTTCCTCCTCCTCCTTTTCAGATGAGATGCAGATGTAGACTTTTTATAAAATCTTGCAGTTTTGGCCACTTGCATACCTCATTTGTACTTCTTGATTTCTTTTTTAACTTCCACTGTAATCATCTCCTTCTTCTTACCTCCTTTCTTTTCAACCTTTCTCTGACTGGGGCCATTGTATATGTTCGCATGGATGTTGACTACAGTACCGTATTAAAAGCTGCTGTCATATATTGTGTTTAATGGAACTGGCAATAAGGCAGCAGAGGAAGGGGTCTATAACTGTAGGCAGCCTGACGTAGAACGAAGCAAAGCATTCCTAAGTTTACTTTTGTATGGAAAAGCACAGGATTATCCATAGTGCTCTGAAGTGACAAAATATACACTAGTGCCAGTTGTGGGCACCTTCCAACATTCTGAAAAATCACTGTTTTCTGCCAAAAATTATGGCCTGAGACTGAACATCCAAGCATGGGGGACTATCACCCACAATCCTGCAGCAAGAGAGAGAGAGAAACCATTGGCTCACTTGTGATCATGTGACTTTCAGTGTCATGTACTACTCGTATTGCAAGACATCACTTGGTTATCAGGTTAAAATTTATTAGGAATGTTTGCTCATCTTGCAGAACACTCGTAAAACAAGTCACCCGCAATCCAAGGTGTTACTGTTTGTATGTGTGTGTGTGTGTGTGTGTGTGTGTGTATACACACATGTATATATATCATCTTATTTATTCATTCATCAGTCAATGGACATGAGACACATATGACAGTGTATGGCACAAATGGAACAGTAATACTCAACAGTAAGCACTGAAAGATGAATTCAGTCTTGTACCCAAGAGTGTGATCCCATCCTCATTCATTCTGGTTTTAACTTCGGTTAGACCCAACAATTAAGTCCCATAGATTATCACTAGAGTCTATATTATTCTCAGTACACCACAACCTGTTCTATAGTTCAGGATTCATCTTCTGGATATCTCATTTGTCTCAAACTAGACCACTAAACTGTTGAATGAATCTGATCATTGTGTGAAAACTTCAGCTATGGATGGGGCTCTACCTTCTGAGATCAGAGTCTTCCATACTCACAGGGAAACTTGGCAAAGATTTCAAGAAGAAAATACTTCTAGAATCCCAGTTCAGTAATTAATACTCTATCAGAATCCCAAGACTAGGGGCACCTGGGTGGCTCAGTCAGTTAAGCATCTGACTTCGGCTCAGGTCATGATCTCACAGCTTGTGAGTTTGAGCCCCGCATCAGGCTCTGTGCTGACAGCTGGGAGCCTGGAGCCCGCTTCGGATTCTGTGTCTCCCTCTCTCTCTGACCTTCCTCCGTTCATGCTCTGTCTCTCTCTCTGTCTCAAAAATAAATAAACGTTTAAAAAAATTTTTAAAAAAAGAATACTGAGACTAAACTAATCATTTCTTCATCACTCTAATAGCCTTTGATAATTGTTTTGTTTATTCACTTATTCGTGATTGTCTGTCATCCCCACTAGAAAATAATCCAGAGGAAGCCAGGGACTATGTGCTTCCTATTCACCATCAACTCCTCAGTGCCTAGTACATAATAAGCACTCAATAAATTGTTGCTGACTGTCAATAAAATGCATTGTTCACCCATGAAAAGAGGTTTTAGGGCAAAATTGAGGACAACCTTGTGGCCATACGGAAGACTGCAATGGTAACTTTTGACTATAGCATTTCCCACTTAAGATTTATACCATACTTACTTCCAAAAGGACTTGAGTTCTACTAGATATTGAGATACACTGTGACTCTCATAACATCTTTATTTCTAGAATGTAAGCCAGCATACGAAGATGAACATTTTAAATATTATTTTATGAATATTTAATGGAGAAATGCTCTGCACTTTTTTCAGGGAATGTGTATAATTGGTATATGTTATTTTGCATGCCACCTTCCAGCCCATGCCCTTTAGAAGTAAAGATGTTTATTTAAGTTGTAATGGCTTCATCTTTTCATCACAAAATCCAGGTGACATGTTCATTAGAGTTTTGAAGGCTTTGTGGCAAAAATGCTATGTTCGTGAATTCTCATTTCACTCTACTTCTATGATGTATGTGTAGAACTGGTCTCAGACAACACCCTATTATTTAAATCTGAGGTTTCCTAATAGGCAGTGGGAAATATCAGACTAACATGTTGATTATAATGATGTTTGGCCTCTCATGGTCAATATTCAACACTCATTGCATATTCTGAGTGCAGTATTAATATTTCAGAATAAACTACACTGTGAGGAAGTGTGGAATCTTCTTATGAAATCTGTTGACCTTTACTTCAGGTAACATTAAATTATTTTTAATGAATGAAAAACAAAAATGGGATGATTAAATTTCTATTCGTTGTGATGCCTCTGAGTGGTCATTACCAAGCAGAACTTCTGATAGAAGGTTATTTTTTTTAATCTTTATTTATTTATTTTGAGAGAGAGAGAGAGAGAGAGAGCACAAGTGCAAGTGGGAGAGGGGCAGAGAGAGAAGGAGAGAGTCCAAAGCAGGCTCTGTGATGATAGCGCAGAGCCTGATGTGGAGCTCAAACTCACAAACTGAGAGATTGTGACCTGAGCCAAAGTCAGACGCTTAACCACGTAAGTCACCCAGGTACTCTGGAAATAGCTATTATTTACAGCATTCATAATTTGCTTTCTTAGGACACTTGGTATTTCATGGTCCCCTTAGGGAGGAGACACTTGGCAACAGTCCTAGCTATAAGTCTTTGTTTATAGCATACCTCCTAGCCATACTGCTGTCCAGAGCCCTGCCTTTTTACCACATGACTGGCTGTCAATCCCAGTCCACCAGCACCTGAAGAGCCACTGCACCCCATTACTCTCCTGAAGTGAGCTCTGGTCCGCACTGTCCACCACACCTCTTTGGAGCTGAGTTGCATTACCTGGAAGCTCTTAGAGTAGGATCTACACACTCTGCCAACTCATTTCCATGCCTCTCCTTCTTCCATTTATTTTGTTTCAGGACACTTAATGAAAAGAGTAATGCTGTGTAATGTTATTTCTGCCTTGTTTTTAAGCCTGGTTTTAAGTGGCAGCATATTTCCGCCTGGGATGTGCTGTAATTAAGCCATTCTACTGATAACTCTTTAGACTGTTCCCAAAGTTTTGCTGTTGTAGTGACCTCATCTTTTCGGTATAAAATCCTTGCTGTGTATCTATCTTGTAACGAACTTTGGGGGGCACATATCTATTTTTCAAAGCTTAAATTTTTTCTCTACAAGATAATTTTTTAAAAAGAGTAATTGCTGGATATATGAACTTTCCCAAATTATTTAATGGTTTCTGGGCTAATTACTTAGAAATGTGAGCTATCTCTCACCACGCCCTTCCCAGTATTGACTGCTCCCTTGTAGTAATCTTTGTCAACCTAGCCAGTGAGAAATCCTTTTTCAGTAATGCAAATTGAGCAACAATTTACATTTCACAAATGATAAGTTACATACAGTTAAAGTGGTTTGGGATCTTTTTAACCTATATGCTATAACCAAGGGGTCACTTCTGAGCCGCTGACCTTTATGTGGTCTTCATGTCCCATTAAGTACTCTGATACTTAAAGCCTCAGGTCACTTTCAGTCTTAATTGTATTTTATTATTCTCCATTGTTGCAGAGTGTTTCAGACAATTTAGCTGGAAGGGTCTCTCCTCACCTTTTCTTCATTGCTTCATTTCCAGTTTTAACAATGACAGGTTTCCTGAGAGATTATATTAATTTTATGATCATCACAAGGATTGTTTTTACTCAACTGAATATAAGAATGAAATTTTAGGCTTAGAGAAAGGAGAAAGAGTTTTTGTCACTGAGAAGTACTTGGGCAGAAACTAAAGGTCAAAGATTCTCAGGTTTTGGCAACAACTGTTTTCATTCCACATCATGCCGGAAAATAAATAGAAGGCAATAAAATATCACATTTCTTTAACATTTGCTAAAAGCATTTCTGCCGCCCTATTTTAAATTAGACAGCAGATCAGTCACCCAATGCCTATTCCTTCAACACTGGACTTGTTCAGGGAGAGCAATGTGTCTTCAGTGCCCAGCCTCTCTGTTTTTCCCTTCAGTGCCCTGACTTCTGAGAAGGATGCTTAGCATCTTTATGTCCTCCCCCCTCCATTAGAATTGACCATCGGTCAAGTTTGGAATATTTGTTTCTTGTTAAAATGTTGCCTCCACCAGAGTTCTTTGTATTTTCAAAATAAGAACACTTCTCAGATACCAAAGAGTAAACACACCCTTCAATAAATAGTCATAGCCAACCTGATTTCTGAGCACCATCAAATGTGTTAGCCAAAGGAATGAATGATGTGTCTGTAATTCTTAAAGTTTTTATCTTTCCTGTAGGAGGGTTTTCTGTGACTCCACTTTGAGAGTATGTACCAAGCACTGTGCCCATCATATTAAACCCTCACAACAACCTTCATTTAACAGAGGAGAAATCTTAAGCTCAGAGACACTAAGTAGGGTTAGCTATCAGGCAGTGGTGGAGATTTCAATCCCTGTCTGACTAACTCCAAAGGCCATGTTTTTAACCATATACCCTTGGATGCTTTCGTCTGAATGATAGACTTTGAGTCTGAGCCTTGCGCATCCCACATGCTTCCCTGCCTGTGACCTTGCCAGTATTAGAGTATATTTCCTCTCCCCTTGATTCTGGGCTGATCCTGTGACTATTTGATAAATAAAATGTGGCAAAAATGATTCTGCTTAACTTCCATAGAGGTCTCCAGCTTCTGCTTTGGCTTCTTGGAACTTCTGGAACCCAGATGCTATAATGTAAGAAGGCCTACATGGAGGAGAACAAAATCCCCCTAGGAAACTACCCAGTGCCCAGGGCCAGCTATAAAATGAAAACATGGACCCCAACCAGAGGCAAAGTCAATCTGTGTTCCCTCAGACCCAATACCTATAAGGGAGGAAATTTTCCTCAACCCTGTTAGGGTCCTTGGCTGTGTTTCAAAGTGAAACTGGCAAAGATGGATTAATGAAGCTATTTTGGTCCTGTGAAAAGTCCTACAGCTCCAGAAGAAAAAACACCCAGTCGACCCACAGAACCATGTGAAATAACATAGTTGGTGCTTTAAGTTACCAAGTTTTGAGGTGATTTATTACAAGGCACTTGATAAATAAGTAAAAGATAGGATTTCTACTCACAAAAAACTTAACAGTATAATTGGCAAACAAAGAATACACAAAGTACTGTTAGCCAATAACAATGTACAATCAAGTAAAAAGGAGAAAATAGGAAAAGTTATGTGCGAAGACAGTTCAAAAACAGAGGGTGCCTGGGGAAAAGTGGTAAGGATATTCAAGGAAACTTCCCAAAAGAGAACAGTGAGACAGACCCTGAAGTATGTGGAGTAGCTAGACAGTAAACTACAGGTGACCCTATCCAACTGTCTACTATACTCACCGGGATGCAGCATGCCCACACATTCAAACACATGAAACCCATTTCCTAGACTAAGAGCCCGAACCGTTCAGCTTCCTATACCTTCTACTTGCCTCTGCCCTTCTCTCCATTGCTCAAAACAGCCTTCATTTCTGCCTCTGGCTTTCAGTCTGATGCACAATTCAATTTCTGTTGCCTTCTGATCTTGTTCTAGTGTGCTGGTCACGGGTTTTTGTTTTCTCCACAGCTCTGAGATGGCAAAGCCTCTGGGATCCTTCTCTGCTGGGGTTATCCTATCTCCTTCCCATCCTCCTGTGATTGCACATATTTGAAGCTCATTAGTGTGTAAAATCAGGATTTACACAAAGCACCATTTCCCTCACTTATTTGTTCATGGAACCCTCTTTTCCCAGGTCCTATTTTGGTTCCTCAGATGACCATTCAGGAAATGCTGCTTTAGACTAAATTTCTACAAGTTGTTTTGAAGCATCTGTATTTTTAGCAAGCTCCCAAGATGATTCGGATGTGCACCAAAGTTTGTGAAACACTGTTTTAGAAATAAGTGGAACTGAAGTTATAATAATTCTCCCATAATTTCTGATCAGTCTCACTCAGTCAATCTTCAGGACTCAAACACGAAGCCCCTCAAAACTCCATAATCTTCCACAATTACAACTAAATTTCTCTGCTACTTGACAGTTACTGTGGTGTAAGTCTGAGACATATAATCTTTGCCTAACATTTTATTTTATTGGATCTTTATTTTTTCTACCTCTGCATGGCACTAGGATTCAGGAAGCCTGAATTCTTGTAAGGCTTTTCAACTGGGTAGTTTGACTCTTTCTGTAATATGCAATTCAACATTCAATGTAGACAGCCTGGCATAGAAGATTTGGAAATTAGACCAACCTGAGTTTTAAATCTCGGTTGTAGCATCTACTGACTGTATGATATTGAGCAAATCATTTAAGATTTCTAGGCTTCCAATTCCCTAGCTGAAAATCAGAATAATAATATCCACTTTATAGGCTAGTTTTGAAAATTAAAAGAGATTTCAATACATAGCTAGTAAAAACTGTGGTACCTCAATAAATGTGTTTGCTCTCTCTTCTCTTTTTTACATGCCTCAGTCCCATGAAGGGCAAAGGTGGCTAATAATATTGTTTTACCTATTTGCTAGAGGGTGGTAGACATAAAATAAAATTACATAGGTTGAAAAATGCTTTGAAAAATGTAAAGGTGTTTATAATGCAGATAACAGTATTTTCTATGGAGAAGATCTAAAGCTTTTTGAGGAAGAATTGTTTCCATTTTATTTAATATTTTGGTTTCGATTTAAAACAAAATAAAAACATTTAAATGGTGCACGTGTCTGTGTATTCATTAAGTATTTATTAGTGATGGCACTAAATTAAAAGTTCCTGACTTAACAAATGCTCACATTGCTATTCTGCTTTTGTGTATGTTTTCCATTTTTCTTTCTTGATATGAATTTTCAAGAAACCTATAAATACCCTACCCCTTCCCACTACACACACACAAAAGTATTTTTTATAGCCTCACTGCCTGTTTTAGTGGGGGTTAAAGTTTAAATGTATATCTCTTCTCATTTCTGAATTTGTGCAGGGTTAAGACAGTAAATAATGAAGAAAAATGGAAAATTAGACTTTTGGTTATGGCCAATTTGTTAAAGAAAAATGACCCCATGTGTTTTTATTTGAATTTACATCATACCAGCAAGGGCTTAGCATTCATAAAGTCCTTTTATAATTTTTGGATCCTGTTAAGTGAGTACAGAATCTCACAAATGCAAAATAATGATATTTTGAAAATTGAAAACCAAGGACTAAAAATTTCATTACCTCAATATATCACCTAATGTCAAAAAACATAATACAAGTTCTCCATCCGAGTAGGATTGTATTGACTGCGTGTACAATTTGGTCTATTAGTATGCTCCATTATTTTGAATTTGTTAAATCCTTGAATAAAAATCTCTGTGTTAGCAGTTCCTGGCTAAATTATAAAAAGTAATAACGGCTGCATTATCACCTCCCAGGGAAAAGAAGGTTTGTCACAATGAGTAATGAGTAATGTTCTTCCTACTGAGGTGCTATCAAGCACACTTTACACATCCCCTGCACCGGGCACTGATTTGATTTTCTTTGCACAGTATATACATATAGATGTATATATGTATATATGTACATCTGTGTATATACTGTATATATGTATATATGTATACATCTATATGTATATACTGTGCAAAGAAAATATATGTATATATGTATACATCTATATGTATATATAGCTTCTGCTGAGACAAAGGACATGGTCAATGACTCCATTTACTAAGCTGAGTTTGGGGTCTGCGTGCCCTGCCAATCTATTAACAGTTAAACCTGTGGAGACATGCCTTACTCCAAGAATAGAGGCTGTGGTATTTTACATATGCAGTCTAATAGATATTATTATTCCTGTTTTACAGGTAGGAGATCAGAGGCATGTCAGAAGGGAAGGTACAGGCCTGCAAATATTTCTAGATCTCTTACCTCCAAGGTGGGAAGAATGACCAGGAGAACCCTTGCTCCAGGCCTGTTACCTAGAGTGGATCCAGGGAAACAAAGGTCCTGTTGCCCACAGCCTGACGTCTGAGCTGCTTCATAGAACATCATCTTTGGGCACCCTCCCAGTCTGGGTGAGTAATCTGGGTGATGCTACAAGGAGCTAAATCAAGAGTGTCCTGAAATGGGGAGGCAAACATCATTTGCATTTCACCTAGGAAACTCTGCCAGGGTTCTCTCTGTGTGACTACCCTCGAGGCCTCTTGGAAGAAAGAAACTCAAGGAATTTAAGACTGATGCTCAGGCCCAGGGACTGGGACACCAAGGTTAAGAATCTCTAAGAATCTCTCTCTCTCTCTCTCTTTAAAATTGTGGTAAGAACACTTAACTTGAGATCTACACTCTTAATGAAATTCTAAGTGTACAATACTGTATTGTTAGCTATAAGCACAATGTTGTACAGCAGATCTCTAGAACTTATTCAACCTGTATAATTGAAACTTTATGCCCATTAGAAAGCAACTCCCCTTTTCCCCTTCCCCTAGCCCCTGACAACCACTATTCTACTCTGTTTCTATGAGTTTGAGTATCTCAGATACCTCATAAAAATGGAATCAAGCAGTATTTGTTCCTATAAGCCTGGCTAATTTCACTTAGCATTATGCCTTCAAGATCCATAAACACTGTCACAAATGACAGGATTCTCTTTTTAAAAAAATGTTTTAATGTTTGCTTATTTTTGAGAGAGAGACAGAGACAGAGACAGAGTGTGAGTGGGGAGGAGCAGAGAGGGAGACACAGTATCTGAAGCAGGCCCCAGGCTCTGAGCTGTCAGCACAGAGCCCAACGCAGGGCTCTAACTGGTGAACTGTGAGATCTAACCTGACCCGAAGTCAGACACTTAACTGACTGAGCCACCCAGGTGCCCCTAACTTTTCTTCTAAGATTTTTAAAGGTTCAGCTATTATGTTTAAATATTTAATCCACTTCAAGTTGATTTTGTAAGATAAGGGTAGAGTTTCTTTTTCTTTTCTTTCTCTTTCTTTCTTCTTTCTTTCTTTCTTTCTTTCTTTCTTTCTTTCTTTCTTTCTTTCTTTCTTCTTCTTTCGGTAGATAGATGTTTCCCAGCACCATTTGCTGAAGAGACTATTATTTTCCCATTGTGTATTCTTGGCACCCTTGTCAAAGATCAGTTGTCCATGTATGTGTGGTTTTATTTCTAAGTTCGCTGTTCTTTTCCATCAGTCTATATGTCTGTTTTTATGCCACTACCATGGTGATTTAATTACTGCATCTTTGTAGTGTATTTTGAAATCAGGAAGTGTGATGTCTCCAGCTTTGTTCTTCTTGCTCAAAATTGCTTTGGCTATTTGGAGTGATTTATAATTCCCCATGAATTCTTTTATCTATTTCTGTAAAAAAAATGGCATTGGGATTTTGATAGGATTGCACTGAATCTGTAGATCACTTTGGGTAGTATGAGCATTTTCACAATACTAATTCTTCCATTTCATGAACATGAAATATTTTTCCATTTAGTTTTATCTTTTTAAGTGTCTTTCATTAATGTTAATGTTAATGTTATGTAGTTTTTAGTGTAAAAGTCTTTTACATTCTTGGTTCACTGTTTTCCTAAGAATTTTATTCTTTTTGAAGCTATTGCGAATGGGATTGTTTTCTTAATTTCCTTTTCATATAGTTTATTGTTAGTGTGTAGAAACCAAATTGATTTTTGTGGGATTTTGTATACTTCACTGAATTATGAGTTCTAAGTTTTTTGTTGTTGTTGTTGTTGTTGTTAAGGTTTTAGGCTCTTCCACCTATATGATCATGTTATTTATAAATTTTTTAATGTTTATTTTTGAGAGAGAGGGAGAGAAAAAGAGAGAGAGAGAGAGAGGACGCTAGCTGGGGAGGGGCCGAGAGAGAGGGATACACAGAATCTGAAGCAGGTTCCAAGCTCTGAGCTGTCAGCACAGAGCCTGACACAGGGCTCAAACTCATGAACCATGAGATCATGACTTGAGCCAAAGTCAGACATTTAACTGACTGAACCACCCAGGTGCCCTATGATCATGTTATTTATAAACAGAGATCATTTCAATTCCTCTAGTCCAATTTTGATGCTTTCTTCTTTGTCTTGAACAAGTTCTCTAAGACTTGTAGTTCTATGTTAAATGTAAGTGGAAAGAATGGGCATCCTTGCCTCGTTCCTGATCTTAGAGGAAAACCTTTCAGCTTTTCACCATGATTGTGATATAAGCTGTGGGCTTTTCATATGACTTTTATTATGTTGAGGTACATTATTATGTTGAGGTACAAACTATGAGGTACATAGTTTGTTGAGGGCTCTTATCATAGAAGGTTGTTAAATTTTGTCAAATGCTTTTCCTGCATATATTGAAATGATTTTTTTACCCTTCATTCTGTTAATGTAGTATATTGCATTAATTGATTTGTGTATGTCGACCCATCATTACATAGGAAGGTAAATTCCATTTGGTCATGCTTCAGGATGCTTTTAATGTGCTGCTGAATTTGGTTTGCTAGTATGTTACTGAGAACGTTTGTATTGATGTATATTAGGGATATTGTTTTGTAGTTTTCTCTTATAGTTTCTTTGGCTTTGGTATCAAGATAATTCTGGCTTAATAGAATTAATTTGGACGTCTTCCTTTTCAGTTTTTTGAAAGAATTTATGTTAATCCTTTAAAAAAAATTTTTTTAAGGTTTATCTCTTTTTGAGAGACAGAGACAGAGCACGAGCAGGGAAGGGACAGAGAGAGGGAGACACAGAATCCAAAGCAGGCTCCAGGCTCTGAGCTGTTAACACAGAGCCAGAGGTGGGGCTCAAACCCAGGAACAGTGAGATCATGACCTGAGCTGAAGTAGGATGCTTAACCTACTGAGCCACGCAGGCAATCATGTGTTAGTTCTTTTTTAAACACCTGGTTTGGGGCTTTTCTTTTGGGGGAAATTTTTCATTATTGATTCAATCTCCTTAATAATCACTGGTCTATTCAGATTTTCTTTCTTCATGATTCAGTCTTCATAGGTTTATATATTTACAGGAATTTATCCATTTCTCCTAGGTTATCCAAATTTAGCATATAATTGTTTATAATTGTCTTTTATGGTCCTTTATATTTTTGTGGCATCAATTGTAATGTCTCTTCTTTCATTTCTTTTTTTTTTAAATATAATTTATTGTCAAAATGGCTAACATACAGTGTAGAAAGTGTGCTCTTGGTTTTGGGGGTAGATTCCCATGATTCATCGCTTACATACAATACCCAGTGCTCATCCCAACAAGTGCCCTCCTCAATGCCCATCACCCACTTTCCCCTCTTCCCCACCCTCCACCCACCCTCAGTTTGCTCTCTGTATTCAAGAGTCTCTTATGGTTTTCCTCCCTCCCTCTCTTTTTGTAACTATTTTTTCCTCTTCCCTTTCCCCATGGTATTCTGTTAAGTTTCTCAAGATCCACATATGAGTGAAAACATATGATATCTGTCCTTCTCTGACTGACTTATTTCAGTCAGCATAATACCTTCCAGTTCCATCCATGCTGCTGCAAATGACAGGATTTCATTCTTTCTCATTGCCAAGTAGTATACCATTGTATGTATAAACCACATCTTCTTTATCCATTCATCAATTGATGGACATTTAGGCTCTTTCCATAATTTGGTTATTGTTGAAAGCACTGCTGTAAACATTGGGATACATGTGCCCCTATGAATCAGCACTACTCAGCACTCCTGTATCCTTTAGACAAATTTCTAGTAGTGCTATTGCTGGGTCATAGGGTAAGAGGTGCAAGAGGGTTCAATAGTGCAAGAAGGTTTCCATTTCTCCACATCCTCGCCAGCATCTGTTGTTTCCTGAGTTGTTAATTTTAGCCACTCTGACCAGTGTGAGGTGGTATCTCAGTGTGCTTTTGATTTGTATTTCCCAGATGATGAGTGATGTTGAGCATCTTTTCATGTGTCTGTTGACCATCTGGATGTCTTCTTTGGAAAAGTGTCTATTCGTGTCTTCTGCCCAATTTGTTTTTCGGGTGTTGAGTTTGGTAAGTTCTTTATAGATTTTGGCTACTAACCCTCTATCCGATATGTCATTTGCAAATATCTTTTCCCATTCTGTCAGTTACCTTTTAGTTTTGTTGATTGTTTCCTTTGCAGTGCAGAAGGTTTTTATCTTGATGAGGTCCCAATAGTTCATTTTTGCTTTTATTTCCATTGCCTTCAGAGATATGTCGAGCAAGAAATTGCTGCAGCTGAGGTCAAAGAGGTTTTGATGGTTTCCTCTCTCAAATTTAGTTTTTTCATCCATTTTGAGTTTATTTTTGTGTATGGTGTAAGAAAGTGGTCTAGTTTCATTCTTTTGCATGTTGCTGTCCAGTTCTCCTAGCACCATTGGCTAAAAAGACTGTCTTTTTCCATTGGATGCTCTTTCCTGCTTTGTCAAAGATTAGTTGGCCATACATTTGTGGGTCCAATTCTGGGTTCTGTCTTCTTTCATTTCTAAATGTATTTATCCAAGTTTTCTTTTTTCTTTTTCTTAGTTGAGATAAAGGTTTATCTTTTCCAATAACCAACTCTTACTTTCACTTATTTTTTTATTCTGTATTTCATTTACTTATTCCTCAATCTTTATAATTTTCTTCCTTCTACAAATGTTGGGCTTAGTTGTTTCTTCTTCTTCTTCTTCTTCTTCTTCTTCTTCTTTTTCTTCTTCTTTTAATACAGCAGTTTTCACTTTATACCGCCTTCTTAGTATTCCTTTTGCTTCATCCCATGAGTTTTGGTATGTTGTGTTTTCAACTTCATTTGTTTTGTGGTATTTTCTAATTTCCTTTCTGATTTCTTTGACCTATCAGTTGCTCAAGAGTGTGTTGTTTAATTTCCACATTTTCTTTTCTTATTAATTTCTAGTTGCATTCTATTGTAGCTAAAAAATAATACTTGGTATTATTTTAATCTTCTAATATTTGATGAGATTTGTTTTGTGGACTAATATGTGATCTATTTTGAAGAATGTTCCATGTGCTCTTGAGATGAATGTGTATTTTTTGCTGCTGTTGGGTGGAATGTTCTGTATATGTCTACTAGGCCCCTTTGGTCTATAATGTTGCTCAGCTCCACTGTTTCCTTTTGATTCTGTTTGGATGTTTTATCCATGTTTGAAAGTGGGGCACTGAACTCTCCTATTATGAAATTGCTGCCTTTTCCTCGTGAGATCTGTCAATATTTGCTTTATATATTTGGATGCTCTGATGTTGGATGCATATATATTTATAATTGTTAGCATTTGCATGGGAATATCTTTTTATCCCTTTACTTTCAGCCTATGTGTGTCCTTAAACCTAAAGTGAGTCTTTTATAGACAGCATATATTGAGATCTATATTTTAAATTTATTTATCTACTCTGTGTCTTTTGATTAGGGCATTTAATCCATTTATATTTAAAGTAATTATTTATAAATAAGGACTTGCTATTGCCTTTTTGTTAATTGCTGTCTACTTTTTGATTTATTTGGTCCCTTTTTACTCATTTGCTGTCTTCTTTTGTGATTTGTTAATTTTCCTATAATAATATGCTTTGATTCTGTTTTTCTTTTGTGTGTCTTCTATAGATATTTTCTTCATCGTTACTATAGACTTATGTAATTATAGTTATAACTGTCTATTTTAACTTGATAATACATTAACTTAAATCACATACAAAAACTCTACAGCTTTACCTATTTAACATTTTGTTAATTGATACAATTCACTTCTTTTTATATCATGTATCCATTAACAAATAGTTGCATTTATAGTTATTGTTAATATTTTTGTCCTTTAACTTTTATGGCATTATTAAAAGTGATTTCTACACCATCATTACAGTGTTACAAATCATGTATTTGTCTATATATTTATATTTACCAGTGAGTTTTATACTTTCATATGCTTTCATGTTGCCATCTAGCTTCGTTTCACTTGGATTTGAAGGATTTTTTTTTTTAGTGTTTCTTATAAAGCAGGTTTAAGGATGATGAACTTTCTGGGGAGGGAGAGTAGTCTGGAAAGTATCTTTCCTTTGCTTTTGAATGACAGTTTTGCTAGGTATAGTATTCTTGATTGACAGTTTTTTCCATTTAGCACTTTTAACATGTAATCTTATTCCCTTCTGCCCTGTAAGGTTTTTGCTGATAAATCAGCTGATAGTATTATGGGGTCTTCTTGTATGTAACAAATCACTTTTTTGTTACTTCTTTCAAAATTCTTTTGTCTTCAACTTTTGACAATTGGATTATAGCTTGCTCCTATTCGGGATCCTTTGGTTTTCATTAACCTGAATGCTTATTTCCCTACCCAGATTTGGAAGCTTTCAGCTATTAATACTTTAATTAGGCTTTCTGCCCCCAACTTGTTGTCTTTATTTAAAAAAAATTTTTTTTAATGTTTATTTTTGAGAGAGAGACAGAGCATGAGCAGTAGAGGGGCAGAGAGAGAGGGAGACACAGAATCCAAACCAGGCTGTGGGCTCTGAGCTGTCAGCACACAGCCCAACATGGGGCTTGAACTCGTCAACCACAAGATCATGACCTGAACTGAAGTCAGATGCTTAACTGACTGAGCCACCAGGACCACCCCCCCCCCCCACAACTTCTTCTTTTTCGATGATTCTCATAATGCATATGTTAATTTACTTGATGGCATGCCATAGCTCCTTTATGCTTTCTTCATTCTTTTTCATTCTCACTCTCTCTCTCTCTTTTTTTTTGCTCCTCTGACTGAATAATCTCAAATGACCTAAGTTCAAGTTTATTGATTCTTCTGCTTCATCATATCTGCTGTTGAAACCATCTAGTGAATTTTCAGCCTAGTTATTATGTTCTTCAATTCCAGGATTTCCCTTTGGTTCTTTTTTTATACTTTCTCTTTGCTGAGATTCTCATTTTGCTCATGTGTCATTTTCCTGATTTCAATTCATTGTCTGTGTCTTTTGTAACTAACTCAGCTTCTTTAAGATAATTACTTTGAATTATTTGTCAGGTTATTCATAAATGTTCATTTCTTTAAAGTTGGTTATTGGAGATTTATTGTGCTCCATTGTGTCATATTTCCATGATTCTTCTCGTTCTTTTTAGCTCTGAATTAGTGCTTGTGCATTTGAAGAAACTTCCACCTCTCCCAATATCTATGAGAGTGGCTTTGACTGCAAAAGACCTCAACAGCCAGTCTTGGCTGTTGTCTTATTCTGAGAGCCTTTCCTAGTATTGTGTCTTCTCTGGACTTAGGCATGTAGATTCCTAACTAGAGTGGATTTACTGGTTTCTTCTTTTTCAGGATTCTATAACCTCTTCCTCTTTCTAATGTCTGGCCATTGTACCATGTGCTGGGACATTGGAAGTGTGCACCTTTCCTTTCCCTTCTTTCCTATGGAGAAGACTTGAGTTCTGCACTTTCTCTCAATCTCACTAAACTGTACTGGATGCAGCAGATCATCCACCTCTTGTCCTTTGCTGTTAGTTGCACCCACCAAACTCTAAAAGTTCCATCAGTGCTGGAGGTGTGATGAGACAAAAACTCACCCTTTTGGCAATATACTGAAAATCAGGGACACTGGAAGCATGCTCCATTCTTTCATTCCCCCTGAGGGAGAAGTAATGTGCCTAGAAATGTGCCTTTTCACTGAGTTGAGCTTGACTGGGGGAGGGATAAAATCTTACATATTTTAATGCAGTCGTTTTTCTGTTTGGGGCCCATCTGGAGTACTGTGACTTTTTAAATGGATTCTGGGCTTTTCATAAAGATATTTTGGTTTGCATATCATTGTAAATCAATGGTTCTGTGTGTTAAATCAATAAATCAAGGTCTGAGATTTAGAATTATACCATCTGCTGACACAATTTTTAAGGTCAAGAATTTCAATCAAATAGAAGACACATAATGATCTTCAACTCTTGGGGAGCATCTTATGTGGGCAGGAATTTTAAACTCTAGGTAAGAGTGGAGGGGTGCTTCACTTAAACATCTCTGTCTAAGCTCTGAGAGGTCATGTTCCAAGTTGAAAAGGAAAGAAAGAAAGAAAGAAAGAAAGAAAGAAAGAAAGAAAGAAAAAGGAAAGTGGAAATGCCAGGCCTTGTTTTATAAAGTGAAACAAAAGAAATGTAGAAACCAATGTGGATGGAGAACTTTCCCATATCACTTTACAATAAACATTTTTAAGTCTTAGACAATAAAAATAGGTATGACTCAACATGTGAGTGGTGGAGGAGGCACTTGCCATTTAAGGGAAGAAGAGCAAGGCAAGATATTTGGCACCAGCAGAGAAGATTTAATGACCATTGTGGGAAGCCTCAGCAAATGGAGGCCTTGGACCTGCTGTCACGTAATGCCAGGATAGTCAGATATAACTGGGCCATGAATGCATGATCATTCTTCCCAGATTTCCTGTCTTGAACTACATTTTGTAACCACCTTATTAGGTGCCCTGATCACAAATTCTCTTCTCCTCCTTCCATCACTGATGTGACCTAAAATCTAAGCCCTCTGTAGATGCCTGCATGTGAGCCTCTTGGGAAATGCAGAGCCAGAATTATATTCAGCAAGAGAGCTGTCCAAAATTGTAGTTTGTCACCTACAGAACTCTGACTAATAAACACATTTCATGCACCACTTCAGGCAAACTTCTGTCATACATCCATGGTCATAGCTACATGGTCAGCCAAGGCACTACTCCAAACATGTCTACATTAGTCACCAAAAGCTGTCACATGAGAAAACAACAAACAATTGGTGGCTTTACAAGTCTTTACTGAAAAACCTGTCAATAATGATCTTTATTCTCTAAACCCTAGAGCACAAATAAAACCTATCATATATAACTCGGCCTTTAATCATGTTATATCTAGTAGATAAACAACATAATATCTGACTTTGGAGTCAGATAGAACTGGATTTGAATTTTATTTGTACCATTTGGTGTGTGACCTTGGATAAGTTTCTCAAACTTTGCATCTCTAGTCAATAACTACACAATAAGGTAGAATGCACATTTAGTGAAATACTATATAGTAAGAACCTAGCTGAATGTTTGACATATGATAGGAACTCAAGCAATATTGATGATGATGATGATGATAATGATAATGATGATCTGTTACTTTCTCCCATCTTGACTGTAAACACCTAGAGGGAAACATCATTTTTTATGACCATCACAGTATCAGGAACAACATTACTGTTTAACTTGTAACAGAACATGTTACTCCTGAAATATTGCTCCCGAAATATTAACTCTCATTGAAAGTAATCAGGATTTCTGGAGAAATGGATGATTTCAAATTTGGGGCAGGAAATATGCAACATAATCCTGGAACATATTTTCATAATATACAACAAAGAATCCAAGAACAACTACTAGAGTTGTGCCTAAAAGACTCAAAAGCAAATTCAAAGAGGTTCATAGTAGTCAAAGATGTGACAATTTGAGCTTTCAAATGGATTATAACTGTAATAGAAACTCATCAAATATGTTTAAATATATTACAAGTTATGTTTAAATAAATAATAATCCATGAGTAGCTTAAAAATCTACTTATTCTATTTGTAATATTTAAGGGAACAAATTCTTCAATTTTGGTAAATAAGAGACAGGAATTAAGCATTTATCCTACACTTCCAATATAAACTGTTTCTTTTTTTTTTTTTTTGAGTTTATTTATTTTTGAGACAGAGAGAGACAGACATGAATGGGGGAGGGGAAGAGAGAGAGGGAGACACAGAATCGGAAGCAGGCTCCAGGCTCTGAGCCATCAGCCCAGAGCCCGATGAGGGGCTCGAACTCACGGACCGCGAGATCGTGACCTGAGCTGAAGTCGGATGCTTAACCGACTGAGCCACCCAAGCACCCCTAATATAAACTGTTTCATTGGGTGACAAAATGGTAAGGGATGGGAGTGGGCCAAGTTTCTCTTCATAGAATTATTACAGCTAATAAAGAAGAGGAAGGATGGAATATCACTGTGTACCCACTAGTGAATTGATTGAGCTCCATAGAAGCTGACATCATGAAAAAAGTGACAACCAGATTATGGAAGAAATAATTCTATCTATGATGTAGTCTTGCCTCCAGATGGAAGGATACAATACCATCCGTGAAATAGTCTTGCCAACAATATTGCACCTAGATTTGATAACTGCCAACTTTAAGAAAATATAGAGAATAGATAACTGTATTGAACTATCACCAATAAAAATACCTGTGATGAAATATAAGAAGCTCATGAAACTTGTGTTCTAGTGGAAGGAGATATCTTCAACACGTGCTCTCTGATGCTGCAGAAGGAGGTGTAGAAGCAATTGGGGGAAATCCAAGTGAGGTCAGTAGATTATATAGTAGCACTATATTAATTATAGTGATGTGATTTTGATCATTAACTGTGGATGTATAAGAAAATGTCCATAATCTTAGGAAATGCACACTAAAGCATTTAAAAATAAAGAGGTATTATGAGTGTGACATAGTTGATTCTTGTTATTCACAGTATTTATGTTTTACAATGTTGTCAAAAACACTGAATTGGTGCATACTTAGCTATTGCTCCTAGAGGAAGTAGAGGGTTAGGTTTCTGTAAGTCCTGATCACAACGTTTTCATCAACTGGTGAGTATATATTACATTAACATAAATATATATAATATAATATAATATAATATAATATAATATAATATAAGTCATTATTAATTCATTAATATTAAATAGTGCCAGGATGCCTGGGTGGCTCAGTCAGTTAAGTGTCTGACTCTTGATTTTGACTCTAGTCATGAACTCATGGTTTGTGGGATTGAGCCCTACATCAGGCTCTGTGATAACAGCATGGAGCTGCTTGGGATTCTCTCTCTCCCTTCCTCTCTGCCCCTACCCTGCTTCTTGCATGCATGCATGAGCTCTCTCTCTCTCTCTCAGAATAAATAAACTTAAAAAAAACAAACTTAAAAAAAGATTAAATCATGCCAATGGCATTATAACTCATACCTGAATAAGTTTTTCTAGCACAAGTATTTTCTCCATAAAACAGAATTGTATATGTACATATTTATTACATGTGTATTACTGCTTTTCCTCTATATATGTGTATATATATATATTACATATGTAGACATGTGTTTGTACACAGATATAAATGTCTATTTTAAAATACATAATTTTGTATTTTATATACATTATATTTATCTATTTATATTTACATATATAAACATAGAGAGTGAGAGGGAAAATGATAATGCACATATAATAAGTGTTAACATTTTGGTACTCTAGTTTAAAAGTGTACAAGATAATTCTTTGTACTAACTTTCCAACTTTCCTATAATTCTGAAATTATTTGAAAAAAAATTTTTTTTAAATAGGGCTTTATTTTCCCCCTCTTGGTTGTTGGTGTAACCAAAGCAGCTAGGACAGGCCCTGACATGTACTCAATAAATAATTCCTCAAAGAATGAACGATTAATGTCAAGTAAGGCATCAAGTCTAGAGAGCTAGGATTAGGAACACTTCCCATAAAAATGGTGGTAGAGTATCTGTGAATCAATCTCTGCACATGAGGCCATATATAGAGAAAAGCTGGTTTAGCACTATAATTTCCATCATTGATTAGAAAAATGTTTATTGTACTCTCCATTCTCTCATCTTCTCCTACAATAATAAACTGTGATTGGTATGCTTATAGATTAATTACAGTAATGGTAATTGTGCATCGGTTAATGTTATTGACTCATTATTTCCTTAAAATGACAACTTTTTCAATCATTTATTAAATGTGGAAACATTCAAATGACCTTTGTTTGATCCTAGATACAACTTGTGATAGCCCCAGGTTTGAGATGAACTTGACCCAGGATTTTACTTATTCAATGCATGTCATTTAGTATTCTGCCTGTCTAAGCATCTTATTTTAGAATCAACCATATGGAATTTTGATGCCAAACCTTATCTTAATTCTGAGCTATCTGATAGCTTGGTAATTACTACAAAGCCATCAAGTACCACCAAACAATTTGCATCTCCTTAGGGAGTAATTTTCCTACAGGACAAATAGCAGTTGTCAAAGGACTAAGAATAATTTTGTTTACAAGCACAGATTTAGAAACCACTAAACAAGTATGAACATGCACTGGAGATGTGACTTTCACTCTTAAGTATCTGACTTTAAATCATTAAGTTTTAAATGCTTGTAATGAAAAAAAAAAAGCATCGCAACTCTTCTGATAAGCAGTAAGAAATGGGGTCTCTGTGGTTCTTCTTGACCCATTAATGGGCATGTATGTTAAGAACTCATATTTGTTCTTATCAATTTGATTATAAAAGTACTCAAGACTGGAAAAGGAACACTTTCTTCCTTGAATTAATTCATTTCATTCACACCAGTTCAGTAAATGTGAATCAATCACTTCTCTGTGCAAGAAGACACTATGCATAAAGCCTTAAAAATATCTTTGCTTTCAAAATATTTTCATTCCTTTGCCTCTCATGGTGCAACATGGGACTGAGACCCACGCTTGTCCCCTTGGACTTCTGATATTTACTCAACTGCTTGGTTGCTCTGTCTCAAAGGAGATATTTTAGATTTCCAAAATTCAATATAGTGCTTGAAAATCACAATTCATTCCATCACAAATACCAATATTATTGTTCTATTTTACTCTGTAGAAATAATCTTTGGTATAATAAACATTATGAGTTTGTCCATTAATAAATTGCGCTACTGGAAAGAACATAAAAGATTTATCTCATCAGAGACTCTTATGTTGCTGAAACGTCACTCTTGTTATAATTTCCTGCCCTAGAATTGGCTTCAAAAATAAAATAAATTAGTATTTAAATTATGCATGGGTATATAACATTTTGATGTTTCAAATTTTGGAGAGACCTAATATGCATCAAATTATTAAACAAAAAACTTAAAAGTGAGTCTAGGTAACTCCTAGTCCTTTAGATTTTCAACCAGCCGTGATTTGGGGGACAGGGGTTTATATTAATTAAAACACCCTCATACTGAGAGTTTTTGCTTCCCCTGGTGACTTTTCCTGGAATTGATATGCTTTGACAGATGGGGGCTATGTTGAAATAGTTATAGAAGTAAAGCTGAATTAGATATGCTTATATTCCCTGAAGATTTTCAACAGCTAAACACTTTCTCTGAGCTTACATGATGGCTGCCAAAAAGATTGTTACTGAAGACAAAGGATTGTCTTATCAGTATAGCTGATACAGTGTAGTTAGCTGATACTTGGCCAACTCATGTTTTAGCATCAAGCTATATCTAAGGAAATGAAGGTACCATATTTTATGTCTCCAAGACTATATATAATAAGTATTTGTCAACACAGTATGCAATAGAGATGTGCCAGTTATCTAGATAAATGAATGGATAAATAAATGTGTAATTTAAATATCAAGAAATTCCATGGGAACTGTAATTTGCCAAAATCATAGCTATTTACCTCATTAACATATTGTAGGTAATATTTTAATAAGATTAAGACTAGACTTTGAATCAACAAACCTTTTTAGGAAGGTGGCAGATTTATATGGTTCATGATTGCTGTGGGTATCAACTGCATTAGAATCTCTGTCAACTGTGAAAATATCCCCAAAAGAACAAATGTGTCCTGACACTACCCATTAATTTCCTGTATTGAGTCTGGATTGAGATACAGCTAAGACAAAGGCCAATTTTTTTCCTCACTATCTCTCATCAACTAATCTGTCATTGAAAAGAAAAATCTGCCCTATGAATTAAGTTTCTGGAGCTTTCTGGTGCAGGAAATTGTATGCATCCATTACTTGATCAACACTTTATTGTTCAGTACTAAATCTTCCTCAGATATGTATTATACCACCTTATAATCATTCACACCCAAGGCTTGGGTCCTGCAACTAAAATTGCTATTTTTCCAAAATGACACTTAAATTTTTTCAAATTTTATTTTAGAAAGAGAGAACACAAGCCTGGGAGAGGGTCAGAGGGACAGGGCGGGGGGGGGGGGAGAGAGAGAGAGAGAGAGACAGAGACAGAGACAGAGACAGAGAGAGAATATCCCAAGCAGATTCTATGCTTAGCAGAAAGCCCAATGTGGGGCTCGATCCCACAACCCCGGTATCATGACCTGAGCTGAAATCAAGAGACAGTTGCTCAACCAACTGAACCACCTGGCTACCCCACCAAAATGACAATTAATAGAAAATACTGATACAATTTAACTTATTTGTAAAAAATACCTTGAAAAGCAAAACTGCTTTTGTACATGGAAGTGTACTGCTTTAATATTCATGCTTTGGCATCTCATTTAAAAATATTTCCATTAATATATTTTCTAGGTGGAAAACATTCTTTTAAATATATTATTTTAAGACAATCACAAAATATAAATGAAAATAGAGAGGCACTTCATTAAGTAGCTCCCATAGAAATTACCAGAGAAAACATTAATTAACAGAGTCTATACAAGGTAGCATAGATAAGGCTGGAAAAACATATAACAAGTTAAAATTCTACTCTGTGCCAGTGAACAAGTCACATTTTTTTCGGCACTCTTAACTATATAATACATAGTTTGAATTTGCTTGAAGTCCTCTATTTTTGATATGCTGTATCATTTAAAGGGATATGAAAATTGTTCAATTTTCTCTTTCTTTTCATTGATATTAAGAATAAGTAAAGGAAAAAGTAATGGAACAGAAAGCTATATTTTCAAAAAGGCAGTGATTATTTTTCTGGATATGAGGCCAAAGAGTTGAATCCTGTGACTACTACCCCATTTGATAAACATAGTTCTTCCATGAATGGGCATCCATGATAGTTTCTCAAATGCTTGTCAGTCTAGCTTTATAGAAGCACCCATTCAGGGTGTGAGTTATTTCTGACCTACTAGAAATCTTCTACAATATTTATTTATTTATTTAGTTAGTTAGTTAGTTAGTTATTGAGTTCCAGAATTGACAAGAATAACTCACTCACGTCATTTCTTAAGCATCAATAGTATACTGCTGAGTCGGTTCAGCTATTGTTGTGGCTGGTCACCATGCAAGCTCACTTGAGATAGAATTGCCCAGAAAGCCACTTGGCCTGTGATGCCTTCAGTGAATCTCCTTCCCAATGACTTTTTTATGGAAATAATTTTCCCTCCTTTCCTTCCTTCTGGCTCTCTTCCCTCCTCTCCCTCTCTTTTCTATCGCAAATATGGGGATAAATTATATTATTGGCTTTGCAATTCTCCATAATAGATCTTTTAAAGGAGTAGGATGACTCCTATCTATTTTGTCTTTTGAGGTGGCACTGATGGAGGGTAGGGGCCGCGGTGCAGGACTCCTCTGGGGTGGTATTGGCTAAAGAACAACAGTTGCACATGCATGGCTATAAGACTTGAGGATGCTGTGTGGAGCAGGCCTGGCTTCAAGGTGAATCCAAGAGGGATACAGAACAGAATTTTCTTTCTGCTGAAGTTTTGAAGTCAAATCTCCAGATGGCAAAGGGAAGAATTGGGCAGATGAATAATAACAATAAATGTTTATGGCCATGCTAATAAAGCTGCATTCTGTCGGAGTGTACTTTATGTACCAGAAGGGTGTAGCTAAGATTCCAGGAATTCGAGAACACACAAAGAACTTCTCTCACTCACCGACTAATATGTGAAGATAAATCCTTTAATTCTGCAATTGGAGCTAAGGCACAGTTCAGAGATACTACTGGGAGAGGAAATAATGTTGGTTATTACAAATTATTCATAAGAAATGCGTTCTTAATGGCAAATTTTGATAAGAAGGGTGATATTGCAAGAGCATTTGGTTTGGGGACAGGAATTTAGAAAAAAGAATGAAGGACTAAAAAGTGGCATCAGAGACTTTGGTGAGTTGATGGAAATTCTTTTAAAAATTTTGTCTGTGCGGGGCACCTGGGTGGCTTAGTCAGTTGAGCGTCTGACTCTTGATTTTGGCCCAGGTCATGATCTCACAGTTTGTGAGATCAAGCCCCACGTTGGGCTCTGTGCTGACAGCTCGGGGCCTGCTTGGGATTCTCTCTCCCTCTCTCTCTGCCCCTCCCCTGCTCAAGCTTTCTCTCCCTCCCTCTCAAAACAAATACATAAACATTAAAAAAAAATAATAAATAAATAAATAAATAAATAAATAAAAATTTAGTCTGTGTGTAAAAGATTTTTACAAATAAAGTGTATGTACTTTCCACGCAGCACAACCACTACTCTAGTGTTTTACTAGGACATGATGAAGAGAGAGATGACTTATCTAGAATAACGACCTAGAGCGAATAGCAAACAAAATACCTGTTAAAAGAGTAATGACAACAGAATTGTACTACCAGTTATTGAAATGTACTCTAAAGCTACCAATTAAAACTTGTCGATACTGATTCCAGAATTGACACAGCAGTGAAGTAATTCATCGTTTAGACTGAAACCTTAGATATATAAAAATGTACTATATGATTAATGAAACATTAAATTATCCAAAGCGAAATGATTAGCTTATCCAGACCTGAGATAGTTAACCTATGAGAAATAATTTGAGAAGAAATCTGTTACAAAACATCAGTGAAACATAACAAGCATCCTCTCAAATGCATACCAGAGCTCCCCTGGAGGTGGAGGTGAGGGAAATCTCCAGGTGCTGAAAATAAAAGCAATGCTAACAAATGGAGAAGCAGAGAGGAACTGAAGTGGTAGGTTACCTGGATTGATTGCAGCCCTGGGAAAACAAGATGTTTGTTTTTTATAGCCACAGAAAGACAGGAGGTAAAGTGTTCAGATCACTCTCTGTGGGAGTTAAAAATGAGCATGTCATGTAAATCCAGGACTTTTGATAGTTACACCATCAGGAACAGAGTGGACTAGAAAAACTAATCTTTCAGCACAGAGGGATAACAAGAAAACTTGTTAGCTTTGTCTTGAGTTCTGGATGAGAAAATTTTCCACAGAGAGTGTATTATTACTGACCTGCTGTTATTCGGGTTTTCACTTCCTAACTAGCCTAAGAAGCCCTGGGCTCCAAACCTAACAAAATTGCCTATTTGCACACCCAGGTTCATAACAACACTATTCATAATAGCCAAGAGGTGGAAGCAAACCAAAATGACCATCAACCCATGAATGGATTAAAAAAAAAAAAACGTGGCACACACACCCAACCCCCCCCCCCCCACACACACTGGAATACTATTCAGTCTTAAAAAGGAAGGAAATTCTGATACATGTTCCAATATGGATGAACCTTGAAGGCATTATGCCAAGTGAAATAAATCAGTCACAAAAAGACAAATACCATATGATTCCACTGTATGAGTTATATAAGGAAGTCAAATTTACAGAAACAGAAAGTAAAATGATAGTTGCCAGTGGTGGAGGCTATGGGAAAAGGATAAGTATAGAGTTTCAGTTTTGCAAGATGGAAAATTTCTGGAGATCTGTTTCACAACAGTGTGAATATACCTACTGCTATTGACTTTCATGTTATGTATTTTTCACTATAATTAAAAGAATAATTAAAAATTGACACAGTTTGAGAGCAGCAGGGGTAACAGGGAAAATTTAATCCAAATATTTTTCTGGTAGAGTGTGCCCTGAACACAGACTGCTCAAGAATCGCATAAATCATGGATGAGCAGGAGCTCATTATTTATAATTGTATGAATCACAGGAAACAAGATATGATAAAGATTAAATAGAAACAACCAATAGCAGAATAGAATCAAATAGTTTCAAAATTTAAAGAATCAACATAAAAATCAAAAATAAAATAATGTTAAAACTGAAAAACAGTTTATGAGGTAGGAATGTTTAAGTGCCTGGTATGTAATAGAGGAAAAAAGATGATTTGAAAAACAAACCAATAAGAAGTTCTGGAAATGAAATATACTGCCATATTGATGTTTAAATTTAAAGAACTGAAACATTTATCTGAAGAAATTTTCAGAGAAAAAGCACAAAAACTCCAAGAAAGAAAAATGAAAAGCCATAGTTAGTGAAATAAAGACTAATATATATCCAATTAGAGCTCAGAACATGAGAGCAGAGAGAAATGGAACAAGATGACATTTGATAAGATAAATGAGATTTTTCAGAACTGATGAAAACAATGAATATTCTGATTCAAGAAGCACAACACAATTCACAGTTGAAATTACATCATAGTGTAATTTCAGAACACGAAAGACAGTGAAAAGATCTTAAGGCAGTTACAGAAGACAAATACCTAAAAGAAAAATTACGTTAACAGGAGAATTCTTGTTATTAATGGCAAAGGCCAGGAAACAGTAAAATTATATCTTTAGTTTGCTGAAAAAAAATGATCAAAGTATAGTTCTATTCCAAGCTAAACTATCATTTAAAATAGCAATAGAAAGACGTTTTCAGATAAATAAAACCTAAGATAGCTCACCACCAATAAAATGTTTACTGAAAGTACTCTAGATAATATACTTTTAGAAAGAAATTGAGTCCAGAAAAATCTAAAATGCAAGAAGAAATAGCAAAGAAAATGGTAATTTGTCAGTAAACCTACTTCCTCTACAAACCTCAGCCTTCCTCTTTACCTCCCTCTAGATACTTTTTTTATTTGATTGCTAGTGTGATCCTACTTTGATCAGGGAACATACATATATCACTTAATTTTTGAAATGTGTTGAAATGTGGTTTAGACAACCCAGAATATTGTCAGTTTTGTTTAATGGCCCATATGCAATTTAAAAGATCATATATTCTTTACTTGTTGAGTATAGGCTACCTATAGGTAAGTAAGATGAAACTCGTTTTGTTCAAATTTCTATTTCCTTCATTTTTTTTTTTTTGTCTTTGTATACTATCAGTTACTGAGAGAGGTAAATTAAAAACACCACACCAGACTTTTGATTCAGGGCAAATATCACAGGTCAATGGCAGGCAAATGTTCCTTCTAAAACCATGATAAAAAGCTGGATACATTGCAAAAAAAAAATCATTTAAGAGATTTTAGGAATCGACAAGAAGTAGATAACCTAAAATTCTAGAGATGAACAGCTCTTCCTTGGCAAGCTGGTAATCACTAGCTGTCTGCTTCCATGGCAGCTTGACAATTTTGAGTGTGAGCTGAGAATTAGGCTTGGGACAAACGGAGAGATTCTACTAGAGAAGAAAGAAATCAGAAGAGTTTTTGAATACCAAGCAGGGTTGGCATGACAAATTAGAAACTAGAGAAATCCCAATCATGAGGCCAGTTAATCTCACAGGACTTTGCTGAGTTTTGAGGCATTGCAGGAGACCAAGAGAGCTGTGCTAGAAAAGTAAAGTGTAGTCTACTGAATTTTTCAGTGCTGAGGAGACAAAAATCCTTCTGAAGGAAGGAGGTCTGCAGGAAACATCTGAGTGGTATGTTCCTAGGACATTTTGAATGTATGTGAAGCCAGAGACTAAATTGCTAAGCTGAAAACCTTTGAAAGGAAGAAATTTTGTAAGGTAAAGGAGACAAATACCATTAAGGTCTCAGTAAAAAGCATGCACAGGTCATATCCATGGAAGTAGTAGGTCAGGAAGTCCTTTTGAATTTTCCTCAATTCTCAGAAAGCAGACACAAAACAAAATCAACAAGGTCAGAAATTTGTACTTTGAAAATACTTCCAGCAAGACTAATTTAGAGGAAAAATAGAAAGCACAAATTAATAATATTGGGAATGAAAAATGAAACATCACTAATGATCTATAAGACATTAAAAAGAAAATAAGAGACTATTATAAATGATTTTATGATGATAAATTTAACAGCTCAAATTGAATAGACTAATTGAAAAATAAGGAGAAATATAATTCTTAATAGTCCAATATCTGTTAAGGGAATTGAATCCTTAATTAAAAACATAAAAGGAAGTAATAATACCAACAGATTCTTACAGTATACAAATTCTTTCAGAGAATAGAGAAAGACAATACTTTTGAATTCTTTTTATAAGGCCAGCATAACTCTGATCCCAAAACATTGCAAGGACATTTCAAGAAGAGAGATTACAGGCCAATGTTTCTCATGAGTATAAAATTCCTAAACAAAATGTTAATAAATAATAGTGAATCTTATGATATATAAAATGTGATACATATATAATATATTGAGTTTTTTTTTCATAAATACAAGACTGTTTAATATTTAACAACCAATCAGTACAATTCACCACATTAACAAAAAAAGAGGCAAAAAATATTCTTTCAAAGGAAAAATAGTTTTTTAATAAAATTCAGTACTCATTCATGATTTTTGAAAATCACAAACTAAGAATGAAAGAGATCTTCCTAAATCTATAAATTTTGTTTATAAAAAATTAAGTTAGCATCATTTACATGGTGAAATAGTAAACATTTTTCCTTTGAGATTAGATGGGAAAAAGATGCTCTCTGTCACATCTTCTATTCAGTATCATGCTAAAAATGTTAGTACAATAAGGCAAGAGAAAGAAAATGAAATAAAAGTATGAATATTGGAGGGGTGCCTGGATGGCTTGCTTGGTTGAGCTCTTGATTTCGACTCAGGTCATGATCTCATGGTTCATGAGATCAAGCCTCATGTAGGGCTCTGTGCTGACAGCATAGAACCCGCTTGGGATTCTCTCCTCTCTCTCTGACCCTTACCCAATCACGCACCTCTCTCTCTCTCTCTCTCAAAATAAATAAGTAAAGATTGTAAAAACTATGAAGATTGGAGCATATGAAGTAAAGCAGTCTTTATTGGTAAATGATATAATTGTGCATGTAAAACAAAAAACAAAACAATTAGAAACTATTAGAATAACAAGTATACTTACTGAATATAATGTCAATAAACAAAAATAAATTGTATTTCTACTTGATAGCAATCAATAATTTAAAAATGAAACTAATATTACACTACGTTAACTAACTGGAATTTAAATAATAATGTGAAAAAAATGAAATAAAAATCTGTCACTCACAATAGTGTTAAATGCACCAAATACTCAGAGATAATTTTAAGGAAATATGTACAAAAAACACAAAGTTCTACCAAGAGACTTTAAAGGGGATATAAATTAATGGAGAGATATATCATGGATCAGAAGACTCAATATTGTTAAAACGTCAATTCCATACAAAGAACCTTGAGTGGCCAAGACAATCCTGAAAAAGAACAAAGTTGAAGTACTTCAAACTATCAAATATTAAAACTTCTATGGAGCTAATGTAATTGATATTGACCAAGGATAGGCAATGAAAAGAATAAAAGATCCAGAAACAGATCCATACATACAAGGTCATCTGATATTTTACCGAGTTAGCACTATAAAAAGAAAAAGGATTTCTTTTCAATAAATGATGCTGAGTCAATTAGCTATCCAAGCAGAGAAAACTGAATTCTGATTCTTACCTCATACTATTATTTATAAACATTTCTTTGAGGTAGATCATAGACTTAAGTGTGAAAGGTGAGGCAGAAATCTTCTAGACAAAAATAACAGACAATATTAATGATTAAAGTTTTAAAATATGTTAGCAGAGTCTTTGACACTCCTTACTGTAAAAGGTAGAGTCTAATTCCCCTCCTTTCCAATGTGGGCCAGACCTACTGACCACCTTCTAATGAACAGCATGTGTTGGAGAGGACACTGCATGACTTTCACAGCAAGATTAAAAAAAAAAAAATCAAAGTAACAACTTCCTTCCAATTCTCCTTGTCTCTTGGGTTATACACTTCTGCATACTGGAGCCACTGTCAGAATGCTGGCCACCCTGAGGCTTTCCTGCTGGAGAGACCATGTAGAGAGACCACATAGAAATAGGGGGGAAGAGCCTCCCTGAAGAGCCCCACTGCTCCAGCCCCGATCTGTCCTAGTCCTACCATCTGTGTTAGTTTTCTGTGGCTGCTGTAACAAATTGCCACAAACTTGGCGGCTCAAAGCAATACATATTTATTTTCTAATGGATCTGGAGGTCAGAAGTCTGAAATCAGTCACGGGGGTGTGGGGGGCAAAATCAGGCTTTAGGGCTACAGCTTCCTCTGGAGACTGTAGACAAGAACACATTTCCATGCCTTTTCCAGCTTGTAGAACTGCATTCTTTGGCATGTGTCCCTTACTCTATCTTAAGATCCAGCAGCATAGTGCCCAGCTTTAGTGGTCACATTGCTTTCTTCTATGCCAAGTCCCCTTCTACTTCCCTTTTTTTTATAGACACTTGTATTTGCATTTAGAGCCCAATAAGATAATCCAGGATAATCTCCTCATTTTAAGAAACTTATTTCTTCATGACTCCAAAGTCTCTTTTGCGTTATAGGTAACATTCACAGTGACTAGGGACTAGGACCTACATATCGTTGGGGGCCATTACTCGGCCTATGACACCATTGCAGATGAGAGAGATGTGTGAGTGAAGAAGCCTTGGGAAAATACCCTACTCTGGTCACTTCCCATCGGGAACCTCTTGAGAGACCTGAGCCATGACTGCATGGCTGTCACTAAATTCCTGACCCACAGAAACCATAAGAAGTTGTTCTATGCTACTAAATTTTGGTGCTCCTTGATGAAATTTTCCTCGGCAAAATGAAGAAAATAGGGAAAGTACAAATGAGCTGGGCACAAAGCTAAAATTATTCCTTTTCAAATATTTTACTTTGTTCTTAGACTATATTCTTTCTATTCTTTTGGTGCAAATATACTCAATTAGGAAATTATATTAAAAGTACATGATGGCCCATGATTTTTTGAAAATGCAAAATTCATAATCTTTGTCAGTTTCACATTAAAAAATTTTTCACTTTGAGATTTAGAAGCAGGGAGCTCCTGGCTGTAGGATAACATCTGACTTCACTGGTCTGCACACAAAGCTCCCCACATGCTTCTGGGACTGTTTCTTGGGCTTCTTCTGCTGTAAGTCTCCAGTTTCTGCCTAATATTTCTACTGATTTTCTCACGTACAATACACTGTTTCACTACAAGATGCCTCTGTGTGCCATTCTTCTGCCTGAAATTCACTTCCCCTTCTCTTCTTTTATTGCACCATTTCAGCTCAACCTTGAAAACTCCCTTTGAAGGAAACGTTCCCCCCCCCTCTTTTTTTCACTCTGTACTTAATCTGTATCTTAACATTGAAAGCTTTGTTAAAATGATCTTTCTGAACGTATACCTCAGCTACTAGACAGTAACATCCTCGACACGTTTTTTAAAAATCCTTATACTCCTAAAAATTCACAGAAGATATGGAGAGAACAGGTGCTCAAGGAATGTTTGTCAGAGTATGGGTATGTTTTGAAATACAAATAGAAATCTTAGGTCTGGTAAATGTCTCCATCTGGTGTAGATTGCGGTCTGACACTCTAATCCCCTTTGTACCGATAGGATGTGTTCTAAGCACTTTTTTTTTGCCTCTTTATTTTTACTAATGTATTTTTCCAGTTTTATTAAGATATAATTGAATACAGCACTGTATAAATTTAAGGTATAGACCGTAATGGTTTGACTTACATATGTTGTGAAGTAGTTACCACAATTAGTTAACATCTATCATCTCATATAGTTAACAAAAAAAGAGAAAGAAAAAAAAAGCCATGTATTTCCTTGTGATGTGAACTCGTAAGATCTACTCTCTTAACAGCTTTCAAATATGCTACATAGCAGTGTTAACTGTAGCCACCAGGTACATTATATCCCTAGTGCTGATTTATCTTTTGACTGGAAGTTTGTACCTTGTGAACACCTTCCTCCAAGTCCTTCCCCACTCCCCACCCCCACCACTCCCCATCTCCAACTCTGGTGACCCCACATCTGAGCTCTTTCTCTTTGGGTTTTAACCACTTTTTTTTGTTTTGTTTTTGTTTTGTTTTGTTGTTTTTGTTTTGTTTTGTTTTGTTTTTTTAGATGGCTTTATATTTCTGAAAAGATTTTCTTTGATGAGTTCAATCTCCTTCCCTTAACTTCCACCACAAGTCCTAGTTCTGCCGTCTGGAGATACAGTCTGTGTCCTCTCCTACATAATAGTGTGTCACAGCCATAAAGCCAGTTAGCAGGTGTCCACTTAGTCTGCTGACCTGCAAGCTAAATGTACTGCACTTGTCCATTTCTTGTTGACGTCCTTTCTCCGCCTTCCACAGCCAGCTCACTATCTGTATCGCCAGTAACAGAAAACATGACAAAAGTGGCTTAAACAAGATACTGCTTAGTTTCTGCACGTGAAAAACTCAAGAGGTCTGCAATCGCAGCAATGCCACCAGAGACCCAGGCTCCTCTAGTCATCCTTAGCACATGGCTTTTGTCCTTGTTGACACTGTCACATGATTACGACGTGGCTGCTGGCCTTCAGGACAGCATCTCTGTTCCAAACTAGAAGACAAAGGGCAAAAAGCAAAAGGAATGTGGGTGTGAAATATGTGCTCCTTACAGGATGTTCTCAGGAGGATGTAGCTTCACAAACATCTGATTGACCATAACTATATCACATAGTTGCAAGGAATGCTGGGAAACAGTAATTTTGCCGGACACCTTATCTCTTTGAAAAAAATTGTATGGGAGAAAAGGAGAATAAATATTAATAGTGATAGGCAACTACTAGTGTGTGGTGTGTGTTAATTAATACAACTTTGCTAATGACCTTCTTAAAAGAAAGGTCCCTAGGTCTGACAATATGTCCTGAATGTTGTGCCCAGCAGATTACTGAATGCCCAGAACCTCTCTCTGTATGTATACATTTATTAAGATAGCTGAAGACTGGCCCTATTTTGTAAGGTGCCACATCACTATTATATGTTTATATCATTTTTACAAAGAACTAAAAAATACAGTTATTTCTCTCATTCTGCTATTCAGCCTGGTCTCCACTAAAACTTTGTAGTTGCGATTCTGAAATCCAGTGAAATCCATTGTACTCCAGCAGATTTTATGATGCATATCCTGGTCCATGATTTAAATATGCTGAAAACCTTTTTGAAGCTTAATTTCGTCATCTATTGCATGCACTATCTCTCCAAAATTTGCATCATCAGCAAATTTAATAAGCGTTTTTTTTTAAAAAATAATTTTGTGAGGGAGACATACATAGAAACCCATAATTAGGTTGAAATAGTTAATCTGCTACTAAGTATATTAGTAAATATATGTATATGGTATAAGAGGAACTTGGAAGAACATGCATCTGCCTGGGATTCTGGGAGGTTAAACCACTGATGATACTAATTTTGAACATTAAAGATGAGGTGAATTTTGCCTGAGACACCACATTTAAATAAGTATTCCTAAAAGAAGAGATACAATAAAAAGAGGCTTGGGGCGCCTGGCAGGTTCAGTTGGTTAAACGTTAGACTCTTGATTTTGGCTCAGGTCATGATCTCACAGTTTGTGAGTTTGCGAGCTCTGCGCTGACAGTGAGGAGCCTACTTGGGATTCTCTGTCTCCCTCTCTCTCTGCCCCTCCCTACTCTGTGTCTCTCTCAAAAATAAATAAATAAATAACTTAAAAAAAGAAAGAAAAGGCCCAAGGGTGTGACAGACTGAAATTACAAATGCCATGATCTGGCACAGCAGGGGCATGGAAAGGAAGTAGGAGATGAGGCAAGAAAATAACCTAAGTTTATCCAGGAAGTTTGAACTTTACTTTGGATTGATGTTCCTCAGAGACAGGCTTTAGACTAGGTATACATTTTGGAAAGATTCTTCCATACCTGTCTTTTAAATTTACAGGTGCATTTTTGTTGCCAACAATGGTCGAGTAGACACTATAAGAGACTAGATTATTCAAGTCCTTTCTTCATCTGTACCATGTGATCCTATTTTCCTTCAGATGTGATGACCATATGTCTCATTTTCTAAGATTCTGAATATGAAATCATCTATCTTGTGACTGCTCAAATTATTCTCAGACTTGTCAGTCCATGTGTTCTGATTTGTGTTCCAGAAAACCTAGGCCTCCTGGGTGGCTCAGTCAGTTAGGCGTCCGACTTCAGCTCAGGTCATGATCTCACGGTTCGTGGGTTCGAGCCCTGCGTCGGACTCTGTGCTCGGACTCCAGAGCCTGCTTCGGACTCTGTGTCTCCCTCTCTGTCTCCTCCTTCCCAGCTCACGCTCTGTCTCTGTCTCTCTCTCAAAAATGAGTAAACATTAAGAAAAAAATTAAAAAAAAAAAGAAAAGAAAACCTAACCGGTGGTCCTCTGATCACATACTTCCCCTCCTATGGGACATGCTCTGATGGTCTTCAGCTCCTTCAGCATGTTCTATCTGGTGTATCAGGGGAGATATCAGATCTGCAATATGAATTAGCCCAAGAACACCATGCTTGCCATTCTATTTAATGACAATGAGAAATGCCAGTAATGAAAGGGGTAAGCAATAGCACAGTCTGTAAGCTTGTATTTTAGCCTGTGTACAAGAAGCTCACAACCTTAATTTTCACAGCAACATAAATATTATGACTATAATTAACCATGAATATTTGATGAATTTGGAGAGCATTATCTACACTTGCTTAATATCACTGGATGTCATTCTAAATTTTGGATGCTTTTTAAGTATGGAAATGCTCTCTGTGTGCTGCCAAGTTTCTAAACAAATGCCTGGTGGAAAATTACACCTTAGCCAGAACAATAACCCAAGTAAATAGGTAATAATGGATATGTATTTTGCACATTAGCTTGACACACGGCATTAAAATGTCCCAGGACATTAAAGACTGAGTTTTTATAAAGACAATTAAAATAGACATAACGGCCATGCTTCATTCGAGGGATTGATGCATTGCAGAGAAGTATTTTTCTCACATGAAAAAGAAAATGGTGCCTTGCTAAAATGCCAGGCTTTTTCAAGTTGGAAGGGGTGGGAGCATCTCTGAGAGACACAAATTTCCAGGTGGCATTTGAATGCTTAAAGGTGATCTGGAGTCCAAACCCTAGTGGTCCACTAGGGCGATCTATAGCCCTAATGCCTTTGTCAAGAAACAAAAAGTGTGCTTACTGGATATTTGTTCCTAACTTTTATTTATTAGAAAAGTTTTTTCTTTTTGAAACGTGCATTATTTTTTTATTTTACAGTAAAGCCATATAAGTTATAGTAAAAAGGGGGCTTCTGAACAAGGTATTTTAAATATAAAGGCAGAGTACAGCCAGGGATCACTAAACAGGTGTTTTTGGTCCTCAGAGGCCTCATAGTGTAAGGCATTAAGACTCCTAAGCCTGTTGCATGGGGCTTTGTACTTCTGAAGATTGGTAGGCATTGGTTGATGTGGTATCTTAAAGATGGCTGCAGATTATCTGCCATCTTCCTTCCTTCCTTCCTTCCTTCCTTCCTTCCTTCCTTCCTTTATTTATAAATGTTTATTTATTTAGAGAGAGAGAGAGAGGGAAAGGATGCATGTGAGAGTGGGAAAGGGGCAGAGAGAGAGGGGAGAGAGAATCCCAAGCAGGTGGAGCCCGACAGGGGTCTGGATCTCAGGAACCATGAGATCATGACCTGAGCTGAAATCCAGAGTCGGATGCTTAATCGACTGAGCCACCCCGGCACCCACTTCCATTATTATTCATTAGCTCCCATTGAGAGGTGGAGTCTAATTCTTGCTCTCAGAATCTAGACTAACTTGCTTGATCAATGAATATGGAAGAAGTGATACTGTAGTTCTGAGGCTAGCACCTAAGAGGACTGGCAGCTTCCAACTTGCCTTCTGAGAGCTGTAAGCTACTATGAAGGAAGGCAGGTGATGCAGAAGCCAGCTTTCTGGGAGGAAGTGCTAGCCACATGGAGTAGCACACGTAAGTGCTCTTGTGGACACGTACACTTGCAGCAACAGCCAGAATCAAGTGCCAGACATGTGAATGTCCCATGCAGGTGATTCAGCCCCAGCCACCATCTGATGGAAAGGACATGAAGTACACAAGCAAAACTGCCCAGCTGAATCCCATCTTCCCACAGAACAATGAGAAAAAATAATAATTGTTCACACCATTAATAATTGTTTACATGAAATTAAGTGTTTACACCATTAGCTTTTGGAGTAATTTGTAATGCAACTATAGATATAGGTCAGGAAGGGCGATGGAAATGTGAGTGCCATGAATTAGAAAGCTTTTTGCCTCCTCTTTTCCTGCTTCCCTTCCATCCTTCAGCCAGAGGTGAGTTGGAATACCTTTAGCCCTGGTAGGGGGCAGAGAAGCATCTTCAGATAAAAACGTGTTAGAGTAGAGGGTATAGGGCCACTGATACCCACTGCTACCTTTAGCGTGTGCTACATAGTATTCTGTTTAAGATCATGGGCTCTGGAGTCAGATCTGCTTTTGTTCAAAACCCAGCCCAAACCCCTACCAACTGTGGAGCCCTAGTCAACTTCTCTCATCTTCTGGTGCCTCGTTTTCCCCATCTAAACCACAAAGGGAATTATGGATGTAAAGCTCTTTAGAATAATGCTGACATGTAGGAAGAGGTCAATAAATATTCATTGTTGTTATTGTTTCTGTGATGCTGGTAGTGGTGAGGCTCTCAAAGATACTCTGACACTCGTAATTTGCCTGGCGTTTCTTTTAATATCAGGTTCTGTTTTTTTGTGAATCAATTAACAAACAATTCATGGTATTCCATGGCCTTCAATATGATTTTATCAATGTTTTTTTAGAGTTTTATAAAAATTTTTAAATGTGGTATTTGAATATTTTATGTAGCTTGTTATTGTTATTTTCTAGAAGCGATTAAACGTCAGAAGAATACACATGGTAATGCATTAGAAATTTTAACTGACCTCCCCTGAATTAATTAATGGGGTTAATCATCATTCTCCATGCAGTCTGGGGATTGTCCTGACTCATGCTCATGATACATTGAAAGCTCAGGGCTGGGGCTGCCTCCTGTATGCTGTCCGTAGCCCTTCATCAGTTGTTTCCTGTGCAGCCTCATCCACCAAAGCCCCCAAATTTCTCTCATGTAATAGTCAAAGGAATAAGTTAAGTTAGAGTTAACTAAGTTCTAACTAAACTCAGAACTTGTAGCTTGGAAACCAAGCAAGAATTCTTGGCCAGTTTGGAATTTAATCCCACCTCTCAGCTTTGGGGGTAGATCCTGATGAAGTCAGCAGTAAGTAATGCTAAGTCAGTACCTGAAGAATGCTTCCCAGGGGAGTGTGTGTGTGTGTGTGTGTGTGTGTATTTGTGCGCGCATGCGCTTGAAAAGGGAGGAGAGAAAGAGTGAGAGCCACAGATGTGATGAGATGATGTGTTCCCAGGCTCTGCCTCTTGCTGTCCTACTCTGCCCTTTTTGTGTGGGAGGGCACAGGGACAGGGGAGTGGCCTGGGGCTCAGCAATCAAGATGGGAGAGAACCAGAGCCCTCAAGGTGAGGAAAGGGGATAGAAACAGAGAGAGGAAAACACAAGGATGAAATGTCTTCCTGTGTTTCCCTGCATTAGGGGAAAACAATGGCTACTGGCCAATAAAAAGTTCCCTAACAGCACACTTAGCATAATAGAGCACAAATCACTGGCCCCATTTTTCTTTCTTTCAGCCTCCGTCAGCAAAATTGTTTGGGTTGAGGTGCACATGAGAAATAGTCCAAAGGTTTGCTTGCCTGAGCCCTCTCAGGACGCCCTGGCCGCTCACATGTATTCCTGATGTTTCCCAGGAGGCCAATGATTTGCACAACACACCCTTCCCCAGATCCCAAAGCCAAACATTGACATATTCCAGCCATCATTTCACATTGCTTTTCTCCACGAAGCTTTCTTTGTGCACTGAACTCGAAGAATCGCTCTGAGTGCCCTCAGATAAACTTACGCTACTCATCTCTCTCAGTTTAAGATGTGTGCCGTGGAACGGAAGTGTTTGCTAATGCTTAGCATGACACAAAAGCTGTTTCTGCATTTTGCCATCATACATTTCTCCCGTCCTTAGCTCAGCATCTCTGTGCTGCGGGGAGAGGTGCCACACAATACGCAGATGGAGCAGGAACGGAGGAAGATTTCTCTGGGGCTCAAAACTCATGCTGCCATATGCTGTCCTCTCTCCTTCTGAATTCTGTCAAGCACACTGGCCACTGGCTGGCACAGAGTGACAAAGATGGAGAGAGTTTAATCAGTTGAAAGTCTTCAATTTAGAGCCAATTCAATAACCTCTTTAAGTTAAAAAAGAGACAAGCGTCAATTTAAGTTATTTATTTGGGGAAAAAAATCCTCCTTCTCTCCCCTGTAAATTAATTTTTCCAGGAATTCTGTGTGATCCCAGTAAGGTGAACACTTTGAATTAGCCTGTTTTATGTAATACAAAAATGATTTTAAAACACCCATAGACTAAGATATAGTTTTACTACCTGTCAGTCTTCTTTTTCTTGAACGTCCCAGCGAGCACTAACATTTTTTATGTGTCTCTGCACAACTTAAATTATAGGCCTGCTTATTTTTTATCTGAAACATAAATAAAATTTATTATCACCAGAGCAGTAGTGAACCCAAGCTTTTTATACTATCATTCCTTTACAGAGTCAAAGAAATTTTGTTCTTATACTTTCTTGTAGCTTTTCAAAACCTTTAATATCAGCTTTAGTCTTTTGTTCCTTCTTTACTTGCTCCTATATATTTTTTCAGTTTGTGTTAAAATATAATAAAATGGCCCAAATTATTTTAATTCAATGTCCTGCCTTTCCTTTGATACTTTATTCCAGATGAATTACATTGATAAATTTTAAGAGATTGACTTTTATTTTAGAGAGAGAGAGAGAGAGAGAGAGAGAGAGAGAGAAAAGAGAGCAGGGGAGGGCGGGGGGGGGGGAGAGAGAGGGGGGAAGAAAGAGAGAAAGAGAGAGAGAGAGAGAGAGAGAGAGAGAGAGAATATTAAGCAGGCTTCATGCCCAGTGCAGAGCCCAACACGGGGCTCGATCTCACAACCATGAGATCATGACCTGAGCTGAAATCAGGAGTCAGATGCTCAACTGACTGAGACACTCAGGTGCTCCAAGAGATTGCCTTTTAAGTTTCAAATGGGACCCCACTCTTGTCAAGTTACTGTTGTTAAAATGGTAAAAGACTTTTCCAGAAAAGAGAGATTAATCAAAGTAACCTGTAGCAGGTGTCTTACTTCAGCTGTAGGATTGTTAAGTGAGTTCACTCCTACAATCATGGCAGTAGCCATTTTGGCCAAGGATAGTGACTAGTCCCACTGAGTAAAAGGGTCTCCAAGGGGCATTTTGTGGGAAAAGGCTGTTATTCTTCACAGTGCCTACTTGAAAAGATAAGTGAGGTATCCCTCATGATCTTACTTTATAGTGTCTAAAAAAATTATCTGAAGCTTAGAATTTGACAAAAGGAATTACTGGATTTGGGGGGGGGTTAGTTTTCTAGTATTTTCTAACTCTTAGGGATGGGATTAACTGGTAGATTTTTGTCCAACAGTGTTGCAGATAATTTCATTTTTCCATTGAACCCAGCGCTAATCTTATCCTAGCTTTGCCAACGCTCTTTGGAATGAGTTTTATATCTTATTGTTTCCCTCCTCCTTAGTAAGTTCAATAGAATATTTGGCGCATGCTCATTGATATCTGTACGAAAGTCACAATTTCACCTTTGTGAAATTTTAATAATGATTTCATCCCATTATGGACCCAACATCCATCAATTTATTTTGGCATTTCCCAAACTTATTTATGTTTCTTTGTTGTATCGCTGCTTGTCTCCTTAAAGTTAAAAAAAAATGCTCCCAAATTCTGTGTTTCTGACAGTGCCCTATGGAATCCATATTATATGCCATACCAGACTCAATCTTTAATGTTAGAAAAGTCCTAAATGTTTTTAGTTTGACACTATTAGGAACTACCTCTTTCTTCTAACTAATTTTCTCTGGGCCTTTCCTGGTTTTGATATGTCTTTCTGGAAATTAGGTGAAGAGAAGTTTTTTCTGGGCATAGCCAAGAGCAAAATTATTAGAGAGGGAAAAAAATGGAAGAATTGTGTTGTACTAGGTGCTTTGACACACTTACTTTGATCTAATCTTCATGGTACTCTGGTGAATTGTATGTGTCATTATTTACAGATGAAGTAACTGAGACTGAAGTCTGTCCATCTGGTGAGTGGCAGATTCTAGATCCTATCCTATTTCTGTCCTAAGCCCATGTACTTTCTATTATCCGATATCACTTAAACCAGTTCTCCATTCTTGTTGCAGTCAACCTCCTGTGGGTACAATAAAATGATGTGTACATGTGCAGAATGAGCAACGTACTGAATATCATGACCTGGTGCCCAAATCACATAAGGTGCAGGATTATATTTTCAAGATGGACAAGCTTTGAAAAACAGCAATCTTTGCCTTTTCCTTTTTCTTGTTCTCACTTTGACACACTTGAACCCGTACATAGCTTTCATGGTCACATACATGGGCTGAAGTGTTGTTACAATTGGAAGAACCCATACTGTGATAAACACTGGGCATTGTTAGATGTAGAAAAAATTGAGACCCCCATGGTCCCAACAAATAAGTTGGCTTGTACATGGGCTAGGTATTGAGAAAGAGGAGGGAAGTGGCCAGGTTTGTTAAATATAGCAAGGTGTGTGAAGCAGAGACCAAAAGTAGCACCATCTGGAGCCATCGTTCACCTGTGTTCCTTACTTGCCGATCTGCTTGGGTATTTTGTGATATTTTAATTTCCTTTTTGTTTCTCTTTTATGGGAAGCCATCCTGACTTGCCAAAAGAACCCCTGCAGGCTTCAATGGTGATGCATTAATTTGGTTACTTCAGCACCACCCATAATAAAAGAGCTCACCCTACTCTCCCTCTGTTCTATCCAAATGGAATCGTTAAAATCGTGGAACTAGCAAAAAGAAATAATTGAATTAAAGAATGTAAAGAATGCACAACTTCATTTAATATACTTAATTAACTGTGTTTTTAAAGAATTCAAATGAAATTCTAAAATGAAGTGTCCTTTAAAGCTCACATTTTTGCCTCTCAATTTTATTTTCTGGGTTAAAAATAAAAAAACCCAACTTTTGTGCTGAGGACAATAAAGTGGAGATAAGGCGCAAATTTCCTTCTTTCAGGGAATGTGAATGGATGAAGATATGTTTCTAATTTTCAGAACAAATGTGCTTCTTTTCCAAGACTCTTAGTCGTTACAAACCTTGCAACTTTGCTTAGAGAAGATATTCAAGGCAAAATATTTCTATGAGATTCATGGAAGAGAAAAATGATGAATCATCTCAATTCTAATGTGGAAATGATTTTTCTGTAGCTTTACTTGTACTGTGAAGAGAGCTCTACACCTGCTGCACACTATATTTTATCTTGAGTTTAAGAGAATAGAAAAGATGCTGCTATTTCTTCCTCAAAATAGTACTTTTGCATCCACAGTCCCCTCCCTAACAGAATTTCAGCCCAGCCTGAAATGAAGGTCACATCAAGTACCAAAGATATTTCAGTTCTGAGATGGATAATCACAGCAGCTATTCCAGTCATGAAAAAGTTTTGCATGAAGTCATTTACTTGTGTCTTGTACTAGAGAGGAAACCTAATAGTTGTCATTGCTACTGGAGATATTTTATTGCTGTCTTAAGAGGATTACTATCATAAGGGCATTGCAGTCTTAAAATCTTCAGCTATTTAATAAGAATTTAATGATGTTAAATTACTTAACACCAAGAAAAAATAAGACTCCTTGCCAAAGACACGGGAATTATTTGATCTAGATACTGACAACTGGGTAAGAATCTAAAGTCTATAACTGGAACACAGTCCATGTGGAGCTATTGACCATGATTCCTTTGTTTTCATATAGATTCATTCACCCAGGTTACCAGTACAATCAAATCCTGGCTTCATTTAATTAATATTTGAAGACATTTGTTAAACATCTACCCCATCCAAGAGGTATGTCTCAGTACAAGAAGAGCTCTAGTCAGCATCCTCGCTGTGGCGCAGCGGGATCAAGGTGTCTGATGTGGCTAAATTTTATCTACAACCTTCTCACTTGCTCTGTTGCATTCACATGATTCCTGTCTTTAAATACACCAAGACTTTTCCCACTTTAGAATACTCATACACTCTTCTCAGTCTTCATGTGGCTGACATCATATCATTTAAGATTCAGCTTACGACATTTCCCCATTTCTTACATTGGCTAATGTACTAGACTCCCACCCACATTTGTAGTCATCTTTGCTTCCTTTCCTCTGTTTTATCTTCCTCTTATGAGTTGCCACTATTTAAAATAGTCTAGTTTACTTAGTTACTCAATTGTGTATCGTTTGTTTCTAAACCAGGGCGAAGGTTCTGGAAAGGAGGGATCGTACCTATCTTGTTCCTTCACTACAGCGTTTAGGACGATGTCTCATTCAGAGTGCACCCTCAAAAAACATAGAAAGATATAGTTGAGCGTTTATAAGTTTAAATTTTTTTTAATGTTTATTTATTTTTGAGAGAGCGAGGGAGACACAGAATCTGAAACAGGCTCCAGGCTCTGAGCTGTCAGCATAGAGCCCGACGAGGAACTCAAACTCACAGGCCTCAAGATCATGACCTGAGCCAGAGTTGGCCGCTTAACCAACTCAACCACCCAAGCGCCCCAAGAGTTTTTAAGCTTACAGCAAGAGGGACAGAAACATACATTTATTTTACAAAGTAGAAAGTTGAAACTCTTGCAAGGGGGTTGAAATGCAAATGGGAGTTCCTAGGAAGGCAGGTATCTTCACCAAAATAAAAGATGGTAGCATTTCAACAGTGTTATGAAATGGGTATATTTTTATAGAGAGAGAGGAGGGAAGGATGGTCTAAGTGCTTTTAGGTAAGTTTCAGTATCAGATAAACCAAGATTTGAGGAAAGCGGTGAGCAATCCAGGGAAGAGAAGATACGTGAGTTTTACTTTAAAAGTAAAGTAAGTGACTTCACATGGAATCAGAGATGTCTTACGGCCTAGCTCCAACATTCGACATCTGGGTTACTGTTGTGGGCTGCATTCCCTCCTCCTCAAATTCATATGTTGAAGCCCTAAACCTCAATTCATCAGATTGTGACTGTATTTGGAGATAGGGTCTTTAAAGAGGTGATCAAGTTCAACTGGGGTCATTAGAGTGGACCTTAATACACTCTGTCTGGTTTCTACTAAGAAGAGGAGATTAGAATACAGAGAGACACTAGACATCACAAGTGCAGAAGAAAGACCATGTGAGAATCCAGAGAGAAGGTAGGGAGAGAGGCCTCAGGAGGAATCAAACCCACTGACACCTTGATCTGGAACTTCCAGCCTCCAGAACTTTGAAAATATTATTTTCTGTTGGTTAAGCCACCCAGTCTGTGTTATTTTATTATGGTGACTCTAGCAAACTAATACATTTATCTTGAGAATTTCAACCTCTCTATGTGTGTTTTCTTGTCCAAGAAATGTTGATAATACCACAGAGATATTAAAAGAATCAAGTGAGGGGCGCCTGGGTGGCGCAGTCGGTTAAGCATCCGACTTCAGCCAGGTCACGATCTCGCGGTCTGCGAGTTCGAGCCCCGCGTCAGGCTCTGGGCTGATGGCTCAGAGCCTGGAGCCTGTTTCTGATTCTGTGTCTCCCTCTCTCTCTGCCCCTCCCCCGTTCATGCTCTGTCTCTCTCTGTCCCAAAAATAAATAAACGTTGAAAAAAAATTAAAAAAAAAAAAAGAATCAAGTGAGATGAATTTATTAAAGGTCTTTTTAAACCAGAATAAACTTAGAGCTAGAAGATATGTTTAAAATAGTCACAATGAGTGATGTTAGCTTCTCTTGCCTTTCTCTTGATTTTAACAGTAAGAACTATGAAGTTAGTCTGGTTTAATACATTTGTAACAAAGTTGACAACTTCAAGAGCTTTCCTTGGAAAGAAACATCATATCTATATTAGAGAAAGGGCTGGAGGAAGTGGTCAGGATGGAAGTCAGAAGGAAAAGCAAACTCTTCGGTCCGTGCTAATCTTTGTGTCTGCTCTAAAGTCTTCCCTGTGAGTACCCACCCACCCCAGACACAGGCGTATGCTGATGATATGGTATTGCACACCACCCTGTCCCTCTCACTAGTCTGTGAGGTTCTTATGGATTCGCTCTCCATTCAAATCTCCAGCATCCATGCCTGGTACGAGGCTGGCAGTCAGTCCATGGTGGAATGAGTGTTACTGAAATACGTGCTATGCCTTCTCTAACAACGTCTTATTGCAAGAGGGAGTATATTGTAGTGGGAGGATTGGAGTCAAACTCACACCTGAGTTTGAAGCCAGGACTCAACTCTTCCAGCTTTGTGACCTTGTATATTTGCAGATCCTGTTGGAGATCTGGTTCTTTCCCTTGGCCATTTGAGGCGACACTAACCACCTCATCATTGGTTTTCAGCCACCTCATCGTTTACTTTTGGTGAAATAATACATGTAAAGTACCTAGTACAGTCCTCATATCTAGATGATGTTGAATATTTTATTATTGTTGTTTTTGTATTGTGTCTGTCTACTGTCTTTGCACGAATGTGTCTGTTTTCCAAGGGCAAGGTCCATGTTGTTTTATTTTATCCATTTTGTACCATGTGAAACCAGCACTTTTCATTGATTAGTTGATCTTTTTATCCAGCAAGATAGTAATGAGGACTACTGAGAGCTCATTTCTTTCTGTAAAAATAAATCCACAGGTAACCAGGAGACTAGAGCCTGTTCGGTAAGAAAGCTTTCCTTGATCAAAAACACTTATCAGATTTATAATGGTGACCCATGTTTCTGCTTTCCTTTATGGTTCTTTGATTCTTTATATATAATTTGAGTGAACTAAACGAGACAGCCAGATCACAGTGAATTTTGCTTAATTGCATGCAACCTTTTCACTTATACATTTTCCTCTGTTGAGACAATCCAGAAGCTACCCCGGGGTAGTTATTTGCTTATTCCTCTAATTAAGCAAAGCTGTCTATAGCCTAGAATTCTGGTCTCAAATGGTATTCTGTTTCTGCAGCAATGACCTCTGTCCAACCCCAGAGCACATTCCGGCATTTGCATTGTGTGTGGAAGCTGCTGCATTGTTCATGCTCCAGGCTGTGTTTCTGGACAGTCACGTTGTCCGGGAAGTCAAGCTCATTTATCATCCCTGCCATGTGCTTGCAGGGCTGCCTGGAGAGAAAAATATCTGGAAGCAGGCAGTGATGAAGCCGCAGCAGAGAGTCAGGAGTAAGGGGTGGGAAGGAGGCGTGGGGGTGGGGTGGGTGGGGAAGTAGGTGTATCTGAATGCCAGAGGACAGGCTCCTGAGTCACATTTCTGTGTCTGATGAGAAGGCTTCACAGTGACAAATCTGGGTCTTCTGGCCACATTTTGAAACAAACATTGTTTGTGATAAAGGCCCCCAACTTTTTCATACTATCCTATATCCACACCCTTGGGCAATCCCCTCCTCCACTGCCTGTGAGCTGGATGAGGGGCTGATAGCAAATACAACACCGAGGCCTAAAAAGTGCATTGGGGATTGGTTTCTTGCTGCTCTTGGAGCCCTGAGAGTGTCATGTGAAAAAGCCTCGAGCAAACTACTCCAGCATGAAAGACCACACGGAGAGAAGCCCTTGTCAACCCACCTGTCCCATCCAGGGCCATTGTAAGTGAGCTAGCCCCAGCTGCCCCATCAGACACTTCAGTGAGCCCAGTTAAGAAGAGCTAAGCCTGACCCCAAAGTGCCCAGCTGAGCCCAGCCCAACGTACTGACCTGCATTAAGTTTGGGGATGGTTTGCTACACAGCAAAAGATAACCGATAAAAGCTCTGCTTCTTGACTTGCTGGCCCGTGTCAGGAATAATTCCGATTCAGTGTTTCATGACTGTTTTCAAAATCTCATCTTGAAAGACTCTACTCTAAAATAAGAAAGCAGTTTAAAAATAGGGCAACCTAGTATATTATCACCATTTGATAAGGGCATTTTCCAGAATAGTCTCTCTCTGTGACTTCCAGAGGTATTTGTGAGGGGGTGAGGGAAAGATTCTCAAGATACCAGGTGCGAAAAAGGAAGTGACATTACTTAAGTGCGGCAGCGAATCTGGAAATACTGTAGCTTAGTGGATCACAAATATGATGTGATGGACATTTTCATTGTTGCCGGAAAACCAACTTGCCTCTCTTGTGTCTTAAATATAATGCTTAAAGGGACACTCTGTCAGATACCTGGATCCTTTCTCAAGCTCCCAGTGTTTTGCATTTGACTTGGGGTGGTGAGTGTAGATGAAATCAAGGACAATGTGGTTTTTATTTGCACCTTAGGATTCATTTACTGATCTCATTCACCTGTCAAGCGAATGTTTTGTGAGCCTCTGGTCTGTGCCAGGTCCTGTGCTACTTTGAAAAGGCTTTAGTAACTGCACAGGGAGGTTAGAGAAAATAGCTATTAATTCCTGGGATTTTCCCAGGAAACTCTACTTCTGCGACAAGCAAGTTCACAGCGTGCTCCTCCCTCTCTCTTCCCAGCACTCCAACTTCACAGTTATTCAAATAAGGTTAGTTTGCATGTTTTCTGACAGTCCTTCCTCACTAGGGAGCAGTGGATCCTGCATACAGGACCTGGCCAGGCTTTATCCTCTGCCTAATTATCAATATTCATGAGAATCAATAGTGCTGGTAAGAGTAAGCACGGCGTGGCACTCTTCCAACACTTCACATCTAGGAACTGATCACGGAATTGCTTTGATCAGTGAAACAATGTGAGGAGTGCATTCACTTGTCAGTGCTACCGGGAGGGGGCCCATCACACTGCTGTGGGTGGAGTTACCTTGGTGATGTTAGTTTCCATGAAGATGTCTAAACAAATACTTGGTATCTTCTGCAATGGTTTGGCCCTGAAGCCTCATCCAAAGCAGGCATGTTTTTGTGGCTTTCAAAGCTTCATATGGGAACTACCAATGATGTTTCTCTTCCCTGTAATATGACATTAGGGGCTTAGCTATGCATATCGAGAAGTGAGGTGATGCACTTGCTACTAGCTGGGGAGGGTTGATTCATTTTATTAGAGTGCTTCATAATTTCTATGCATTAGTTATCTTTATTTGCATGTTTCAAAGAGTTCCTATAAAAACAATAAGATGACCATGTAGGTCCAGGAGACATGACCTCCAACATTCCTTCCTTTCTTATTTGAGGTCAAAAGCATAAGAGCCCCGGAAAAGTTTCCCTCTTATTCTGGTTAATTTTATGTGTCAGCTTGACTGAGCTATGAGGTGCTCAGACGTTTGGTCAAACATTTTGGTGTGTCTGAGTATATTTCTGGATGAGATTAACATTTCAACTGATAGACTGAGTAAAGAAGATTGCCTTCCCCAGCCTGAGTGGGCCCAACCAATCAACTGAAGATCTGAATAGAACAGAAGGGCCGAGTAAAAGCCTGCTTCTCCTATGTGACTGTTGAGCTTGGACGTTGGTCTTTTCCTGACTTTGTACTTAAACTGAAACATTGGCTCTTCTTAGGTCTTGAGCCTACTAGCCTTCAGACTTACTATGCCATGGGCTCTCCTGGATCTCCATCTTGCTGCCTGCAGATCTTGGGACTTAACCCCCATAATCATTTGGAGCTAACGACTTTTAATAAACCTACACACACGTGCACGCATGTGCATGAGTGCACACACACACACACACACACCCTGCTGGTTCTGTTTCTGTGAGGAACCCTGCTTAACATATTTCCTTCCTCCTATTCCTCAAGGGAAGCTGACTTCTGAACACCCTCACTTCCTGCCTACATTCTACCGATGTTCTGTTGCTCAAACTTCTTTCAGCCCACTCCCTTGGATAACACATGGAACTTCCCCTTGCAGTCCATCCACTCTTATTCTACATAAGGACACTCATAGCCACACACCCAGTCTGCTGCTCCTGAGATCACAACCTGGCTAGAGCCCAAAGTCTTGCAGAGCCCAGGAGGGTAGGTTTCATAGCCTCAGCAATGACTTGAAGGCTGCAGCAGGATAGGAGCCAGAACCCCAGGAACAGGGGCAGCGCTGAGTGAGTGATTCTGGTGCATGTGCAGTGATGTGTCTATGCTCTGGCAAAGGGAAACCAAAGGGACCTGTGACCCAGTTGCTAATTTCTCTAGGAAAATCTTTTCCTCACAATTATAACAAAGGTACAAGGCATTAGGGGCCTGGTTTTGCGTATCTAGAAGTTAGATGACATACTTGTTATTAGTTGGGGGGGTGATTCATGTTATTAGGGTGGTTCATAGTATATATGTGTTAACTATCTTCATTTTTACATATTTGTATACATTAGATTCTGAATAGGTATAATTAAGATTGATGAATGAAGCTTTTATGTCACATATGTTAGAGGACGGTGGTGCTGGACTGACTGATCTTAAATTAACGTTACCATGAATATAAATACGGTATATACTGCATACTGAAATATATATATTCTTAACAATTTACATTTTTATTATAGGTTTCCAACCTAATATTTTCCCTGGAATAAGGATTATCATGCCCAATATATATTCCCTTTCATGGAATGTCAAGCAACATAGGGATGGGATGGCAATAATTACTTTTTTTATCCTTCTCCTCCTCCATTATCAACATCATATTCAGTATAACTAAGTAGTATAAACTCAGAAATTATACTTCCTGGGTTTGAATCCTGGGTCTGCCTCATATACCTCATCTGAGTTTTCATATGCACAAAATGTGGGTGCAAATAATACCTCTGCCGTAGGGTGGTTGTGAGGGGTAAACGGATACAGGATTTAAATGGATTAGCCGAGGGGCGCCTGGGTGGCTCAGTTGGTTAAGTGTCTGACTTCAAGTTCAGGTCATGATGTCACAGTTTGTGAGTTTGAGCCCCGCATCGGTCTCTGCGAGGACAGCTCAGAGCCTGGAGCCTGCTTTGGATTCTGTGTCTCCCTCTCTCTCTCTCCCTTCGCCTGCTCACTCTCTGTTTCTCTCTCTCTTTCAAAAATAAACAAACATTAAAAAAATTATTTAAATGGATTAGCAGAATCTCTTGCATGTGGTAAACATTTAGTAAATATTAGCTGCTATTTTCATCATTATTGAGTTTATAGTTGCATAATGCTTTTTACTTTAACCAATTCACATTTAATGTAATTATTGATATAATTGGTATATTTGATTTCTATTTGTCCCATCTGTTTTTTGTGTTTTGATTCCCTCTTTTCTCCCTTCTTTTGGGTCAGTCGAATACTTTCTAAAATCCTATTTTATCTCTTCTATTGAACTTCTAGATCCAACTCTTTGTGTTTATTTGGTAGTGCTTGCTCTAGAGACTACAGTGTACAACTTTAGCTTTTCACAGTCTATCCTCAAATGTCTTATTTCACAAACAATGTACAATCTTACAATAGTTTGATTCCCTCTTCTCTCTCCTGCCCCTTGTGTTTTTTGTTTTGTTTTGTCATTAACTTCTACATATACTACAAAACTCAAAATATTAGTTTTGCTTTAAACTGCTAATAGTATCTTAATATATATATCTGTGTATATATATATATATGGCATATATATATATGATTTAAAAATATTTTAATAATTCTTATTTAATAATTTTAAGTATTTTTTCATGGTTTTCCTCATATTTACCCTTTTGGTGCTTTGTATTTCTTCCTATAGATTTGGGCTTCCTTTGGTGTCATTTTCTCTCTCCATAAAAACTTCTTTGCACACTTCTTCAGTGTAGATTTTATGGCAATGAATTTCTTAGTTGTTTGTATGAATGAAAATGTTTATTTTAACTCCATTTTTAAATATAATTTCACTGGATAAGAAATTCTTGGTTGCCAGGGTTTTTGTTTGTTTGTCTGTTCTTGAATTTCAGCATTTTATAGATTTTCCACTGTCTTCAGGCCTCCATTGTTTTGAGAAATCAGGTTTAAGTCTTATCTTTGTTTCTTTGAAGATAGTGTGACTTCTTTATCTGACTGCTTTGAAGACGTTTTCTTTATCTTCGATTCGCAGCATTTTCACTGTCATGTGCCAAATGTGGTTTTCTTTTACCTGTCTTACTTGAGGTTCACTGAATTTCTTGGATCTGTGGGTATGTGTACTTTGTCAGTATGGAGAAACTCTTGGCCATTATGTCCTTAAAATTGTTTCATCCCAGGGAACTTGGGTGGCGCTTTCACTTAAAGTGTCTGACTCTTGATTTCAGTTCAGGTCATGATCTCACAGTCATGGGATCAAGCCCTGCATCAGGCTCAGTGCTGGGTGTGTAGCCTGCTTAGCATTTTCTCTCTCTCTCTCCCACTGCCCTTCCCCCAGATGCGCGTGTGCTCTCTCTCTGTCTCTCTCTCAAAAATAAATAAATAAATAAATAAATAAATAAATAAATAAATAAATAAAACTGTTTCATCCATTTTCTCTCTCGTCTACTTCTGGGACTCAAATTAAATGCGCAATAGACCATGTGCAATTGTCCTACAAACCTCACATGCTATGTTCTTACTCTTATCTCTCTGTTTTGGTTTAGATGGTTTTCATTCACCAAGTTAATAAAGTTTACCTTTGCTTGACCAGTATGTTGTTAAGCCCATTAAATGAATTCTACATTTATAATATGTTTTTTAGCATTTTATTTAATACTTCCTGTCTGCTGACTTTACCTTCAGTTCATTCAGCGTGTTCGCTTTTTCCACTACATCTTTTAACATTATTATGGTTATTTTGAACTCCTGTCTGGTTATTGCAACATGGTGACATCTCCAATTCTGCTTCTGTTAACTATTCCCTCTCTTGACCAAGGTTCACACTTTCTTGCTTTGATATGTGTCTTATAAGTTTTTTAATTATCTACCTGGCATTGTATAACAGTTGTAAATGACATTTAGCCCCAGCAAGAAGAACAGGAAAAGTCCTGACATGTTATCAGCATATGTTAGGAGGAGTTTGTACAAGGTCAATTTAATCTGTATTTCAACTGGGTCTGGACTCTGCTGCAGCTTTAGTTGAATGTAATTTACCACATCTTCAAATATTTTGAAGGCATCATCAGAACACTCCCTTCAGAAAGGCTTGCGACCTGAGCACTGGCCAGACTCTAGTGATCATTTTCTGCTTCAGAGCCCAGATTTCAGCTTGTAAAGCCGCTGATAATTCTCTTTTCTCTCCAGCTCTCTGCACTTTACAGACCTTCTCTTTATATTGTAAGACTTCTCTCTACTTTGCTTTCCTGCTCTTGCCTCTAGAATGCCACTGAAGCATGCTTAGTGGAGATCTAGAATGCCTGACAGGGCTTCTCTCCTGTCTTGCCCTGCCCTGAGCCTTTGGCAAATACCCCCATTCACTTAGTTTGTGTGAATGTATGAAAACCCAATCTGTGGCCCGGGCTCCATGGAATTTAAACCTGGATGCCATTTTGCATACAGTCATTAAAAGTTTGCTAAAGCCCCACCTGGCCTCTCTGTTTCTCCTTCTATGAAGGATTCCTCCTCTTCTTGTCATTCTACCAACATGAAAAACAGCCATGGATCTCTTCTCCTCTAGGAAGAGTTTGTCACCTTATGGAAGGTAGTTCATATAGGTTTTTTTTCTTCATACTCAAACATCTGGTGATTTTTTAAAAGTTCTGATTTTGTAAATTAACTGGCTTGTTCTAGCTGTTAGCCTAATTTTTTTTTTTAAGATCCACAATCTTCTTGTAGATGTAAGGAGTATTCCTCATAAAAGAAACAGAGGCTTGCAATACTTTTTTGGATGAATAATGAATGAATGAGTGCATGAATACATGAATCAAATGAGTGGATAGGTCGATTAAGAAGCGAGCACACTAGTTCCCCGAACCAGATATTTTAAAAGAGAAGATATGTTTCCATTGTAAGCTCTTCCTCTAAACTACAAAGAAAGTATCATTAATGGTACAAGGGTCTCCTGTCTCCCTCTTACCCTACAGGACCCTCCTTTCTGTCTGACTTGTCATGCTGATTCCAGAGTCTTTCCCTGAGAATTTTGTCTCCCCCCTCAGGCAAGCCCTGAGCACGTAATTATGCATTGGAAGAAACACCTCAAATACAAACAGAAAAAAATTCTGCGTGGTCAACCCTAGGATATTTATGCATAATTTGGTAAATGTGTGCTTGTGAACTAGGCTCATCTTTATATTTTAATATTCATCAACAGCTCTATGATGTAATGATTATTAGCCCCATTCTATAATGAGTAAAGTGGGATTTCGAGAGTTTCACACAGCTAGTGAAATGCACGGTTGAGATTTAAACATTTGCTCCTTTTACTAAATCATGAGTTCCAAGTTATTCTAAGTTTAATTCCTCATATCTGGCCAATGCTGCATTTAAACAAGCACTGTCCAGTTCAGCCTCATAGACAATCTTGTGAGACAATCTGGACAAGTATTAAGATTTTATTTTAGGAAAGAAGAGGCTAAGGTCACACTGATACTAAATAGTACATTCAGCCCTAGATCCTAGGAGTTCAGATCCAGAGTCAAGTTCTTCTTTATAATTCATTGTCAAATTGGTTTCCATACAGCATCCAGTGCTCATCCCAACAGGTGCCTTCCTCTATCACCCACTTTCCCCTCTCCTCCACCCCCCGTCAACCCTCAGTTTGTTCTCAGTATTTAAGAGTCAAGTTCTTCTAATATATCTCACTGCCCCTCATGTTCTCTCATTTAAGGTTGGGAATGATGACAGAAAGCTGGTAAATTTACCCTAACACAAAATTCTGGTCTCTTTGGTGAAGCAATGAAACCCCTTTTAATCAGCCATTTTTCACAGCCCAGAACTATTCACCAATTAAAAATCTACACCATGGTAAAAGTCAAATGGCCAAAATATAGTCTTTATTGTTGTATCATTCAGCTAGAGGGAATCTAGTTTTGTAGGGAGGGAAGCTTATTAACCTCAACATTTTTTTCTAAAAACTTGTTATTTTATCATGTGCAAGGTTAAAAAATGCCAAACGTCATATTAAGATAGCTGCAAGCATTTAGAATGCAAAGGTCACCATCTTACCGAGATTTAGAGCATAGTTCCAGCATTTTCCTCTTCTGTTTCACTGGGACTTTTATTCAGCACTGAAAAAGCCATTCATTTTGTAAAGGTTAATTCACAACCCTGGATTTGATGAAGTGCCTTGCCTGTATCATCTGCATTTTAACACTGCAAAGATGTCAGTCAAACCCTCCTTCCTGATCAGGACTGGTCTCCCCGTTAGACAGTGAAAATCCACTTTTCGTTTCTCAGCTCTATCTTCACACAGAGCCCCACTAGGAATTATATCACACAAATTACATTCTCCTTTTTTCCTAGTGAATGGGTAGACAGAATTATTGCCTTTCATTTCATGAATTCACTTTTCCTTTTAGCAGTTGCCTTTCAAATTCTCACAAATTACTGATTAATATAAAATAATTATAACTTTCTCTTCATAAATCCTGGTGGACAAAAAAAATCAATTTTCTCCTTCCTTTCTCCTTCTCTCCCTCCTTCCTTCCTTCCTTCCTTCCTCTCTTTCAACTAGAGAATTTTTGTTTTGATTTCCTATACCAATAGAGAGCAGAAACATCTCTGTCATTGCAGGGTCTCTCTCATTGACTTAGTGTTACTTCCAGGTACCCAGATAAGACTTAAGTGGCTCTCAAGTGCTGGGATAGGGAAGACCTCTGACCATTGTCCCTTATCATTGTTGGCTTATAAGACGTCTGAAGTCTTATCCACTTCTCAGCAGTCTCAATGCAGGTCACTAGTATTGCCTCCATATCTGTTTTAAGGCCTGTCTATGGCCACTAGTTCTCTGTGTCATATCCACACCATTCCTGGTGATACCAGTAAAGATGCTCCTCACTTCACATAGGAGCATATGTAGTTTTGTCAGTGCTATCTCAGGGCTGTTGGCCCAAGCTCAGCATGAAGATATTTCTTCTGCCCTCAGGTTTATTGCCTGACAGCCCAGGGCCCAGGGCTTAACACCTAAGTTGATTCATTTGAGCCCCTGGGCTACCCTATCCCTAGTGTGTTATAGAGAATAGACATTTACCATATTTTGCCTGTCCAACATCTAAACCCTCTTCCGCTTTGGGGAAAATCCTCCATCGTGTTCACCTCTGGAGAGCAGTAATTCCTTTTCTTCCTTTATAGAAGATAAAAGAGGTAAGCAATCCTACTCTGCAGCCCATACAGGAGCATATGGCCTAGTCTTAGTCATTTGGGTGTCTGTCATTGTGGTTTCCATTATCTTGTCTTTGCTGGTTTGGACACATAAATCTTTAAGTTTGCATTAATTCTGTGAGCCACCTGTTAAACTCCTGACACACTCCTTCTGTTTGGATAGCCAGCACCAGATTCTCTTATTTACTCTATAACTCAAACTATTTAAGGCAGGCTGAAAGATGCCTGCAGCATGAGATGCCCAGGCAGATGGGCCTGAGATGGTCTCAGAGAGTCCTTGCGTAAGGGTCTTTGGCAAGCAGTAGAATATTTACGAAGCCAGACATTCTTCTCAGCACAGGTTATCGGCATAAAGCGTCCTGGTCCTGGAACAGGGACCTGCAGAGGTTGGTACCTGAAAACTAGACCAGAAAAAAGACCTGTCAGAGGTTGCAGTGTGCAGTGAGGACAACCCCTGCTAAGTGGACGCTCCTCCCCACGCCATTATTATAGCCACCTCATCCTCTAGATGCCAATCCAGAGCAAAAGGTTAGTGAGAGATCTTGAAAGAATGTGGGCTTCAAATAGAAATTAAGTTCAGTTATAACTTCATCCAGTCAAATTTCTTGTATCTTGAACTTGGCACTAAATGACACATATTCTAGAGAGAGTAAAGCCAGCCCAATTCAGAGAAAAGAGAAGAGTTAGTTTATATACACTAACCTTTTGCCATTGTATTTATTTATAATTTCAGCCTGCCTACTTGCACAAGGGATTTGAGGCAGCTGAGCCTTGCTTGACATTCTAATGAGGCAGGAACGGGATGAATCACCCATACCTGCCCATGGCGCTGTTCATTAGAGGCTGGAGGGAGGCGCTGGGACCGCTGGAGGCAGGCCCCGCCAGACGCAACCATTAAGTAGCTCGCAGCTACGGCCTGATCATTAGAGCCAGGTGCAGCCACAGAAACAGAAACCGCTCACAGCCTGGGAGTTTCATCTCCCAGGACCTTCTCCTCAAGGCTTTTTGTCAGTGGAATGAAGTTCATTACCTTTCAAAAACACCAGCTTAGTCTGTTAGTGATAATAGGGTCTTTCAATCATCCGAGGGGGATGTGAAGGTACATTGAATAGCCTTTACATAAACAGATTTTCCACAGGATGCCTTCCTGTCACAGTGACTCCAGAATTCACCAGGAAAGGAAATCTGTTGGACGTGATGTTGAGTGGTGGACTGAGATGGTGTATGGTGCGGAGAGGTATATGAGAACAGGCTGCTTTGTATCCACAAACACAGGAACAGTAATCGTAATCATTTGTAGGTGACGCCGCCCTAAAAACTTCACACTTGACCCAGATGTCAACTGGGCACTTAGCCTGCTCCTTAGCCTGCTTCTTGGGCTCTGTAAGTCCCATGGCTTAAGTGTAGTCAACATCCTCCCAAGATTGTGGAAGCTCCTGTGTTTGTAGCGTCAGGGCCCCACTGGATGTGGAGGAGTACATTAATATGTGGACAGAAGTTTTTACATCCCATTATGAGCCTTTTACAAAGTTATACACCAAAGATATTTAAATTTTCACTCTAAAACTTTTAGGAAGAGCCGATCTAGAAATAAGACAAAGATGAGCAATATATATATATATATATATATATATATATATCTTTGGAGACAGGATCGTTGACAAGGGGGTCCCCCAGGGATTCATGCAAGACATGTCATATTTTCTACTGCTGTAAATGATATGGAAGAAAAGCACACAACAAATTCTCCAACCTTGCTTTTGACGCTAATCCTTCAGGGTGAAATGCTGAGTTCAAGATAATGTACAATAAAACCTCTAAAAGCTTTGAGTGGGCAAAAGAGAAACTTGAAGTTACTCAGCAAAACATTTATCGTTGAGTGCCTGCCTGCTGTGTGTGAAGTATTGTTATAGCTGGTTTGGGACATTCTGAGATGAATGAGATATGGTCTCTGGTCTCACGGAGGGTCACAAGGTGGGAGTGGACACGAGGAATTCTGGGAGTGAATGAAGAGCTGGGTAATGTTGCTGGGGATGTGGAGGGGTTTTGAGTGTAGACCCGAGTTTAGAAAAAGCAAATGTAAAGTTCTGTGCTGTGACCTGAAAGCATTGATTTAAGATCCTATTGTACGTGATCATTTCTGAAAGAGAAGACTGTAGTAACAATCTATGTCTTTGCCTAACTTCCTAAGAAGTCCCTCTAATTATAAGGAGCAACAGAAAGTTTAAAATTTTATTACGGTAATTTGCAACCTTGCTATATATTATACTTACCTGGGTGTTTTAAAAAATGGAGCATAGAACTAGGACCCATCTCCAGAGATTTTTATTTAATTGGTTTGGGGTGGAGCCTGCTCATAAGTGTGCTTTATAAACCTCTTTGAGTGATTCTAATCTCCAGTCAGTGTAAAGAACTCATGCCCTAAAGATTCAGACTCGATGTCCAACTTTGGATACATTATATAATTGGAGTAAATCTGTCTTCTTTTCTGTAAATATAGTGGATGGTACCTTTCCTGTGAAGGTGTCTGGAAAGTAGATAATACGCCCAATGGGAAAGCCACAAAGAGACATTATGGCACATAATAATGTTTAATAATAATATAATAATTACACATTAATTCCAGTGTCCTTCCCAAGTGACAGCATAAGGGTGAAAGATCAAGACCCCAGGCTTGGGCTGATGCCCAAGGTGTGAACCTTGGTCCTGCCATGACAGATGTGTGACCCTGGCAAAGTACCTCTCTGTGCATCAGTGTCCTCCTCTGTAAAATGATAATAACAGTTATGAGAACTAAAGTAGATGAGAACTATACGTATCTGACACAAAAACATGTATCCTGAATTTGATCTGGAGAAAACGGCAGACAAACCCTGCAAAATACCTGGTGTGTACCCTTCATACATGTCAATGATATAAAATGAAAATGCAAGACTTATAAAACATCCCAGATTAAAGAGCACTAAGGAGACATCACAATTGAATGCAATACATGTTCGTGAGTTTTCTTTTGCTTTTAAAGACGTTATGGTGACGGTGATATCTAAATGAGGTCTATATGCTAGGTAACAACGCTGTAATCATATTAATATTCTGATTTTGATCAATGTACTGTGGTTATGTAACGGAGTATCATGTTTTTAGGAAATAGACGTGAAAGTAGGGATAAAGGGATAAAGAAGTGTTCTGTCTGCAGCTTACTCTGGTAGAGAAGAGAGAATAAAGCAAATATATTAAAATATTAACATTTGGGAAACCTAGGTGGGGATATGGAACCTCCCAGTTTTAATTTGCACTTCTTTTCTTATATTGAGGATGAAAATACCTTATAGCATTAGGAGCCAAGGTTCTTTAAATACTTTAAATACTACTAACAATACTTTTAATACTACTAACAAAGGCAAAATGTTCTCCCTTTAATATTAAAAAGTTTAGTCAAACTTTTCATGGTTCAGAATTCTTTCTATGAAAAAAAGAGAATTCCTTATTTTTTATACTTGAGTGTGAATGTGTGTGCATGTGTGCATATGTTTAGGGCAAACTTAGAAATTACTATTTGAAAGCGCAGACACTGGGGCCAGACTACCCAAGTTTGAATCCTGGCTCTGGAACGTACTAGGTGCATAATTTTCCCTCCATTTCCTCCTCTATAAAGCAGGCATAATAATACTTACTTTACCAAACTATTGTGAGGATTAGAGTTAATTTATGTAAAGTCCTTAGAACAATGTCTCACATATATAAAATCCCTGAAAAATGTTAACTCTAATACTGTCCACAGTGGCTGTAGTGGTCAGACTTTGTTCTTGGCTCTCAGTAGAGAATGTGCTAATACAATATTGGATTTTGTTATTTTATACATTTCATCCCAAGTATTATACACACTGGTCACCTCCTTGTTTTCAGAAAGTAGGGTTGAGCAATGTCTCAGCTAAGTCTGTGCAAAAAAGCACCACCCCAGTTACTGTAAGTATTTTGTTATTCTTGTAGGATAGAACATAAAACCTTGCTCCAGAGGCACCTGGGTGGCTTAGTTGGTTAATCAGTTAGTCATTGGACTCTTGATTTCAACTCAGATCATGATCTCACAGTTCCTGAGTTTGAGCCCTGAGTCTGGCTCCACAGTAACAGTGAGGAGCCTGCTTGGGATTCTCTTTCTCCCCCCACCCCCCCACCCCCGCCTCTCCTCTGCTTATTTACACACACACTCTCTGTCTCAAGATAAATACATACAACTTTAAAAAATAAACAAATAAAATCCGAAAAAATACCCTTACTCCACCCACAAATACACTATGACACTTTTATTATTAAAGACATAATCCCCCTGGCTTATTGCAAACAAGTTACATGAGTTGTCATGCATGAGTACAAAGAAGAAAGAATTAGTATGATACTGATTGGTGAGAATTTCTTTTACATAACTTTTTTTTTCCTATTTAGGATTGTTCACATATTTTTGATTCTTCATCTTGAAGTGATATGGCAGCTTCTGATCATATTTGTATTGATAAAAGTATTTTCATCTGAAAGTTTACACAAAAGTGGAAATCCTGTGTCCCAGAGAGCTTAAGGCTCTTGTTGGTCAAGCTGCCATGGGTGGAGGCCTGTGGATAGAGTGGGCTTGTCTTCATTCCAGAAGGGAGTTCTGCCTCCTGGCATGATGTGCATTGAGCCCCTGAGAGAGGACTCAAAGAAATATGATTTTTTAAAAAGATGTGGCTGAAAAAAATGAAAAAAGAAAACAAGGATGAGAGGAAAGGGGATTAAAAGTCAGGCAAAAATGCACTTGGCTTTCCTCAGACAACAGGAGAGCCGAAAAAGGCAAGATGAGGAGGTGAATGTACAGGAAGGTGGAAGGGAGGACGGGTGCAAAACTCTTGCAACAGGGTGCGAGCCTCATGAGGTCAAATTTCTGTGCTTCGAGGAGACCCTCTGTGGTCTCATCAAAGATCTTTCTGTTCCTGGTGAGATTACGGGCCACCCTCGTAAATAGATTTCCTTTTTAAACTTAAAAAATATGGTAAATGGGGGCGCCTGGGTGGCGCAGTCGGTTAAGCGTCCGACTTCAGCCAGGTCACGATCTCGCGGTCTGTGAGTTCGAGCCCCGCGTCAGACTCTGGGCTGATGGCTCGGAGCCTGGAGCCTGTTTCCGATTCTGTGTCTCCCTCTCTCTCTGTCCCTCCCCCGTTCATGCTCTGTCTCTCTCTGTCCCCAAAATAAATAAAAACGTTGAAAAAAATATGGTAAATATAAGTGGAATGTTTGAAGTGAGCTTTTTGTTTTCCTTCCTAACGTAAAAAATACATTTTTTTTGAAACAAAATGCAAATTTCACGTGATGAAGTATTTTAACGAAGGAACCTTGGAAATTGCCTCTTTGCATGTATCAGTAGTGAATCTGAGTCCAAAATGTGTTTGCTGGGAAATGAGTTCAGTGAGCAGTCATCGGATATTAAATTTCTCTCAGGATCAACAGTTTTTCTTATATAATGTTTTTAAATTTTATTCATCTCAGGGCAATTTAGACATCAGAAAGACTTGGGATCAAATCCTAGTTCCACCCCTTGTTGACTGAGAAGGTTGTTTGACCTCTCTGGGCCTCAGTTTATTCATCTATGTTAAAGGAATAGTAGTAACTTACGACATTATTGAAGGGACTTAGTGTAATGAAGTATGCACCATTTCTAGCACATATATTGTGATAAATTTTAATTGTTGCACAAGGTTACCCAGTTAGTTATGGATTGGGTAGTGTGAAAAGGTGGTATAATTTCACCAGCTGAAATGTTGAGGGAATAAATGCATAGAAATAATTCATGGCATAATATCTGAGATAAGTCAGATGTATCAGTATCAATACAACATCAGACATATCTGAGAAGAATCCCCTAATCCCGTGAAACCCGACCAAGAGACCATGAAACCTAACTGGGGAGAAGGTGCCGTTAGAGCATGAGCTCCCTTCTCCATTGAATAAATTGAATAAATTCACTCTGGTCATTGAATAAATTCACTGCTTGTCATCAAACACCGTTCTGTCATTTGGCTATTTGATGAATAGTATTGAGCGGGAAAAGAACCTACTACTTCACTAAGACTACATGCTAAGCAAGGTGTTAAGGATGAAACACAAGAATGTTCAAGACATTGTCCCTTCCCTCAAGGGCTTGCCATATAGGCAGAGGAGACCAACATGTGTAGTTCAGTCTCAGTTTCCCAACACTCAAAGTTTGGGCTCTTTGGGGAAAGTATCTTAGCTAGGCTGAAGGTTCATACGGAAGCAAGTCAGAACTTTATTCTCCCTTCATGCAATGTTTAGAGGTAGGCAAACCAGAACTGAAATGGTGGCTCCATTCTGAGTCATCTGGTGAACCAGGATTCCTCTATGTTGACATTCTACTGCCACTTGACGATTAAATTATGTCTAAATTTTAAGCAGCAGGACAGAGGAAGAAGGAAAGAAAAGACATACTGTTCTCCATTTAAGGACACATTTAGGAAATTGTACACATTACTTGTTCTCATATCTTACTGACCATAATTAATCCCATGGTCATACCTAGCTGCTAGTGAGGCTGAAAAATATAGACACCATGTGCCCAACTAAAAATCAGGGGTTCCATTATTGAACAAGACAAGTGCAGACATCAGTTTTTTCATGGTATGAACTTGGCTTTGGCACCCTTCTGATTTGGATGTCTCTTCCCTTGTATTCTTCCACAACTCACTGGCACACTGTCTTTTGCCAGACTTCTCTGAAGCTCTGGAGAAAAGACAACAGAGGGCAGAGAGCATATAAAACTCCCTGCTACATATGACTTTTCCTAAAGCCCAGTAAAAAAAATCACCCAAGATTTTAAGCCCCTCCCAGGTGCATTCTAGCTGCTAACCTTGGTCTACTTCTCCTGGGGTTCTCCTTACTCCATGGAAGCACCTGCCTTATAAGCCTCTACAGAGCCAATCTCCTCCTGACTTTTTGGAAAGCCCTATACCTTCCTAGGAATTAATATGGTCATCTCATTATCTTCTAACTTGTCACTATCCTTCTCCCCCCAGACAATGTAATAGATATTCTAATCCAAGAATCATATTTCCCCCAAGAATCATAACTCAAGTCTGAGTTATGAAGGATGCAGATGACGCGGTGCTTAAGAATAGGGATTGGCGTAGCCTTTGGCACACCTTGGAGGTATCCCTGACTGACTCTCCTGAGATCCACTGGTTTGCATTCTCTCTCCCCCCCTTTCTCTCTCTCTCTCTCTCTCTCTCTCTCTCTCACACACACACACACACACACACACACCTCCCTTCCAAGAGCAAATTTGAATTTTCAGAGACCAAACAGCATAAATCAGTGGACACAAACTTGACTGCCTCTTGAGAGAAGTACATGAATGAGTGAAGCATGTTAGATAGGGAGTTTAGTAAAATGTGTCCTATGTGCCCTGTCCTAATGAGACAGCCAATACTCAGCTCTTGACGACTTTGATCTTATGGGTCCAATATTTTTATTTCCTGAGATTTTTATATGAAGGAAGCTGGAAATCAGTGTTTTTTTTAGATGACAATTCCTGAGTTTCAAAATCTTGGCACCAAAGTAAAAATTGTAAGCATTGTATAACAGATCTACCGGGCTGGATCCAGCCTAAATGCAATCAGGAGCCTCCAGTTTGAGACTTCTTTAGTAAGCACTGAAAGAAAGAAACATTTCCTTAGCTGTCTTGATGGTCTTGATAGCCCCATGAATAGTATTAGAATATTGGTGAGTGTTTTGTCATTACCTTCCAGAGCAATGCAAGTTCCTTCTTTCATTTCTTTCTTTTCAAAATGTACCTACTTGAGTAAAACCAGTAATAGGGCAGGGACTGATTTCTAGCTATATGGTTATTATAGATACTCCTTCAGCTACAAAGATGCTGGGAGAACTTGTGGACTTATCACCTGCAAGAGCCTGATTAAATTCATGGACAGGATGCTATCCTAGTCCTCAGTCTCTCTCTAGAGAGGGATCATTCTCTTTTACTCCTTGGATCAGATAATTACAACATGGTGTGGAAATTCAGCTGGGGTGGCACTGAGTCCACAGCATTCTGTCCTGGCCCAAAGATCACTCTCAGCCTCCCACTGTAGCCTCCACTTTATATTTGACTTTGGGGTATTTCTGGATGTGTCCTAGAAGCCATGATACCCTGTTCTGAGTTTGACTTTTTTCTGAGGCAATAGGAAACAATTGAAGGTTTTAAGGCAGGGGAGTGACATAAACAAAAATGAATCTGGAAACTGTCTAAGTTGACCTGGGAAGGAAAAAAACTGGATTCAGGGAGACCAATTAGGAGTGCTTACAGTAGTATAGGTGTCAAGATATTGAAGTAGGGAAGTGGCAGTGGAAAAGGATGGGAGAAGCAGAAGCAAAGATAATGTGGAGACAGAATCTAATTTTTTTGCAATTGTTTTTAAAAGTGAGACACAGATTTCAAGCCTGGGTGACTGGGAGGAAGGCTGTCACAGAAACAAACCAAATTATTACAATATGTGTTTCTTTGCTTATTAAATTTTTATATTGATTTTTTCCTTAAAAATAGCTTTCAGCATTATCAGTTGATACTGACGATATTTTCTATTGGTTGTAATTTTTGTTCTGCTGGATTCCAAGGACTTTAGAAGCACCATCTCATTAATTGTCCCAAAAGCTTTGTGAGGTGGGTTTGTAAGACCCAATATACAGAAGATGGCTTTTTAAAAAAATTATTCTTGACTGTCTCTCATTCTCACTATGATCTTTTAGACTCTCATAGCAATTAGTAGAAATTATGCTTGGCATGTACTGTGTTCCCAATTATTATCAATAGATTCTAATTGAGAACATGTGTTCATTTCAGCTGGGATTATTGTCTGGTTGATCACAATGGAGAATCTGAGCAACAGCATCTCTCAGAGTTCTTTTATATGACTGTTATATGAAACTATTTTATATAAATGGCAGAGTTGTAGGAGACCTCTCAGTCCCATCATCCTTTATAACTACTTTGATTTAACATGCGACCCACCAAGATGGAGGGAGGTCCGTACCACAAACAGCACCAGCTCTAATATCTCTATGAATTCATCAACACAATCTTTTCATTGAAAGCCAACACCAGTTTCTTAAAGTAGGTGCTAGTTCTAATTATCCATTGCTGTGTAACAAATCATCCCCAAATTTAGTGACTTAAATCACTAATCTGCAGTCTAGGCAGGGCACGGAAGATATGACTTATATTCACTCCATGCACTCTCAGCTGGGGTGGCTTGGCTATGGATGGAGGATCCACTTCCAAAATGGCTCTCACACATGGCTGGCAAACAGGTTCTGGCTGTCAGATGGGAGCCCAGCTGGGGCTCTTGGCACAGGTCTCAGAATCTCTTGGGCTTTCTTAAAAAATCAGAGGACTTGAGTACAAAGGTAAGGATTCCAAGAGACAGAAAGTAGAAGCTGCCACTATCTTGAGGTTTAGGCCTGGAAGTTGTCATGTGTCATTTCCCATTGTATTTAATTGGCCAAAGCAGTCATAGAGCTTGCTGAAACTCAAGGCGGTGGGACACAGGCTACGCTTCTTCATGGAAAGAGTGTCAAAGACTGTGTGGCCAAATTCAATCTACTGTAATGAAAATTACTTTAGGCATTTTGAATGAGTGATGGTTTGGTTTGATATCTCTGAGTTACAGAGTGATATATTAAGTTGCCCTAGGGGCCAACAATTCTGGATTCTAAGTATACATTTTTTTTCTTAGTCTCCATTCAGTTTATCCATATACTATCATTTATCTCTGGTTCTTATTTTTCCTCGAGTGCTATTTTTTTTTACCTTTGGTTTATTATATATGTTTTTCAACTCTTGCAGCCTCACTGCCAACTCTTCTTCAAAGTTCTCTTGAGTTTTCAAACTGAAGTGTCTCTTTTGGGTGCATCTTATTAAAAGCATTATGATAGCTCACTGTAGCCTGAATGCTTCTCTGGCTTCCCCTTCTAGACTGCAGTGTCCCTGAGGGCAGGCAATCTATCTTGTCCAGCACAGAAGATTGCTCTTGGACAGTAGATGCTCAATACGTGTTTGTTGAATGGCTGATCCACATTCTGCCCTAAATATATGCATTCTTGGAATAATCCGCAATTATCATGGACTTTTGCATGTTATTTGATACTGTTAGAACTCACCCTCAGCTTCTCCATATTTTAACTTCAGAGACTGGATTTTTCTGTGGTGTCATATCTGAAAGAATGAAAGGAAATTTCATTTAAGTCCTATGAGAGAGAGGTGGTGATGAATGAAGCCAGATGAACAAAAGCGCTATAGTTTGTGTTAAAGATTATTCTTTCCATGATGATTGTGTTAAGACTATATTTAGTAGGGTATTTCTCCGTGGTTTTATATGTAAAGTGGAGCTACACAAAGCAGCGAGGACATTAAATATGCCTCATTCATCTCCATTGGCCCCTGGACATTTTGAAGCAGGATATATAAGCCACACTCCAAATTGATAACAGGTGTCTGATTCCAAACAAATGTCACCAATCCTGCCCTTAATGCATTGTAGCAGAACATGATGAAACGTTAGCAGAATGCAGTAGTGCATATTGGAAAGAGGAATAAACATGGGATTTGGTAACTGCATCTTAACAGTTGAATTTACAATGAATATTAATCTTGCTTATTAAGCACAGGAACAGATGAACCAATGAAATCTTGTTTTAGAAGCTGTGGGTGAAGCATATTGTCTTCTATTTCAGACAGTTAAGAACCACTGATGATCAATCACTCTGAGAGAGGCCCTTGCTCAGCACTGAGAGAGCCTGAATGAGAGATTAAGACTCTAGGGAGTGATGTCACAAATGCTCTTATGTCTATTTCATTTAACCTCAAAACATGTATTGAGCTATAAAGATAATGTGCTACGTGGCATGGGGCTACAACGAAGAATACAACATTCTCGCTCCCCTCAAGGATCTGTGGTGAATGGGTGGGCATGAAGGAAAGGGTCCAGAAAAAGGTGGAGAAGGGGAGTATACATGGCATAGGGATCTGGAGCATGAGAGATCTGGAAGCTGCACCTCTTCTCTTTAAGTCTTTGGAGGGGTTACTAAAACTCTCTGAGCCTGGTTCCTCATCTGTAAAATGATGTTGATTACAACACCTACTTCCAGAAGATTATGTCAAGAATGAAATAGATAAGGGGCATGAAGCTATAAGCTCTATGACTGTAGAAGGCAAATCCCTGTCTGTTTCACTGTATCTTTGACACGTGCTAAACATATTACAGGTGGTCAGTGATTATTTGGTGACTACATGTTGAATGAAAATGCTTAAGCACTGTTCTTGGCACATACTAAGAATTCAATAAATGTTCACCATTAAGGTAGATCACTGGTCATGTTTAGCTAGGAACACAGAAAATGAATAGATAAATAGCAAGAGGTAAAGGTAAAATGATAAGTTAGCTATGTTCTCGTGGGTGGCTATCGTACTACATGAGGAGTTAGTATTTCATTCAGAAGGCAAGGCTGCTCTTGAAGACTTCTGAGTAAGAAAGAACGCTATGGCAGCTGTGGGTAAGATGGACTATGGAGTGGAAATTTCTTAAAAAGCTCTTGATTTTAGTCTTTTACAGAGGTCCAGGTAGGATTTGGTGCTGAGCTAAACTAGAGGCAAGAGATATGGAGAGGAGTAAAAAACGAGTGAGGGAATTCAGAGGTCCAGTTGATAGCAGTGTGTTGTATAGATGCCGTACGGGCAAAGAAGTACCAAACAACTTGAAAACTCAGAGACAGGAGTGGTTACTGACCTTGGGATGATTAGTTTGGTTCAGCATATATCTGCGTTTGTGCTGCTGGTAGAACACCCAGCAAGAAATGGGCTATAGGCAATTGAAGCCTCACGTGTGGAGTAACAAAGCAAAGTTGGAGTCAAACTTGGAGAGTTGCTTTGTAAGGATAAGAGAACTAAAGTTTGGGCAGTAGATGAGACTGCTAAGGGAAAGGATCCAGATGGGGACCTCACAGAAGAGCCTATCTGTGAATAAGGGAGGAATAGCGGCGCTTGTGACCGTAGAAGAAGTGAAAGAGGTAGAAGAAGAATGGAGCGAGTGCAGGCCAGCTCATTATGAGACAAGTTCTCAATTTTGGAAAATTGAGAACTGAATGTTGTGTCCTGCATTGGAGAAGATGGCAAAGAGCAGTGATCTACTTCTAAAACCATGTCGTCTCCACTGCGCTACCATTTAGGGGCCATGCTTCAAAGCTCTCTTGTTAATCTGCAGCTTTTCCCAGCTCCGCAGCTGACAGCTCAGTGTAAATGTCCATTTCAATGCTTTGAGTTGAAAGTAAAAGAATATCCAAATGAGAATAAATTAAACCATAAACCAATGAATTGCTTAATAAACAAGAAGCCCAGAGTTCATGGCTCAATAATGGTATAAATGATTTTATTTTTCTGCTCTCCCATCCTCAGTGTGTCCACCATGCTTCTTCTCAAGCTCATACCTCCTGTACCTCCAAGCATCACATCCTCAAGTAAGAAAGACAATGGAAGCAAAAGAAGATGTTTGTTTTTAAATGCCATTCATGCCACTTATCAGAGAAAAAAAAAATCCTTCCTAAAATCCCCAGCAGATTTTCCTTTACATTTTAGTGTCCTCATCTAGGTTATATGCCATTCCCTAGACCAGTCTCTGGTAAGGGGAACATGGATGGTCGTGACTAAGAGTTAAATCAATTGCAATGGATTCTGGGCTTGGGCACACAGCTGTTCAAATAGGATCAGGCCTGGGTTGCTGAGGAAAAAGTGGTATGAACGTTGGACAGACACCCAACAGTGTCTATACAAGAGGATATAAAGTTAGGGGTGCCTGAGTCGCTCAGTTGCTTGAGCATCTGACTCTTGATTTTGGCTCAGGTCATGATTTCATGGTTCATGAGACTGAACCCCACATTGGGCTCTGCACTGACAGTGTAGAACCTGCTTGGGATTCTCTCTCTTTGCCCCTCCCTAACTTGTGCCTGCACTCTCTCTCTCTCTCCAAAAAAAAATAAATAAACACTTAAAAAAACACAAGAGGATATAAAAGTTAGACTTCTGTGTGTTGAGAAACAAAAAAGACATAGGTCAGCTATGTGTTGGAACCTGGGCAAATGTCCCATTCAAGCAGAAGATACATCTAGATACATCTGAGAGGGAAAGCATTGGTTTATTTTTTATTAACATTATTCATTCCACCTAACTAAAAAGAACAATTCCCATATTTGTCTAAAACTGTGCCTTACCATCTCTCTAGAACTTAGAGTTTTGTAACCTTAATTTTGCTCCAGTTAACTCCATCATGGGCATGGGAAACCCTAACCCAACACTGTGACCTGGCCAGTTCCACCTCTCATGTTAGCTCCACCTGCACAAAGAACAGAACTTTCAAGGCCATGGCACTGTTTATTCTATTTGACTCTTTGCTCAGAATCAGAAAAGCATCACCTTTGTTCGATTTGTCACCTTTGCTCCTTCCTCTCCCCTCCCTTCTTTCACCCCATCAATTTTTGCTTTGTTTAGTACTAACAATATCAATTTGTATTGGCTCATGGGTTTGAAGATAACAGTAGGCAACACACGTAAATTGTCTCCTTTGTGGTTCTACCCAGCTTAAGAGGTGCCAGCCAACCCACAGGTCACTGAAATTGATCTCTGGCCATAGACCTGATGTTTGAGTCTAGATCCAAGCTGGTCCAGATCCTGGCTTTGCCATAGGAAGCAGTGCTAACAAGTGTGGAGCTGTCTAGGCTGCCCTGCCCTAAGTTGCGAATGAAAATGGGGTTAAAAATCAAAATGGAAACAGCAAAATACATCTCCACAGATTTCAGCCTAGGTTATAGCTGAATAGTCATTTATATAATGAATAGCTGTTTTACAGTAATAAGAATTAAAGCATGTTAAAACATAAGTAGCTGGGAAAAGCAGAATTTCACCCTTATTAGCCATTAATGCATTAACATGAGTTAGTCTGTCAAATTATCAAGTTAGTCATTTAGTTAGGGTAGAGAAAGAGAAACTAAGAAAGAACAAAAAGCTAATCTCATCATTTTATAGTTATGCCTAAGGATGTCCTTGGATTGCACAGTGTTGGGCAGCTTCCCATTGAATTCTACCCTCTTATGCTGTGGCCTAAAGATGTCCAAAGGTCATCCACCCCTCAGGGCCCGGATGATAGGCCTCTCAAGGATCACCTGCCCCCTCACTAAATAGAGACAATCTGTCTTTAGAAATCCTAGGAGACATCATTTTCATCTCTCTCATGGCATTTATACCCATCTACTTTGCATGATGATTATTTGTTATATTGTTTCTTTATGTGCATCACTATTTGCATATATGAGCTGTTATCTGTTTGTGTGCATTATGTGCCCTGAGAGAATAAGCACCAGGTACAGAGTCTGCATGTGATCCTCCTTCGTCTTCATAATGTTTCGAGCAGTCCTTTCATAAATGTGTGCTCAAAATATATTTATTGATTGACTAAATAAATTATATCTGAGAGCTCTACTCACATGTCAATTTTAATTTCCTTGGCTTTATTTCTTTTATGAGTTTTTTAGCAGTCCACTTGAAAGTCATACTCTAAAGGTGGTTTAGATTGTGGGCAGAGCAAATAGAAAGATTATAAATTTTCTTTCCCATTCATTTCAAATTGTGATGTGTGAACATACACACACACACACACACACATTTATGAAGTCAAAAAAAGTTGAAAATGATCTTGGCTTCCTTTTCTTCATTTCTGAACACCTGTGTTAATATTTATTCATGAAACAAAGGCAGCAGGTGAAAATTCACATAGCACCCTCTGCATACACACCAACTCACAGTGCAGACTGGGTATTCCAAACTCCACATCTGTACTGCCTTTTGGGAAAAGCATACGTATCTCTCCCCAGTCATGAGACAGGTTGTGCTTTTCCTTTCTTTCTGTATTATAGTCTGTGGCTTCTGCAGAGTGGGAACCGGTAAAATTTAGGAAGGGACTCTCCTCTTGAACGATGAGAATATTTGCCCGTGTTAACTCTGAGAGAAAACTCCTCAGATCCTTTATGGGATCAATATTTTTATTTCATTATTACTCAGGGCTTCTAAAGAATTTTATTCACCCTGTGTAGCATTTATTTTGCAATTCTGGTTCATCTGGAATCTGTTTTTAATGCAGTCTATGTCTCTCGGCTCACACCCCAAGGCAAACAGCAATGTCGTTCTGAGGGTGTAAATGCTCCCCCAGGCCCTAATCCCTTCTGTGTAATGGGGCATTTGTTTCTCTTCAGTGAACAGTAAACCTGTAATTCCCTTTAATCCTGAGTGAGGTTGAGAGAGCAAGGATTTCAGTTATTCACTCTCCCACCTACCTTCTATAGGCTTTTCATTGTCACAGAGGACCCTTCAGAATTCTCACAGATCCCAGAGTAACTAACTGTCTAGGTAGTCCCTAAAACGTTGCTCCAAATAGAGGTCAGAGTCCAGGTCAATTGCATCATCTAGGAACTTCTGAACAGAGATTGGATTTGACCTGGAATCTCTGACTGGGTGCCACCTGATCCCACTTGAGCCAATCCCAAAGCATTTAGTGTTTGAAGTGATTAAATAAGTATGAATACAATGAAACATATAGATACAGGTATGCATATAAAAAATATTTATGGAGGGAAAGCTTCTCTGGTGAAATGTCTTCCCTTACTCTAAGCTGAGGTAGAGGTCCTAATGTAATGAAACATGTAAATCTACCAGCAGATGAGAAGGATTTGTTAGAATGTGGCAATAGTGGGGGAGAGGGGGAGAAGAGAAAGAAAAAAAAGGAAAAAAAACAATTTCTTAAAGGCCCTTTGCCCTTGGCAAACTTTATAAGCAAAATGTCACTCTGCTTTGAAATAACATTTCTAGACCAAACACATTTTTAGAAGTCTGTTCCAAGCAGGTTTTAACTCAGTGCTAAGGAATTTTAAATCCTAGAATAATCCAAATTTTCCATTCCTTGGAAGCCAAGAGACTTAGGTATTTGGGAATCATGTGGTTTCCTTTTCTAGTCAATCAAATAAAGGCCTGTGTGTGACTTTTGATTTTATTCCTGCACAAATTTTGCCCTTCTGATTGTGATTCTTGAGGAACTAAATAATGTGTGAAATTTCCTCCCTAGTGACTTTATGTTACAGATCCAAATAATTCTTCCCTTGGGTTCTTTAATGCAGCAAGGGCTCCATTCTACTCAGAAGGTGATTCTTTGAGAGTAAAATTTTAGTTCAAAGTAATTCATTAGCAATGCCAGGGAAGGATTAAGAGGAAAATTTATTTTATCAATAATAAATTGCTCTCTTTTGCTTTTATAGATATGAATTAAATACTTATTGGTTGTAACTACTAAAATTTAATTTTAGCAAAGTACAATTCACAGATTGAGACAAGGAGTTATTATAACTGGAGAAGATGACAGAGCTTGGTTTCAGACTGATCTTTCTAATTTCCTGCTCTAACTCCTGATTGATTTCTCTTGGCACAGAACTAGACATGCAAGAAATTTCTACTCGGGTGTTAATTAGGATCTTTACCTTGAGTACACTTCTGAAAGTGTTTGTACCTAGCCCTTTCCTAATAGAAAATGTCTGAAAAATTTTAAGCACATGAAGGAGGGAAGGTGGGAAAGAGGATCTATAGACAAATGTACAAGTGTAGGAGAAGATACTATGGACAATTAGGAACGAGGTGTCCTTGAACAGATCAAAGACAGGAGTTAGGGTGTAAAAAGAAAAGAGGGGTTGTTTCCAGTCCAAAATGAGAACCTGAACTTGTGATTTAATTACCTTGTTCTTACAAATGCCACCTGAGTGCCAAAATAATAGAAGAGGGAAGATATGCAAATGGGCCTGGCAACAATGGAAGAGGGCTTCCTACACTCAGAGAGGTTGAGGAATTCATTCAACATGTGGTGAAGGAAAGACAGAAGTGAGAAAAGAACCAACAGGCTGGCAATTTAATGCCTGCAAAGGAAATGACCTGGGTGTGGTGAAGGGAATCTTAGCCAAACTGTCCTAACAACTTTTGGTTGGAACAAAATGAACTGGAGAAAATAACGAAAAAAGGATAATATGAATTGGCACATTTTGATCCTAAAAGAGAAGACTGAGGAATGTGTTGGATGCTGAATCCCACCAGGAAATGGGCTGGACACAGGTGTCAGTGTTTTATAGCTATTAACTCAGTCATCACAGCACACCTGCCATGTGGGCACTTTAATTATCCATCTTTAAAGATGAGAAGAAACTGAGTCATAGAGATGTTAAATTATGATAGGTGATCAGGAGATAACCAAATATAATTAGAACTTAACAGACCTCTATATATTAATGGTTTTCCTTTAATTAGCACCCCATTAGGAGATATCACAGGGAAGGAATGTCCTAACAATAACAATAGAGATATAAAAGATGCTAGAATAAACTAATGAGTAGGATGTATAACGAAAGCATAAAGAAGCAAATAAAGAAACCTGTGAGTAAATAGAGGAATAACACATTCCTGACATCAGGAATTTTTGACAATATTGTGACAATATCTGTTTCTTGTACTGAGTCTGTAAATTATTATTAATCAATATCTGATTAGGATTTTGAGGGGGGGAGATAGTATATAATTAGAGTATTTATTTTGATTTTATTTTTAACTAAAGGAATAATGCACAAATATATAATCCCATGGTTAAAAAATCATTTGTTATAGGGATTGGCATTACTCTAGTCATCACACAGTCATTCTCTTCTTGCCAAAGGTAACCATAAAAACACTGTGAATCCTTCCAGACCATTTTCTATGCTCATGAAGATGATAGATGGCAGGCAGGTAGGTAGGGAGATAGATAGATAGATGATAGATTTATGTTATGCATTTTCTCTTTTTTTCATAAATAGTTTTATGCTGTACATATTTTATGATCACTTGATATTTTTACTTAATACTATATCTTGGCAATGTTTCCATTTTGGTGTAGAAAACTCTTTCAATCTTTTAAATGTTTGTAGTATATTCTATGGTAGGGATGTAATGAACTGTTTTGTTTGTTTGTTTGTTTTTGTTTTTTCTGGTTTTGATCATTTCCCTATTGATAGGAAGTGATGATGAGAGAGTGGGTGATTTTGAAAATAAGATTTTGGAGGTGCTACCATTATTGGTAATGACAAAATATAGATTGTAGCTGGAAATGGGTAGCTAAGTTAGAATGGAACACCAAGTGAGGAAAAATAAGGCATTAAAAATTGGAAGTGTAGGGGCGCCTGGGTGGCGCAATTGGTTAAGCGTCTGACTTCAGCTCAGGTCATGATCTCACAGTTTGTGAGTTTGAGTCCCGCGTCGGGCTCTGTGCTGACATCTCGGAGGCTGGGGCCTGCTTCAGATTCTGTGTCTCCCTCTCTCTCTGTCCCTCCCCTGATCATGCTCTGTCTCTCTCTCTCTCAAAAATAAAGATTAAAAAATTAAAAAAAAAACAATGAAGTGTAGATGGATCATCCATGTAGGTATTGAAACCTTCAAGAATGTGGAGAGGTGGAGTGACAGAAAGACAGTATTCGAGGTGCCAAAATCTTCACTGATTGAGGAAGAGTGGCTTGAGAATATTTGACGACTGTATCCAGGAAGTGGTATAGGTATCAGTAGGCAGTAGAATGTGAATATATGGGCTTCCAAATAGCCGGGCTTTGTCTTAGGAAGGAGGTATGAGAAGGGTTAAAAATTTGCTGAAGGAGTTGGAGGTATTTATATCTGACAGGAATGAAAGCTTGGGTATGGAAATATTATTCATATTTTATGCTACTTGGTACTATTTGATTTCTTAACCATGTATTTCTATTACTTTGATGAAAGTAAAATTAATTAAAATAAACTAAACATAAAAATTACATCATTAGAGAAAAGATGTATTTGTCAACAAGGCGTCATGATAATATCAGAATGTAAAATACTCATGGATTATTCAGCAAATAGTGTTAGAATAAATGGCAAACCACTGAAGGAAACAAAGTTAGATATTTACTTCAGATCAACTTCCAAAGATCATTTCACATTGGCAAAGATATAAACATAAGAGCAAAACTACTAGGGGCAAATATAGCTAAATATTGACATGGTTTTGGAGTGAAAAGGCCTTCTTCCACTTACTGTAGGAAGGAACTCAAAAGAAAATAAAAATTGAAAAACAAATAATAAAGCGAGGAAATCTCTTTGCAACATGGGACACATAAATGCTATTTGTAGATTAAGGATTGTTATAAATTAACAAGAAAAAACAGTAAAGCATATGAAAAGACAATTAATTCATAGACGCAGAAACGGGAATAACAATAAGCATATATTAAAGAGTTCAATCTCATTAGGATTCAAAAAATATACCAATTAAAACCACTATATGCTATAATTTTTATCTATAAAATTTTCAATATGTTTTCAAATAATATTTTTCTGTGCTGGTAAGTACACAAAAATAGACAGCTTTATGTATTTCATATCATAATAATAGGCAGACTAAAAAGGGAATGGGCCATTTGGAGCCCATTTTCCAAGTATTTTGTACTTTGGAGCCTATTTTCCAAGTACTTTTGTTTATTGGATGAATTAATTAATTAGAGTATTTTTAAAGAATGTCTGAGGATAGAAAAATTAATTTGAGTGTTGTAAAAATTAATTTGTAACAAACCCATTGTATGAATGGGTGTATAACATTCTGGATACTATTTGTGTAATCACTGTTATGAAGAGAAGATGATTTTCTTACCCTCTGGAACTCCTCTTAGGGGAAGTGTAGTTTTTTTAATTACTTTATTTTATTTTATTTTATTCAAACACTTCTATAACTTGACACAAAGTATGATTACCAAGCTCATCTGATGAGGCGTTTTGTCATTTTTGATTCTATTTTTTAATGTTTATTTATTTTTGAGAGAGAGGAAGAGGCAGTGCAAGCAGGAGGGGCAGAAAGAGACAGAGACAGAGGATCTGAAGTGAGAGAGCCCAGGGCGGGGCTGAAGCTCCCGAACCCATGAGATGAGGCTTGGATGCTTAACCAACTGAGCCACCCAGACACCCCTGTCATTTTTAATTCTGAAGGGAACAACAAGCATAGAAAAAGCGAGATAGAAATAAAGAGGAATTGGAAAGTGATTGGAGTCTGAGAGAGCTCTGCTAGGATCAACCAAATTCATGGAATGATCAACCTGAGAATATTTTTGTGAAAATAAGGAACTGTGCTTAACATGAGATGACACAGAGGAACACAATATGTGGATATAGGATCTGGGGGCGGGAGGACTGAGGACCCGAGCTCCTGGGAATTTCCAGAAATTGTGGGAAAGGGTTTTGGATTTTAGAGTTTCCAGATAATTATCCAGTTTTCCGATGTCATCACAACTCAGATGGAGTTTTAAAATCTTAATATTTTTATAATTCCCACTTTTCTTTTCATGTGCACATTTTTTGGTATTAAGTTAATACCTTTTATGTTGAAAAGTACAAGCCATAAAGGGGTGGGGTGGTGGGAAATAGGAAATATTTCCTGCAGGGCATTTTACAAACTACTTACATTACTACTACTTTTCTATTTTTCAATGTAAAAATCTAATTTGGCACCCTATGTTTACTTCCATTTTTAAGAAATTTCTTAAATTTATTTTTTTTACATTTTTTTAATGTTTATTTTTGAGAGAGACAGAGCATGAGTGGGGGAGGGCAGAGAGAGAGGGAGGGAGACACAGAATCCAAAGCAGGCTCCAGGCTCCGAGCTGTCGGCACAGAGCCCGACATGGAGCTTGAACCCACGAGTGTTGAAATCCTGACCTGAGCTGAAGTCGGACACTTAACCAACTGAGACACCCAGGTGCCCCAAGCAATTTCTTAAATTTCTTAATTCTTACTGTTTCACTGTATTTAACACTTGGCCTATTAGCTTATTGGTAGCGGTGGTTTGTTTTATTTTCGCAAACTGAATCCTGAGTCCTACCACTTAATACTTGCAGTTGGATGCCATAAGTGGCCTCAGACTGTGGGGGAGGAGTGGAGGCTTTCTTTGCCTTTGACAAGCTGCAATTAGCTATCACCCCCACACCAGTTGATTACTTCATGAAGATGTAAGCCCTGAGGTTAGATACCACTCACTTGGGAATGATTAACAATATGGATGATCAATTACTTCATTCATTGATGGGATTTGAGAAACACCATTTGGTTTCCCATAGGTTAATTCAGGCCTTTGATTCTTAAAATCCTTCATGGTTAGTTTGGAAATTAATCAAACTTCAAGGTCAGTTTCTGCTTATCTTTGCTGATGCGATAGATTATTTGATGACTTGAAGACGATCAAACCTAAAAATACTTATAAGAGCTAGGGGAATAGAAGAAGATTATAATGACAATGAAGGTACAGTTTCTGCAGAAATAAATAAAAGGCACAGTCGTACATTTTTGATAAGAAAACAAGTTTTAAAAAAATTAAAGAAAAAGAATGACTATCAGAAAAAATATTTAAAAGGAGCCAAGCCTGACTTGGTGGGGTAGTTTCCTCAAGAAGAGACTTGTCTCCCTTATGTTTATAAATTAGAGTGTGCTCCTCCCTTTTGTTTTCAAGGCCATAATCAATGTCGATAAGGGTCCTAAGCTTCCACACAGAATCATGAGCACCTAGAGACCTTAGGGTGTCTCCTTCCTTTCTGAGGCCAGAGTCCCTGTGAGCTCATAGGAGATGACAAGCAGTATCTGCTGAGGGAGCCTCAGGAGGGAGCCTCTCACTTCTTTTATCTCCTCTTTACCTCCTGTACATGTGAAACCAGTTGCTACTCCTGCAGCAAGAAGGCCAACTTCATGGGTTTCTAACAAATACCTTTTCCTAGTCTCTAACATTTGTCATCCTTATTCCAGAGTGTTTTATATGATTTCACCTCAGGCTGTACTGATAATCTGAGTAAAATAGGCTGCCCGGGTGGCTCAGTGGTTAAGCATAGGACCCTTGGTTTCCGCTCAGGTCACAATCTCGCGGTTCATGAGTTCAAGCCCTGCATCAGGCTCTATGCTGACAGCTCAGAACCTGGAGCCTGCTTCAGATTCTGTGTCTCCCTCTCCCTCTGCTCCTCCCCTGCTCATTCTCTCTCTCTCTCTCTCTCTCTCTCTCTCTCTCAAAAATAAATAAACATTAGAAAAAAAATTTTTTTAAAGCTGAAACCTGAAGGACAAAAAAAAAAAAGAGCTAGCCACATTATTCTAACATATTTCCTCAGCAAAACACTTGAAAAAAACAAAATCATTAGTGGACTGTTTTTCAAAACCAAGTAAAACAGACTTGCTTTGGTAGAAGCTGTTGAGGCTTCAGCTCTGCTCCCTCAGCCTCTCTCTTAACCATCCTCTATCCCCAAAGAGACCTCATTCTTGGGCCTCCCCCTGGTGCCAGGACGAGCCTTGCCTCAAAAAACAATCCAAGGCTCTGTGGAACATAGTTTGAAAACCACTGCGCAAAGTAGAGCCAATGTGCAATTGTTTCATGTTGTCTTCCCCTGTGAATCACACATAAAAATATGTATCTTTTGGGGCGCCTGCGTGGCTCAGTGGGTTAAGTGTCTGACTCTTGCTTTCTGCTCAGGTCACGATCTCGTGGGGGTGAGTTAGAGCCCCGCACTGAGCTCTGTGCTGACAGTGCAAAGCCTGTTTGGGATTTTCTGTCTCCCTTTCTCTTCCTCTTCCTTTGCTCCTCTCCCACTCATGCGTGTGCATGCTCGCGTGCTCTCTCTCTCTCTCAAAATAAATAAATAAACATTTAAAAATATATATGTATCTTTTACTTGTGGTTGAGCCTGTGTTCAGCTCTGACATATTTTGAAACTTTCCCCTCTATGTCCTAAATTTTGGATACTCAAATCTCCATAAACCGTGTGTCTGCTCTTTGTCTAAAGCTTTGGTGATCTACGCTCTCGCTAGCAGGCTGTGCACACTTGAATTAACATTAGATCATTCATGATAATAATGAATGTCTCATAGGTGTATTTAATGATAGTTAGCCTGATTAAATACTGAGGAGCTAAGCATTCCACTTGGGCATCTCGTGTCAAGACGGCTTCCAGTACCTGTCCCTTTGTTCATTCATTTCTATTCTGTACTGCATGGGATAAACACAGGCGTTTTCTCCTTTTGAGCAGTCAACATATTTTTTTTTCTTATTTCAATTCCATTGAAATAATTCAAAGAATGAACTCCTTCAAAGAAGCAAAGTACTTAATTAAGGCTGCTTGTAGTTGTTGTTGTTAGTCATGCAGGGGTATCCAAGCATAATTGAGAAAATAATTTAATCCAATCACTCTCACTATGGTGTGGGAAGCAGCATTTGCTTCTGTGAAATATCTAGCCATTTATTGTGCTGCCATTTAAATACTGACCTGTAGGACAGACTTCCAGATTTTTCTTATACAATCAAGTCAAACTATATTTCATTTGTACTGAAAAATTTTGAAAGTCATGAATGATTCAAAGTCCATCAACAGCAAGATAACTAAGGATGCACAAATTTTCTCTTCAGGATCACTGAAATTTAAATAAGACAGAGTACTTTAGTAAACCTATTATATAAAGATCATAAAAGCATCATCTTTCAAATGTCATAAAGAGCTAATGTTCCCCCGGCGAAATCCAAATAAATGTAAGCTATTTCCAGCCTTGATCTGTGCTTTAACTTTACCAGAACTCCATTTTAACAGCCTGTGCCTAGCATTTTAAGGTCCGAGTCGCAAGTCACTATATCAAACATGCAACATAAAAGAGAATGCAGTGAATGAATACTATTCCACTTGATAAATACTCAAGGTCAGGTAGACTGGGGAAGGGAAAATGAGGTTGATAGAGAGCAATGGAAAAAAAAACAACAACAACACAGATTTTCAAGAAGCAGAAGATGCCAGGAATATAGATTTATCCCAGCTCATCTCTTATGTCATGTCTACCCTAGTCAATTAAATTCAACAATTACAGGGAAGACAGTGTCCGAGTTCCCATCCTGACTTCACTATTGAAAAGTTCTGTAACCTTGGGAAAATTTTTGTCATTTCTTCACGTCTCTTTTTTATCATCTATAAAATGGGAACTAGACGATATACTTCATGCATTTTTGTAAGAATCACATCACATAGTCCGACATAAAGCACTTAACACCAAAAAAAACACTTTTTAAAAAATGTTTATTTATTTATTTTGAGAGAGATAGAGAGAGAGAGAGAGAATGATCAGGGGAGGAGAGGAGAGAGAGGGAAAGAGAATCCCAAACAGGCTCCACACTGTCAGCACAGAGCCTGATGTGGGGCTCGAACTCACAGACTGTGAGATCACCACCTGAGCCAAAATCAAGAGTCAGATGCTTAACTGACTGAGCCACCCAGGTGCCCCACAAAATAAACTATCTTAATAAATGTTATTATTATGAAACAAATAATAATTGAGGGTTGTCACATGCCAGACACCAAGAGAGCTTCTAGAGACATAAATATAGGTTAAAAAAAAAAAGAGTCTATGTTTTTCAAAGGGCTAATAATTTCAAAGCACCTGGACCAGAACAGAGTAGGGAAAGTGAACAGAGATGTCCAACCTGTGCTGAAGGCCTCTTGGGAGATCTGTGCCCTTCCTACCCTCCAGGGGTCTAGGAGGCTAGAATCCCCCAATGTTTCCGGTGACTGGTAGATGGGAACCACTCCTATTTGAGCTTCAGTTGCTACAGAAATGACCTAGCATTTCTGGTCACTGGAATCATTCTCTTCCCTGTCAAGGCTGCTGAACCTTTTACCTGGAGTGTCTTGTTCTCTAGACAAGCTTTGGTAGGGGTAGAACCTCACAAGGAACAAATTCTGCACTTTTGAATGGCCTGGGTGTGTTGAGTAGATGTGGAAGACAAACTGACACAAGGATGTGGGAGCAGCTTTTCTCTTCTTCCTGTTTATTTGTTTCCATTTCCTTCCAAGAAGGGTATTTCATAGACTGAAAACCTTGGGCCACTCCGGTGGTCCTTACAACATGGTTTTGAGCAGCTGGAGGGTGGGGGTGATCTCAGAGCTTGGCTTGCACTTCACAGGATAGAGTTAACATTTCATGGATAATATTCAGTAATTCTATAGTATGAAAAATCTATGACTTGAATAGATCTGAAACTTAATTAATGCCATTCAAAATGTTTTTTGAACAAAAGTCTACAATGTGTAAAACAAACAAACAAACAAAAACCAATTCTCCACTACCTTCTGAAGAAGAGCCCACCCAATAAAGTTTTTTTTGTTTTGTTTTGTTTTGTTTTGTTTTACTGCCTAGGCTACTTTGTTACATATTTTGACTCCCCTCTCTTTTTTTAAGTTTATTTATTTATTTTGAAAGAGAGAGAGTAGGGGAGGGTCAGAGAGAGGGAGAGAGAGAATCCCAAGCAAGTTTCTCGCAATCACTGTGGAACCCAATTTGGGGCTCGAACTCATGAACCATGAGGTTATGACTTGAGCGGAAATACAGCCAGACACTTAGCCGACTGAGCCAGCCAGGTGTCCCTGTTGACTTCTCTTAAGAAATGATTCATAAAAAATGATTTAAATAAGTTTGATTAAGCAAATGGGAGGTGACTCAGTGGTGACCAAAGGTCTCCCACCTTTCCCTTTCAATATCATACTGCCCTATAAAACCCAGCAGTCTGCATATTCTCCCGAGAGCTTCCTCTCTCCTGCTCATTTCTGGCTTTGCCCTGGGCTCCTGCAGGACACGGGAGCTCACTCACACCTGACCTCTCACAGATTTCCCCTTTCTCTTTTTTATGCCAGTGGAGACATGGAAATCAGCCCTTTCCTTGTTTCCACTAACAAATTATTCACCCCAGGTGAAGGTGAAGGGGATTACGAGGTATAAATTTTCAGTTATTAAATAAATAAGTCATAGAAATGGAAAGTACAGCATAGGGAATACAGTCAATAATATTGTAATAGCATTGTGTGGTGACAGATGGTCACTGCACTTATGGTGATCACCACATAATGTATAGAATTGTTAGATCACTATGTCATACACCTGAAACTAAAATAACATCGTATGTCAAATATACTTCGATAATAAAAAATTATTTTGTATATATCAGATTTTACAAAGATTAAGGCTACAAATGTAATTTGTGCTATAGATATGCAACAAACTAAAATTGAATATTAGTTTTCTGTTTTTATAAATATTTCTTGGTACTTTAGAAGAAATGGCCTGTAGACTGTGTCTGTATTAGTCAGATCTCATCTCATCCCATCCTCTCCTCTCCCCTCCTCTCACCTCCTTTCCTTTTCGTTCCCTTCCCTGCCTCTTCCATCCCCTACCTTCCCCACTTCTCCTCTTCTCCTCTTCTCTTTCCAGATCTCCTAAACCTAAAAAGGTAAGACTGTTCATGCCACAGTCATGATCTGTCATTCAGAGAGATCCAACTTTCTCAAATCTTTTCAGGAAAGTAGTCCTTTGTCCTTTGTATATTAAAGGCTTACTGTTACACTCTGCTATAACAGACTGGCTACACTGGTAGGAAGAGAGCAGTATAAAGATTTATTTCTCTTCTTATATGAATTACGTAATCCTTCCCTTTCAAAGTGTTAGCAGTTCTAGTCAGCTTGAGTTTTTCATAATGCTTTTCCACTTTTTATTTATTTTTTTTATTTTTCTAAATGTTTGGTTTTTTTTTAATATATTTTTTTTAACGTTTATTTATTTTTGAGACAGGGAGAGACAGCATGAACGGGGGAGGGTCAGAGAGAGAGGGAGACACAGAATCTGAAACAGGCTCCAGGCTCTGAGCTGTTAGCACAGAGCCTGACGCAGGGCTCGAACTCACGGACCGCGAGATCATGACCTGAGCCGAAAGTCGGATGCTTAACCGACTGAGCCACCCAGGTGCCCCAATGTTTATTTATTTTGAGAGAAAGAGTGCACGAGCAGCGGAGGGGCAGAGAGAAAGGAAGAGAGTGAAAGAGAATACCAAGCAAGCTCCACACCATCAGCACAGAGCCCAATGTGGGTCTCGATCTGAGGAACCGCTTGATTGTGACCTGAGCCAAAATCAAGAGTTGGAAGTCCAACTGGCTGAGCCACCCAGGCACCCCTGCTTTTCCTCTTCTTAACACTTAGTATTGACTTGCTATTATTTTAAATTAATCTGAAGCCTCAAAGAGTTAGTTTATGGATTTTTATAATTGGGTGTCTACAGTGTGGGATAGTTGGAAAAAAAAAACTATGTCTGTTCCCAAATAAGTATCATCTTAGCTCAGTGTTGTTGTTTTTTTTGTTTTGTTTTGTTGTGCTCTGTGTGTGTGTGTGTGTGTGTGTGTGTTTAGTAGACATATTAGAGCCAAATTCTAGATCCCTTACACACTGGGTGTCTGACCTTGGATAAATTATCCTCCAGGAGTTTTAGTTTCCTTATTAGTGATGAGGTTGGCAATAGCCCACAGGACTGTTTGAAGATTAAGTGAAGGAACACAGCCGGGTGGTATAGATGCTCAGCATATGAACAGATGAGTTACACACCTGACTGCAGAATTGTGATCTAAATTATGCTGGTAGGGTAGCTTGGCTGCTAGCTCTTAATGTCTTTAAGCTTCCAAAGAACTGATAGCTACACTAACAGCCTACATATTAATGGAAGAGCCTAAAGAATCTTCTGGAAAATGACTCCCAGTCACTCAGCAGAGCTCCCAACTTCTCTTGTACTAAAAAGAGATGCAATTAAGTGGAGCATTCAGTTCACCTCAGAGCAGGGACCTTCTCAAAGAATTATGCCATCCCCAACCTGCAGAATATTTCTTATTAAACTGCTTGAGAACCCCTCATATTGGCTCAGTTCTTCAGAATAAACCAACCAACCAAACAAACCAAAACAGGGCATCCCTGCCCTTCTTGCCACACCTACCTCACAGGAGGGTGGAATGATGTTATCCAAGGCACTATTCCCCCTTTGACCATTGTTCCCTGATTCCCACTCACCCAGTGAGAAACTCATCACCTCCTCACCCCTGACTCAGACATAGGTGGTAAGTTGTACTAAATCTCCCTAAGGAACATTGATAGGCTGGTCTTCAATACCCAGTGAGCATGTGTGGGGTGAAGACAGATGCCCTATTAGGTTGGAGCTCAGCATATAGCTAAAGAGAATTACATAATCTTTCATTAATTTACTAGGAAAATGTATCAGCAGAGCTCATTAATTTCTAAAATTAAATTCACTAGGGAACAAATTTAAGGCACAGTTTTCCCATGAATTTCTAAAGGCCCCTATTACTTATTTCAGCAGAGAGATTGTATCAGGTGGCAAGTAAGCATCTTTGTAGAAATAACAGGATTGGGACATGGTTTCCTAAGAAATACAACTAGAAATCCCCAAGATAGAAAACTCCTAGAGCATAAGAAATATCCCCTCTAGTCTTCTCTGTAGGAGGCTAACAAACATTTGACATGTAACCTGCATACATACCTTCCCTTTTTTCATTTAAACAGTTCAATTTTTAAAGAAAAATATATCAATCACACACTAGATGTAGGGAATCAAAAAGACCCAACTCAGGTATGTCTTTTTCATCATTCAGAATGCAAAGGGCTTGGATTTGAACATGAAAGCTAAAGTTCTTGACCATAAAGGGGTAAGTGGTCGGGTGCCATTTCATCTCCAGATATGAGTGAAAAATGTACTTTTATTGTTTTGGGGGACTTTGGTTAAATACATTAAAATTATTGGCACTATGAGAGTTTAAATGGGAAATCTGCACAATTCCCAAACTTCAATGCCTTTTAATATAATGATAAAATAATTATCAATATCATTTGTTGAGCATTTTCTATGCATCAGGTGCATTAGGAAAACGACCTTTAAGCCTTGCAATCACCCTGCCAAGACAGATGGCGTTTGAACTATGAATACTGTACCAGAGTTACAAAGCCCAATTTTTGAAGCCAGATCTGTCTTGATTTCAAAATCCAAGACATATATTTCAGTTGGATCCTGAAAGCATATTTGCCACACTGACCTGTCACATATCTGTGGCTGACGACTCCGACTTCAGTTTTCATTTTGAATAATGTTGAAGATAGGCATATGTCAGGTTTTGGTCTCTTCTCTATTTAGTGAAATTGTTATTTTTTCTTTAAGATTCTGAATTGTTTAAAAGAATAATAGAGAGTCATACAAGCAGATCCTATATCAAATGTTTGTCAAACTCGTGCAAGAAGATCCAAGCAGATTTTTCCAGACAAATTTTATTTTAAGCATTATCCTATTTTGTTATTATCCCTACATGTACACAGAAACCACATATTCTTATGTTCTCTTTCTCATTCTTCCTCTTGAGTCAACGCCTTTGCCTCTCAGGTACAGGGCTCCTCCTCATAGTCATGGCTTCTTGGACAGTTTGGCCCAGGGGACATCCCTCTAAACAGCTTTTCCTGCACTTGATCCCTAAGGGCACAGTAGAGCTAAGAATGGAGCTCAGATAGCTACAAAGCACCAAATATCAGCCATGCTATAACTCTGGTAGCCAACTCAACTCGGGATTCTTGATCACTACCCCCCGCCAAAAAAAAATAAAAGCTGAGTCCATGACCTATCTATCTCCTTGCTGGATGATACTTTGAAAGAAAGAGCTACATATGCTTCACTGTTTCAGCCTCAGAGCACAGCCCAGTGCCTCAGTCATGTTAGATGCCCAGTACATGTTTGCATAAAAGATGAAAAAATATGATCTCGTTTTTGAGCTCCTAACCCTTTATTATGACATGATTAATACTTTTCACTAAGTATTACATACATAACCTTCATACATACATGAGCCTTCATCTCATATATATCCCCTTTATGAGTGTGTGTATATTTATGGTATATGTATAAAGGATAATATATATACATATACATGAATGCCCCATATTCCTGTCTATATCTTGTATATATCATATATCTCCTTATATATATTATATGTCTCTTTTATATATCATATACATATACTTCATAGAGATGTTATATATTATGTTCTTTAATAAGTTAATTATATATTGAATTATTTTACATTTTTTATGTTTTATTTGGTTGTGAGAGAGTGCAAGCAGGGGAGGGGCAGAGAGAGGGGGACAGAGGATCTGAAGCAGGCTCTGAGCCAACAGCAGCAAGCGAGTCTGATGTGGGGCTGGAACTCAGGAACCACGAAATCATGACCTGAGCTAAAGTCAGACGCTCAACCCACTGAGCCACCCAGGCACCACTATATATTGAATTATTTTAGAAGAGCTGGTAAGCCACAAGCAGTTGTGAAGTTTTCAATAAAATAGAGCTTATCTGCTGGGAAGATTTATTCTCAGTGTAGGTTTTTGTATTAAACAATATAAAGAGGTAAATTACATATCACAATACTCAATTTTGTTGAATTTTAATATGTCAAAGTATAAGCATTTATAATTTAGACTACATCTAACTTGAATGTCCTTTAACATAAGGAACATCAAATGACTGATGTGGTTCCAAATTTATTAAAGTGGTAATTCCAGTAAAGTCCGTCAAGTTTTGCTTTACAGTTCATGCCATGAGCTTGTTAGTAAATATCTGATTTTTCTTTCTTTTTTCGGCTGATACCAAGTTTGTTCAAGGATGTGAAAAATGAAGTAGTGAACTCTTCACTGAATTTACTTTGGCTTGTCAATTGATGTTATGACTCAAAAGAAGAGAAAAGCTTCATGAACCATAAGAAATGATTTTATTTGACCAAAAAGTGGCGAATCAAGTCATGTGGAGGAGAAAATTGTATTTTGTGTGAATGCTGTGATTTCTTTTAGTGCTTTCCTGGTTTCTCAAATATGACCATAGCCTTTTTGTTTGCTGGGTTTTGTTTTTGTTTTTGTTTTTGTTTTTATTGTTTGTGTAAAATATAGCTGTTGAATTTCTCAATAGCTATAAGAAAGTTTCCAGTGAAGTGATGGATGATCAATAGTTATTGGATTGGTAAATAAGAGTCCAGAGATGTAAGAAGGTCATCTTTTGCTACAAAGGCCAGTGTTGTGTGTGTTGGGAGAATGGAGGGGAGGTATCACAGAGGAGGGCTGTGATGCTATCCAGCTCATAAACAAAATTATGGATGCTGTCATCACAGGTAGAATATTAGACTGAACTGATTAATGTGTGATTGCTTAAAGTCTTATCAGCATATCAAATAGATTTGACTTTGAATCTTATTTCTGTCACTTTCCAGCTTGTGGCCTTGGGCCAGTTACTTGATCTTGCTCATCTTTATTTTCCTAATCTATAAAGTGGAAATATGATTGTATTTAATTCGTGGAGTTTCTGTGAGAATTAAATGAAATGGATCAAGGATTCCCTTGTGGGAATGACTTTTTCTAGGAGGATGGCAAGTGTGTCCCTAAACACATGTAGGTTCAGGAATGAGCTCCCTGTGCCATAATGCTAAGAAGTATATATACTCAGTGGGGAAGCAGTGGGAGAAAGGCCAGACCCAGCAGTCAGGGGACCAGGAAAAAGATATGTCAACTGGATCCTCTTTCCTTTCCCTCAATCCCCAGATAAATTCGTTCGCCAGAATATATTCATGAGAATATTTTCTGAGTCATATCTCACCACTGTACTTATTCCACCAAAGTCAATAGCAACATAGGCAGTAGAAACTAAATATAATAAGGATGCCATGTCTCTAAGATGGCCCCAGAGGAAGAGCATCTAAAGGAACAACTACTAGAATTGCCCTGGGAACACCAGAATGACCATTTATACAGTTGGACCCTGAAAGATGACAAGCAATGTCCCAGTTCCTTGAGTTCCTGGCTGGGCAGCTTCTGAGAATGCATCCTTTCCCTTTTAATTCATGATTATTTCCATAGACTGCATTTCCACTTATTGAGAGGGAAACTGATGGTGCCTGTTTGTGTCCTTTGTAACATGAGACAACCCACTGAGCACATGAGTACTCTTCGGCTTTTCCAGGGCCCTGTTGCTATATAAATTATATTCAACTTCCACAATAGAAAATTGACAAAACATGAACATTTGTTACGACCTTCAGTTATGACCATAATGCCTTGAAGGACATGCAAATGTACTCCTTTAGCGAGAGGAAATCCTCAAGGACACACAAAGTACAAAGGAAGGAGTAAAATTATTTTGCAGGTGGTTGTTTTCTTTTATTCATTTTGTTTTTGTGTAGTCACCTATTGGTCCTTCAGTCACCCTCAGGTGGACCTGTGTCTGTCTTCTCTCTCTGGTCTCCCTTTCTTCTTCCTTGGCAGTGCTCTTAGTCTTTTAAGCCACTCCCCTGCTCTCAGGGCCCTAAATATCTGTGAACCAGGTCTTCTGAAGCCAAAAGGCCCTGGAGGGACTCTGTTGGGCTCTTCAGCCCCCAGGAGTTGCTGGAAACCTACCAAAGAGATTTTTTTTTTCTCCCATTGATACTGACCACTTATATGACACTGTGTCTTATTATGCTAATGTGCCACTTTTTTCCCTGTTTACCAGTGACAGATGGGGTGGGGTTAGAAAGGAAGAGGGTGGAGGAAAAAAATCCCATCCTGCTATATATGTGTGAGAAGGCGGTGCCATGGTTACATTTTTTCTAGGTCACAGTTAATAAACACTGACAAATTGCCTATGAGCATTTTATTCCTGTTATGCTGAGATATGAATATTGGATTTTAGTTTCTCCATTTTTAATGGAAGAGTCTGCATCCATCACAGGAGGGACAGAAGATGGAGCCTCTGAATTAGAGGCATAGTGCCTATAACAGCTTACTCTGTAGCTTGAATAATATATTCTTTCCCAAACAGTATTTGCTTCCTGCACCTATACTAGGCACCCAGAGAGTGACTGTCTAATTCGCAAAACCTGTAATGAAAGTGAATGGCAGCTAACAGCAGGCAAGGTAGTCTAGACTCCTGAATCACCAGTAAAGTAAAAGGGCTTCGCCAGTATTTGTCATTACACATTGAACCATCACTTCTGAGAAAGAACAAAATACCCAACACATTCTCATAATCACCAGCAGCAATTAACATTCTGTGAGCCTGTTTCTCTAATGCCTACGCTCTCCCCGTTCACAAAGACCTCGTCTGCTCTCCTCTCAAAAACCCTGCATCCTTTTTCAGGCCAGAGAATACAACTTGTACCTTTGAGCAGTGCCCTACAAAATCAGAGAGCAGCAACCTACAGCCCCTGGGCTGGAAATGGAGCTCTTTAAACTGCAGATAATAAGTCTTAGTAGTTAGAGAGATGAGGAGAGATAGGACTGAACTTTGGCTGTGTTTCTCCCGGTGTATTTTTGCAAAAGCTCTCAGGGGCCACCATGTGAGGGTTTTATAGCAGCTGGAATTCACTGACATAGAAAGTTAAACCCTCAGAGCTTTCTATATTACCCTGATGAAGCCATGCAAGGTACATGACAGTTAAACTACCCCTTTTTGAGAAGTTCAGAGCACCACAGTGAAGGACCCTTACTTGTGAGTTACAGCTACTTTCTTATGCAAGTCGTTATAGGTCATCATGTTTGACAGTGTGTGACTCTGACAAAGAAATGGATTGCACTCAGTTGGGTCCTTGACCAAAAAACAAAATGTGTGTACTGGCAATGAGTCTCAATTCTGGAATATCATCACATACCTAATTGAGTCTTCTTTGGATGATCCTAGGATGGTGGCTGGTTCATCATATCCTCTCTTAAGGAGGCTGAAGGAAGATCCATAAAGAGAGTAATGCAGAAACTAGAGTATTGTACAAATTAATATATACTGCTTTACTAAATAAAAAAATAACTGGACCTTTTAAGCTAAAAGGATTAGCTGGAAGGATACTGAGCCTCCAGGATTAATTGGAGGCAAGAGGACTGGGTTTGGAAAACAGGCAAGCAGGATCCAAGGGTGTCTGGAAGACTGGACAGTAGGAGACCCAGAAGAGTCACACAACAGGAACAGAAAATCTCTGAGTCGTTGTGCTATAGTAACTGTGAAATGACCTCTGGTCATCTCTTATATTTTTGAGTGGTTTGCTCCAAGATTCAAGGTCCCCAGACTCAGGGACTGACTCTACATCCAATGCCTAGCCTTGACTGCCCAGGGAAATTGGACTGGAGCCCCGGCAGTCTTTGCAGCAAGAATTGGCCACTACCTCCTTCAATGATCACACACAATGGAACATTACTTCAAAAGGGAGATTGAGATATCATTTGGAAGAGAGAATTGAAACACCAGTTATGTCAAATGTGGACTGCAGTCACTACTTTTTGCTGCCCCAACACCCACATTTACACGCTTCCTCCCAAACCTACATGAAGATTACAACACAAACAAATAAGCCACAAATCCTGCTGCATATACAATGCCACTATCCCTCATATTTCAATAAACTTCTTACTTTTTCTCTTTACGGCTCCTACCAAATTCTCATGATTTACTGATTTCAGCTCAGACTTGAGATCTCTGTCCATTTATTCACCCTTGAGAAAGATCACAACCAACTCCATTATAATATTTACTTACATTTTCTGTATCTAATAGTGGGGCAAATGAAAAGTAAAGACAAGAGAAATTAGTTAAAATATGTAAATATATTCATTAAACAGTAAGGAAGGGAATCTAGGTGGCAAATATTGTCCTCATTTCTGAAATTATTATGAGATGTGTAGATGACTTTCACCTTCCCCCAACATATTCCCTTTGCATTTAGCCAGAAACCCAGATGCCTCAAGGTTCTTTGACTATTAAAAAACCAATTTAACTTCTGATGCATCTTGACCAAGAGGTATTTTCAACTTCTAATTCAAAAGTATCACTGCTATGTTTCCCTGGCTGAACAATTCCTCACTTAAGTACAAAAACATCTAAACCAATGGAGCCCAGATTTGCATGCAAAGTAAAACTCAAACTGAGCTAGGAACTGTTGTTTAAAAGAATGTTATGGACTTGCAAAATACCAGAGCGTGTTCTAAAGGTAGGTCTTCTAACATTTCCTTATGGAGACCTCCTACGGGCTGGACACATTATCTCGATCTGGCACAAACACTTTAAATAACATTGAATCTGTTGAGTCATAAAAATTGAATATCATAGCCCAGACCAGCTCTGAACATTCTCTTGAAACTGTACTCTTAAAATGGAGAAACTAAAAAAAAAATTTTTTTAAATATTTGTTTGTTTTTGAGAGACAGAGAGACAGAGCATGAGTTGGGAGGGGCAGGGAAAGGACACATAGAATCTGAAGCAGGCTCCACGCTCCAAGCTGTCAGCACAAATCCCGATGGGGGGCTCAAACTCATGAGCTTTGAGATCATGACCTGAGCCGAAGTCAGACTCTCAACCGACTGAGCCACACAGGTGCCCCTAAAATGGAGAAACTTTTGTGTTACCCAGAAAAATAGCTTGAGCATCAAACACAAATGTAGTTTATGTGGCTTCCAAAATACAAGTAAGATGACTTAAGTTCTTGGTATGGAGCACAGGTTAATTTTTCTTTTTCTTTCTTTCTTTTTTTTTTTGGAGACATTCTGAAATATCCCAGGCTATTAGAACACCAGAAACTTCACTAAAAGTTGATCTTTTACCTTATTGCTAAAGCGCCTAGGGAACAAAACTGTCTGCTTTCCAAGTCCTATTAGCATGGTGTCAACAAGACACTAGACCGAGAAGGCCAAGGTTTCTATTGATTTAATTGCAGAACAAAATTAGGAGGTTGACACATCCCTGAGTTAAATATCTGTCAAAAACAATCTTCTGTTGTTACCTGCTTATTAAGACAAAGAAAATAAAAAGTATTAAGATCACAAGTTGTACATCAAGTGCTCAACGAAGATGACACACATCTGTGATATAAATTCCGTTGGAGGTATACCAGGTGAGCTGTCCATTGTCATCCTGCAAGATCCATCTACTTTGCCCTATGAAAACTGGACAATTAAGTGGAAATATGATTCCATATCTCTGCATATTTTTAATATTTAATAATCTCTATGATGTTCTCAGGGATTTTGATATGCTTTTTGGCTTACTATTTGAATAGAGATAGATAGTTCCAATGAACTTGCATTGGCCATTTTGACAAGTCTTTAATCATGAGTCAAAGAGTCAATAAACTCACCTATTGATAATAAAAATACAAATGAGCCAATTAGACAAAATCTGTATAAACATTTCTCTAAAACAGTTACGTATATGGTCAATAAGCACATGGAAAGATGTTCAACATCATTAGTCATGAGGGAAATGCAAAAGAAAACAAAAGGAGAAACAAAGCAGCATGAACTGAATGTTTTTTACTTCACACTCACTAAGACAACTGCAATCAAAAAGATTGATAATCACAAATTATGGTAAGGCTGTGGAGAAATCAGAACCCCCAAAGTAGTTGGTACATCCCCTCTGGAAATGCAGTTTGGCAGTCCCTCAAAAATGAAACTTACTATTTGACAATATCACACCTAGGACATAATGAAAATAAATGTCTGCACAAAAACTTGTACACAAATGTTTATAGCAGTATTATTTATAATAGCCCAAAAGTAGAAGCAACCTATATGACCATCAACTGATGATGGGCTATAAAAAGGGAAGAATTACTAATAGATGCTACAACATGAATGGACCTTGAAACCAATATGCTTTTAGCTTTAAAAAGCCAGAAACAAAAGACATATATATGACTTTATTTATAGAAAATGTCCAGGTCAGCAATACATAGACAGAAAGCAGATTAGTGATTTCCTCGGGCTAGGAGTGATGGGAAAATTTGGAGGTGATAGATATTTGTATGGGCTTCTTTTGAGGGTGACATGTTCTAAAATTGTGGTGATGGGGGCACCTTGGGTGGCTCAGTTGGTTAAGCATCTGACTTGGCTCCGGTCCTGATCTCGCAGTTCATTAGTTTGAGCCCCACATCAGGCTCTGTGCTGACAGTTCAGGGCCTGTAGCCTGCTTCAGATTCTGTGTCTCCCTCTCTCTCTGCTCCTCTCCTGCTCATGCTCTGTTTCTTTCTCTCTCAAAAATAAAATAAACATTAAAAAATTTGAAAAAAAAATAAAATTGTGGTGATGGATGCACAATTCTGAATATAGGAAAAGCCATTGAATTATCCACTCTAAGGGAGTGAATTGTATCTTGATAAAGCTGTTATTAACAAGAGAGAACAAGTGAGTCATCTTTTTGCTCCAGTTATGGAAGTTAAATATTTCAACTCTATACTAGGTTGAAGAATAATCACTGATTGGATCTGAAATCCCACTATGTTTTTTCATGAAGATTTTAGTCAAACTTTATCATGGCTCTGTAAATTCCCCTTGGACAGGTAGCAGGATCCCTTGAAATTAGTATTTATTGACAATGCACAAAGTTCCATATAGTTTAAGGTTTATCCCATTCCCCAGTATGTGTGTGTATATATATATATATATATATATATATTCCCTGGTTAATAAACATAGGTCTCCTTGTGGAAATCTAGAAGGAAAGCATAATGCTAAGCAGATCAGAGTACCTTGCAGGGTTGTCACAAAGTCCTTGTACTTTAAAGATCTGATTTGTAAAATAACTCAGGTCAAGTTTTGTCTAAGAGACTCTGAATCTCTGTTAGGATGGCATATTTCAAGGGCATTGTTTATTTATTTATTTATTTATTTATTTATTTATTTACTTTTACTTTACAAATGAGGGAGAGCCTTAGAGGGCTAGCCATCTAACTGTGTCCCAGGGATCCCACAGACAAGTAGCCATCACCAAAACTCTTTGCAGGTCAGACCATTCAAACTGCCACCTCAGCTCTGCTGCTGATTATAGAAAACGTGAAGGGTGACCACATAACTTCTTTCTCCTTGAAATCCACTGCCTTCCCACTCCCTTGCCACAGTTGGAAATCCCATTTCATTCAGCCAACAGAGGAGAGCACGTCTCAGATTCAAGTTTTTAGAAAAAAGAGAATTGCTTGGGAATATAGTTAGGGGTTCATGATGGATTCCCTCCAACATTCCTGGCTTCCAATGCCCTGTTTTTAATCAGGTCTACTGAGAGATAATTTACATACAATAATGATCACCCATTTCCAGTGTATAGTTTTATGATCTCTTAGAGCTGCCATAGCAAAGTACCACAAACTAGGTGACTTAAAACAACAGAAATTTATTGTATCAGTTTGGAGTCTACAAGTCCAAAGTCAAGATGTTAGAATGCTCTCTCCAAAGTCTCTAGCACTAGTTCCTACCTTGCCCCTCTCAGCCTCTTCTGGTCCCAGGTGTTCCTTGGCTTGTGATAGCATAACTCCAATATCTGCCTCTGTCTTCACATGGCAATTCCCCCTGTGTGTCTGTGTCCAAATTTCCCTTTTATTATAAGGACACCAGTTATTGGATTAGGGCCCACTTACACTAGTATAACTTCATCTACAACCATCCTATTTCCAAATAAGTTCACAATCTGGGGTACTAGGGGTTAAGACATCAACATATATTTTTGGGTAGCACAAGTTAACATCATATACCCATCCTCACAATCAAGAAACAGAATACTCCCATCCGCCTAGAAAAATCCTTTTGAAGTACTTTGCATTCTATTCCTTCTCTCCACCTCTTGCCCCTGACAACCACTGACCTGATTGCTTTTGCTACGGTTTGCCTAGAATTTCACATAAATGGTAATATATGTATTATACATATCTAATGATTTTAAGCACACAATCTTGTGTTTGGCTTCTTTCACTCAACATAGTGATTTTGTACATTTGTACATTTTGGCATAGCAAGAGTTTGTTCATTTTTTAATTGCTGATTAGATAAATATACCACAAATTATTTATATATATGCAATGCTTTATGGGCATTTAGATTTTTTTCCAGTTTTGAACTGTTATAAATAAAGCAACTATGAACATTTGAGTACAAATCGTATGTTCACATACAGTTTCATTTTGGGAGAGTAAATATCTGGGAATGAAGTTGCTGGCATATGGGCTAAGGGTGTGATTAACTTCCAAACTTTTATATATGTGTATATATGTATGCAGTCTAGAATAGACTCGATTTAACATTTATATTTCAAAGGAATTTTATTGGATATAGAATTGTCACTTGATAATCTTTCCATACTCAAAAGATGATACTCTATAATCTACTGGCTAACATAGCTTCTGATGAGAAATCTGTTGTAAATCTTGTCTTTGTTTCTATCTGGTGTTACATTTTTCTGGTTGCTTCAAATATTTTCTATCATTGTTTTTTTCAACAACTTGACCACTTGGTGTGGTTTTCTTGATGTTTCTTTTGTTTGGAGTTTATAAAACTTATTATATTGTGGGTTGATCTTGTCAGAAAATTTTTACTTGTTATTTCAAGTGTTTTTCTGTCTCAACTTCTCTGTCTGTCTCTCTCTCCCTCTCAATCTAACACATTTGTTAGACTGACTGATAGTGTCTCACAGTTCATCAAGACTGCTCATTTTTCTACTGTGCTATTTTCTTTTGGATAGTTTCTACTGCTGTGTCTTCAAGTTCACTGACCATTTCTTTACAGTATCTAATAGGTTATTAATTATTTCTAGCATATTTTTCATTTTATATATTGTAGTTTTAATCTCTAGATATTTCATTTGGGCCTTTTGAAATCTTCAGTTTTTCTTATCATTGTGTTTATGTTTTCCTTACACCTCTGAACATATTTATAATAGTTATTTAAACCCTATCCACTAATGACAACACTTCCCTATTTCTTTATATTCCTTTTTTTCCTCCCATTTATATATAGGTTATATTTTCCTGCTTTCTTTCCTACCTGATAGTTTTTTTATGCTGGACATTGTGAAATGTCTATGGTTTTTGTGGTGAATTTTGTTGTATTCCTTTAAACCATGTTGCTTCTGGCACACAGAAAATTTACTTGCCAAGTCATTTTAATTATTTCAAGATTTTCTTTTAAGTTTGCTAGGATGGTCTGGAGTAAGCTTTACCCTAGGTATAAGTTAGCCCAACTACTAAGATGAAGATTTCTGAAGACTCTACCCAATGTAGTACAAGGTCTTTCCAGTCTGGCTGTAGGGGAAAAAACTGTGTGAACTTAGGGAATTTTTCAACCTATTACTTTTGGGGCCTTCTTTCTCCAGCCTTGTAGAGTTTCACCCATGTGTGTTCAGAAAAACTTTGACTAAAAGATTGAAGAATATCCCTTAAATAACTTTATAGCCTTCCCTGTGTATAGCATCCCTTTCACCAATAGTCCTTGAATTCTAAATCGTCTCAACTGAGAAATACCACAGGGCTCTGTGTATTGAGTTCCTTTTCCAGTATTGCATCATGGAAACTTGACTGCAAGTGACAATAATTGGCACTCCATTTCTTCATTTATTTATTTAATAAATATTCATTGAATGTTCACTCTGTGCCAGGAACTTCTTGATGTACTAAATATTTAGTACAAATATTTCTGAACAAAGCAGAAAAACTTCCCACTATTTGTGGCTATTACATTCTAATATTTTACAGGAAAAAGGAATTTATTGGAAAGATATCCCTAAGAAGCACAGAAAAAACAGGAGATACAGAGGAAATGCAGAGAGTCAGGAAAATAAACAGAAGCCAAGGTGATGCACCAAAAACCAATATGTACTGCATATGCTACTGCTAATGAGAGGAACAAGCCCTCTAACCATTTTCAGATTCTTCCATCATTTGTTTGAGATCTGAAGTCTTAGAATTAATAATAACATTGGCAAGACCTAAGTCAGTGCTTATACCCTGAGTTCCTGAAATTACAGAGAGAGAAGATCAGGACCCTTTAATTTTCACTGTAGAAATAAGACATCATCTCCACCAAGATGGCACATAATCAGTAATTCCTTAGAATAGGGAGTTGATATGATTAGGAATTCTGGACAATCAGAACATGACAAAAATTCACTAAAGTTGCATGGAAAAGTCAAGACCCAGAGAAACGGCAGTATAAAGAAACCAAAAGAGAGTAGAAGCTGAATTGAAGAATTAGGGAAACAAATATAAGGGTCAGTTATTTATTAACAGAAAAGAAACAAGCAGCAGAATGAGGAAGCAACTAAAATGGCCATTAGGTCACCAGTACTGTTGCAGACTACCTAGAGCTAGCTGTGTTCTAGAAGGCAATGACTCATGTTCCAATTGCCCTTGAGGACCGGATTTATGCCAGATACGATATTTTTCTCTCCCTTTTTATTGCCATGTCCATTTTTACAGCGAATTCATCATTAAACAAAGACAGCAGAGTGTGTCTGTTTCTTAACATCTGAAGGAACAGACCAAACCCTGCTCTGCTAAGTAATGAGGATGTTTTGTAAGGACAAGGAAATGCTGAAACTTCTCCAAACTGTGTGGATTCCTTGGTCCCAGTGGTCAAAGGAATCCCATCCATAATCTCACTTGGAACCTCCACATCTTCCCTGCCTTCATTAGGATTGCTGCCCTGGGACTTCATTTTCAGAGATATGACAGAAGATAGTAATGAGTTGACTATTATTTCCACCTGTGACTCCCCAGCAGGAACCATTCATTCAAAATCAGTCACTAGGCATGGAAATTTTTGCCCTGATATTTAGAGAAATTAAATGTGCCATTTTGATTTTTCAAAATGCGAACTACTTTTGCTGTCTCAGAGGGCTGGACACAGTGGAAGTTTTCTCCAAAGAACAAACTTTTCCCTTAAGCACAATCAGCTGTGAATCAGGAGTTGTAAAGCAGAGAGGACAATTAAAATCAATGACAGCATTTAGTTTCCTGCCAAGAGTAGCTTGCCCAGTTAACAGACTGTGCTTAGATGCCTTTCAGTGCACAGAGAACACCCTGGGCTAGCTGGTTGCTCAGCTGGGGACACACTAATTGTTTTTATTAATGAGAAGAGCTCTCTTTTCTCCACTGATGTTTCTTGAACTTCCATCCCATGCTTGGTTGGTGAAGCATCACTACTACAAGCTGAACCACAGTTACAATATTTTTCTCCTAATCGAGATCAGCAGAGCATAATTTGAAAGAGCAAACAGGAAAAAAAGAGTTCTATTTGAATTCCTAATGGTTCTTTTTAATCATGAGCATTTTAGAGTATAAAATCCTAATTATCAAATGAATTTTAAAAATGACGTGTCCCCATCAAGTTCTGCACATTAGTACCAGGGTGTTAGATGCTAAGCTTCAAAGTTAAGAGCACTGGATTTAGAGTCCAAAGATTAAGGTTCCTATACCAGTTTCTCAGGGACATTCATAGTACCACTTGATATTCCTGGACCTTAAGCTCTTTCTTTCTTTGTGAAAAGGGGATAATCCAGGACCAGACTGTCCCATGGCCCTCAAAATTAAAAAACAAAACAAACAAAACATAGAATCTGAAAGCTTATATATATTTACTACGCTTATCCTACCAGAAGAGGTTCAATTATCAATCACTGAGTACATATTCTCCTACCATATGCCCAATATCATTCTGACCAAAAGTAGTTAGTTCATGTCCCTTCTCTTACCTTTGTCAACTGCTCATTATACACAAAGACCAGAAGTTTGGTTAATAGAGCCATGGACAATTAGAAAGGAAGATGATCATTTGCTCCTCTTTCCAAGAATCAGCCTGATCCATAGTTGAAGGGATTGTTTTGAGAGACATTATTGTCCTCCTGACAACATTTTCTCTTCAAAAGAAAATCACTTCTCCTACGGTTTGTATAATAATACAAGAGAAGACAGTATTGTGGCTGGGAAAACATTGCAGATACAGGAAGAAGTAGATAAGGAGAAAGTAGAATGATAGAATGAAGAGAAAAAATACGTAAAGGGGGATCAAAGAGAGAGAAGCCTGGAGTGATGGAGAACAGATAAGCAGCAATAAAGAAAATGACATTCCAGGAGAGAGATGCCAATTTAGCAAGAGACATCAACGGACATTTGAAATCAACGTAGAAAACCAGATTACAAAGATAATTTTTGGAATAAAGGTCAACCGATATGCAGAGCTGTGCTATATTTGTATGTGGAAAGAGAGAGACTCTAGTTGCCGCTCCTATTTATATATTTTAACACGTAGCCCTAGTGATTTAATACCTCTGTAATTATGTATATAATGGACACTCTTATAATGTTTTATTTATTCTTCCAGAGTTGTGTTTATTGCAGACTGTCTCATTTTAGAGTTATTTATGTCTCTGTCTGTCTCCTTTACCAGTGATTGGATTCTCCCAGGCCAGAGCCACATCTTACTGATTTCTATATTATCCTCAGTACCTAACACAGTATCTATCACACAATAAAAGTTTAAATTGAATTGAATTATTTTGAGACTTTATTATTAGTGTGTGTGTGCATGTGTGCACACAAAATTGTTCTGGAAAATTGCATTTTAGTTTTAATTTCTCAAGTTAGAAATATAACAATAATGCAATAAAATACCAGGAGGACAATTCTGATAATCTGTTCACTAAATAATGACTGGGGAATAATTATGTATTCTTGATGAGGTCAATCTGTCCTTAGACTTAGGCAGTAAGGAGAGGAGGTGTGTGGATTATAGAATTGACATAAGGGTAATTATCCTTGATAGCAGGTAGAGCAGATCTAAGGGAGTAGCACTGTGTATATAAAAGAAATATAATACAAGCCACAATCCCTGCCCCTTACCAACTGTAAAATTAATTTGGAGAAGAAGAAAAAGACAACTGAAACAATTCGGCAACTATGTAATGGAAGCAAGTCCTACATTTTTTTTTTTTTGCATAATGGGAATATTTTGGCAATAAGTGATAGAAGGTGTCACAATTGTTCTCACAACAAAACTAGTTCAGCCCCCTCCTCTATTTTTGTTTAGTTATCCCAAGGGAAGACTTCTAGTCTAAATCTTCCTATCCCAAGGGAAGACTTCTAGTCTAAATTAATTACCCCCACACTGTTGGTGTTTGAAGACATCCTCTAGCTCCAGAACCAGGTGACATGGGAGAGGCTGATAGGGTCATCAGCCAGTGGACATTGATCTGCTGAGAGCCCTCACAAATATATTGAGTAGCACTTGAAAGTAACTCATGGTCTCTCTTAATTAAGAGTAATGTACGACTTCCTGATGACAAACGATGAAGCAGCTTCTCTTCTCTTTATCCGTGTACGACAAGTCTTCCCTCAGACTGTGAGTGTGTGTAAAGACCAGTGGGTGACACAATTGTGACTTTAGATGAATAGGCTGGAAGCTGAAAGACCAAGCTGGTTTAATGCACGTGGCATTTTGACTCATGCTGTCTTTGCTTGCTCTAGCTCTTTGGGCTGAAGGAGGCTGTCCTCTCCTATTCATTATATAAGTTTCAATTCTCATTATTTTTACGGTGATTTTTGGTTTTTTTAGACTGAAAAGTATCAGAAATTATTTTCATTGGAGGAGACAACAGTAGAGATAAGAGAAAAAAGGATTATTTTATTATATAAGCAGGGAAACCTGTTTACATGAGGCATTGAAAAATCAGAGGCTTTTAATGTTTTCTTCACTTTTCTGAATCCAAATGAGAGTAGTAAACACCTAAGGATAAAAGGAAAGAGTGTCATACTTTAACAAAGAATTATCTGTTTCATGATTATTTTAGTAAATTGGCTGTGGTGCATATCTGAAGTTGCTAATGGTTGTGCTTAGGCTATTAGACAAAATGACTATCAGGATAGAGTTTAATATTGAAAACTTGGGGTGTATAATCAAGTAGTGTAAAGACTAGACAGAAGATGGAAGGAAGGGAGAGAGAGAAAGTGGGAGGGAGGCAGAGAGGAAATTAGCCAGTTTTGAAATAAAAACGGTTGAATTCACATGCTTTCTTTTCCAGTTTACTTAAATCTAGAAATAAAATTTTTGAAACAACAATTAAATTGACACCATCAACTACTCAAATACAGAAGCCCTTAACATCTGGTTCTATCTTTTTCTCTGTCCCAAATCTTGCCATCATAACAATAAACATGAGACACTGGAGACGATATAGAGAGAAGCTAAGAACAGACTTTCGAACCAGCTTCAGGGTTTAGATGTCATCATCCTCTTACCTCCTGGGTGAGTTTGGGAAAATTACCTGGTCTGCCTCTGCTTTTTACTTCATCTATGCCTCAGTTTCTTCGTCTATAAATCTGGAATGTAGTAATAGTACCTCATTAGATTGTTGAAAAGATTAAGTGCATTAATACACATAAAGCACTTAGAACAGCTACTGGCACATGGCAGGTGCTCAATAAAATAGATACGCCAGCCTCAGGGTTCATTGGCCATCCTCAGGGTTCATTGGATACCTCTCCTTTCAATTTCAGCAAGTTACTTCCCAGACACTTTGTCTTCTATTGGATATAGAATAACTCTGTTTCTAAACACATAAATGTTAATATTACTGAATCCAACCATACCTACTGTCCTTCCACCTTTCTGACTCTTTAACCTTGGTATCCAACAGCTTGGGAATCTACTATTGACCTAAATAAAGTTAAAAAACAAATGGCAGGTTGAGAGAAGATATTTCTAACCTATACTAACAAGGAATTGTGTACAGAAATATAAAGAATTCCTAAAAATCACTAAGAAAAAGACAAACAACTCAATAGAAAAGTGATCAAATGGAATGGGGAAACAACTTAAATAGAAAGTAGATGGAATGTTCAAAAAACAGGAAAAATGCTCAAACCTTGTTAGTAATCTGGGAAAGTGAAGAAATAATGGAACATTCCGTACTTTAGAGATTGGCATGAACTCATAGTCTGAATTTACCAAATGTTGGTGAGGATATTTGATAACACTCATGTGTCCCTGGTGGGAGTTTAACTGATAGATATCCTTTGGTGAACAATGTGGTAATACCTGATGAAGCTCAGGATGAACGTAATTTGTGCATTAGACACCACTGGTTGCTTACCAGCATCTTTCCCCCAACCTTGCCTTCTTTACAGAAGCTGATTTTGTTTGCCTAACCATCCATCCCCCTACACACTCATGTGTTGCAAGGAAAGAAGATGCTACCCCCAGTTTCAGGAATGGGCTTGATTCTTTCCCAAAGTGGTCATATTCCCTTTGGCAGTGACTCAGTTGTAGCCTAAAAATTATAAGGGGAGGTCTTCTGTGGATATTCAGGAAAGATTATAATTTCTAAGAGATTGCTTTAGAAAAAACAGCCTTTCTTCTTCTGGACAGTGTTGTGTCTGGATGTCATGCTTCCAAATGCTGTAACCGTTTTGCCACCAGTCTGAGAAGGAAGCCACACCCAGGATGATAGGAGGGAAGATGAAAAAGAGTGGTTTGTTTTCTTTTTTAAAAAAATTGATTTTCTTTTATTTTCGAGAGAGATAGAGTGCAAGAGAGGTAGGGCCGGAGAGAGAGGGAGATACAGAATCTGAAGCAGGCTCCAGGCTCTGAGCTGTCAGCACGGAGCTTGACATGGGGCTCGAACTCACGAACTGTGAGATCATGACCTGAGCTGAAGTTGGACACTCAAGCAACTGAGTCACCCAGGAACCCCCCAGAAAGGAGTGGTTTCTTAAGGGCCTTTTTGAGATCGACTAAACCAAGCTTAAAAAGCTGAAACCACCCCCAACAACCTCTTTTTAAGTAAAATAATATACGTTTTCATTCCTAAACCGGATTGAACTGAAGATTTTCCTTCTTATGGTCAAAATCAGCCTATCTATACTTTAGACCCCACAAAACTCCCACTCAGGTTTACATGGACACATACATACAAGGATACATATTGTGGCAATCTTTATAAAATCCCTAAACTGGAAGGAAATTACCTAGCTTCACTTGAATAGTTAAATACGCTTCATGTAATCACAGAATAAGACTGTGAAACAATTCAAATATATTCAAATGAAACACTTGGTCTGTTTCTGTGGGCATAGTTATGTATCCAAAACATGATGTAGGGTGAGAAAAGAAAGTAACAGAGCAATATGGACTGCATACCATCTGTGTGAACTGTATAAGCACGTAAAACAATGCTCTTCTTGGTCCATTTACATGTACATAAGGAGTAAACATAAAAAGTCATGATCAACAGACATAAACTCATAATAGTGGAGAAGAGACGTGCTAGAGGTATAACAAGAATTCCAATTGTATGCGTAATATTTTCTTTTACTAGAGATGCAAACCATATATAAAGAAGCATTAGCTTTTGTTAATTCAGATTAATTACAGTATGAGTATTTCTTGCATTATTCTGTAACTTTCAATTTTCTATATGCTTAAAGCAATTGATAATAAATACTTTTAATAGAAATTTTAATGTAAAAGAAATTAGAAAAAAAGAAAAGATACTCAATGGAACTGGACTGGGATCATCTTGCACTATTAAATTTAAACAGTGCTTTCTTGCTTGAATGTTGTAGCAGGTGTAAATTATTTTTTTAGAAGTGTGAATTTTATTTGAAATCTCTTAAAAACAGATTTCTGCACAACATTACACTGAGTCTGTCACTAGATCTCCCTTGTGTTTCAGGTCATCAACTCCCTTTGTGCTATGTGTTCTTTCCTAGGCAGACCCAACAAAATGGTGGATTGCTTGGACCACCCCACACATAAGCATTCCCCATTTCCTGTGTGTCTTTGAGAAGTTCACAATGTGTTTAAAATAAATATCAACATATGAAATTGCTAGACTCCTGACATTCCTTCATATCCTGCTTGATTATATCCTTCTTAGCTCAAACCAACAATCCAGCTTCTTTCTTACTAAATCCAGCTCCTGAGAAAATAATCACCACAGTGTTGATTTGTTACAGTCCTTAATCCATCTTGCTAATTTAGTATGGTTCTTAATCCATCTTCGACCTGTCTCTGAACGTATTGGATGATATCCTTCACTCCTGAGGTTTTTCTTACTATCTAAACACTTTGCCTCTCAAATGTGTAACTCCCATCAGATCTCTATCCTCAGACTCTGGCTGGATTCCAGCTTTTCTATTGAACTTCTCTCTCTAGTTATGTCAAACTGAGTACATGTTTCACCCAACAAAAGAAAGGGCATTATTGGGATCAGAACTAATAATCTATAGGTGGAAGTCATATAAGATGGAGAATGATGAGTAGAGAGCTAAGACTGGTCACCGCAATTTTCATTTGGGATGGCCTCAAATTTTTGACACTTCTCATTGAGAGGTGGAGGTCTGTGGCCACTCTTCTTAAATATGCATGGATTTTATGACTGTTTTGACCAATAAAATGTGGCAAATGTTAACGCTTCGATGAATTCTGAGTCCAAATCCTAAATCATTGATAATTTCCACTTCCTGACTCTTAGCTCCCTATCTCTGTGAGCCCTGTCACCACATAAGAAGTCGACCACTCTATCACTCCCATGCTGGAGAGACCACACATATGTGCTCCATTTGCCAGTCTCAGCTGAATCCAGTTTGCTAACCATCTTCCTTTGGGTATCAGACTCATGAATGAAAGAATCTGGGACCCTTCTGACCAGCCCATCCACCAATTGTTCTGAGTGACCTCAGTCAGGGCTGTGTGGAGCAGAAGAATCACACAGTGAGCCTTGCTCAAATCTCTGACCCACGAAACTGTGTGATGTAACCAATGGCTTCAAAGCACTGAGTTTTGGAATTTGTTATGTAACAATAGATAACCTGGTAACTTTATCCTCCTCAAAGCCTCTTGAGTTTGCCTATAGTTCCCACCCATGAGATATTTTCCAGTTATTATAGATCACTCAAAAATAATCATAAACTCACTCATTGTTAAAACAATATAATGCATAATTATATAAAATAAAAACTGAAGACTCCACCTTTATTCCTTACCTCCATTCCATTCCCCATCTCAAACTTAACCACTGTTCCTATTAATGGATGTTTAGATTATTTATAGACTTTTGCTAAATAAAACAGTGTTGGAATAGCTTTACCCTGTGTGAGTAGTCCCTTTAACTTTTAGATTCATAGAAGTCAAATGTGGGGCTAATAGTATATGTAATGATAACTGTGGTATATATCAAATTGCCCTCCAAAAAAACAAATAAAAACCTTTGCTCATTTATATTGTCACCAACAAGTACAATTGCATCCATTTCTGCACTCACCAGTCATTAATGTATATTATCATTTACATTTTGCCACTGTGAAAGTAGTAAAAGCGGTAGCTCATTGTTTCAATTGATATTTTTCTGATCACCTGTGAAGTTTGTAGCATTTTTTTCTACAAAAGAAAAAGAAAGAGGGCGTTGGGAAGAGTGGGAGCAGAAAATCATGTGGTTGTTTATCCTAGCACATAGTTGATAATTTTGGTAGCCCAGGCAAGAGATTATTGAACAATTTGGCAACAAGGGTAGAGAGAAATCACCAGATTAAGTACGTATTTTGAATGAAAAGCTGACAAGAATAGCTGATCGTTCTGATGTGGGATAAGAGGACAAAAAGAATTCCAAGGTATTTGGCTTAACCACTAGGTGAATGATGGAGCCCTTTGCTGAGGTGGAGAAGACTGGAGGTGAAGGCAAGAAGACTGTTTTACATGCTAAGTTTGAGAAGACTATTCAGTATCTCACTGCCATGGAGGCAGTGGGTGGAGTCTGGAGTTTAAGGAGGAAGGAGGGATGTTGGGGGGGAGGGTTGAGTCTGTGAGTCATTAGTGTGTGATGGCATTTAAAGCCATGGAATTTAGTGCAGGCAGGTAGGTGAAGCAGTCCAAGGCCAAGTCTTAAGGCTCCAATATCCACAGGGAAGATTGGGGGAGGACCTATCCTGGGGGTCTGAGAAGTGACCAGTGAAATGTGAGAAAAACCAGGAGCCTGTGAAATCCCAGAAGACAGGGCGGCCACTTAGAACAGTGCCTATTACACAGTAAATACTACATAACAATTAGATGCTATTATTATTTCTCCTTTGAAGCCCTATGATTGATCCCCAAGTAGGCTTCTGCACTCTGATTTCAAATAGGGCTGCATTCCATTGCAGGTCTTGTCATTAGACCATGACAGGAGATGCGTTGGACTCCAAGATCAGATCATAAGTGGTAGAGAAGTAGAGTAAGTTAGGATTTAGAAGAAATACTGTATTTGGCAACGTGAAGGTCATTAGTGATTTGAGAAGAGAGGTTATAGTGGAGAGAAAAATTCTAAATGGATTGGGCTCTAGACAGAATAGCAGGAGGAGAAAAGATGTGCCAATTCCACTGTTGAGGAATTTTGCTCTAAAGAGGAACAGAAAAATAGGGGAGTAGTCAAAGGAATATATAGGATCAAGGGAAGGTTGTTTTATTTTTATAATATGGAAGATATTTTTTATAGGATGATTTCATGCTGATGGCAAAGAGCCAAAAGAGAGTCTAAATGAAGAAGTAGGAGAGAGAAGGGAAGCCTCAGTGGCTCAGTCAGTTGAGTGTCCAACTCTTGGTTTCAGCTCAGGTCATGATCTCCTTGGCTTTGTGGGTTTGAGTCCCATGTCCAGCTCTGCACTGACAATGGAGAGCATGTCTGGGATGCTTCCTTTTGCTCTGCCCCCTCCCCCACTCACGTTCTCTCTGTCTCTCTCAAAATAAATAAATAAACTTAAAAAAAAAAAGAAGTAGGAGAGAGAAGACGAGTCTATAAATAAAGTCCTTAGGTGGATATGAAGCTACATTATCCAGTGCCCAAGCCTTACCTAAGACTCTGGCTTTGGGTAAAACCCAGATCATTCATCCATTTATAACAAGATGTAACAAAGCAAAATCAACAGGTGCAGACCGGGTGGGCTAGTAGCTGTTTTAATTGGAGCACAAAGAAGTTTGATTCTGACTGATTCCTTTTTTTCAGAGAGATAAGAAAGTCATTAGTTGAGAATAAGGAGGAAGGAGTAGGTATTGGAGATTTCTAAATATAAAAGAATAAGTGAATTATTTGGCTTGGTCAGTATGGTTTCAGTATGACACTTTCCAGGGCAGCTCAAAGGGGTCACTGAAGGTATGTGGTCATGTTAACATCAGTCTGGTGTTTTTTTTTTATTCAACCATTCTTATGTATTTTTCTTCACCTACATTGTTTACACTGTTTATGTTGTGATCACAACATAATAATATGATCACATACTATTTTTTTAAGTTTATTTATTTATTATTTTGAGAGACAGAGACAGAGAGAGAGAGAGAGAGAGCAAGTGGGGAAGGGGCAGAGAGGGAGAGAGAGAGAATCCCAAGCAGGCTTTGCACTGTTAGCACAGAGCCTGATGTAGGGCTGGAACTCACGAATCTCTAGAGCATGACCTGAGCAGAAGTCAGATACTTAACCGACTGAGCTGCCCAGGTGTCCCTTTGATCACATATTATAAGATGTTTTTTTCTCCTTGTATAGGCAACTCAAATTTTCTAATTTTTTTTTCTATAAATTCTGGGAGATGTGTGTGTGTGTGTGTGTGCGTGTGTGTGTGCGTGTGTGTGTGTATAGTATATTCTTGAGAAGCTCTATGTCTGCCCTAAAATTATTTTTTTAATTCTTCACTATTTCTTCTAATATTTTCATAATAGCTATTAGCATTTTCTTGTATGTAGATGTTTTGCATGTGCATATCTGTCTAACTTCATTTTCTTCAAAATGGGTAAAAGATGTCCAACATCATTTTTCAAAAATCCACCCTTTTCCTCTTGAAAGCTGTATTGTTCATAGGCATGCACCTATTTTTAGACTTTCATGGTTGTTTCATTTATCACTTGTCCACTCCTGCATTATTATCACATTGCTTTAATCACTATGGTATTTTTAAATACCTGATAGTAAAATCACCATTCAGATTTCTTTCAAAAATTTCATTGCACACCTTGGGAATTTTTTCTTCCAGATAAAAATGATCTCTCAGATGAATCTAATTCAATGTGATAATTATCTTGTAAAACATTTAAAATCCTGAAGGGATTTTGATTGGAATTAAATTGAATTTAAAGATGATTGGGGGAGAGTTAACATTCACAATCTGAGGGCTTTTCAGAGAAACCTGAGATTCTCCATATTTATTTGGGTCTTTTTCAATGTTCTTCAGAATGGTTTTATAGATTTATTCAATGAAGAAACTCTGTAGCATCTTATAGGCATTTTCTGGCTCTGGCACCATAAAACAAAACTCATTTATTATCTTCCACATGGCACCTTGAACAAACTAATCTCTTTGTGCCATGGTTTCCTTATATGTTAAAAGAGGATTGTTGTGGGGAATAAATGAGTTAGTACCTGTGAAGCACTTAAAACATGCCTGGTGCTGCCATACTGAAGCCCCATAATCCATAATCCACAATTCATAATATGGCCATATGGGCCATATTGAAGGCCCATAATTCTGAGCAGTCCTTTGTGCTGACCACATCACCACTGCCTTTCCACGAAGGAATCTGTGACAGAGCCTTTACACACATTGTTCTAAGGTGTCTGAAGAATATAGTTTCCAGATTTTTGCTCCTGTAACACAAGAGAGAGCTTAGTAGGGCAGGATGCTGCTTTCAGAGAGATGAGAAAGATTTTTCATGGAAACATAAAAATATATAAAAATTATTTAGAAACTGCTCCGTAGTTGGTTATTGTGTTTGGTACCACTTTTTTAAAAGACAATCTAAAAGAAATCTGCATATAAAAACAGACAAGTTCAAAAATGTTTAAAAAAATTTTAACATTTTTTTATTTTTGAGAGAGAGAGAGAGAGACAGAGCATGAACAGGGGAGGGGCAGAAAGAGAGGGAGACGCAGAATCCAAAGCAGGTTCCAGGCTCTCAGCTGTCAGCACAGAGCCTGACGCAGGGCTCGAACTCACGGACTGCGAGATCATGACCCGACCCAAAGTCAGATGCTTAACTGACTGAGCCACCCAGGCACTCCTAAAAATGTTTTAAAGGCAGAGGGGAGACTTTACATTAGATGAGCTGTCTGAATATCAGTATATTTTATGAGTACATCTTTTGAATCAGCCATGCAGACACATGACATTCATTCAATATTTAACAACTGAAATGTAATACCATATTATGCTACTCTTTGTGTGCATTCAAAATCACTGCTTTTACGCAAATAACAGTGATACCTATTAATCACCAAGAAGAGGAGGCCATACCAAAACTACTTGGGATTGCTATATTTTTTATCTAGTGTTTCTCTTACCAGAACCAAAAAGACCTATTAGACTCTTCATCTGTTAAAATATATTTTTCTAGGAAATACTAAATGTTGTTAGTATCAGAAGTCTTTCACAGAAGGTTTTAATAAATGGATACATATATGTTACATGAAAAATCTTCCTATGTATTCTCTTTAAAAAGCAGAGTTTTGGACAAAAATTTTAGAACATCTAGGCTGGGCTTAGGGAGGTGGCACTCACTCTTCCACAGTGGCCACTGATTGGGTAGGAAGTGAAAAGATGGCAAAAAAGAAAACCTACTTCTATTTTCCTGTCTCTGTTTCTCTCTCTCTCTGTGTCTGTCTCTCTCTCTCTCCACACTAAAATAGAGAATGCAGTAAAACCTTGGTTTGTGAGCACAATTTGTTCTGAAAACATGCTTGTAATACAATGTAATTGTGTATCAAAGCGAATTTCAAGAACTATTGGCTCAGTTGTGATCATGTGATGATCGACGTCACATACTACTTCTATTGCAAGACATTGCTCATTTATCAAGTTAAAATGTATTAGAAATGTTTGTGCCTCTGGCGGAACACTCACAGAACAAGTTACTTGCAATCCAAGGTTTTACTGTATATTTAGTTATAAAACCTGATGGGTTGTCCTTCATGTAAGTCTCAGCATAATAGCTTAAGGGAGGCAGGAGCAGAGTGTTTCAAACCACTGACTCTGAGAACCCTGGGATCATTTTTGTTGGCATGTTCTAACTTGCTGGAGTTGAACACATACTACATGGCTAACTGAACTAAGCACTGAAAAAAGACAGCCTTGATCCCCGGAGCATGTCATTAAAGCATGGTAACTAGGGTACTGGGTCACCGCAAAGCTACTCCTGAAAGTAAAACAGACAGAGGAGAAAACAGCCCATGTAATATTAATGTACATTTTGCTGAAGGAAGAAATATGCTCCATTTGCAGTGCCCCTATGACCTGCTGCCCTAATTTACATGCCCTTGGACTTATACACTCTCAAGGCATCAGTCTGTGGTTTCTGTTCCTCTCTCGTGTGTTTATTTCCTAAAATAGGTGAACTTTTTGAAAGAGCAGAAACAACAAGATGTATTAAACACAAAACGAAGTCAAGTCCAAGGACAGAAACTACTCTATGGTGGTTGCCCAGAGGACCACCGATGCCAGAAATCACACTGGTGGGGAGGGGAGAAGGTGGCAAGAGCACTTCCCTCACCTTTATTCTGCATTTGCCAAGTCCTCAGGCTGCTAGAGGAGTCCCCATCCTTACTCTAAGCAATGGATCCTTTCACTACCCACTAGAAGCGTGGTCTTTGAGGATTCTCAAAGAGCAGAATCGCTGAAGAAAGAGACCTCAGAAAACAGTGCTATGCATTTCCATCCCAATAGGGATCCAGAGCCCAGCCACAGTATGTAAGTGTTTGGTACATTTACCTTTAAGCAAAATTAAACATATTTGTCAAACTGAAATGCCATTATTGACTCAACCATTGTAAAGCAGCTTAAGCACCAATCTATGAATGATGATTTAAAGTAAAAATACAGCAGAGGAGGCTCCAAAACGCCTTATGCTGCACCATGTAAGAATGGTAATAATGTAATAGTCCCCAGAGCCCAAATCAGGCACATGCTGCTCCAGAAAACTGGTGAGACTCTGAAAAGTAGAACTCACTTAAGAAAAAATATTCCATCGAAACTGTTATTCAACTTAAGGTGGTATACACCATTTTCTTTCAGCCTCTGAAATTTCCCTGTCATTTAGTTTCTGAGAAAGTATGACTCAGCAGATTTTTACAACTGTTTTATTCGGTTGGAGAGAGATGATAAAGGTCACAGTTCCACCGCTGTTTTCAGGTGTGACCTGGTCCTAAAGGGACCTCGTCCAGTAGGGTGCTGCACAGGTGGAGCAGGGGAGCCATGGCCTTTTAGGGAGAAGAAGCATGTGCTAAGACAGAGCTCATCATTATAGAAATTAACCTGGTTTGGCATTTATATTTCCATGTGAGTATAGTCATAAAACATAATCTGCACAATTTTAGATCAGATTCGACCTCTATTTTACAAGGAACAAAAACACAAGTTATATAATTGGTCATCTCCCTTGCACAAAGATGCCATCGATTATTACTCCATTACTTTCCTTCTTAGTTAAGCTGTTGAAGTTGAATTTAAAAGCAACGGTCTACAAGAACAGGCATTTAACATATAGTTGATTGATCGAAAGAAATAAGAGGAGGTCCACAGAGAAACTACGTGCACAATGAAAATCATTGATTAAAACAACATAGTCAGCCTGGTGTTCATAGTTTACTTGACAAGTGGGTGCACCCCTAAAATCAATTTCACAATATGGAAAATGTGGATAAGCATAATGTAGTTGAAAATAATGATCTATACAATTATGGATCGAGAACCAATTCAAAGGAAATCAAAAGGTTCATAAGGGAAAATGGGAAAAGATGAGGAGAAGTGGACAAAATATATCATAAGAAGCTCCAAGAAAGAATGGAGTGAGGCATGAGAGCGAAGAGGTCTGAGGCAGATAGTAGTTTTCCAGTTCATCACTTGCTCTCTTTAAGGGTACCATTTTCATTCTGGAAAGGTTTCTTGGATGAGGTGAGTTTTTAAATGAAGGATTGGGAGAAAATGGTGAGGCTGGCTGTCAGAGCAGAATATCACTCTCAGCAGCAGGGGAGAATGCCTGCATGCTAAAAAGAAATGCAGGGTGGCCGCGAGAGGAGCCTGTGCACTAGGCTGGAAGGAAACAGTGAAGGAGATGCCAGGCGATGCACTGTGGCAGTTAATACGCAGGCACCTCGGGGGATGGCAAGCCTAACAATAACCACATCAAAATACAATTCAATATCGAGAGGGAAGGATGTTGTGAGGAATTTAAATCAAATAAAAATAAAGACCATCAAAGCATAGAGAGAATAAAGGATATTAAAACAATAAAGGGTGGCCGAACTCTGTCTCCTGCACTACATCATCATCAAAATCCCCTTCCCTGCTCTGGATTCTGAAGACATTGTGACCAGGTGGGGGATGCGGCACTCACAACCTTCACGTTTCCAGAAATAGCAGCAGGTGATGCAAACTTTCCCATCAGGAACTAGATATTTTTATCTTTCTGTCATCCTTAAGGAAAAAATAAAAATAATCATAGCTTGTGTTGTCGAGTGCTTCCTATTTGGCAGGCACTGTTCTGAGCACTTCGCGCATGAACTTATGCTATCCTCAGAACAGCTCTGTGCTATAATTATCCCCATTTTTTGGTGGAGAAAAATGAGGAACAGAAAAGTAACTCTCCCAGAGTCGCACAGACAGTAAGCAAGGAAGCCTGGATACAAACCCAGGTAATTGGCTCCAGAGTCTGCGTTCATTACCTCCATGCCGCCGTCTCCTGAGATACCAGCACCAATGCTGACTATGACCTTGGACAAGGTGCTGTCTCCTGAGATACCAGCACCAGTGCTGACTATGACCTTGGACAAGGTGCTGTCTCCTGAGATACCAGCACCAGTGCTATGACCTTGGACAAGTTGGCACTCCCTTCTAAAGACCACACTATCAGATGCAGATGGGACCCATAGATGCAAATCGAGTTGTTTCCATGAGGTGCACGATGTGGACACAGGAACATGCATGCTTGCCTGTGCCAGGACCTCGGGGGATATTCCCCCGTCCCCGAGGGGGCGGGGATGTACTCTTCATGTTTGGTGCCCTTCATGTTTGGTTCATTTATGAGAATTCTAACTTATTCCTAGTTCTCAGAGAAATTTTTATTGTCATCTCGTGTCTTTTTCCAAATTTAAGTGACTGGTAGGCTCTTTATAAATCCTAGTTTGCTATCAGATTTAACTTTTAAAATAAGACCCTATCCTACAGTTTCCTAAGATAGCTAACCAAGTACTCGGTAATACACACTCTTGTCTGTAAAAATTAGACCTTAAATTTATCTGGATTCTCTAATTGTTGTCATTTCTTTTCTTAAAGCATGATACTGAGTTTCTGGATTTGCAAATTTATAGTACGTGTTCTTCTGTGTTTGTCCTTTGGTGAGCATGCCATCCGTTGCTGATTTACAAGATCACATTCATCTCAGAGTAACGGCAGTACAATAGATGAGGGTTATGAAGGTGGTAGGGAGGAAGAATAATAGAATTTGTGCTAACCGAAAAAAACACATAAATATTTATTTTGAATAGAGAAATGATAGCTGAGCAAATGAACTATAAAGTTGAATAAGAAAGAATAAAAGAATAAAGAATAGAGAATGAAAGGATAAAGAATAAAAATTCTTTCATGAGAGAGAAAAATGCTGATGCTGATAAGGATGTATTTTCTTTTAAGAATTTGGTAGAGGTCTTCCTGCTGAAGGTAATATGCACTGCTGAACACTTTTGCTATTCTCCAGCCCTCCATCCATCCTTGTCGTGATAATTTTAGAACACAGTGTAGCATCTTCTTTCTTGGCTCCGATAAATTGCAGTGGTTGCCGCTCATCTTCTTTAACAAGAGTTCTATCCTTCTATAAAAATGGGCATCTGAGTGTAATAGGCCATCTAAGCCCCTAAAGATATCTTGGGTTGGAGAAAAAGAAAGACTTACAAATGAGGCAATAAAAAATAAATTACACAACATTAAATTTACTAAGTAAGCAAGATAATAGAGTCTGAAAGCCAAAGGTGCTGAGTGAGCAAGCTTCCATTCCATTCAGATCTCAGCTTCGATGTGACCTGCATGCTAATCTTGCTATGCATAAGACGCATTGTCGAGATGGCACTCATTATTGGCATTAGTTATTCAGTTTGTATGATATGTTTCATTACTAACCTTCTCTTTTCCAAAGCCTATAACTGAGTGGTAAAAATTTATATCTTCTGTTATTTTTAAAGGACCAAATTTGGCATACAAATTCTAGTGCTTAAAATGGAATTTTATTTGAGGAGAAAATTGGGCTGCATTTGAACAAGACTCTATTAAATATTACCCAAGGTTACTAGCTTAACTGTTAAATCTAAGGATGAGAAAAGCAGTTAATACCATGGGGGATAGTATTTTTACTTATGTGTGCACAATACAAACAGACTGGCAACTATGTGAAAATACTGATCTGGCAAGTTGGGAGACCCAGAAGACTCAGTTCCTTTTTGGGCACTCAGGGGAAGTATTTCTGGGAATGAGGCATCAAGAGTAAAGCCTTACAATATATCCTTCAGGTCTTGAAAAAAAAACCAAGGAGGTTTATAAGTGGGAACGGGCTGCAAGCAAAAACAGAGATGAGATAGATCTCATGGCTTAGTTGGTACCTAGAAATCTAGGGCAGTGGAGGTGTGCTTATGTGCTTCCAGTGTATGTTAAACTTGTGTGTGGCATGGCCTCTCCCCCAGCGAACTGGGGCACTTGATGTCATTACTGGACATCAGGTCATTGACCCAAGGCAGGATTTCTCAGCATTATAAAGCTTGTGCCCCCTTTTGGTACACTGGACAATCTTACCACTCCCCCCAAACCCTAGTTTTCCCCACAGTGGTCTAAGTTGGGTCACGTTAAAATGGAAATACAATGGCCACTCCAACACAAGACTTCACATTTATTTAATTCTTACTAAGTAGTAATTAATTAGTAATTAGATATATTAGATCCATTTGTAAGAGTAAGTTTTAATTTGAGAGAAAGGAATTTGAGAGGAAATGCCTTTCACAGTGCCACATACATAGCAGGGTCTCAGAAAGGTTAGTTCTCTAGCTGGATTGCTCGTGGTAAGATGGATAAAGGGAGACCAATGTTTCCATTGAAACATGAATGATTCCAATGAATCCCTACCAGATTCTGTACTTACTTGACAAGTTTTACTCAGCCTGGGCCTGACTGTCGGTGTCCAACAGTGATGAGGAAATTCCCACTGGGCTGATTGTCCAAGAGAAGCTAAAGTTGTTACAAGCAGACAGAAGAAAGCCTACAAAGAGTTAGTGGAGTTTTTGGCTCTAATATTTTGTATGAGGCGATTTCTTCCTCAGAGTGTTAGTGTCCTAAAGCTTCATTTATCTTATTATTTATTTATTTTGCATGACGGTTTCTCCCATGGTCCATTCATTCACATATAAGCTCTAAACAGACAGAACTGAATCTTCTTCAAGGCGTGGAGAGCCCATAGCCTGGAGCTCCCAGCCCCCAGGGTTGGTTCATTAGACTGAAGATCAGTCTTTGCTCCTGGTGGCCGCACCTTATTCCCCTCCTAGTAGTTTCAAGCAATGCCAAGTAGGCAATTACTTTTGTTAGATTACCTTGGCATAGTTTGGGTCTGTAATAAATTGATGCAAGTTGCACTTCAGGTTAAGTAGAAAAGAAATATATACCGTTTCTGGTCCATTTTCCCGGCAGTAGCTACTGTTTGGATAGAGTGCATAACTAATAATACAAATTCTAAATAGACCACAAGATACTCTATTCAGAGAAATATATGTTGACCATATCACTAATAAGTTTTGAAAATCTTTATCTATATATTAGGAACTGGAGATATAGGAAATCAATTGCCTATGAATTATAAAATAAAATTACTTTTTAAATGTTGCTAATTATAAAAAGAATTCTGGCCAATTTGGAAAGATTTCAGTTGAAGGCAGGTCACACATCACAGCCATTTTCTTCATTTCTGCGTGTGGTCTTAGACCCCCGGCACTTAAGTGTAAATCTGTTAATGAACAACTTTCATACCTAAAAGCTTGCTACATCTAAAATCTTATGCTATCTCTGTGTCTGACCTATCAACACAGATCCCAGGTAAGATTAAATTATTATTCCTTTACACCTCTTTTAGAACCAGACATTCCTACTCAATGATCTCATTCTATTTCTTTCTCAGAGGAATTTTGAGTGGAAAGAAAACATTGTTGTAAGTTGCAGTCATCACATGTATGTGCTCTGCAGGCGGCATGCCACATTATGTTAGGCTGACCTCAGCCCCCAGCCACCCAGCGGCACTCCGCTTGAGGTATGGAAAGTCACATTGAACAGGCAAACCTTAGACTCAGAGAGACAGTGTGGCCCAAATGGCACATCATACTCCAGGTTTCACTGAGGGTCCCGAGAAAGAGACCATGCATCCAGCCTTCTCCAAATTGTCACACTGGACCGGTGGCAAAAGCCACATCAGTGCTCATCAAGAGTAACCAGAGGCAGCAGTGACATAATACAAGACCCAAGTCACTGAGAGTGCTCTAGGACACCAACATCCCAGTCTCTGGACATTGCTGGTAGCACCCACGTGAGCTGGCAGGCTCAGCCTGCATCCCTTCTCTCCCTTCATCCTTTATCTTCTCTTTCTCCACCACTCTTCACATTCTCATGCCTCAGTGAGCCTTCTGGTCCAGAGGAAGGCAAGCTTATTCATTCATTGATTAACAAACATGTATTGAGTACCTATTGTGTGACAGGCTCAGGAAAGGTCTCAAATACAGCTCCTTACTGCTAGGAGCTCTTTATTTAGCATAAGAGATTGACATGTAACCACTGATAAAATATTGACTAAGAACTATTTTAAAGGCTTCTTCTGTGTTGATGACACACAGAAAGGAAGAAGCAAGCAATTATGTTTTGGAGGAAAAAGAAGGAGGATGAAAGAATAAGAATCACAGAACATCAGGGCAGGGTTGAAAGGAAGGCACATGTTCAGCACATTTTGCCAGGAAGCATAGGAGAGTACTAATAAGTTAATTCACACTCTGAGTGATATCATGGTTTTTCTGAAAACTCTTTATGAGTCTCAAACTGAGCTGACTGCCCCAAAGCACACTGATGCTCAGCCTGCTCTGCTTGATTTCCCCATATTGGTTTTCGTATCATTAATGGGCCATATCAGGTCGTGAAACTGAGTCAGTTTTGATTCTGTTCCTCCCATATACCTCACATCGCAAAATCTCTAAAATGAATTCACTTGACTCAAGAAATATCAACTCAAAAATATAAAAACCCATCTAAAAATAGAAATTTAAAAGGCAGGGGGCGACCGGGTGACTCAGTCAGTTATGTGTCCAACTCTCGATTTCAGCTCAGGTCATGATCTCACGGTTCACGAGTCTGAGCTCCATATTGGGCTCCACAGTCCGCTCAATGCGGAGCCTGCTTGGGATTCTTTCTCTCTCTCCCTCTCTCTCTGCCCCTCCCCTGCTCTCTCTCTCTCAAAATAAGTAAATAAACATGAAAAACAAAAATCAATGTCAACTTGATCTGTCCCCTCAGCAGCTTCTCCATGCCAAGTTCATGTCAACTTCCTCTTGGACTGGGAATGGTAGACTCTACTGCAAGTCACGTTTTAGCAAGGAGCAGGTAGCATGTTTTAGCCTCCCACTGTACCGGATGCCCCTCTGTGTATGCCACGGTATGTCCATGCTGTACTATGGTGCTACCCACCTGCCCTGCAGTGAGCATGCTCCCACCTTTGCTCTTGTGTTCAGCTGGGTGTATGTGTATGTATTCACTACGTATGTACTACGCTTGCCACCTGAACATCCCTCCCTTGTGCTTTAATGCAGCTCCCCCTCCCCTGTCCCAGAGCTGCCTTTTCTTGTGGCAGATTCATATTCATTACTCTACTCCATGTTAAAGGCTGCCTCTATGTTTTTTTCTTACTTCTCTTACCCATATATTGAATAGGACACAACACAATGAATTGTAAGAAATTACTTGAACAAGCTGAACACAGTAGGATACAAATAGTAACTTGATTATTTTTGTTATTACTGCCTTTTAAACTTTAAAAAAAAATTTTAAATGAGAGAGAGAAAACGAGCCGGGGGGAGGGACAGAGAGAGAGGGAGAGAGAGTGAACCCCAAGCAAGCTTTGCATTGGCAGCACAGAGCCCAATGAGGGGCTCAAACCCACAAATTGCCAGATCATGACCTAAGCCAAAATCAAGAGTTAGATGCGTAACCGACTGAGCCACCCAGGCGCCCCCTGCCGGTTAAACTTCTATTTTTAGATGGGTTTTTATCTTCTGTCCTTTATATACTCTTGGGGAGAACCCATAGCTTTTCCAGTCATTCTCAGGTATTAACAAATGGTGTACTTCCAGAAACTGAAAGTGTGCACAGATTTACTGTCAATAATTGATTGTGTCACATGGGGGCTTATAATTCTGCATCAGGGACACAGGTGATTTGTTTCTTTTCTCCTCTTTATTCCTCCTTCTCTTCCACTTGCTAGCTACTTATTTTTTTTAAGCTTTGAGAGAGAGAGAATGAGTGAGTAAGGGGCAGAGAGAGAGGGAGAGAGAGAGACAATTCCACAAGAGGCAGGAAGAAAGGGACAGAGAGTGGGAGAGGGAAAGAGAGTGAGGAACTCAATGCAGTGTTTGAACTCATGAGCCACGAGAGCATGACCTGAGCCAAAGCTGGATGCTTAACCCACTAAGCCACTGAGGCTCCCCTTGCTAACTACTTATTTTGACCCTTCCTTGCTTGGTTGTAGGGAGCACAAAGGGATGGGGGTAACAGAAATGAATCCAGAAAAAAAGTTCCAGTGTTAACATGGCTAATGTGGTTGTATCCTGGGGGCAAGGTCAATTGTGCATATCCAATGACAAAATTCTGTCTCTTTCTTGTGTGGGGATTTGGTAGAATCTTTGGAGAACCGCCCTTCTCCTCCTTTGCCACCTGGGCCATCTCACTATCATTTCCAAAACAAGCTAAGCTTCTCCCAGCTGGTTCTGAATGGATTCTCTTCACCCCGGGCTTCTGGCTATCCAAGGAACAGGACCTTATGCTGATGGCCACCTTGCTCCACAGGTGATCAATTCAACAGAAGTATTTTAAATTTTTTAAATGTTTATTTATTTTGTAGAGACAGAGAGAGAGAGAGAGAGAGAGAGAGAGAGAGAGAACATGTGTGAGCAGAGAGAGGGGCAGAGAGAGAGGGGGATAGAGGATCCAAAGTAAGCTCTGTGATGACTGCAGAAAGTCCAATGCAGGGCTCGAACCCATGAACCATAAGATCATGACCTGAGCTGCAATTGGACGCTCAACCAACTGAGCCCCGTATTTTTAAAACAAAATTTTAGCTTTAGAATAGTTTTAGATTTACAGAAAAGTTGCCAAGTTGATACAGAGAGTGCCCATATACTTCACATCTAGTTTCATCTATTGTTAACATCTTACATTAGTATTGGTACATTTGACACAACTAATGGACCAATATTTATACTTTAGTATTAGCTAAAATCTATACTGTATTCAGATTACCTTATTTTTAAAAATCTAGTGTCCTCTTCCCATTCTGGGATCTCATCCAGGATGTCACATTACTTTTAGTCCTCATGTCTCCTTAGGCTTCTCTTAGCCATGACTGTTTTTGAGACTTTTCTTGGTTTTGATGAGCTTGACAGACTTTGATGAGTACTGGTCAGATATTTTGTGAATGTTCTTAATTGAGATTTTTCTGATGTTTTTTCCTGAGTATACTGAAGTTATGGGTTTGGGGGAGGAAGACCACAGAGGTAAAGTGCCATTCTCATCACATTACCTCTGGGCTTATCACTGTTGATGTTGACCTTGATCGCTTGGCTGAATAGTGTTTGTCAGGTTTTTGCATTGGAAAGTTACTCTTTATGTTTCTTCTTTCCACACTGTACTTTTTGGAAGGAAGTCACTCTTCTCAGGCCACACTGAAGGAGTGGGGATAGGTGGGGGGTGGGGGGTTATGTGCCATTACCTTGAGGAAGAGTAGCTACAGACACTATTTGAAATTCTTCTGCGTGGGAAATTTGTTGGTCTCATTGATCTGTTTATGTATTCAATCATTTATTTATATCACCATGGACTTGCAAATAATTATTTTTTATTTTGGGTTGCAATCCAACAGAATCTTTTTAAGACAACTCCAGGCCTTTTGCAAGTTCATTTGACCCAGGGGGAGACTCGCCCACCTTTGCCCCCACAAGCCATGTAAATGTAGACCGTCCTAGCATAGCACTTTACTTCTGCCTGGGCTTCTCTGGCCAGCCCCGTGCCTTTAGTTTTTGGGTATGCATCAGGGCATCAGTTGCTACTTCTCCCACCTCTAGGAGACACCTGTGAAGTTGATTCTTGCAAGTTCCCTCATTTGGCCAAGGCACTCAGATGATTCTCTCTAAAGTAACCCTTGTTATTGACTTCTGTGATCCATTCCTTAGCCTAAATTTAAACAGCCTTGAAGGGACAGGTGAATTGAGAGTTACAAAGGCATCTTGGGATGCCTGGGTGGTTCAGTTGGTTATGTGTCTGACTTAGGCTGAGGTCATGATCTCATGGTTTGTGAGTTCGAGCCCTGCGTTGGGCTCTGTGCTGACAGCTCAGAGCCTGGAGCCTGCTTCAGATTCTGTGTTTGCCTCTCTCTCTGCTTCTCCCCTGCTCATGCTCTGTCTCTGTCTCTCTCTCTCTCTCAAAAATAAATAAATATTTTTTAAAAATTAAAAAAAAAAAACCAAAGGCATCTTTACACATGCTTAGCCTCTTCTGTGTAGGGGGTCTGTCATTTATTGTTCTTCAAATTTGAAGCCAAAGTTGAGCGTTCTCCAAAGAGGAACACTCATATTTAGTATCCTGTTATGCTGTCGTAGTTTAATGGTTCTCAAAGTGTAGCCCTGAACCAACAGCATCAGCATTGCCAGGGGGAATTTGTTGAAATGCAAATACTTAGGCCCCATCCCAGACCCACTGGATTGGAAACTGTGGGGCTGAGGCCAGTGGTCTGTGTTTTAGCAAGTCTGACATCTGATTCTGATGCAGGCTGAAGTTTGAGGACCACTGTGGTTAGTAGCTTATGTGTTCTCTCCCTCAACTTGACTATAAGCTCTCTTAGAGCCATTGCCCAGGCAAGCATGTGACTTGACACAGGGAGCTCAAACGATGAGCTGCAGTCTTGTTCTACATTATCCTCTGCTATTAAAATTGCACTGTCTTAATTTCTTTTTTTTTAATTTTTTTTCAACGTTTATTTATTTTTGGGACAGAGAGAGACAGAGCATGAACGGGGGAGGGGCAGAGAGAGAGGGAGACACAGAATCGGAAGCAGGCTCCAGGCTCTGAGCCATCAGCCCAGAGCCCCGGGGCTCGAACTCACGGACTGCGAGATTGTGACCTGAGCTGAAGTCAGACGCTCAACTGACTGAGCCACCCAGGCGCCCTCTGTAAGCATTAATGATAAGAATAGGCCTGGAAAACTGCCTTTTAGTGAGTGGTTCATCTAGTCATCATCCATAATGCCTGTTGAATAGATGGGAACGTGAATTGTAGCTGGAATGAAACATCACCTTTCTCAGTAAGGGACACAGAAATGGCGACACTTCCCCCCAGCTCTGGGCTATGTGCGGAGCATGCCATGGTATATACACCCAGTGGAGCTTAGCACACTGTAGCAGAGAGCTCACACAATACAGAATCAAACTTTCCAACCATGGTAAGTGACATAAAAGAAATAAACACGATAGGATGGAGAAGGTGGTCAAAACCCTCTGAGGAGGAGACATAAAGGATTACAAAGACAAAGCCAAACACTGACTTCAAAATACACGAGCAAAGCTTTTCAGGTGCAGAGTGCAGTCAGGGCAAAGGCCTAAAGTTGGGAACAATCTTGGTGCCTTCTAGTGTGTTCTAGGCTTGGAGTGCATGAGGGGAGGGCCAGGAGATGAAGCTGGAAACAGGTGTCAACTTGAAACCAGCTATGGAGCCTAAGGAGCCCTACATCTCTTAGCTCATGATGCTACGATTCCATCCAAGCTGTGGGGCCCTGTAGAAAGATGGACGGGGATCCATTTTCCTTTCTTTGCTGAGAATCAGCTCCTGCTCCTGGCAGGCTGTCCGGAGCCTTGGCAGGTGCAGCCTCCCTTGACTTTATAAATGGGCAGCCTGTAGTCAAGAATTTCCAAATGTGATTAAAATGAAACTGCCATTGAAATCAGGTTTGGCTGCCTGTCTCTCTGGTACTCAGAAAGAAGAGCCCCTCCTGGACCTGGCAGGCAAACTCGGTGACATTGTTTGGAATAGATTTAGGAAGGCCTGCCAGGTAGACAGGAGATTTCAATAACCGTGCAGCCAAATTAGTAATTAGAGGGACTGGGTACTGGGGACGCACCATGAAAAACCCTATGACCTCTCAATAGTTGAAGTCATTGAGATAAATGAGCTCCGAAAACAGTGCTTCATTTTAGAAAGTGCACATACTTTATGATTAACTCCTTATGACCACATTCCCCCGAGGCTGGCTAACCACTGTTCATTGAAATCAGAAAACGGTAAGTTCTCAATAGTTCTCTTGGCCAGTTCAGCCCTTGAACAGTTCAAAAGAGGAAAGATTGGCTCCAGAATGTTCTATATCGGCAGAGAAGTACAGATAAAATACATTTTCCTGGATGGTTTCAGTTTAAATCCAAGGCCAAGAGACCAAATTTCTACAATTTCCTCTCTCCGTGGTTAGTTGCATCGTGGAAGAGATGGTTCCAGAACAATAAACAAAAGTAATGCTTTAAGTAAACGGACTGTACCTGCTCGTGAGAGTAATGAGGATCCACAGCCAACACAGCAGTAGCTCACACTTCCCTCCGTGGCTCGTTTTAATTGAAACTGATGGAGCTGGGGAGCTGACTGGGTTTTGCATAAATCATCATCGGTAATACACTTTCAAGGGTAATCACAACATTAATACACCAAGCAGGAAGTGAAATAATTAAAATTTAGCACATTGCGGTATTGAAGTTTCTAAAATTAATCCACAGCACCTTTCCTCTGTACAAATGAGCAATTACTTCCATCCACAGAGAAGGACATTCAAAAAAATACTACATTACGTACGCCATCAGCAACAACAACAAAATTTCCACTTTTCTTCCTATATTGCAATCATCTGCATACATTTTAAATGCTTTTCCTTACTTCTCTGGTGGTGTTAATTTTTAAAAAATTAGTTTTACCTGCCTTTAAGCTAAATATGTGGCATAAAGTCATGTAAAATAGAAATCCTGTAAATCTGGGAGTGTTGGAGAGAAAAATTGTTCCCATATGACTCTTAGGAAGATAATTCCAGTCCAGAGAGTGAATATGGGTATGTACAATGGGGAGAAACCTGTGGTGATAAGCATCTAATTTCAATATATCTGTATAAAAGGTAATAAAATATCTAGGCTGGATACCATAGTGAGCCACAGGGGTAAGATCATCGGTGGTACTAAATGGCTTACTTGTCCTGATAAAGCAAGTATCTTTAATGCCTCATGTTTGACAAAAGAGAATCAGCAAGAAAGCTCCCTATTGTAATGTGTAATCTCACATGCAGACAGCCTGAGAGCAGCAGTATTTTGTGGGGGACCACACCCCAGTGTTCTCAGACTAGGAACATCTTGACCTAGAAGTATAAAAATAGCAGCTGGGCACTTCCTTTCACCAAGATGTTGAGGAGGGGCTTCATTCAATGGGCAGGATTACTGGTAGCAAGACAGAATCCCAGACAAAAACTCCCCCTCCCCCAAACTGTGAAGTAGGTGAAGTTGGTTTTGGGATCTCCTCGGTCACCTTGATATCATTTCTTTTCTCCCTTATTGTCACACCTTCCACAGGGAATTAGGGATCTCCCAGTATCTGGAGAGAAGAGAAGGTAATGAGTCCCCATCACCATATAAGAATTACTTGACTAGGGAATTTCACCTAGACTTTGTTGATGAGAGGAACCGCAAAGAAGAATTCTGTTGTTCATTCTTTTCCGAGGAAGATTTGGATCGTTCTTTTCCAAATATAGTTGTAACACACCTACCACTCCCTCACACATTCCTCCTAGCAAATGCTCCATGGTATCTTGGCGTTAAACTACCCAGAAGCACTTAAGATTATCTGCAGTAGAGATTTATTTTGACCTCTTCTTCCAGATCATTTACAAGTGTTGAGGGGAGCCTGGGTGGTTCAGTCAGTTGAGCACCCGACTTCAGCTCAGGTCATGATCTCACAATTTGTGAGTTCAAGCTCCACATCAGGCTCTGGGCAGACTGCTTAGAGCCTGGAGCCTGCTTCGGACTCTGCGTCTCTCTCTCTCTCTGTCCCTCACCCACTCACACTCTATCTCTCTCTCTCTAAAATACAAACATTAACAAAATTTATAAGTGTTGAATTATGTCAGTCCTTACATCTATCCCTTACAGACTTCACTCTGAAATTTACTCATCTTGGGGTGTTCTTAGTAAAGTTCTTCATAGAGGTCAGGTTCAAAGAGACAGAGGAATTTCTAATGGTAGTATTTTGGATACTAGAGAAGGGGAATTAGAATTGAGAGATGGGACCATGTCTCCAATGTCTCTTACATCACTTATTCAAGTGTTACTTCCCATGCTGCCTATCTGGTGAAGTCAATTCTGATGACTTGCCATTTGAAGCAAACACTGCCATTTCCTACAGTGAAAAATCCTCTAGTGGATTTGATTACCCTCAAGTGATGGGGTACATGAAAATAAATGCAGAGTAAGGAGAGCTCTCAGTTAAAGTCAGGTTTCTAAGGGTCACCTGGCCAAGAGAATTTCCAGTAAACCATGATCATAAAAACTGCTTCATTTGGAAAATAGTAAGGGCCCTTATCATATTATCTTAATGCTTTTTAATGAATACTCTTACATGATTTTTTTTTATTGTTTACTTATTTCTGAGAGCTAAAGAGAGAGAGAGAGAGAAGAGCAGGGGAAAGGCAGAGAGAGAGGGAGACACAGAATCCAAAGCAGGCTCCAGGGTCTGAGCTGTCAGCATAGAGCTTGAACTCATGAACCGTGAGATCATGACCTGAGCCAAAGTCGGACATTTAACCAACTGAACCACCCAGTCACCCCAAGACTCTTATTACATGTTTTAAGTGCAACTAGTTCTGTTAATACTAGAGAACAGAGATGCAAACAAGTCCCAATGAAATTCTTGGGCACAATCTAAGCAAATTGTCAGTATCCTTGATCAAAACTTCAGTATCTTTAAATATCTCTCCAGGTCTTACCTGGTACATATCCAAATGCTTTTGCTACCGTTAAGTCTCCTAGCTCAACTTCCTGGGATTTTCAGGGAGGAGTAAAATTTAGGTAATACGGGTGCCATCAATTCACATCAAGTCAAGATACGTTGATTGAATGTCTATTAAGAAGGAAAAATGAACAGTGGAAAGTAAAGAGGAAAGAGGTGGAGGAGGAGGAGGAGGGAAAGAGGAAGAAGAGTAACAGAAGCACAAGCAAAAGGAGGAGGAGGAGAAAGAGGAGAAAGGGACAGAGGAAAGAAGGGCAGCGCAGAGACAGGGAAAGAGAAGTGGGACAAGAAGAGCAGGGAGGGGAAGAAATCAAAGCAGACACCGTGCTCGGCCTCACTAAGCAACATTACTGTGAACATCTTTCCCATTGCCATCACACACTTGCCAGTCACCAGCCGCCCTCCAGCCCTGTGATGATGCCCCTCAGGCACACTCACCAATACATTAGAGAAGCTACAGTTTTTCTAAACCTTTCATCTTTCTACTCAAAGTAGGCAACTACCAGAAAGGTTTTAACGGAGTCTAGTTACCTCCCCTCCAGGAAATGTGCTAAGTGTCCTATTTGTAAATCACTGCGATGATAGAGCAAGAGTTATTTTCTTCCAGATTTATTTTGGTTTTGATCATGTTGAATTTTGATAACTTTGTCATCAAGCATAATTAAGAAAATAATGTAATTACGGAGTACATAGCACAGGTGAAATGTAATTATTTGGACTCCCAGGAAATGAGCTCTTACGAGCAAAGTAGTGACTTGAAGGAAGGTCAGGAAACCAAGTGTCCTGCTCCTCTGATTGAATGGTGCTTCCATCTGTACTGGGCTGAATCAAACAAGCAATCAGCCAGCCAGAAGGCTCAAGGCAGGATCGATGGGCTGCAACCCCGAGCAACATCTGGTCCCTTGAGCAGCCACAGTAATTCCATAAATGGTTAGAGCTGCAGTGTCTTCAGGAAAACAAATAATGAAAAATTTCATGTTTTCTCCTGCCAGCCGACCTTCCCTACTTTGGCTGTCTCTCACAAGAAAACATAAAGCATGGCCTAACAATAAAAAAAAAATGTTGCTATAGACTGCTTGTGTCTCCCACATTTACGTGTTGAAACCTAATCCCTCACGTGATGGTGTTTGGAGGTGAGTAGGTCATAAGAACAGAACCCTCATAAACGGGATTAGTGCCCTCATAAAAGAGACTCTAGAGAGCCCCCTTAACTCTTCCTCCAGGCGAGGACAGAGCCCTGTGAGAAACGGGAGGCAGGTGCTCACCGAACACCAAATCAGCTGGCACCTTGATTTTGACCTCCTAGCCTCCAGAACTATGAGAAAGAAATTGTTGCTAAGCCACTCAGTCTACGATGTTTTGTTATAGCAGCCTGAACAGATGAAGGCAATAATAATTAGGGAAGTAAAGTTCTCTAAAAGACAGTGTATAATCTCAGAACAGGGACAAGCACAATACGTGCCACAAAACAAGTATTCCATTAAACGAAGGACCTGTTAATTCTGGACCAACTTGGGATTGGAATGGAGATTGTCTGCAACCTAGACCAGATCCAGAGATTACAAATAGTTCTGAGATTTTCCTCCCCTAAAGCCAGGGAATTTTAGTACTTGGTTTGGGGACCCTGTCCTCAGGGGACAGCTCCACACTAGCTGGCTGGACAATGATGGGACAAGTTGGATCTCAGTATGTGTTTGCCATTTGATAAAATTCACATTTGTGCCAGAAGTTTTAAGTCGTAACTTGCTTTAGTTTCTGCAGACAGCAGAAGTGCAAGGGATATGGAAAAAGAACAAAGTGCCAGTATCTTTAGAACATTACTGAAGGCTCCTCATGTATGATGCAAAGAAGTTTTCATTCGGATTTTGATCTTAGTTTCACCTAAAGAGGAAATGCCTTTTTATTTGGCTTGTTTGCAATTTTTAAAACTTATTTTGTAAATATTTTATAATATTTAAAACAGTATATAATGAGGACTCTATGCCTCTTGCAGCAGAAAATAATTAATAATACTTGGCACTTAATGGCACTTTTCATCATTAAATCTCTTTGTAGACATTAATTAAGGGAAAGATACTTCATCTTTTTTAAGTTGCTGTTAGGCTCCCATCACTGCATTTCATGAATATCAGTTGCAATGGGAAGTGAAATATGTAGAATTCAAAATAAAAGTCTGCCAGAGGTTTGCCTGATAGGTAAAAATAAGCTTTTGTGTGTCTTCTATTGTACTCTGTCCCTTCAGTTAGGTTTGTAAATAACATTTATTCATGACTCTATCTTGAAATCTATTCATTCTTTGATTACAAATACTGTGATATTATATTAAAAAAACAAATATTTTGTGAAGTATTTTGATTTATTCAAATGCAAAACCTTCATGAATAAAGGTACCCAAAGTGTTCCTTTTTGTGGAGAGACAGTTCAGTGGGGCCAAGTTGAAGCAGCCTCCTGCCTCTATCCCCTGGAAAGTGAGAGGTTTATTTGGTAAGAGAGATGATCCTTTTGATCTTTCTTCTTCCTCCATCCAAAGGGACAAAATTTATTCACCTACAGGGCCAATCTTACAGTCTTATGTCAATGGCCCACTTCTTCCAGAAGTCTCCTCTCATTGGTTTCTGATGTCTGGATTTCTAAGGATAATCCTTTTATTTTATAATGTGAGATAATAAACCTTGCCTCCCACTTCTCATCTAAAATAGCTACCAGCCCAGCCAGAGCTCCAACCTCCTCCCACAATTCCATGCTCACTTGTATTTATCTCCTTCACTTCTGTCTTGGAGACTCACTCCTATTTCACCCAACTCTGTCAACACTTGGAGCTTCCCTTTCCCTCCTTTGACAATCATGTCGTTTATCCTCAATTTCTCCCTCCTTACCGACTCCTCCTTGGAATTCTTTAAATGCAAACCATTATCAGTTGTATGCATCCCCTGTAGGTACGGTCTTGTCCTCCTCTTCATGATGGGCTTCTTATAAGAGTAGCCTTCTATGTGAGGAGCCTACATCATTGTATCTGTTTGCTCTCTTCCCATTCATTCTTCAAATGATACCAACTGCTTTCTGCCCTAACAACCCCCTGAATGGTGGCAAAGGAAACAAAGCATCATCTAAATGCCATTTACAGTAGGTGCCTTCCACTCAACATCTCCTCCTTTAATATCATTCTTTCCTGGTTCCTCACATACGTTTGAATGCTCCTTTTCCATCTTTCTCAGGGCTCTCATCTGCCTGAATGTTTGTGTTTCCAAGGATTCTGTTCTCTGAGTTCTAATCATTGACTTCACCTTTCCAGAGGGACTTTGTCAAGCCTAGATTGCAACCACCACTTGGAACGACAGTTTAAACATGTTACAGCCCATTCTGCTCTGCCTTTCAGCACTGTTTCCTCTGCCTGCGTTGTCATTCAGCCTGGATAACTCCTTATCAGTCTTCAAAACCAGGTTCAAGGAGATAGTTGGTCCCTCCTCAGTCCTCATAGCTTCTTACACACATGTGTGTGGATGTGTGGATGAATGTGTGTGTGCAATATGTCTATACTTGAAGATTTCTCAAGGAAAGGGATTCCAGCTTCATTATCTTTGCATTCTCAGCACATACAATAGTTGGAATAAGGCAGACCAAGATGACTATTTCGGATTAGAGAATGACAGAGAATAATAATGTGAACTTGGTTCAAGGTTACTTTTTCTTTGTTTCACTCTCAAGGTGACTAATGAACAATACAAAGGCCATAAATCGAGGACTTTGGCAAGATGGCGGCGTAGGAGGACGCTGGGCTCACCGCGCGTCCTGCTGATCACTTAGATTCCACCTACACCTGCCTAAATAACCCAGAAAAACGCCAGAGGATTAGCAGAACGGAGTCGCCGGAGCCAAGCGCAGACGAGAGGCCCACGGAAGAGGGTAGGAAGGGCGGTGAGGCGGTGCGTGCTCCACGGACTGGTGAGAGGGAGCCGGGGTGGAGGGGCGGCTCGCCGGACAAGCAGAGCCCCCGAGTCTGGCTTGCAAAAGTGGAGGGGCCGGGCAGACTGTGTTCCGACAGCAAGCGCTACTTAGCGTCTGGGAGGACATAAGTTAGCAGCTCTGCTCGGAAAGCGGGAAGGCTGGAGGACAAAGGGAGGGAGAGCTGCTGAGCCCCGGACGACAGAGCTCAGTTTGGCGGGGAACAAAGGCGCTCACCAGCGCCATCTCCCCCACCCATCCCCCAGCCAAAATCCCAAAGGGAACCAGTTCCTGCCAGGGAACTTGCTCGCCGAGAAAACACCCAACTCTGTGCTTCTGCGGAGGCAAACTTCCGGCAGCAGATCTGACTCCCTCCTGCTGCCACAGGGCCCCTCCTGAAGTGGATCACCTAGGAGAAGCGAGCTAAGCCTGCCCCTCCTGCCCCCGTGCACCTTGCCTACCCACCCCAGCTAATACACCAGATCCCCAGCATCACAAGCCTGGCAGGGTGCAAGTAGCCCAGACGGGCCACGCCACCCCACAGTGAATCCCGCCCTTAAGAGAGGGGAAGAGAAGGCACACACCAGTCTGACTGTGGCCCCAGCGGTGGGCTGGGGGCAGACATCATGTCGGACTGTGGCCCGGCCCACCAACTCCAGTTATACACCACAGCACAGGGGAAGTGCCCTGCAGGTCCTCACCACGCCAGGGACTATCCAAAATGACCAAGCGGAAGAACTCCCCTCAGAAGAATCTCCAGGAAATAACAACAGCTAATGAGCTGATCAAAAAGGATTTAAATAATATAACAGAAAGTGAATTTAGAATAATAGTCATAAAATTAATCACTGGGCTTGAAAACAGTATACAGGACAGCAGAGAATCTCTTGCTACAGAGATCAAGGGCCTAAGGAACAGTCACGAGGAGCTGAAAAACGCTTTAAATGAAATGCAAAACAAAATGGAAACCACCACAGCTCGGCTTGAAGAGGCAGAGGAGAGAATAGGTGAACTAGAAGATAAAGTTATGGAAAAAGAGGAGGCTGAGAAAAAGAGAGATAAAAAAATCCAGGAGTATGAGGGGAAAATTAGAGAACTAAGTGATACACTAAAAAGAAATAATATACACATAATTGGTATCCCAGAGGAGGAAGAGAGAAGGAAAGGTGCTGAAGGGGTACTCGAAGAAATAATAGCTGAGAACTTCCCTGAACTGGGGGAGGAAAAAGGCATTGAAATCCAAGAGGCACAGAGAACTCCCTTCAGACGTAACTTGAATCGATCTTCTGCACGACATATCATAGTGAAACTGGCAAAATACAAGGATAAAGAGAATATCCTGAAGGCAGCAAGGGGTAAACATGCCCTCACATATAAAGGGAGACCTATAAGACTCGTGACTGATCTCTCTTTTGAAACTTGGCAGGCCAGAAAGAATTGGCACGAGATTTTCAGGGTGCTAGACAGAAAAAATATGCAGCCGAGAATCCTTTATCCAGCAAGTCTGTCATTTAGAATAGAAGGAGAGATAAAGGTCTTCCCAAACAAACAAAAACTGAAGGAATTTGTCACCACTAAACCAGCCCTACAAGAGATCCTAAGGGGGACCCTGTGAGACAAAGTACCAGAGGCATCACTACAAGCATAAAACATACAGACATCACAATGACTCTAAACCCGTATCTTTCTATAATAACACTGAATGTAAATGGATTAAATGCGCCAACCAAAAGACATAGGGTATCAGAATGGATAAAAAAACAAGATCCATCTATTTGCTGTCTACAAGAGACTCAATTTAGAAAGGAGGACACCTTTAGATTGAGAGTGAGGGGATGGAGAACTATTTATCATGCGACTGGAAGCCAAAAGAAAGCTGGAGTAGCCATACTTATATCAGACAAACTAGACTTTAAATTAAAGGCTGTAACAAGAGATGAAGAAGGACATTATATAATAGTTACAGGGTCTATCCATCAGGAAGAGCTAACAATTATAAATGTCTATGCGCCGAATACCAGAGCCCCCAAATATATAAAACAATTACTCATAAACATAAGCAACCTTATTGATAAGAATGTGGTAATTGCAGGGGACTTTAACACCCCACTTACAGAAATGGATAGATCATCTAGACACACGGTCAATAAAGAAACAAGGGCCCTGAATGAGACATTGGATCAGATGGACTTGACAGATCTATTTAGAACTCTGCATCCCAAAGCAACAGAATATACTTTCTTCTCGAGTGCACATGGAACATTCTCCAAGATAGATCATATACTGGGTCACAAAACAGCCCTTCATAAGTTTACAAGAATTGAAATTATACCATGCATACTTTCAGACCACAATGCTAGGAAGCTTGAAATCAACCACAGAAAAAAGTCTGGAAAACCTCCAAAAGCATGGAGGTTAAAGAACACCCTACTAACGAATGAGTGGGTCAACCAGGCAATTAGAGAAGAAATTAAAAAATATATGGAAACAAATGAAAATGAAAATACAACAATCCAAATGCTTTGGGACGCAGCGAAGACAGTCCTGAGAGGAAAATACATTGCAATCCAGGCCTATCTCAAGAAACAAGAAAAATCCCAAATACAAAATCTAACAGCACACCTAAAGGAAATAGAAGCAGAACAGCAAAGGCAGCCTAAACCCAGCAGAAGAAGAGAAATAATAAAGATCAGAGCAGAAATAAACAATATAGAATCTAAAAAAACTGTAGAGCAGATCAACAAAACCAAGAGTTGGTTTTTTGAAAAAATAAACAAAATTGACAAACCTCTAGCCAGGCTTCTCAAAAAGAAAAGGGAGATGACCCAAATAGGTAAAATCATGAATGAAAATGGAATTATTACAACCAATCCCTCAGAGATACAAACAATTATCAGGGAATACTATGAAAAATTATATGCCAACAAATTGGACAACCTGGAAGAAATGGACAAATTCCTGAACACCCACACACTTCCAAAACTCAATCAGGAGGAAATAGAAAGCTTGAACAGACCCATAACCAGCGAAGAAATTGAATCGGTTATCAAAATCTCCCAACAAATAAGAGTCCAGGACCAGATGGCTTCCCAGGGGAGTTCTACCAGACGTTTAAAGCAGAGATAATACCTATCCTTCTCAAGCTATTCCAAGAAATAGAAAGGGAAGGAAAACTTCCAGACTCATTCTATGAAGCCAGTATTCCTTTTATTCCTAAACCAGACAGAGACCCAGTAAAAAAAGAGAACTACAGGCCAATATCCCTGATGAATATGGATGCAAAAATTCTCAATAAGATACTAGCAAATCGAATTCAACGGCATATAAAAAGAATTATTCACCATGATCAAGTGGGATTCATTCCTGGGATGCAGGGCTGGTTCAACATTCACAAATCAATCAACGTGATACATCACATTAACAAAAAAAAAGAGAAGAACCATATGATCCTGTCAATCGATGCAGAAAAGGCCTTTGACAAAATCCAGCACCCTTTCTTAATAAAAACCCTTGAGAAAGTCGGGATAGAAGGAACATACTTAAAGATCATAAAAGCCATTTATGAAAAGCCCACAGCTAACATCATCCTCAACGGGGAAAAACTGAGAGCTTTTTCCCTGAGATCAGGAACACGACAGGGATGCCCACTCTCACCGCTGTTGTTTAACATAGTGTTGGAAGTTCTAGCATCAGCAATCAGACAACAAAAGGAAATCAAAGGCATCAAAATTGGCAAAGATGAAGTCAAGCTTTCGCTTTTTGCAGATGACATGATATCATACATGGAAAATCCGATAGACTCCACCAAAAGTCTGCTAGAACTGATACAGGAATTCAGCAAAGTTGCAGGATACAAAATCAATGTACAGAAATCAGTTGCATTCTTATACACTAACAATGAAGCAACAGAAAGACAAATAAAGAAACTGATCCCATTCACAATTGCACCAAGAAGCATAAAATACCTAGGAATAAATCTAGCCAAAGATGTAAAGGATCTGTATGCTGAAAACTACAGAAAGCTTATGAAGGTAATTGAAGAAGATTTAAAGAAATGGAAAGACATTCCCTGCTCATGGATTGGAAGAATAAATATTGTCAAAAGGTCAATACTACCCAAAGCTATCTACACATTCAATGCAATCCCAATCAAAATTGCACCAGCATTCTTCTCGAAACTAGAACAAGCAATCCTAAAATTCACATGGGACCACAAAAGGCCCCGTATAGCCAAAGGAATTTTGAAGAAGAAGACCAAAGCAGGAGGCATCACAATCCCAGACTTTAGCCTCTACTACAAAGCTGTCATCATCAAGACAGCATGGTATTGGCACAAAAACAGACACATAGACCAATGGAGTCGAATAGAAACCCCAGAACTAGACCCACAAACGTATGGCCAACTCATCTTTGACAAAGCAGGAAAGAACATCCAATGGAAAAAAGACAGTCTCTTTAACAAATGGTGCTGGGAGAACTGGACAGCAACATGCAGAAGGTTGAAACTAGACCACTTTCTCACACCATTCACAAAAATAAACTCAAAATGGATAAAGGACCTGAATGTGAGACAGGAAACCATCAAAACCTTAGAGGAGAAAGCAGGAAAAGACCTCTCTGACCTCAGCCGTAGCAATCTCTTACTCGACACATCCCCAAAGGCAAGGGAATTAAAAGCAGGGGCGCCTGGGTGGCGCAGTCGGTTAAGCGTCCGACTTCAGCCAGGTCACGATCTCGCGGTCCGGGAGTTCAAGCCCCGCGTCAGGCTCTGGGCTGATGGCTCGGAGCCTGGAGCCTGTTTCCGATTCTGTGTCTCCCTCTCTCTCTGCCCCTCCCCCGTTCATGCTCTGTCTCTCTCTGTCCCAAAAATAAATAAAAACGTGGAAAAAAAAATTAAAAAAAAAAAAAAAATAAAAGCAAAAGTGAATTACTGGGACCTTATGAAGATAAAAAGCTTCTGCACAGCAAAGGAAACAACCAACAAAACTAAAAGGCAACCAACGGAATGGGAAAAGATATTCGCAAATGACATATCGGACAAAGGGCTAGTATCCAAAATCTATAAAGAGCTCACCAAACTCCACACCCGAAAAACAAACAACCCAGTGAAGAAATGGGCAGAAAACATGAATAGACACTTCTCTAAAGAAGACATCCGGATGGCCAACAGGCACATGAAAAGATGTTCAGCGTCGCTCCTTATCAGGGAAATACAAATCAAAACCATACTCAGGTATCACCTCACGCCAGTCAGAGTGGCCAAAATGAACAAATCAGGAGACTATAGATGCTGGAGAGGATGTGGAGAAACCCTCTTGCACTGTTGGTGGGAATGCAAATTGGTGCAGCCGCTCTGGAAAGCAGTGTGGAGGTTCCTCAGAAAATTAAAAATAGACCTACCCTATGACCCAGCAATAGCACTGCTAGGAATTTATCCAAGGGATACAGGAGTACTGATGCATAGGGCCACTTGTACCCCAATGTTCATAGCAGCACTCTCAACAATAGCCAAATTATGGAAAGAGCCTAAATGTCCATCAACTGATGAATGGATAAAGAAATTGTGGTTTATATACACAATGGAGTACTACGTGGCAATGAGAAAAAATGAAATATGGCCTTTTGTAGCAACGTGGATGGAACTGGAGAGTGTGATGCTAAGTGAAATAAGCCATACAGAGAAAGACAGATACCATATGGTTTCACTCTTATGTGGATCCTGAGAAACTCAACAGAAACCCATGGAGGAGGGGAAGGAAAAAAAAAAAGAGGTTAGAGTGGGAGACAGCCAAAGCATAAGAGACTGTTAAAAACTGAGAACTGAGGGTTGATGGGGAGTGGGAGGGAGGGGAGGGTGGGTGATGAGTATTGAGGAGGGCACCTTTTGGGATGAGCACTGGGTGTTGTATGGAAACCAATTTGTCAATAAATTTCATAAAAAAAAAACAAAGGCCATAAATCAGACAAGAATGTTGGGAGAGAATGTAGCTCCCCATTGCTTCTCTTTGCATCTCACAGCGGTATGCCCACATTTTGGTGGGATTGGCAGGCCACACAGAGTGAGACATCTGCAACATCAGAGAAACCGAGAACTGTGAACTTGTTTTCTTTTGTATCCAGAGCCATATCTGAACCCAGGAGTATATTTTTCCACTATATAAGAAAACAAATTTGCTGATCATTCAGTGAGCAACGTCCAGCTTAATGGCAGGTTCCCAGCCTCCAAATGCTTGCCTTGCCAGTACTGGGTCAGACGTCCCTTATCTATACTTACACTTTAGGGCTGAGGAATTTTTACATGTCCATTTATCAATTTTTCATGGTCAGGCAAAAACCAAGTTTATATGAGTTTCATAAATATTAAATGAATTGGTTATCAAATGAGTAAATGGCCATCTGGTTGAAGTAATGCATTGACTTTGTAATCCATTGCCTTGTTACCCACGGACAGTGGGGGTAACTCAGACATGTTGGGTATGAGTAGAAACAGCTCCTCATCATGGAATATTTGAGATAAGCAGCTATCTGAGATAACCCAGGGACACCAGTCTAATAAGACTGAGTTTGAGGAATGGGGTTTCCTTTTTCCTCACTCTCACTATAATTCTGATAATACATTCTATCTTCATTCTGCTTCCCATTCAGTTGTAGAAGGCCAACTCAACTGTGGTAATGTGAATGATGATTTATCATGATTCCATGAAGAAACCCCCTTGTGAAAGATTTAAGAATAGAGTGGATGAATGCATACGTTTATGTATGTATGTAAGCTCATTCAGAGAAGCTCAAAATTCATTCTGTTTAAATTGAACTTTGTGTCCTAAGAATTCCATTTTATATAGTATCACTTTTGCATACAAAGTAGCAGCAAAGCTACCAATAACTTCAGGAAGGATTTAATAACAACTTGCCAAACGTCTCTAGAGATACAAGCGAAATATAGTTACCTAAATAACAAATTACTTTTGGAGAGCCTTCTACATGCCAAGGACTATGAAAGACCAGTCTTTGGATTCAAGGAACTTACAAATGTGTTGATAAAGTAAAATGCATCCACATGAAACATGAGGGAAGAGTGCATTTAATCATATGTCAAATTATGTGATTCAGATGAAATGCTGTAGACTAGGAATGATGTGGGAGCATCCTGTCAGCTAGCACATTACTGCGGGAGCAGCAGGTCTTTAAGAAGTCAGACAGTTCTGGGTTGAAGTTCTGCACCTGCCAGGTAATTTTAACCTCAGGCAGTGCTTAATTCATCCCTCTACGTGTACTTTTCTTTTCTTTTTTTTTTTTAAGATTTTTTAAAATCTTTATTTATTTTTGAGAGAGACAGAAGCAGAGCGAGAGCGGGGCAGGGGCAGAGAGAGAGGAAGACCCAGAATCCGAAGCAGGCTCCAGGCTCCGAGCTGTCAGCACAGAGCCCGACGTGGGGCTCGAACTCACGGACCTCGAGATCATGACCTGAGCCGAAGTTGGACGCTTAACCGACAGAGCCACCCAGGCGTCCCTAAGTGTACGTTTCTTTAACCGTGGGGGTAATTCATCTATTCTACTGACTTGACAGTTCTGCACCCCGAGTTTTCTTCCATACAATGTTGCTGTCAAGACAGGTGAGGCAATATGAATATATCATTATTTTATTTGTTTATGATGATTATGACCAAATCAAAGAAAGGCACACATCATCTCTTCCCAGGAGATGCTGTACACTCAGGCTCAACGCAACTCTTCCACCCAAAATCCAGTCACCCTCTTTATAATCTGCTGCTTTGTCTGTCATCCAAACTCCTCCTCCTTCTTCCAATGGTGGTGCTAATATTGCCTTTTGATTACTATTTATTTTTCACCTGCAAGCGTAAAACTATGACCATTATGTGAAGCCAATCCTGTAAAGACAGGAGAATTTCCTAGTAGGCAGGAACAGTAAGTTCAAAGCTTTGAGGCAGAAACAAGTAGTACATGTTCAAGAGAGGGTAAAAAAAGGCCAGTATATCTGGGACATAGAGAGTGAGGGAGGCAGGGATGGGAAGTGGGGGTGTGAGAAGCAGGCAGCAATCAGATCAGGGAGACACATTAGAAAATATGCATTTCTTCTAAGAACAATGCAAAGTCATGGGAGGTTTAAGCAGTGAGGTGACATGATTGGATTTATGATTCACGGCTCATTCTTACTGTTAGATCTTTACAAGGGAGAGTGAAAGCGTGTAGACCAGTCAGGTGACTGTTTCTATACTCTGATCTGGAGGTGTTGGTGTTTAGGCTAATGTTATGGCAATAGACTATGAGCAAAATGAAAGGTCTCAAGATACATTAAATATCCATCTTCAATAAGTGTTTCACATTTAAGGAATAGAAAGGCTCACTGGGAAGTGAACAAGAAGAGTGATAGGAGATTGAGGTCCAAGAGGTCAACAGGAATCATATCAAAGAGACTAAGTTAGGAACCTTGCTGTCATATTTTGCAGAATCTATTGTCAAATTGGATGTGGGAGTCAAAGGGAAAGAGATGAACTAAATGTGACTCGTTTCCAAGTCTGTGGCCAGAGCAACTGAATTGCTGGTGGTATAATTTCCAGAGAAGAGCAAGTCCTGGGGAAGCATAGATTTGGGGAAGTGGAATCCACAGTTCTGTTCAAGACACGATAAGATAATAGAATAATAACTGCCTTGTATGACTGTCGGACCAACTGAATGACTGAATGTATATACAGCACTTTGCCAATGGGACTTATACATAGCAGGAACTAAAAAATATTTATCTTTGCTTTCATTATCAACATTATTTTGCATATAACTCTCTTCATCAACTGCAAAGGTTATTAAAAGCAGCTCCATTTTTCCATAGCTTCACTATCCTGTCATTCATGATTACCAACAATGCTTACTGCATGTTGTGGAAAATGTTGGGTTGGCTTCTTTCCCTTCTGCACATGCAATCAGTTTTTTTGTGAATGAAAGGAAGTCAAGCAGAGGTAAATCAAAGCCCCTGTGCCTCTGAATTCTTCTTTTTTTCCTCATGACGATTAAGGGTTTTTCATGGATGGATTACATTCTTTCCGTCATTAGTGAAGCCCATCTTACTGAAAATTCTACTCAGGATAATATCTGAGAAAGGCAGGTCAGTTTGACTATGCAAAGAAACCTATTTCATATATAGACAAGAGTATCAGAAAGGAATTAGAGGTAGGAGAGAAGAACTGAGAATTTACCCCCTCCCTCCACATCTGCCCCCACATCTGCCTCCACCACCACCTCCAGATGATAAACAGTTACCCTCTTGACACATCCATATGCTGAGAAAGGAACAGCAATATAGCAAACAATTGCCACACACAACGACACAGAACTTTCACTTGCCTTCAGGACGTAAAAGGCACCAGGGCACCTTCTGTCAGCCCACGGAGGGGAAGCAATTATTTAGATCCACCCTCCTTATCGCCATCCCTGAAGCAGAAAGCAAAATGAATAACCAGCAAGTGGATATCATTTCCAGACAATGTGTCTCTAAAAACAAAGGCTAAAAAGGACAAACATGTATCTTGAATGTGGCCCTGGATTTGTCTGGACAGTGGCTAGACAAATATAGTTGGCCATTCCTACCAAAAACCAGGAAGGAAGGACAAAGTAGGGACATGTTGCTGCATCTTTCTTAAGGCCAGTGGCTCTTCAGAATGCCTGAGTGCCACATCCCACATCTCAGATGTTCCTCTGGATGCCCGTCAGTTCAGTTGCCAGAGGAATTTTTCAGGATGGCTCTGATCCATTCTAAATCTTAGATCCTGATATGGTTCACACTGGCTGATTATTTGTCTGCCTTGCAAGAGGCTAAATTTGTCATCTTTAATTGACAAGAAAAGTCTGAAATCAGTCAAAGCCAACTGTAAGAAGGGCTGAGAGTCATTGAAAATGCTAGTAGGCAAAGGTCTGTTCCCCAGAAGGGCATTTTGCTCTTCAGGAAGCACAGATGAGGCATACATGCTGGGGGGGGGGGTGTTTCTTTATGTGAATGTGCCTATTTCCCATATCACCTGTACATCATGTAAAGTGACATTGCGTCTGGTAATCAAACATTTTCTTTCAGCAGCAGAGGAAATGTTCATGTGCATGATTGTCAGCTCATGAGATAGTGCTTTTCAGGAAGCTTAATCCAGGACCCCTAGGGTCCAAACCTGTTTCCTAAAGGTCATATGTTTTTCTTCTTCCATATCCCAAGTATAGCACTCTATAAGTTGAATCTTAAAATCTCCAAAGCACAAGTACTGAACATTTAACAGTGGGGTGTCGAGGTAACCTTTAACAAAAGAAAATAGGCAATCCATACATGATGCTCTGGACATCGTGGTAGCAACGGGACAATAGGGGACAGGGAAAATTTACATATTTAACATACATGATCTGAATAGGCACGTGAAAGCAGACTCGAAGATGTAGGGGACATACAGCAAGACAAGGTGGAGTGTAAGCAAAGAAAGTACACTGAGAAATCATTGTTCCTTTCTTTTTTTGTAATTAGAAAAAAAAGTTACTCATATTAAAGTATTAACCTTGGTCAAGCCTTTTTCCAGGGAGCTAACTATGCCAATCCTCTTAACTATAATCACACCAATATGGTGATAAAACCTCCAGAATGCCTGCTTGTGCCTTGTTCAGTTAAGGAAAATGTATTATGTATGTTCCAGTGTCCTGAACTGAAGGTTATTTAAGGTTGTAAATAGTTTCTTGCTCATATTATCATTTTTAACAAAGATAAGAAATAGACCAAATAAGCTTCCTGCCTCCAGCCTTTTGTGGTGGTCCTTCCTAAAGATTTGTGAATACAACTTTCAAGTTCCCAAACTTTATTCCAGGATCCTCCTTTCTGGCAACGTGGAATCTGTGACAGTGAATGGTGCCAGGAGTCAAACAAAGGAGAGATACAAACAATGGCCATAACAATTCTTGTAGGTTCTTCCTGGTCAGTGATGGTCACTGTTCAGGCTGTAATTCAGATCCTGGGTACGTGGAAGAAAAATCACACAATTCCAGAATCTCCTAGGTGTTGAATGTTGCAAGATCATTTAGTCCATAAAGGCAATTACAGGGTAGACAGAGGCAAAGGATGTGCACCCTATGTGAGCATTTATGCTCTCCTAGGCTCTGCTCATTTTAAACGAGGGCCCATAAGAGTCCTATTTTTACCCCCTCGGGAGGAATAAGAAAGTGGGACTCTATATCCTTGCCCTCTACACCAACATTATCTTTGGGAGATGCAGGGAGATAGGGAGCTACTGTGTTGTTTTATAATCAAAGTCATATGTTTCTCTGCCATATGTTTGATCTGTCCTCTTTATTACCCCCAGAGATAATGTCAAATGCATTTGGTAGCAGAGGGATTAGCAAACTAGAGCTGACATACTCCATCCCAGAACCAGGGAGACTTTGACAGATTCCTCTAATCCATCTGTCTGATTTTAGGAAAGGCTGTGGGATCTCATCTGTATTGTTTTCTTACAATAGGGAGAGTAGTTCTATGATATGAATGGTGACTTTTAACCCATGTGCTCACTGTTTTCAGTGATGGGAACTCCTTGTGCACAAAGTCTTGCTCTGTGACACTGAAGGTGACCGGAATTAGTTAATGTTGGCCTCAAATGGATGATCCCTACGAAGAGTCCCTTCTTGGATATGTTTGTATCAAGCCACCAAGATCTTGAATAACTGGTTTCAGGAAAGAACATGTTCCTGTTTTGGAAACACGTTTTGGGTGTTGTAAGAAAAACCAAAGGGAACTGTGTATTTAACCAAGTGGTTTGGATTTGCTCAACTTCCTAGCATTTAGGGAATTGCTTGGCTTAAATCATCTGGTGTCAGCAAAGTGGGGAGTCTTCATGAAACTGATCTTTGAGATACTGGATTTTAAGGACCAAGCTAAAATGTGACTTTCAAAAGTTAATGTTTCAAATCCATATGGCTTTGGTGGTTGTTCATGTCTCTTCTAAAAGTTAAAATCACATGTGCGGACCAACAGGGGGCAGACGGGAGCCAGCTGCCAAGGGAGAGATGCAACCCCGTCTGCCAGTTGGAGTGGCCACAGGAAGCAAACAGCCCTGACAGCGATTCTATTCTAGGCAAGCTGACAGACCACTTCAGAAAGATTCCACCACACTTCACTTCATCCAGTCCAGATCATCAGGGTGAAGCTGAAACTATCAAGAGAGGGACCAGACTCTCCCAAGAGGCCTGAAGGGACCAGGAAGACACAGAAGCCTCCTTACTTACTTCCCTACTGCTATGGCTAAAGAGAAGAGGGGAGGGGCACCTGGGTGGCGCAGTCGGTTAAGCGTCCGACTTCAGCCAGGTCATGATCTTGCGGTCCGTGAGTTCAAGCCCCGCGTCAGGCTCTGGGCTGATGGCTCAGAGCCTGGAGCCTGTTTCTGATTCTGTGTCTCCCTCTCTCTGACCCTCCCCCGTTCATGCTCTGTCTCTGTCTGTCCCAAAAATAAATAAACGTTGAAAAAAAAATTTAAAAAAAAAAAAAAGAGAAGAGGGGAAATAGGGTAATGTGGAGAGGTTATTCCAACAACAATGTCTGAAATGGTGTCATAGAGCATTACCATGAAGCATTATTGAGGCTATCAGATATCAGTGTCCAGTCTAAGAGATATAAGGTCAAGGAGGTCTTTATGCACAGATCAGGCTGCCTGGTTTAGATCTCTTCTGTAAGGAGGGCACAACATGCCAATAAGCCAAAGTTTCCCTTGCGTTGTTTTCTATTGCGTGGCCATGCCGAGACCTAGAAGTCACTATAGAGACCAAGGCAAAAAGGTCAAAAACAATTTCATATCTATGTCCCCTTTCGTCTCCAGCCCTAATCCTAGCCCAGAGACATTTTGCTGTTCTTCAAAGGAGTGAAAAGCATTAGGCTGGAAGTATTTCCCTATAATGCTTTATACATTTTACTCTTGCACAAATAAAGAACCTATGAGAAACTAGGGCACACAGGCTTAACCCCCATGTCCAAGTGTGTTCACGGGGGACTTCAGACTCATCTTTGTCTCTTGGCGCTAGCCTATTGGAGAGACTGAAGGCTATGAAGAAGTGCCCCAAAGGGCATGCACACCCTAGAGTACCATGACTGCTAGGCAGTGAGGCAGCTCACAGATTGTTTTAACCAAGCCAGAACAGGCTATGCTCTGGAAGGACTAGGAAAGTTCCTTCTTGAATTTGGTCACAAAATACAGAGCACAGGTGAGTTGCACTCTCCAAAGTCAAGTGTGGTTTTATTACACTTAACTGATTTTCGGTGTGATTCATTTGTCTCGGCAATTGGACATCTGTGTCCACAAAATGGAGGGCATCCAGCCAAGTGTGGGAATGTTCTGATGAAGTTTGGAATTTGTGTGCGATATTTTCCATGCTTGGCTGAATTACTGGTGGAAAGCAAGATGCTGCCTAATGAAAAACATCCCAGAAAAAAGCACAGGATATATTTTTCTGAGATTACTAGTGACTAAGCAGTTTACTTTTGCCTATTATCATGGCTGAAAAGATGAAGAGATGACATTGCATAAGTTGTATTAGTGCCTTACTTTTGAATTGTTTTTTGGTATTAACCCTCCCATAGCCTCTTTTTCAACTTCCTCACTTTGCCTTCACAACTTCCTGATGAGAGGGAAAAACCGGTAGTACATAACTTTCAATGGAGGAAAATCACACATAAATAAGTTCAAAGACTTGCTTTGGGGTTCAATAACTCCAACTGATCGTGTATCAGAGGGATCTTGGCAGGAAATTTGGATAATTTAAAGAAAATTTAATGAAGCGAATTACTACAAAGGCGTAGGCAATGGTAGAGAATTAACTGGGGATAGTGTGAGAGGCTGGGGCTGGTAAAGGCCTAAAGAGACAAGATGAGGAAGCAAACACCAAAGGGTCCCTAAAAGGAGGATGAACTTCAGTCAAGGGATGCAACCAGCCCAAAGCAAGCCTGGGTGGCAAAATCCTCTTGCTCTCCAATAGCCTCCAGGGAGCACTCCTGGGAAGGGAGACTCCACAAAAGATGGCCTGTTGTGTCAGCCTCACAAAAAGTCAAGCCTTCTGACTGCTAGTTCCAGGGTCCCCCAATGCCATGCCTGTCATTTATTATTGTTTCCCTGATAATTAAGGACAGGTGTGTTATAACCAGGGTTCTAGCCACCCGTGCTCGTGACTGAGTGACTACATTCCCTAGACTAAGCCTGGCTTCTGCCTTCAGTTCAATCTAATTCAGAAAGCACACTTGAGTCTTGTAGTGTGAGCTACATGCGGGGTGCATTCTTATGAGAGATAACCAATTAATGCAATTACCACCCACTCTTACTGTTCTCCCAGGTGCTATGTCTGGTCATATCCCTAACACACACACACACACACACACACACAGAACAAGGCAGATGCACTCAACAGCTCACATAGGAAGATAGAAATGAAGCACATCTTGTGTTTCTGGCTCAGATACTACGAAGTTAATTTTAGTGGGAAAACTTCTTAACAGACTTCCAGGAAAGTACCACCCCAAACAACAGAGTTCCTGTGAACATCTGTCTGCTGTTTGCTCAGTGATACCCAATGCCAATCTCTAAGTCCAGATCCTCAAATCATTCTGCGAAACTAGTCACCTTGGTGAGGCTCATGATGATATAGAAGAAACTGTTACTGAAAGGAATTGTTACATGTTTCGTGGTAGTGGTGGCAGTTGGGGAGCAAATAAGTAAATGTAAGTATACATGTGTGTACATGTATGTATGTATGTATTATGGATAGATGGATGGGTGGATGAGATGATTGAATGGATAGATAGAGGAGTAGATGAATGGATGGTGGGAGGGGTAGGGTAGATGAATGGTATTAGCTGGATGATGCAAGAGTTAATGTGGAGGAGGGACCTACCGAACTCTCCACTCACTATTCTTGGTAAAATTAAGCATGAGGTCCTTCTAACTTCTGAGAAGAAGATTAAGAAAATAGGCTTTAAAAAAAGGGGAGGCATTTGGGTGACTCAAGTGGTTGAGTGTCCAACTCCTAATTTCAGCTCAAGTCACTATCCCACGGTTGTGGGATTGAGCCCCGGGTCGGGCTCCACACTGAGCATGGAGCCTGCTTGAGATTCTCTCTCTCTTCCTCTGCCCCTCTTCCCCACTCATGCATGTGTTCCCGCTCTAAAATAAGAAAACATAGAAAAAGAAAAATAAAATAGGCTCTGGAGTCAAAGTCTTCGATTTAAATTCTGAGCCAAACTTTATTTACTAGCTGAAGCACTTCTCTGTGCCTCTGTAAGAAACTCCCTCTCACCGCACAGTTGGCCTGCTCTTTTGCAAGTGGTTCAGGAATGCAGTGGCAATGATAATTACCTTAGGGTGATACAGGGATAAAGATCACCCTATGACCCCCAAGTCATAGCGCTCTATTCAACCTTTTTAGGGCACCTGGGTGGCTCAGTGGGATTAAGTGTCCAACTTCGGTTCAGGTCATAATCTTTCAGTTCGTGAGTTCGAGCCCTGCATCGGGCTCTGTGCTGTCAGAGCCTGGAGCCTGTTTCGCATTCTGTATCTCCCTCTCTCTCTGCCCCTCCTCTGCTCACACTCTGTCTCTCTCTCTCTCAAAATAAATAAGCATTAAAAAAATAATAAACTGAGATTGTTGTGACGAATACATAAAATCAAGTGAGTGAAGAGCCCAGTACATACGTGACATATCATAGTCATAGGATACAGATCTCCTTCTTCTCTTCTCTGGGGATTTACTAGTTCATTCAACAACCACTACATATTCACTATCTGCCAAATAGTGTGCTACGTGCTAAGGATAAGAAGATGAATATGACATGCAACCTACCCTCAAGGCTAGCATTTCTGTAAAGGGAGATAGGTTTGCAAACAAATATAACAGCCATCTGAGCAGTCTGCTCCTTCTTTCTAACCTGCAATGCTTTCAAGAGGGCATCTAAGGAGTAAAAGAAAACTGGAGAATATATAAATGATTCCTTAAAAAATATTGCTCAAGATAGCAAGGGATGGCCTAAGCCTGGAGTAAGGAAATCTCCACAGGGAGTTTTCCAAATCTGTTAGTTGTACCAAATTAGACATGTTCTTATGAAGTTTACTTACATTTTATGCTTGAATGGGTAATGGCAAGATCTTATATTCTGAGATCAGAGGGTCTTGAAGAAGCACCTCAATCCTGCTTTACCTACTCCTCCTGACTTCAGATAAATGAAAATAAGATCTCACTACCAGTCTGATGGAGGCAGTGAATGGGAAATGGAATCCTAAAAACCTGCAGTACTAATTGCACTGCAATCTCTCTTTTCATATCACGTAGCCTTGGATTTGGGTTTGCAGAGATCCACCTTCCTGTGCCGTGTCAGCTAGAACCCCCTGAGAGCCACAGACTGTTGTATGCCTGCAAGTATATGTGGAGCACGCTGTGAAGGAGCAGAGTCACATGACACATAGGAACAATGTGAGCGCTGAAGTCACAATGTGCCCTGAGCACCCTATTTCTCTGTCCCACGGCTTTCTTCTGCTCACTCTACATCATGCTCTCACTTTCATTCTTCTCAAACTCAGCCCTTTTCTATAGATGTCTGAGGCCAATTTATAGACATTTATAGTTGACCCCAATAACAAAAGGAACACTTCTATATTCACCAGATTTCCAGGAGGTGAGTGTCAGTCCTTGATCTCATGTTCAAAAAATATATTCTTTCTTTAAAAAGTTACGGTGTAGAGGAAAGACTATATGGCTTTGAGATCTCATTTATACCCAAGTATAAGCCCTTATTCTCCCAATTATTAGCTCAGTAACCTTGGACAAGTGACTCAACTGCTCTGAGCAAAGTTTTCCCAACTATTATAGTTTGTAGTAGAGACAATGAGTAAGTTACATTAGACCACCAGAGGGCCTGACAGATAGCAGGCACTTGTAAGTATACTTGTCCATTACCATTCAAATAAAATATGATTATTGGTTCTGCATTATTGTAGTAATAGCTGTCCCTCATATGCTGCCTAAGACGTGCAGGCAATCAGCTAGATGATTCCACACACACTTACTAATCTTTGTAAGAAACTATTTATCACTTGAGAAGCCTTTACTCACAGATTAAGTAAGTGCTTTGTGTGGATTAACTGATTTCATTCTCATAACAACCTATTATTATTACTCCTACTTGATAAATGAGAGACTAAAGCACAAAGAGGTCAGGTAACTGGCTCAGGGTCACAGATAGTAAGTGGTGGAAATGGCATTCGATCCAGTTGGTTCTACAGGCATGCCCTTAATTGTAAGATTGTGAGGCAGGGAGCAGACAGCCAAGTCAGAACTATCTCCCGCAACACGCACACAGAGTCTCCTCAGTGTGTTGAGACCAGTCTGGTATAGCGCAATCCAAGAAGTGTGAATTGCATCCTCCATGAATCTGGGGGCATCATGGTCTAAGGCTCTGAGGAGTACCCTGCCAGGACCATTCCATTAAGCCTAAGACTTTATGTAGAATCCTGGAGTACTGCTAAGGCTGAACAGATTTCACAGATCCCAACACATAAAGTGGAAGGAATATGTGCCATACATAAATTTTTAATTTTCTCCCCCTCCTCCTGAGATGCTTTCTATTTGTTCACAGGCATCTTGGGGTGGCAGGGGGAGACTTTAAAACAAAAGTCCAACATTACAAATTGTGTTGCGTCTCTCTCAAACACCTGGTAATTCTCCAAACCTCAGTAAGAGGAGGCCAGGATGGCACTGTCTGCCCTGGAACGCTGAGGAGCCAGAACACGAGGCAGCCCAGGAGGATGCAGGAAGCAAAGAGGAAGGGGATGCTGAAAAACGTCTCTTCTCATTGGTCGTCACTAATTTCAGTAGCTTTTTAGCACACTCTCCCCCGATGGAAACAGAACAGTCATCTGTGGAATTCTGAGGAATTCCAAAAGCATGCACCGCACCCCCCCCCCCCCCGCCCCCTTTCAAAAGCTCTTTGAGCCTGGGGCTGCCTGCCAGGACCTCTGAGGTCAGACCTGCCTTAGTAGAGCAGCTCACACACCCACCTCCCTCCCTGCCCCAGGCTGGTTGGTCTTGTCTCTCCCAGTCCCTCAAAGTGCTCCTTCCTCTTGTTTGAGTGATTTCATAAATTAGGCAGCACTTCCGCTCTGAACTCCTCCCCTAGCCTCCAGTCCTTCCTCTGGAAACATCAACACAGGATTATTTGTGTGGAGCGTGTCAGAGGGCATATCGCCCCACCTTTCTCACTGAAACATTATGGCAAGGTTGCTCGCCAGATTAGCCTCAGGAATTGAATGGGGACGGCAGGGTAGTGAGAAGTGGGAGAAGGGAATTCACTTACACAGGCCTGGCTTGGGAGAGGAGCCTCAGCGTGTATGAGGGAGCACAGGTGTGGGAGGAAAGCCATGGGAGGGAGGAGAGGAGGCAGCGGGCCAGCCAGGGCCCAGGGGACACCTCTGCCCTGGAACCCGAGGAGGAAATGGGTCCATCCGCCTTGGTCAGACTTTGGCTAACTACCCGAAACCCCTCAACCAATAACTGCTGAATTGACTTGAATTCACCTGCATCAAAATTCTAGGCACCACACCAGAAACTACTTTTGTTTCTTTGTTCTGTTGTTTCAGGAAGCATGTCAAGCTATATATGGCACGCGAACACGTTGGTGTCATTGCTTCCTGCTCTGTAAACCCAGAGACGTCACCCAAGACCTGGAGGGCTGACATCACAGGACTGGCCGCTCGGTCTGGTAGTGCAGCAGGTTGTTGTGAAGCTGGACCGCTTTCTGCCCGCTCGGCGTCTGGCCATGGACACGAGGACTTGAGAATGTGATTCATGATCAGCAGTCTGCTTGGCAGGTGATTCTCTGTTCATCCAGGGAAGGCGCTGAGGAGAGAGGTGTGAGGGCTGCTGAGGGAAGAAGGGTGTGAGCGGTGCCTGGGGCTCCTCCACGGGAGGCCGCCCGGCTGCCATCTGCTCTCAGAGCCCCGAGCTGTCCAGCCACGGTTGCTGGAACTCAGAAGCGGTGCTGTCTGGGGTTCTTTTCACCCCCTCCCTCTTCCTCTCACCGCTTAGCCAGACCTGCTTTTCTGAATTCACCTGGGAGGGTGTGCAAGAGCATCGGGTAAGCACTGGGGCTTGAGCCCTCCCGGGAGACTGCTGGAGCCAAGCGAGGCCCACGGAGTGCCTTCTGTCTGAAAGCCAAGCAGCCACAGAAGGCCGACTTCCCTTCCTCCACTCCAAGCCTCCTTAGCAAAGTTTTCTAAATCCGGGACACTCAAATTCTGATCAGTGGACCCACAGCCTCTAGGTCACCTGGGAATTTGACAGAAATACTGGAGCTCAGACTCCACCCAGATCTGCTGAAGCAGAAATGTGCATTTACAGGATCCCCAAGTGTAAAATGTGCATTTTACAGGATCCCCGGAAGATCTCCTGATGTAAATAGGACACGTTCTTATCACAGGGGTGTGAAGAATATCTGGAATGCAGATTCATTCCCCACCTTGTCCCCAAATTATCCTTCTCATTTTTTTTTTTTTTGAAATGTGATGGTTAGAGATTCATTCTTGTAGACTCTCCTCTTTCATCTGAGCAGCGCCTGGGAGGAGAGTACCTGGGATCCCCTAATTCTTAGTCAAAAAATTAAGAAAATTATTTATTTATTTATTTATTTATTTATTTACTTACTTATTTTACTGAGCCTATATTATGTGCCACACATAATACCAGATGGTAGGGATAATTGAGATCAGTGTAAGTTAGTTGTTTTTACTGGAGAAAGAGAGTTGGTCATTCAGAGAACAGCAGGCTTCTTTCTGGAAGGAAGGATGATTCAAAGGACAGGAGAGTGGGCACTCCTAAGAGAAGTGTGACCCTCAGGTCTGTCTTGATTTGACCCAACTTGCCTCTCAGAGCTTATCACATTTATGAGCCAATGCTTCCATTTCCATTCAAAATCATCCTTTGTCATTTCAACTTAGTGGAAAAACCCAAAGGCATTTTGAAGACCAAATGTCCAGGTGCATATTTATTTTTAGAAGGAAATGGACCACATCTCATCCAGTCTGCAAAAAAAGAGTAGGCTATGACTCTGTGTACTGAAGCAGTGACCAGTACCTCAAGGTGGGCGAATCAAACTCACCAGTGAATGAGCAGCGGCCCCAATTTAGTTATTCTCTCCCAGAGACCACACAGCAAGTGCACTATACGTGCAAAATTAGTGCTGACATCAAATGTACTGGCAGGAAAAACAAAACCTCCTCTCAAGTTTTCTGACTTGGTTTGAACATCTATGAATGAAGAGCCCCTATTTGAATTTTTAAAACATATGGGATGCATGGTGATCTGTTTGCATTTTCCTTTTATTTCATCAGTAACTGAATGAAGTCAACTTTTAATGAGGCAGAATCCTCTTTGTGAACAAATAACAGCAATAATCACAGTTCCTGAGTACTTCTTCTGTGCCAGGTGCCGTTATAAGTGCTTTACAAGTTGGGAGTCAAGTCTCCCTGGGACACTCACATTGCTACACGTCTTGCAAGCAAGACTGACTGTCTTTGTTCTGGATTATTTTTTTCCCAAGATGTTTGTCTAGCAAACAGCTTTGGAACATGGATATACTATCTTCCTCCAGAGCAAGGAGCATGCATGCTTACTGTCCAACATAATGTCTTCCTCTGGAACTGCTCCTGCCCATCCTAAGATTCAGGCTCCCTAAGCTCAGAGTTCTTCTGGAAGGCGGCCCATTGTGTGTGTGCAGGTGTTTTTGTGTTGCCCTGTGGAAACTGAGCTTGTGAAACCAGCATAAGAGAATACCGCTACTCTGGCTACTGCTTTTACTATGAGTCAGAAAGTCCTTTGTCTCTGACCCGGGAGTCTCAAGTCTTCTACCAGCATGAGAAACAGCAGCAGGATAACTCATCAGATTACAGGTAGGGTAAAATCTGACTCTTCCCAGTTCCTGACAGAAGTAATATCTCATTTAATCCTCTGAACAACCTTAAACAGGTACTATTATTGCCACCATTTCACAAATAAGGAAACTGATTTGATATATATTCTTCCAGGTCACATGTAATCACACTTTTATCACTAAATTATATTGACATGTCCACAAGGGATCCTGAGATTGAAATTCTATCCTGAGAGAAACCTTGCTTTCTAAGAAGTATTGTCTCTTCCATATCTCCTTTTTAAATACTGCCAGTACTGTTGGGAAGGGTAGTATACTAAGTTCTTTCTATCCCCAAACCTGATTATGAATTAGACCTAGCCTCAGAAGTAAGATGTTGACAGGTAGCAGAGAGATACTGAAAGGAAAGATGAGAGACAGTGTTTCCTCCCTATTTTTTAGTGGGGCTGGCCCAGTACAGGCCTAGTTCTTTCCATCATGGAGAAGAGAAAGAGTTTGAGAAATCTATAGATAGAGTTCCTCCAGGTTTACAGAGATGAGTGTGTGGCTGAGAAGGTGATAGATCTACCTCTCCCTGGGGGCAGCCGTGCACTCGATCATTCCATTGGCATGTTTCATAGTGCAAAGATGAAATAAATGTCACACCATCTGTGATGCCGAGAGGCCCAAATCCCTCGAAGTGTTGACATAAATAGGCATCTGCCAGGAAGACATACAATTGGCTACTATTATTTTTTGTCTGAAATAACTTGTATAGTTTAATGCTCTCCTAAAATTCAGTACATGAACACTTCTGCATAGATGCAGGTAGGCAAGGCATGATAGTGGACCTGAATATATATATATATATATATATATACACACACACACACACACACACACACATATATATATATATACTATGTCTACTATGTCTGTCATTTCCAAGCAATTAAAATTTAATACAAAATTAAGACAAGTACTCAAACAATAAAGCATTGCAGAGTAGGGAATATATAGCATAAAGATAAACAAACCAACCCTGTCAGAGCTGAGATCAATAAGTATTACTGGGGGGCATGAGGCTGGGGACAAGATCTGAGTCTTTCTTAGAGGATGGATAGAGTTTTCACAGACAAGGATGAGGAGATAGAGGATTATATGTTGAAGGGACAATTTCAGCAAGTGATGGGGACCTGGTTGGGATTTGAGGAGAAACAAGTAGACCAGAGTATAAAGTACAGGAAGATGATTAGTGAGAGAAGAGGCTGGAGAGAGAGAAGGTGGGGTCACATGGAGGAGATCCATTTTTGCTGGATGGGGGTTCAAGGTTGTATTCCAGTGGGATCTGGGGGCCACGGAGCACAAATTGGCCAGGAGTGGAACATAATCAGATGTTACCAAAACTTAAGGTTTATAAGAAGTGAAGGTTCTCATCTGTAAACTCAAACCTTGTGGAGAAAGCTCAGGGCAGACATTAACAAAACAAACAATTATTATTTGCTAAGCAGAAAAAGAGTTCTTCTTTTTGGGGCTGGGGGACAGAGGGTGACTTTAGCTTTTGGTGTTGCTCACTTGGAGTTGGCTCATTCTCTTAATGTTCTCTTTCAAATGACATTAGCCAAGCATCTGTTATATTCTTACGTGAGTTTTTGGTCCCTTCCCAGAAGAATTAATAGTCCTTCAATTAACTACCATGTAACAGTGCCAGGCACAAAGTAGGTACTCAATAAACATTTTAGTACATTATATTGAATGAAACATAAAAATAAATTCTATCTCCAGTAAGTCAAGACCAGATGCTAATGTTTGCAACAAGTATAAAATTTAGCAACACCATTCATTCTGTTTCTGGTTGGATGTCTTCATCCAGAGCTAATTATTTTAATAGTCTTGTCATAAATGCAAATGCATTTTTCCCAGCAAATGTATGTGACTTTAAAAATTATATTTAATACAAGAAATTCAAGTTTACTTTACACTTCCATGTGCCTGAGACATCAATGCCAGACTTATGACCCTGTTTAAACAAACAATAATTAACTAGTCACACAAATTGTAGCAAAAAGAACCAAATTTCAACAGTCTGATCATTTTCTCTTCCTGCTATTACGCGTTTTAGTTTGTATTTTTTCTTTATCAAGAGCATATATCTTTATGCATGTATACAGACCTCCAGAAATAGATAAGCAATATAGTTGTAAAGAAACCAAGGAAATTGTCAAGTCATAAACAGACTGTGAATCTATAGCATTCTTCATCATATTGATTAATGCAAAAGCATCAAGAATTACACGTCTTTGAATGCTGAAACCCATGCCAATAAAATGGTGAAACTGTTAAATCTTTGCAGACAGGTTGAAAATGTGATTCCTACAGTAACGTCTGTTGAAATTTTAAATAGCTTAATGAACTTGAAGGAGAGCAAAGATTCATTCTCAAGAGCATTAAAGTTATTTTATCTGCTGCGGATATTTAATTAATGACTTACCTGATTTCCCCAAACTTTTAAAATCGGTGTTTTCACCACTGACTCCAGTGTCAGCTGACCTTGTCAGCTGCCTGCAGCAGGCAGACTCCTGGGGTCCACCACCCAACAGCAAGTCGGGCCCTGCTCCTTGGCTCACAGCAAGGCTATTAAAGACTAAGGCAAACACGGACATCTTTGGATAGCTTGTGGTGTAGTTTGGAGGGTAAGGAATCCCAAGATAAGCTGTATGTTTCCTTGTGGATGAATAATCCCTTTGAGAATATAGGGGAGGAGGAACAGGCAGGCCCTTGCATAATAGTTAGCAATAATTCTCCTTGCACCAGCAGAGTGGGAATCAGAATGGTCAGTAGACAGGTCTTGTTAGCCAGGAAAATCTAGGATTAAACCTTGCTTCCCAGTGGTGTGACTGTGAATGAGGAAGCTCACTTTCCTGAGTCTCAATCTTGCCATCTGTGAAATGGAGAGGACGAAGAGGCATATGTGACATGTATCGTTCTGGGGTATAAACAGCCTCAGATCTCAGTGCTGAAGCATGGTAGAGAACACAGCTTGGAGCTGGATCTCTAGGACAGGCAGTAGCCGCAAGCCCCGGGGAGCCGGCAAGTTGTAGCCCAACCTAAATTATGACGGGTTATTTCAGCTGGTTAATGCAGAGAGTCTGGACCTTCGTTTTCACCATTAGCTTTGCCCACACTTCTATTTGGTACCTTTGGAGAACACTTGACAGTGGAAGGAGACAAAGGGAATATTGGAAAAGGAGGAGAAAGAGGCCATGTGAAGGAAAGGTACAGACCATAAAAACCTACTTGTCTTCCTGCATGAGCTTCATTTTCTCCTCTTTTGAAGGATGTTTATTTCAGGTACATGAGTTATATGTATTAGAAATGTCAGAAACAAGAATGCATTGGTGATTTAAATGTTTTATATGAGTGCTTATCCATGCAGTTCTTTGCAGATGAACTGACAGGTCCTTCAAAATCTAGATGAGTTAAGCTTAATGCTTTTTCTTGAAGTAACTATCATTTGGACTGATTTTTGCTTCAGTGAAAAATGACTATCAGTAATGTTTATTCCGTCATTTCAATATTTTAATCATGTATTTCTTTAATATTTCCTAGAGTGAATTTATTAACAAAACATATTAAATAAAAAGGTATGCTTTATCTGAGCACAACATAAGAATTTTTGATAAATCATCATATATCTAGGGTATTTTCTTTTTTCAAAAATTTTTAATGTTTATTTATTTTTGAGAGAGAGAGAGAGAGAGACAGAGCACGAGAGGGGGAGGGGCAGAGAGAGAAGGAGACACAGGATCTGAAGCAGGCTCCAGGCTCTGAGCTGTCGGCACAGAGCCCGACGCAGGGCTCGAACCCACAAACCGTGAGATCATGACCTGAGCTGAAGTGGGACGCTTAACCCACTGAGCCACCCAGGCGCCCTTCTAGGGTATTTTAAATGAACTTTTAGGAATCCAGTTTTCTCTATAATTAGATTTGATAGAACTGCTTTTTTATAGCGGCCCAATAGAGAGCTACACCCTGCTGGGGGCTCTGTGGCTGTGTGCAAACATACTATGTGAGTATGTGTGTGTGTGTTGAGAAGAAGAGGGGGCTTCCCCAGAGCAGGAAATGGAAAGGCATAGGGGTGCCTGGGTGGCTCAGTCCGTTAAGCGTCTGACTTCGGCTGAGGTCATGATCTCACGGTTCGTGGGTTTGAGCCCTGCATCGGGCTCTGTGCTGACAGCTCAGAGCCTGGAGCCTGCTCCGGATTCTGTGTCTCCCTCTTTCTCTGCCCCTCCCTCGCTTGTGCTCTCTCTCTGTTTCTCTGTCTCTCAAAAATAAACATTAAAAGAAAAAATGGAAAAGCATTGCTATGCCGGGCAGCAAATCTACAAAGGCCTACCCTGCCATTCAGTGATCCTTGGCAGCCAGAAGCTGGGCAAAGACCAACTTTTAATATCACTTTTTTTTTTAAGTTTATTTATTTTGAGAGAGAGAGAGAGAGAGCACAAGCAGGGGAGGAGCAGAGAGAGAGAGAGAGAGAGGGAGAGAGACAATCCCAAGGCAGGCTCCATGCTGTCAGTGCAGAACCCAACACGGGGCTTGAACTCATGAACCATGAGATCAAGACCTGAGCTGAAACCAAGAATCAGACGCTTAACCGACTAAGCCACCCAGGTGCTCCTTAAATATCACTTTTAATAGCACTGAATGGTACACTTAACGATGGCTGAGATGATAAACCTTATGTGTATTTTACCACAATAAAAACAATTGAAAAGAAAAAAGAAGTCCCAGCCTCACTGAGGCATGTAGCTGGAAAAGGGAGGAGTGTTTAATAGTCTTTTCAGTAATTGTAGATATCCTGTCCCCTGAACCAAAACTCAACAAGTGATTTCCTACGGGTTAGTGGCAAAGTAGAATCTGAAACCTTATCAATAAAGTTTTTGTATCCTATTGGGTTAGAAAAAGTCTCTGAGATGGCTCATAAAGGACCTATAAATCTGTGTTGCCCCCTATGGTAGCCACCAGCCGTGTCCGGCCTTTGAGCACTTGAAATGTGGCCAGCGAGACTGAAGAATAAAATTTTGTTGTTTCATTTCAGTTTATTTAAATTTGACTTTAAAAACCATAACCTTGATTCAGCTACTGGAAACATTTTAAGTATGTTTGGATCAACTTGGATATGACACCTACTCTTTCAACTATTACTGCTATGAAACCCAAGTACACACAAAGGTGTCCCTATCGAAAGTGAAATGTTTTAGTTGAGATGCCCTGCTAAGTATAAAATACACCCTGAATTCGAAAGCCTTAGTAGAAATAACATAAAATATCTCAATGATTTCCAATATCAATTGCATATTAAAATACTAATATTTTAGATACATTGGTTGGAGTAAAATACATTACTCAAAAAATTTGTTTTAAGTTTTTCTAAAGGAACAGTGAAGGATACATTATTCAGTTGATTCTTTTTTTAATTAATTTATTTATTTTGAGAGAGAGAGAGACATAGCATGTGAGAAGGGGAGGGAAAGAGAGAGAGAGGGAGAGAGACAGAATCCCAAGCAGGCTCTGCATGGGCAGCGCAGAGCCAGATGCAGGGCTTTAACCCACTAACCACAAGATCATGGCATGAGCCGGAATCCAGAGTCAGGAACGCCAGCATCTGATGCTTAACCGAGTCACGCAGGCACCCCTCCGGTGATTCTTAAAGTAAGGAATCTCCCTAGAGGTCCCTACGTTGTATTTTACTCAGAAAAGAAAGGAACAAGAATCATTCCCATTGGAAAAATGAATCAGCAGAGGGTACAGAACATATTGGGTGTAGATGTCTGCATCTCAGGAAATACATTAGCAATGATCACCCTCAACAGAAGGGTGAGAGGTAGAAATAATAGCATCAAAAGGAAGATGTCCATTTTCAAAGTACTCTTCAGATGTTAACTCATTTTGCATTGTTACAATACTGTATTACAGAAAGACAATCTGCAACTTACTAATGAGAGACATTCATCAGAGCAAAAAAAAAAAAAATAATAAAAAGCTCCACGATCCATAAATGTGTGTGACCATATATATGCATGTATAGATTATATATATTATAGTATATATGACAATATATACTTTTATCAGAGCCTTAGTGGAAGCTCAGAAGTTTCTACATTCTGGTTTCTTATCTGTTTGTTAAATCTATTTATGTCTGGTTTTGCTAATAATCTGGAAATTACTAGGTAAATTTGAACAATCTATAGAGTCAAACTGATGATTTACATCACAGCAAACATTCTAAGGCCTGAAAGGTCAGCCTCTCTGCACAGATTATTTAAAAAATCAGGGTTTCTAGACTTTTATTACAGTATAGACAGAAACCAATGTGCATATTTATAAGGGTGATTTCATCAAAGCTGCTGTTTCTAAGCCACATGCAGCCAATGCTAAAAGATCAGATGGCTCACACAAAAATCATAGGTGAAATCCATAGATCATCTGCAAACCTCATTTCAGCCAATGATTTTAGTTTCTTCCCTCAGCAGATCTCTTATGAGAGCTGCTAAGAGGCTGATTGGAATTTTATATCCTCTCCACTCTCCGCTAATAAGCGATGAAACGGCCAAAGCACAGCACACAGGAGAAAAAGGAGAAGCAAGGGCACGGGAAACCCTCCGGCTTCATAATCGCGTTCCGAATCATCACACAGAGCGCTTTCCCCACCCTCTCCAGCAAAACCCGGCGCAAACTGTGAAACCCGGATGCTACACGCACACCTGTTCTGAAATTGCTCAACAGACTGTATTAGGAGGTTAAATCGAAGCCTGATTTGCTGGCACTGCTAGGCAGATTCCCCTGGGAGTATTAGTTACCTTTGAAACATATTTCCATGGTAACTAGTTTAAAAATATACTAGAATGTCCAGCCTCTTGCGTTATGAGGACCGGAAAAATCCGAATGGCCTCTTCTTGTCAGAGATCTTGCCTGCCGAGAAAGGGATTCCAAAGCCATGATGATAAGAGCGAGGGCACCCAAGGCGCAGGACAATCATGGAGGCCTGGGCAGGCGGGGGGGGGAGGGGGGCGGCGGGGAGTGGGGTGGGAGGGTTGCACCCTACCCCTTTCAGGTCGCTGGCCTAGTTGGTTGGATTTGACACAGTCACCATTTCATGAGGCAAACCTCCTCCACCTTCTTCTTGAGCTTTTCCAAACCCAGCCCTGCAGCTGGAAATCTCACCTTCTGCCCTCTCTAGTTTTTCTTTTTTTCTTTTCTTTTCTTTTTTTTCTTTTCTTTTCTTTTCTTCTCTTCCCTTCTCTTTTCTTTTCTTTCTTTTCTTTTCTTTTTTAAAATCTCTGCCCTAGATGTTAAAGTCAATCAGAGTATGATTGCTTCAGAGGCAAGGGACAAAACCCTATTTGCTCTGGAACAAATTACTCAGGTATCCTTTATTTGTCAACCATCTGGCCTTTTCATAATTTTCATGGCAGTTTGGGTTGAGGCTTAACCTTGGGCTGAGGCTTAATGCAGGGACTCTGGCACTCCTGAATTCTTAACCCTTTATTAAGAGAAACTGTGAATTTTCTGTAGAGGTGGCTGTTAGGTAGAGACCCATAGCGATCCTCTCTCAGGGCCACGCTGTCACATTAGTAGTTCGTAGCTAGTTCCTCACTTCCAAGAAACTCAGCACATTCCCGGGTATTCCCTATAATCTCCCCAAGATGTAGAGCTAAGTATCACCAATTCTAGATTTCTCAGGCTGGTGGGGGGAAAGACAACTTGTGAACCTTGGACCAGAGCTAGGTCTGCACACGGATTGCATTGCTGCCCAGGCCCTACAAACATGGTAATTTTGGCTACAGCAATAGGGACCGCCTACACAAACGCATCGTCTCTCCTGAGATGTTAGATTCTTACTGCTTCAGTTTGAGACATCATCTACTAAATGAGACGTGTATCTGCAAGCATCAAGCCCTTTTTTGAAGTAGGGCAAGGTAGGTATAAAACAATGATGAAAACAATACTCAAAAGAGTTCATAAATATGTCAGTAGATCAGGAGACTTACCGTGCAAGTCAAAGGTAGGCCCTGAGAGACTGGGGCAAGAACGTTTTATTGAAAGGGATGTGGGGGGAGCGCCTGGGTGGCTCAGTCAGTTAAGCATCCGACTTGGGCTTAGGTCATGGTCTCATGGTTGGTGAGTTTGAGCCCAGCATCGAGTTCTGCACTGACAGCCTGGAGCCTGCCTCGGATTCTGTGTCTCCCTCTCTCTTTGCCCTTCCCCCACTCACACTCTGTCTCGCTCTCAAAAATATATAAACATTTTAAAACAGATTTAAAGGGGCGCCTGGGTGGCGCAGTTGGTTAAGCGTCCGACTTCAGCCAGGTCACAATCTCGCGGTCCCTGAGTTCGAGCCCCGCGTCAGGCTCTGGGCTGATGGCTCAGAGCCTGGAGCCTGTTTCTGATTCTGTGTCTCCCTCTCTCTCTGCCCCTCTCCCGTTCATGCTCTGTCTCTCTCTGTCCCAAAAATAAATAAACGTTGAAAAAAAAAACCAAACAGATTTAAAAACAAAACAGTTTTAGGGGCGCCTGGGTGGCTCAGTTGGCTAAGCGTCTGACTTCAGCTCAGATCATGATCTTGTGGTTCATGGCTTGTAGGGCCACGGCAGGCCCTGTGCTGACAGCTCAGAGCCTGGATGGAGCCTGCTTCAGATTTCTGTGTCTCCCTCTCTGCCCCTCCCCCACTTGCACTCTGTCTCTGTCTCTCTGTCTCTCTCTCAAAAATAAACAGTAAAACTTTTTTTAAGAAGAAATAAGTTGGGGCGCCTGGGTGGCGCAGTCGGTTAAGCGTCCGACTTCAGCCATGTCACGATCTCGCGGTCCGTGAGTTCGAGCCCCGCGTCAGGCTCTGGGCTGATGGCTCAGAGCCTGGAGCCTGTTTCCGATTCTGTGTCTCCCTCTCTCTCTGCCCCTCCCCTGTTCATGCTCTGTCTCTCTCTGTCCCAAAAATAAACGTTGAAAAAAAAATTTTTTAAATAGAAAAAAAAAAAGAAGAAATAAGTCAAAAAATTGAAAGAAAAGAAAGAGACATGGAGGATAAAATGATCTAGAATTTAAAAGAACAGGTCCAGGTTGGGTCCTCACACAGCAGGATCTATAAGGTTGCGAGGGAGACTCCACAATTGTCTTCTAAAAGAAGGAAATGTTACCTCAAACACTGCCGGGGACTGAGTTTGCATGGGTTTTCCGTATACTCTCTCTGATTTAGGCCACATCAATATGTGGCTGGTGTCCATTGCAGCTATCTTCATGATGAAAATTGATCACCATCATAGATCACTCATTCATTCAGCAATCCTTATTGATCATTAAATGGCTGGAATTAATAGATTAGCCAATTGAAGGTCTATTCATTTAATGTGCATGGGCATAGACAGTGAGTCTATGGGGAGCCTAAGACTTGGATTTCCCAGTATTGTGTAGTGCCCCATGCTTCTGGGTATTTTTATATGAGACCGTATATTGTTCTGTGTTTGTATATAATCAAACTGAAGTGTAGGTATCCAGAAAACTTGCATTAATTTGAACACCAATCTGGAAACTGATGTAGTTCAGAGGCAGCTATGGTGAAACTTCTTTTTGGATTAGCTATAAAGCCCTTATTAATTGTACACACAGAATTTCAAGGAGAATGTGTAACATGCTTATAAGAGGAAAATAGTCTTAAGCAATTCAAGATTCCAATTTCAAATGATTGATATACCAGTTAAAAAGCATTCCCTTTTTTTTTTTCAAACAAGCTATTCCTATTAGTTTATCAAAACAAGTCTGCTTAGAACATTTACTAAACACGCTTGTTTATCTGGATTCTAGTATAATGTGTCCTTGGATAGTGGGAAACCCAGCTTAATGTTAACTGAAGTCCACAGCTTGGACTGGGAAAAGTGGACATGTGAGCTGGGCTGCTGGGGAGGGCCTACCAGTTCGTTTATCTGGGCTGACTCTTTGAGGGATCTTAGCTGGAAAGAACCCACAATGAAACAGTGGGTGAGGGGAGGGACAGAAACATGTGTCTCTTAGAATCTACTTCCCTGGCAGCCTAATGGATATTATTTGAAGACTGAGGAGAACAGGGTGGTAGGAGAAATCTGAAAGAGCTTTTTGCAGTAGTGATTCTGTAAAGCATCTGGCTTGTATGTCCTTAGACGACTCATTAGGTGATGAAATTGAGGGAACGGTAAGGAGAAAAGTCTCCCTGCTTCATGAAGTACCCATGAGTTCACATCACTGGTGAATTTGGGGAGAAAAACAAGGTGGCTGCCATTTGGGGGTAGTGAGGATGTGTTCATGAGGGCATGGGATTCATAAATGTGAGAGTCCCAGATATAATCACAGGTAGGGGACCTAGCTGTGGGGACTAGAAGAGGTATTTGGGGATATAGGGGAGTAGAGCTTAAGGATTCAGTCCATATGGCTTCTTACAGTTAAAGTGGCATTATTTATATCCATAATTGATACGCCACAGAAAATGTGAGCTATCCCTGAAAATAATAAAACTAAATTTCTTTTAAAAACTATTTGGAAGGCGTATAATATAGTAAACAAAGGCATAAGCTTTGGATCACAACTGAATTTAGGTTCCGACTGTCAATTATTATCTGCACGACTTTGGACAAGTTACTTAATGTGGAGACTGTTACATGTTCATTAAAACCTATTTCCCCTCCCTACCGAGCACACAGCTTAATTATCTCTGGCAGCCAATAGTGTCCATATAACTGAAGTCTGGCAAATACACCGTGGACTGAACTAATAGATGGCACTTCCAGGTTTGGTCCATTAAAACTCCTTGTACCCAGGAAGCTTGCATTAATTTGAACATCAATCTGGAAGTGATACAACCCAGAAGGAGCCAGACTGAAATCTAATTTGGGGTTTCCTATAAAGCCTTTATAAATTGTGTGAACAGTATTTCTAACAGGAACTTACAAAGTATCCAGCAGAAGACTGTAGGTCTCTAAAGGGTGGCAGAACCCGGGGCCCTGACTGACAACACAAAAGGCCATTCTCCAGCCAAGAATGTTTGTATTGGATTCTGCTGGAGCAAGAAATGTATGTTATTGTCTTAAACCACTAAGGTTGAGATTTATGTGCTATAGCAGTTAGCATCATTTACATGAACTGAATTCACCTGAACTTCAATTTCTTCTCATTAAAAAGGAAAAAAATAGTATCTAAGTTACAGGGTTGTTTAAGAATTAACTGTAGAGTCTGGCACACAATAAGTGCTAATTAAATAGCAATTATTTATTATTATTATTACCATCATTATTATATGAGGTCTTATTCACATTTTCCCTTTATTAGTTATCCTTTTGTCGTAATTTGAAACTTAAGAATTTTTTCCCTTGGAGAGGAGAGAATAAATCATATTTATGAAAGCAAAAATGCAGTATCAATCTTAGACGGGAAGAAAGAGAAATTTATTGATCTGTGCACTGTGTGGACATCAGTTATAATATATGTGACCTTGGGTACCATTCTTAAGTTTCCTGAGCCTCAGTTTCCTCATTTGTAGGCAGGCATAAGAGCCTATGCCTCACAAGGCATGCGTGAGGATAAAATACAGCAACAAATGTAAACGTATTCTTTGGTCTTTGGAGTTCCATAAAAATCTATGGTTTGTTATTACAGATTACCATTTTAAACCCACAAAAACAAGTAGGTTTAATGCAAACATTACTATCCCAAATGGTATCTGATTTTCCACTCCACTAGTAAAGTTGTTGCTTTTTATTGTAATTTTGTATTATTATGCTTTTAAAGTGGGGGAATATAGATGTCTGACATTACTTTTCTATTTTCCTAGTGTTTTTAAGTTGATGAATTAACTGTAGTCATGTATTTGAAATGTGTCATTTTCTTTTTAGTTTAAAGAATAAAAAAATCCATTACTACCAGTAAATCGTGTATGCCCAAATTGAACCTGATGGGTCAAGAAAAAATAAGAGCCTCACTTTCCTGCTGTCACTGAAATATCCCTGGCAAAGAAATGCATTGGGACCTGGGGTTTCATTAAGATCAAACCAAACCTTGGCAGATGTCAGTTAAGTAAGCTCTGGGGTGAATCTATGATCCACTTTAAAGTTTTCAATACATTCTCTTAATTTTACAACTTATAATCTCTGGAAGTTCCTCAGATGAATTTTATTTCTAGGAATTGAAGTTTATCAAAAAGTAAAGCCTTCCTGGAATAGCATTTGTTATGTTCCTCACATCACCATACCATAATAGGCATGGAGGTATCTACTTTTCTCTGGATAGGGAGTTAAAACTCTGAATGTTTAAAATACCTATGCCTAAATGAGAAAGAATGAAATCTGGCCATTTGCAGCAATGCAGACAGAACTGGAGGGTATTATGCTAAGTGAAATAAGTCAGAGAAAGACAGATACCATATGTTTTCACTTGTATGCAGATCGTGAGAAACTTAATAGAGAACGTGGGGGAGGGGAAGGGAAAAAACAGTTACAAACAAGGAGGGAGGCAAACCACAAGAGACTCTTAAATACAGAGAACAAACTGAGGGTTGATGGGGGGTGGGGGACAGGGGAAGAGGGTGATGGGCATTGAGGAGGACACTTGTTGGGATGAGCACTGGGTGTTGTATGGAAGCCAATTTGACAATAAATTACATTAAAAAACTAAAACCAAAACTATGCCTAGGCCCTGAGGAAGAAAATTGCAGTCTTTAATATCTTAAAGGAGATCAATGAAACTATGGAAGAGATGATGATCTGGAGTAGTGTAAAGGAGGGTAGAAGGAAAGTTTTCATGTAATAATTCAACAAATGGTTAAAGTATGGGACCTTAACCACATGATCAAGAGGAACATCATCATTAATGCCATTTTGATATCATGTACCCCCAGATATGATATGATGTGGCGGGAAGGGCACTCTACCTCAGTGGTATTTTTGCCAAGAAAAACAGTCTATTAGTGAGACAAATATCAGGCAAACACTAACTGAGCGACATTGCACTAAATCTCTGACCGGCACTTACAAAACTGTTAAGGACATGAAAAGGAAGGAAGGACTAAGGAATTAACTTTATGGACCAGAGGAGAAGGAGAAAACACGGCAAGTAAATGCCACCTGGTATCCTGGATCAGATCCTGGAACAGAAAAAAAGGTCATCAGTGGAAAAACTGGTGAAATCCAAATAAAGTCTAGAGTTTGAGAGTAATATCTAATGGTGGTTGCTTAGTTTGGACGAGTATACCAGAGTAATGTGAAATGATTACATTAAGGGAAACTAAACCCGAGTAAGAGGTATATGGGAGCTCTCTGCACTACCTTTGTAGTATTTCTACACATTTAAAATGATTCAAAACAAAAAGCTTATTTATTAAGATAATATGTGTCTATTATTTTAATAAACAAAAAGAAAACATTAATACATTTCAGAAATATTTAATAAGTAGAATTTTATTTTTAATTAAAACATTAAAATAAAATTTCAATAAATAAATGTACATTTATTATTTCTTAATAAATAAATTTATCCTTCAGACAGAGAAGAGAATGTAGCATTCTGGAAAAGTGATGGTGATGGTGTAGTTTTCAGTCTCTCTGAATCACCACGTAAAAAAGACAAAGCAGCTAACGTAAAACAAACAGTCGTGACGAAGGTTACAACAAATCTTGTTGATGTGGTTGATGTGGTATCCCCATGAATGCTAAAATGCCAGCAGGTGGAGATGAACTGCCAACAGCCACCAGCATGCAAATAGCATTATCTGTGTAGGAGGAAGCAGAGGGAAGCCTCAGATGGATTTGAGGACAGAACTCCAAAATAGCCAGCCAATATTTACAGGAGCTCATGACCAATAAGTCTGATAAAAGCACCTGAAACTGGGAGAGATTGTGCCCAATATAATAGTAGGTGAGTACAAAGACCCCTCAATTGGGTATAAAGGGTCTGGAGCATCAGTGTCCCTGTGAATGTCCCAGACAGACCCACCAGGGCTCCCTTCCGTGACTAGACAACTTAGTGAGGAAAATCTGCTAGGATTGAAATTAAAATTGAGCAAGGGAGGGACATAAAGACGAAAGAAAAAGAGGATCTAGAAAGTAGAAAGAACAGAGTCAGGAAATCTCAGAAAGAAAGCTGCTCTATTTTTAATTCTATGTGAGAACAACAACAGCAAACCAAAGGAGGGTGTTTTATGAAGTTAAAAAAGTTATTTTGTTCCAGAAATTCCTTCAAAACTTTGAAAAATTAATTTCTCAAATGTGAGCAACAGAAAACGATCAAAATCAAATCCCAGGCCAAGCTATTGGGAGATAAATAAGAAGAAACAGAATAACATCCACAGGGAAGAAAGTCATGCTGACCAAACAGGTAAAATCTATCCTCACTGTTTTGAAACAAATTAAAAGACTAAGCAGCCAACATAAGACATGAAAGAACAACATAAGCTAAAATTACAAAAATTCTGAAATGAAGTGACATAACTCAATAAAGAATTAGAAATAAAAGAAAAACATCATTTTATACTATTAGACTCATGGTCATATCAGATTATTACAAAAGAATACAAGAGGGAATAAGGACAACATATAATACCCTAAGAGAAGTAGAAGGTGAAAAGAAGAATATTTATTTATTTATTTATTTATTATTTTTTTAATGTTTATTCATTTTTGAGAGACAGAGATAGACAGAGAATGAGCAGGGGAGGAGTAGAGAGAGAGGGAGACACAGAATCCGAAGCAGGCTCCAGGCTCTGAGCTGTCAACACAGAGCCCGATGCGGGGCTCGAACCCACGGACCGTGAGATCATGACCTGAGCCAAAGTCAGACGCTCAACCGACTGAGCCACCCAGGCACCCCAAAATAAGAAAGTATTTAAAAACCAGAAAAGAGGGGTGCCTGGGTGGTTTAGTCAGTTAAGCAGCTGAGTCTTAGTTTTGGCTTAGGTCATGATATTGATGTTCATGAGATCGAGCCCCACTTCGGGCTCTGTGTTGAGCATGGAGCCTGCTTGTTGAGATTCTCTCTCTCTCCCTCTCCCCCTCTTGTGCATATTGTCTCTCTCAAAATAAACAAAGAAACTTTTAAAAAATCAGAAAAGAAATGAAGAGATGAAAAAATTCAAGAGAAAGTGACAAATATTAACAATAAGAAACAAACAAACAAAAAGGATAATAGAAATCCTTGAAGAAGAAAATGAAAACAAAGAAATACTAAAAACTAGAACTCAAGAAAACTGGAATTAAAAATAGATGAAAATATGTATTGAACATGCCCATTATGCACCTGATATGATCAATGAGGCATATTCTAGTACAATTCTAGACTTTAAGGATGAAAAAACAGGGTACTTTGGATATCTAGTCAGACAGAATAAGTGATTTAGAAGGGAAATTAGATTGTCATCAGGCTTGTAACAGTGATACTTTATGCCAGAGAAAATGGAGTAACACGTTTAATACACTCAAAGAAAGAAATGTGAATGTTTTATATCCAGCTGAAATGACTTTCAGGTCTAAATTGTACATTATAAACATGTGGAATATTGTTTTCAAGAAATCTTCCTGAAGAATCTTCTAGATAGCAAGTTTAACACAATAACAGGATTTGAGACATGGACAAAATGACTGGGAATAAACAGTATATACTTACCTGAATAATTAAGGTTAAATAAGGGCTAAGAAGAAGAGAGCGTCTAATGGCTCTACGCTTTGAAAACTATACTATAATTATAAAAATATGAGAGGGAGGAATTAGGACAAAAATCCAAATAAGGGTAACTGTTTTTGGGGAATTTTATTGATGGGGTAGTATTGGTGTTTTTATCCTGGTTGTTGTGTAGGTAACATGAGATGAGGCATAGGAGTACTTCACAGGATACTCTATCATTCTCTAATCCTTGAGAACCAGAATTCTCTGTATTGAACAGTAAACACCCTATACCTTAAATTTTAATTGGAAATGTCAGAATGAACAAATGAGGTATTTTATCTTTAAATTTTTTTTTTCTATTTTCTAACTCTGTCCACTAAAAAAGCACAGAAAAATAACAAACCCAGTAGCAATGAGCATCTCTTGGTGCACAGATTGTGATCCTGAAATACCATTTCTCACTAAAAGAAACCAGGCATTTTTGGAGAATGGCTGATTTGGAGAGTGATCCTAAAACATCTTTTCACAGATGACAGCAAGGAAGCTACCAAAAACCATTTTCATTTGTCCAAAGGATCCAGGCACTAACTTGAATAGGCTTACACCAGACAAAGGGGACAATTTGTGCTTCAAAAAGATAATAATTGGAAGGGATAGAACCTGTCAAGTATGTTTAAATTTTTAAATCCATAATAATACAAAAAAAAAGGTCCCCTTTGAAGAATTGTAAGAAATAAGCTCATTTTCTGGAAAACTGATAAATAAAGGTATGGTATCAACCATGTACCCTCCCTTTCCTAGACAAACTGTAATGATGGGAAAACAAATCATAGATGAAGTGTCTCTTCATAGATTATTCCAACTCTTAAAATGAAGTGAAAACTTTGAAAATCATTATTTTACAGCCTTCGACGAATTAACGGATGCATTAATAGGCATTGAACATCCTCAAAAGAGGGACGGACAGACATTTTGTGCCTCAGGATGAACGAACGTACCACCATCTATCATCTCGATAACAATTGTTGAAATTGGGCTATGTGTAGGCAGAATAACAGCCCCAAAGATTCACCTTCTAATTCCCAGAACCTGTGAATGTGTAACCTTCATATGGTAAAAGGGACTTTGCAGTTGCCAATAAATTAAGGACATTGAGGTAGGGCAATAGGAATATGCTGAAAAGATAGAATGTTGCTGTCAGAGATAGGATACCTGAAATTAGGAGTATAAAGAATTGCAGTCATTGGTGCAGACGTTCTCTCTCAATCTGGCTTTCCTAAGAGGATTAAGCTTTAATACCTTAAGGTATCTAAAATATGTGATGCATTAACTTCTCTCCTATGAATCTAGAATAGTATTAGCGATGTACCATCCTTATGAAATTGAGAACATATTCTCTCAAATCATGCATAGCGTCTTGTGGATCACACGCGGGGCCTCTTTTGAGAAAGGCTGGGGGCGTGGCCACGGGAATAATTGTCCAAAGTAGAGGACAGAAGTATTTAAAAAGTTCAAGGAACAGAGGGACTAGGGAATGGATATAATCATCCATATGTTTATTGAATTCTCCAAGAATTAAGACAAGAATAGTATTGGAGCTGAAATTATTGAAAAAGGAGACCCAGGAGTAGGTAGATAACAACAAGAATGAACGGTAGAGTGTGGTGTGATTTTATGATGGAAATACAAAATGGGTTTTCAGGGAGAAGAGAAGGGATATAAGCAGAATGCAGTGACAAGGAGAAAGGAGATCTAGCATTCCCCTCCTGCAGACCCAGGGGCTCGAGAACTGTGGAAGCCACTACTTGAAGGGGTACAGGAGAGCAGGGTCCTGGGGGTGGGATGGGGAGAAAGTTAGCCCTTTTAGCCAGAGGGTGGAAAAAACATTCAGAAAATGGAGTAAATAGAGCATTTTGCTGATAACGGACCTGGATTTCCAGACAGCAGAGTGGAAGGCATCAAGAATTGAGCAAGGGTGAGAGAAGAAAGCAATGAAAACAGGTCCAGAGACTTACAGGGATTATAGTGTGGGCTATGAGGGGTGAGCTGGCAGTCAGGGGCTGTGGTGGCTGACACACACAGGAATAAAGGGTAAGATTATGTAAGTGGATTCAAGGCAATTAGTGAGGGGGAATATTGGGGAAGAGGGACAGGTGGCTTTTAAGAGCCCCCTTGATTTCAGGAAGGCCTACATGGTCTTAGATACAATGCAGGTAGCTAGCCTATGTAATTATAGTTTGAAATTTTGGAGAATCACACACCTTTTCAAGAATCTTCTGTAAATGATAGATCATGTCCTCAGAAAAATGTGGATAATTTCAAAATCATGAATAGAGTTTCAAGGTAGGGTTTTCAGACCTGAATACATCCACACGCCTGTCTCAGCCATTCTCATTTTACATCTGTGAATTCAAGTTAGGAAGAGATGATTTAGATTCTGCTTTTTTTCTGTGACATGATTAAATGACATATGCTAAATTTAAAGAGGGAATACTTTGTTATCTCTCCAGGGAAACTTATTTGCATTTGAACACAGATTTGCTAAAGACAGAAATTAATCCAAAACGCACTGTGTTGGGACAGGAAGACAGCTAAACTGACAGATGAGGAGGGTCCCTTAAAATCCACCAGGGGGGCAGCAGTCCACATAGCTCCTGCCAAGGCACAGCATCATCATTTTATGTATCTATTATTTTTTTAGAGAAGTGAGTGAATTTGGGTTTTTTTAAGTTTATTTATTTTCTTTTGAGACAGAGAGAAAATGAGCAGGGGAGGGGCAGAGAGAGAGAGTGGGGACAAAGAATCCAAAGCAAGCTCTGTGCAGACAGCAGAGAGCCCAATGTGGGGCTCCAAGTCACGAACCATGAGATCATGACCTGAGCAGAAGTTGGATACTTAACCAGCTGAGCCACCCAGGTGCCCCCATAGCATCATCATAGTGTTCGGGGGGGATGCTTTATAAGAACTCTTCAAAGCAGCAGAAACAAGCATAGGTTCTGCCCTGGAGAAGTGAAAAACTCAAGATCCAGGTGTCAGCCTGAATATGTACCTTCCAGTCTTGCCTCTGCCTTTGTCTCTCCATTATGATCTGGTTATTTAATCTCTCTGTTGGTTTAAAGACCTATAAAATAGGATAGTATCTACCTACAGGAAATTCAGGGAAAGTGATAACCTTGGAAATGTTGGTGTTAATTCCAATCAGGGTGGCTTATCCAAAAGCATCTGTTTTCTTTCCTAAATTCCTTGGTTGAGCACAAGAGCAGGGAGAACAAAGCCTCTAATGGGAAGAGAGTCACAGAAGATCGCTGGTGCCGGAAATCACATTCAACTGAGAGGAGTTGAAGAAAGAGCTTCTCTCCTGTGGGACTCACTTTAGCTGGGCTTGACAATTCAGAAGGTATACTCTTCATGGACAGCTAAGAGCCAGGAAAGGCTTTTCTCATGTTTTAAAGGCCAGTGTTGATGTAGCAATTTGTGAAATGAAATGTTATGTATAAATAAGAAATGGAGTAGTTCTGAGACGGAAGGAAGCTAGGGTAAGATATCTTAAAAAAACGCTAGCTTCTATTTCCTTGAAATTAAACTGGAATTCTGTATTTTAAGTGTTATTTGCACACTTTAGAATCAAAGCAAAAGATTCAAAATGCTTTTCCTAAAATGGAATGTGAAATTTAGTCAGATGCTCAATTAATATTTGGATTACTTGCATTAAAAATTATAACAACTACTCACACTAATTTTGCTCTTTTAACATCAAATTAGATCACATTTTAATTCTATAAACTCCAAACAGATGAATTCAAACTTCTTTGGATAACTCACCTAATTTTTTAAATGACACGATTGATACTTGTTTTCTAATTTGGAATTTGCATTTCTTCTTAAGCGTCAAGGTTGGAGAGGCCTTTTATTTGTCAGAATGATAAACTTTGTATGCAAAAGGTTACAAAGGAAGAGGCAAATTGGTGGATTGACATTTTAATCTAATTTAACACAAACATAATTGCAGGTATAAAAATCTGAAATGGAAATAAATTAGAATTATGCTCCTGCCATTTTGTATTGTCTTTCCGTGTGGGGAAAAACATTAAAAATTAATCCATTGACTTGAAAGAGCAGATATAATTGGGCTTGGAAGCCAACAAATGAAGAGCAAAGATTTGAGAGTTATCTGTATGTGTTTTTACTAACCTGTCTAGATGCAGGCTTTCCAATTCTTGCATTCTAGTTGATTTGGCATAATAAACACAACAAACCAAAACCTTTTGTCTTCCTCTTTCTGGGTTTTGTTCTTTAATTGGATTTCTTTGTTTTTCAAAAGGCTCATACTTCACATAGATGGAGTTTGTTGCCCTTTGCCACCAACAATCTGTCATGTAGATTCCAGCTCAACCTAGGAAATTTGTCATAGAGGGCACCGGGGGATTGCTGCTGAATGGTTATCCCTTCCGTTGACATCTGAGCCTCTTTTTAGGAGGGAGGGATTTTTATTTCAAGGTCAGAGAACATAGATTTCCTCAAATCAAATTTTCAAAAAGCCAGGAAACTCACTCTCTAGTAAAGAAAAAAATTCTTAATTTTTCTTATGAGGTAGGTGCATTATCTTCATTTAAGAGCTTGAAGCTCTTTAAAAAGCTAATAGTGAACTAGAAATGGCAGAGCTGAGATTCTAACCTTGGTGTATTAGACTTGAATAATCAGTTAAACAATGTAATAAACTGCCCAATATCTATTATCTAGCCTTTGTATCAACCATGTATATATGCACACCATTATACAAATCATCTACATTCCATACACACCATATATGATATATATTTTATATTGTATAGTCATATGCATAACCAAGATGAACATTAAAAATTAACAACAGCACAAAAAACAGTTGCAATTTTTCCACATTAGCCAACTGGATTTAAAACGGAAGCCATGCAATTTTACCGTAAGGCTGTATTTTCTGGGCATTATTTTGACTCTAGCTTGTACATGGCGTGGGGCTGAACAGAGCAGAGAGATGGCAGAGTGGAGACAGAGGCAAGGTACCAATAGGAGTGGGAAGAGCAATGGAAGCAGCCCCACAGAGTAGCTTTGGGAGTATTGAGCACTCTTTCCTGGGCACTCAGGTGCCAGCTCCCATAAAGGAGTAGGAGTCATGGCCGGGGGACACAGTATGCTTAATATCCTGGTTTACATCTTGACACCCTGTTAAGCTGAATCAACTCTAGCCAACTTGGTACTTCACGTGAAGATTGGCTCACTTTCTTATTAAATTCCTATGGTCTCCATGAATTCCCTAGCTTCCCAGTAATAATTTGCATTCACCAGTCCCTGAATATGGTGTGTAGATAGGAGGGAGCTCTGAGAGGCTCACTGCATGGCCTCCTTGCTTCCTGGCACCACGCAGGCTTGCTAGCCTGGTGCCGCAGTGACCTCTCAATGGATGACCTTGCCCATAAATGCAGAAGGAGAACAACTCTCCCTCTTACAATATCATCTAGTGGATAATCTGCAGTGCCTGGAGTCAGGCTGCCTGGACTCGAATCCCAGCTCTGACATAGAGTGACTGTGACTTTGAGCAAGTTACAAAAAAGGCTGTGTCTCAATTTCCTTATCTGTAAAACAATGGGGGAAATAACAGACCCTACTTCCTAAGTTGTCATGAGAATGAGATGAGAAAATACACGGAGAGCCCTTGCTTGGAAGACTGTCTAATGCATAATAAGCCCTCAAAATACATCCCTGATTAATATGTGCAAACTTTAGAGACCGTTCCCTCTAAAACTCACAATATCCTCTACTTTGTCTGGTAGCATGAAGAATCTCACATCCTCTTAAGTAAATTCCAGATGCTATTTTCCAAAAAATACAAGAATCTTGGCAAAATCGTCATATCACTGCCAAATAAAATACGTATTATCTCTCCACTTAAAATATTTAGTGTCTGCTGGAACGGCCATAATTAAGATGAGCAAATGGTTCTCTGTATTACTTACCCTGACGTGGTCGGGACAACATAACAACTGTGACTCTATAAGCCAAGTACACATTGGGACACATGTTAGCTTAAAAAAAAATCATCTTTGCACATATCATTTCTCATTGTATCACCCAAATGACAATCATAATACTTTTCAGCTCCTACAAAGTAGAAGAACAATATTCAAAGTTTGTAATTTAGTTGGGTAGGAAAGGCATGCATGAGTGAGAAGGTAAATAGTAATACAACAGTTGAACAGATGTTAGATCTCAAGAAATATTTAGTGAGCGCCTATCTGAAACACATAACTTATAGGAACTATGGGTGACACACAATACAGAAAAAATAAATAGCAGAATCTGTGCTCCAAGAACTGAGACTGGTGAAGAGTACAAACATGTGTATGAATACTTCTAATTTAAGAGAAACTCTGGTGAGTGCTAAAACATAAACAACTGCTAAATGCAAGGGAAGCAATGGGAGCAATAAGGTTCTTGAGGACAAGAGAAGGATGTGTCAAAGAGAGAGGGGTGTTTGAGAAAGACGAACAAATTCAAACAAGGGCACGGAAACAGGGATACCCAGGGCAGGTCTGGACTTTCTATGAGGGAAAGGCGTGGGGGGAAATAATATTAAAGTTAGGTGCGACTGGGTGGCTCAGTAGGTTGGGCGTCCGATTTCGGCTCAGGTCATGATCTCGCAGTCCATGAGTTCGAGCCCTGTGTCGGGCTCTGTGCTGGCAGCTTGGAGCCTGGAGCCTACTTTGGATTCTGTGTCTCCCTCCCTCTTTCTCTCTCTCTACCCCTCCCCCACTCACACTCTGTGTCTGTCTCTCAAAAATGAATAAACGTTAAAAAAAAATTAAAAATAGATTGAGCTGCCCCATCAATGGCAGTATGCAGCAGGCTGAGGAGGCTGACATGACTCAGAATGAAGTAGGAAATCATTGATTTTTTAATTTAATTTTTGAGAGAGAGAGAGAGAGAGAGCTTGTGTGCTGCATGCAGGAGAGGAGCAGAGGGAAAGGGAGAATCTTAAGCGGACCCCATGCTCAGTGTCAAACCCAACTCAGGGCTCGATCTCACAACCGTGAGATCATGACCTGAGCTAAAATCAAGAGTCAGACGCTTAACTAACTTAACCACCCAGTCGCCCCAGTGGGTATTTTTAGTAAGAACAGGGCATAATCACCATGTCTGTGGAAGTGTAGCTCAAGTACATGGTGTAGCAGAGAAGACAAATATGAGTCAGAACATTTGAGTTGTGGCCTTGGTTGGAATATTCTTGTGACCATGGCTCCAATCTCTCTAAACCTCAAAATGGGATAATAATCCCTGCCTTCCCCTCAGGGTTCTTGTGAACATGAACTCGGAATGAAATAGGGTACGGGGGTTGTAAGGGTCACCTGGTGGTGGGAGAGACTACAGGCAGAGGGACCCCTGAGGACCATATTTACCAAATCCAGACGAGCAGTGAGGAGCCGGGCTGAGACAAGCAGAATAACATAGTTGCTTGTCTTCTCCTATTCTCAGATAATGCATTCGTTCATTGTGCTTTTGTATTTACCCAGTCTTAGAGTTTTCTATTTGGAAGGTGTTAACATTACCTCAAGAATAGCCTGTTTGTATCACTATCCACCACTTTCTCATGTCTTCGTGAGCAACCGTGACCTGAAAACAGATACCACTCAAATAGTTTTATGCTTACGTTCCCCTCCTGCACGTCCATTAGAAATCAGATGAGTATTTTCACTTTACTAAAAATGAGAATAAGCATGATTAAATTTTATCATATTGTGCAACAGTGTTATTTGAATTTTTTACCCTGAATCTCTCTATAAAGAATATATGTATATACATATATACATATATACATATATAAATAGGTGTATATATAAAATGTATATACATATGTATGTATAGAAACTATATATGCACTGGTGTTTTTATATATTCTACTTTTTTATATTGCCTAAATTTTGGACTCAGTTTCTTTGGACTCCCCTTCTATCAGCTGGGCATTGTCTACTTCCTATTAGGATGCACAGAGGTCTTCCGGCACCTCTGTTTTCTCTCTCCTTTAGCAGCTCCTGGGCCCTGCCACAGGCCTTTATTAATGGTCCTTCACAGGGGAATTCATCTCTAGTGGCAAGCTCTGGATCTCACACACAATGCCGGTCTGTGCTTCTTGCATATGCTAACAAACAAGCTCTTTCTTCCCAGTGGAATCTGTCACAGAAACATACATCTCTTCAGCGTAAATAGGAAGCTGGCTTTGTAAGCTGAGGCTGTGGATTTCTAGGTGCCTGTTTATTTTAGAGCGATCCTATTGTTACTCCAAAAGGCCAGGGCTTGTCTTGTATCACCTGACTAATTGGAGAACAATCCACCCAGTGCAATTTTAGGCAGCCTGCCTCAGGGCTTCGGAACATCCTGTAAAGAGCATCTGAGGGTGGCTTCTTGCACCTCCTGGGGAGAAAAGAAACACTCTGGACTTCTTTCTCCTAGAAAATGTGCAAAAATACGATTCATCAGGCTTCTGACAACTTAAATCAACAAAGGTGTTAAGCCTTTTAAAATGTAGGGTTCGAAAATATTAATAGATGCCATCCGCAGAGACACAGCCTTCATTTTCCAATCTCTGTGCATTGCTTTATTACAGTGTAAATTGGCAGCTGCTTATTACCATTTTATTTCTCAGATCACATGCAAGTTGGAAGCTAATTATTATGTGAGATCCTGGGGTCTGGGGAGAGGAAGTCTGGCATACAACCCCCATGCAATTTGCATCCCCACCCTTGACCCCACTCATTTCTTTATCTGGCCCCATTTAATCTCCCATGTCTGCGCAGGGAAACTCACAGGGAAACAGGCCTGTGCACATATGGAAGCAAATCAGAAATGGTTTGCTTCAGACCCTCAGACCCTTCTCTGGAAGCAATAAAAACTTGGGCCAGGAGAGGTGGAGAGGTTGTCTGAATTTTGGTCCAAGGTCTTAGGTTGGGAAAGCTATGTCTGTCTGTACTACATCATCCCCCAGTTGTGTGGTGGAGCGAGGAAGAAGTGTGTCTGTACTTGGAATGTACCAATCAATACTTTCTTCAACACATACTTTCTTCATCAACGTCAACTACAAAACCCATCTCTTTCTAGTCTCAAAAACTGACCATAAGGTTTTGTCATGAAACCCCTGGTGGTCTTCCAAAATTGTTCCTGTTCTCTAGACTCAAGCGCAGCATTATCTTTTCCTGTTCACCGAACACTCACTACCCACTTTGTCACCTCAGACATTTTTCATGACTTATTAAATACGGCCAGAAGTATCTTTGGTTCCTGTTGATGACCCACAAGTCAAGTCGACATCTTTCCAATTTTAGAAAGGCCTCTACAGGAGATTACATTTTCCAATAAGACCATCTTGAACCAACCCTATCAGTACATCCATCTTTACCTGATTAAAACTCTGCTTATATTCCAAGTCTTATTTCAAGCCCCATTTATTCCTGAAAGACTTCAGTAAAAAACAACTTCAATCCACAGAGATCATGTCATTTTCTAAAAATGTATTACTTGGGCTTCCATTTGGAACCTAATTCAATACTGTCTCATAGGCTTTACTTGGCAGATACTGGTCTTTACACCAAGACGGTCACTTCTTCAGAGGAAGAATTGATTTATTTTTTCAACACTCCATAGAACCAAGAAAACTTCTGTTTATATATATAGGAAATGGCTCAGAAAAAGACAGACAAGTAATGATTCCCACAGTATCCATTCTACCCTTCCTCTTCAGTGATAGAACCCTCAAGTATTAGCTGAGCACATGGCTCCTTGGGTAGAGACTGTATTTCCCAGCCTTACTTCTAGCTATAAAATGTGAGTAATTTCTATCCAATTGCACAGAAATGGTATAGTAGGCTGATAATAACTCCCCCAAATATGTCTTTGTTTTTCCTCCAGAAACTTTGGCTGTTACTCTAATTTGGAAGAGAAGGTCTTTACAGATGTATTAAGAATCTTGAGGGGAGGCTGGGTGGCTCAGTCGGTTAAGCGTCCAACACTGGCTCAGGTCGTGATCTCAAGGTTCGTGAGTCTGAGCCCCATGTCAGGCTCTGTGTTGACAGCTTGGATCTTGGAGCCTGCTTCAGATTCTGTGTCTCCCTCTCTCTCTGCCCCTCCCCTGCTTACGTTCTGTCTCTGTCTCTCTGTTTCTCTCAAAAATAAATAAATATTAAAAAATTTTTAAAAAACCAGAATCTTGAGTTGGGGGGATTCTTTTGGTTTATCTGACTGAGCTCTAAATCCAGTCACAAGTGTTCTTATAAGAGAGAAGCAAGGAGAGATTTAATACACATAGAGGAAAAGGGAATTGATAAACTTTTGCTGGACAACATTTTGCTAGTGCTGAAGACCTTAGGTGTATGACTCATGGATTCACACAACCATCTCAGCAGAAGCCAGAAAGGGAGATGAGATTATCCAGGAAAATCTGCAAAAGGTCCTCTACTTAATAATGTGAATTTGGGTGACATACACAGGAAACCCACAAAGTTTTAAAGAATGTTATACCAACAGAAACACTGCTATCTTGGACTGAAAGGTACAGAGACAGGATGAAGTGTAAACGTTGTTAGACTCCTATAAATTCCTCAGGAAAGAAACAGGCTGAGAAAAGTATTTGGTTACAAACATGTGCTACCCTCCAAGAAAAGGAGAGAATGACTCAGAGCAGAGGCACGGGTGCAGAGGCAGTGGCCTGAGCTGTGGGTGAAGAGGGAAGAGCTCCACAACCAAAAGATGGAGTCTCAAGTCACCAAGAATTATTCTCAGTCCTTGAAACCAAGTGGAATTTGTTCTTCTGGCTTTCCAAATTCCTCGGGACCAATAACCACTAAGCAACAAAGACCATACAGCGTATGGTCTGCAGACCAATACCAGTCCGCAAAGTTGAAGAGCACACAAAAGCCGATGTAAATTTCCAAAATTATATGTATTATTATGCAGTTATACATAATTATAGCATTATTTTTTAGCAATAGTCCCCACACTTTCTCATACAAATGTATTCTTTTTTTTTAATATCTTTATTTTTTGGTATTCAAATGGTCCATCATATTTGACTCTCCATATCCCTTATCTTCACACCCAGACATTTATGTGCAACAACATTTGTACTTCTCAAATGTTTTGTGTATGTGTCCCATTTTTCATATTACAAGGTCCATTCAATGCTTTTGTGATATAGTCTAATCTGATGAAATAACCTCTAACTTGTCCCAATATCTCCAAACTTTCTAATCCTACCTAAAAAACACCAAGATCTATCATCCTGAAACACAATTTTTATTGTCACTTCTGTTTCCCACTGTCTAAAAGATAAAGAGCCCAAACTTGACTTTTTAAGTATTTATGCAAAGTATACACCAAAAATGTGAACAGTAGTTATCTCTTGTGGTTACTTAGAGGTTTAGATTTTTCTTCTTTGTATGTTTACATATTTTTCAAATTTTCTATAATTAATACATATTATTTTGGAGGCAATTATCTAAGTCAGTTTGGGCTGCCATAACAAAATACTATAGCCTTGATCCAATAAGCCATGGCCAGGGTGGAAAGACCACATGGTGATTTGTATGTATGAGAACCTTCAGAAGAGGGTTGTGGGTGTACAAGGCATTCCCCCAGGAGAGGGTAAGGAAGTCACGCTGCCTGGTCTGGCCAGGATGCTATCCGAACATAAATTCTATCTTATTCCACAAACATTTATTACGTGCATTTATTATGTTGCTGGAATTTTGCTAGCTGCTAGGAATACAGTGATAAATAGGTCAAGGTCCTTTCCCTAGGAAATCTCTCACTTTTGAGGTAGGAGATACACAAATTAAAATGATAACTCTATCATGCATCATGAAAAATAATTCTTCATGAAACATTAGTTAACAACTATTGATAAGGTGCTCTGGAGACCCATAGGTCAGAATGATTAAGGGAGGTGTTAGTGAAATCATCACAGGTGAGACAAAAAAAAACAAAAAACAAAAAACAATTGGTCTTTAAGGAATGAATAGTCTTTACCAGGGAGAGTCTTTACCTTTCAGGAGAAAGGGACATTATGGGCATTAACTTATACATGCAAAAGCATATGGTTACTCGGAAACAAAGAACATATCAGGGAAATACCTATATACTAGTTCAAGATCCTATAAGGAGATGGAGACTGATGAAAAAAAAAACCTGTAATATAGTTCAAATTCCAAGGAATCTAGACTTTTTTGTCTTATTGCTGCAATCTTTTCCACTGGAAATAAGTTCTTTCTCTGAATCCCCTTGCAGATCTTATGGTATTTGCTATATTGGGGGTATGAAGTCATTTGCTTATCTTATCTATTCTAAAGAATATAAGCACATACAAGGGAGAATCTATTGATTATTTTCTGTATCTTTATTGCATTTAGCACAGTGCTGTAGATATAATAGACAGTCAAAAATTAAGTATGTCAAATAATAGTGTTTCTTGCTTCTGGATTATCGAGATACTGTCTTGATAATTCCCCCAGAAATACCTGTGACCCCAGATGTTTATTCTAAAGAAAATAAGAACATTTCAACTTATTAGTTCAAGATGTACTGCAGGAAAGGGCCAAAGAGGAATGGGAGCCTTGTCTCAAAAATGCTGACCCAGGGTTAGAGTCATCAAGCACATTGTCTTATTGAATCCTGAAAGAAATCTGAAGTTTCGAGCGGTTATAAACATCCATCTCACTGACAGAATTATTTCTTTTTTCCTTAAAGGGTTTACTGAGAAGAATAAGGTTAAATATAACCATAACTAAACCCAAATGTGGTTTGGCAATGCACATGTAGAAATAGCACTAAATCAACAATAGAATAATATCACCGCTGACATATGTAATGCTGACAAAGGCAGTCGCTGACATTGAATGTTAGAACTGATGTCAGCAGACGATGCTGGTGAGATGGCTCACCAGGTGAGATGGCTCTATGCTGGCAGTGTGTTCCTTTAGAGGAAGTATTTTCAAGTTTTCCTTCACCCAGGCCCTTCAAGGTAATCAAGGTCTTATCACTAAAGTGAAAAGAAGCATAGCCAAATTCAGAACAATGAGGTGCTTCCTGGATGACAACTCACCCCAAGCTATTCTTGAATAAGAGGCAGACACCTTGAAGTCTTTGTTTATATGGTTCCATACTATGGGAGACTTCTTCATCCACTTTCAGCGTGCTTTTCCAGTTCTTGGCCAGCCATTCTAATGACAAAGGATAAAAACAGCATCTGAGTTTTTAATGAAGATTTTTCCTTTTGTAGCTCAACTGCTGTGAACATTATTTTAATCCAATTATGGAATTTTGGCAATAAGAGATTGACTTTATTCTCTCTTTTCTTTACATATTTTCTTTCTTTCTTGTAACTTTTTCATTAACAGATGTTACAGCTGACCTTAAAAACAACAACAACATTTAGAGATAAAACAAGAAATAAAAAAATAATATTCTTTGCCTTTATTCTCCTTTAATATCTAACTTGTGCTGGTAACAAATAAGTTCTGGGCACTGGTTTCACAAGCAAAGCTATGCGGGGTATGGCATCCCTTGATAATGGGCATACTATTTTCTCGAAATATCAGATCGGCCACCATGAAGTAGCTTTTCCTTTTACTATCAGTGACCAACATCTCTGTTGCTTCTCCATGGCATCCAACATGGTTGTCTGCTCCTTTCTCAAAATACTTTCTTCTCTTGACTTTTCTTCTGTTCTTGGCTAAATCTACCTCTGGAGACTTTACTTCTTCCATCTAAGCCCTAAATGCTGAAGTTCTCAGAGACTGATCTTTGACACTCTTCTTTAAATAAAATAGACGATCTCATCTTACTCCTAAGATTTAAATTATCATCATATGACATATATTTCTAAATTTTTATGTCTAAGTGATCCTTTCTTTTAGACACGTGAATGCAACTTGCATGTTTCTGTGTTTCCTCATAGCTGCCTCACAAATACTCTAATTTAACCTATTTAACCTAAATGTTCGAGTTTTGTCTCCAGATCTGCTTTAGTTCCATAGTTTCTCGTGTCCTTTAACGGCATCTTCTACCCAACTGCTCCTGACAGCAGTCAATATGTGACACCCACCCCACTCAGCCCATATGTGATCAGCACCAAGTTCCCAATTTACAAAGACTTAGAAAACAATCAGAGGTTTTCTCACTTAAAATATCTCAAGATAAGCACTATTGGCACTGGATCAATGGCTTGACAAGTATTGTTACTTTTTTGTTGCAAGATGGTTATCCATACAGTGAGCATTAAGAGCCAGAATAAGAGGGCAATACAAAATTTATAACATATAGTGAATATAAAATGTATAAAGTGGGGGCGCCTGGGTGATTCAGTCGGTTGAGCGTCTGACTTCGACTCAGGTCATGATCTCGCAGTCTGTGAGTTCGAGCCCCGCGTCAGGCTCTGTGCTGACAGCTCAGACCCTGGAGCCTGTTTTGGATTCTGTGTCTCCACTCTCTCTGACCCTCCCCCATTCATGCTCTGTCTCTCTCTGTCTCAAAAATAAATAAAGGTTAAAAAAATTTTTTTAATAAAAAAACATTAAAAAAATAAATAAAATGTATAAAGTGTTTAAAATATATTTGTTAAAAGTAGGAATAAAAGGGAAAGACCTCCCCAGTTCCCAAAGACTTTCACAGCAGCCTTCTGCTAATGTTCTCCCAACCAGAACGTATTGCACCCCTCCTCTCTGCAGCTGTAAAGCGGCCACAGATAAGGAGTAAAGGAGAAGGTATGGTCAGCCAATCTCTACAGGCAGATGAGGAAGCGATGGAGCAGACATCAAGTTTGCATTGAAGAAAGGTCTGCTTGATTTCCCTGGTTTTAGGTCAGCCGTGCAGGATATTCTCCATACGTCTTCCAGATCCACTCTCTGCCCTTCTCACTCTACTCTTTGCCCTGGAAGTCTGACCATGGGGTTTGTAGGGATGGGGAGAGGGGGACCAGCAGGATTTCTTGGGGCAGCAAGAAACGGTCCGCCCCAGGTTTCCCTCCACGCAAGACCAGGGCTAAACCATCGCTATTCTCTGCTCTAGTTTCTTCCAGGCAGTCCTCTCCTACAGCTGAGCTCTCTTTGAGTTTTGGTCACAGCTCTCTCCTGGTCCCCCTCAAGCCCGGGGTGACCATGACACGCCCACCAGTTTCTGGCTCTGGCGCCCTTAGCGTTGACTGCTGCTCTTTCCCTTACCAGCGCCCGCACCTTTGTGAATGGCCTTTCATGAAACCCTCTTCAGTCATCCCTTTTAGAGCGCCATCTGTTTCCTGTCCGATATAGTAATCAATACTGTAACATCACATTATTCATATTGTTAATGATAACACCACACCCCATACAGAATAAGATGAAAACTGGCTGAACCTGGGCGTGGGAAAGGGAGCGGTTGATTTGCTGGCTGTTTGCCAATGAGAGGAAAACCTTTGAAATTCCCTTTCATCCCACCAGATTCTGCACAGCCACCGAATGGGTAAAAATTGCCTCCCAGTAATTTTTCTTCAATTTGGAATACTATCAATTTTTCTTGTTCATCCACCCAGCACCTTATCACATGGAAGAAGGAAAATGAGGACCTGATCACATAGGAGAAGGAGGAAAACAAAGGATTGAGCTTGATGTGGGAAGCCGCAAGCCAGAAACTGGCTGAAGCCTGCTCTTCCTTTCTAAAGAGTAAATAAACGTCTAGAATGTGTGTGCATAGAGTATTCCTTTGGAAGCACGCCTTTTTCAATATTTCTGAAGTCTTTATGACATTCCTTTCTACTCCTCCCTGTCCTGTTTCTACTGGTGGGTTTATCTCCAAAATTTGTTTTCTTCTTCATATCCTTTAACAGTCTCTTGGAGGAGGTTAGGGGGAAGGAAGGTGGATCTTTGTATTCCAGCTGTGAATGTGCTAGAAATAGGGAAGACCAGGAATACTGATCCATTTGCATAATATTATTTTTTTTCTACACAAATACTCTTGTCAGCTATTAATCGCACCTACATTTTTCTGTTTTCTTTTTTTTGCCATGCTTTGTATATTATTGGGCTTTTTAAATAATTTTTTTAATGTTTATTTATTCTTGAAAGAGAGAGAGAGACAGAGCATGAGGTGGGGGGGAGGGGGAAGGGCAGAGAGATAGAGAGACAGATAGATAGACAGAATCTGAAGCAGGGTCCAAGCTCTGAACTGTCAACACAGAGCCCAACGTGGGTCTCGAACTTATGAACTGTGAGATCATGACCTGAGCTGAAGTTGGACACACGTAACAGACCAAGCCACCCAGGCGCCCCTATTGTTTTTTTTTATATATATACAATTTTTTTAATGTTTATTTTTGAGAGAGAAAGAGAGAGAGACAGAGACAGAAAGTGAGGGGGAGGGGCAGAGAGAGAGGGACACAGGATCCGAAGCAGGCTCCAGGCTCTGAGCTGTCAGCACAGAACCCAACGTGGGGCTAGAATTCACAGACTGCGAGATCATGACCTGAGCCAAAGTCAGACGCTTAACTGACTGAGCCACCCAGGCACCCCTCTTTGTATGTTATTATTAATGCTTGTATTTAATAGGAAAAAATAGTGAGTACATTTCTGGAACTTCAGTGTCTCATCCTCTGGCTACTATAAACCAGCCTCTCCTGTTTCTTATATGTACTTCCTTCCCCAGTTAAAGTTTTAGACTTTAATGTAAAAGTCTGTGTCTTTGGATTATCCCATATTTAGCAGTAGATGATATGTTTTGGGGGGGGAGTAGAGTAGGAATAAAATAATTGCTTGGGAATAATATAAATGCTATAATGAGAATTTTTAAAACATAAATATTATAAAAATCTCTCGTAGTTTTCTCTGCCAATGAATAAATAAATCATATTTCTTTAAGGCATTTATTAGTATGCTGATGAAAATTTTAAGACACAGTCCTGACTATCACAATAATGAAATACATGAAACCCAGTAATGAAATTCTGTAACATTCTTGCAGTATCTGAGATTTAATTTAAATGACTCATAGACACAAAAGTAGAAAAATTAATGCACTGGTATGATAAAGCACAGCTTTTGAAAGTGGAAAGGACTTTAGTAGGGTAGTTTAACCATTATTTATGAATAAAGCAGGGTTATCTTTTAATAACTGTATCCCATGATCGGTGAGGAGTTGACTTTTCTGTCCTATAACTTTCCTCATGATTTATTTGCCCATGAGTATGACAGATAAAGAAGGCTAGAACTTTGTGGAACTAGAAGAAATGGTCAGGTACACCTAACTAACCCTCTTATGATGAGGAAAGCAGGACTAGGGAAGTCAGTGGCTTAACTTGGGTCACACACTTTGCTGGGACCAAAACCTAGGACAGTTTTATTTCAAGTCTAGTCCAAAACTTATGTTAGAATGCGTTGTGTATTGGATCAAATACAGGTTCCTAGGACTCACTGCCAGATCTAATAATAAGAGTTTCTAGGAGAGCCTCCAGAATCTGCAGTTTTTTAAAACTTCCCTAGGATGCATCTTGCCTACACTGATGTTTCAGAATCGGTTTCTTCGGTCAGAGGTTCTTCTCCTCCAGTTGTATTTCACATGTAGCCCAGGAAGTGGGCTGGGGGTACAGACAAGTCACCCACGGGGCTAGGTGGTAGTATGAAGGAAGGGGACAAAAGCCATAGAATGAACCAGGACCATCAACCCACAGGATCCATATTACTTGAAGATTTGGAAGAAATCTTATTTTTATATCAAGGTAACCATTACATATAATGTGGTAGTGAAAAAGAACATCTACACCACCTTTAAACCAAGACTTCCAAGAAATTTGGGGTCAAATTGCATAGCTTCACCTTCCAGCCAGAGCAGAATGTTTTAGGGGCTTGTGGCCTAGGGGTGGCTTCAGTATCTTTTTTTTTTTATGTTGAATTTCTCAATCAGAAATTTCTCAGTCATTGTCATAACATTACCTTTATAGAATCCCTCCTGCATTAAAATTGACTTAATGTTTTTCTTTAAAGTAACTTAATCTTTTTACATAACCTGATCCTAATGACATTCTAGTGTACATGCTCTGACACCAATTCTGACACCAGCCGAGTCTCCTATGATTCAATTCAATTCTGACACTACCCAGATTTAGTGCAGACCCTACAAAGAAAGGAGCCAAATTCCACAAAACTGCCCCCCTTCAGATCCCAGGCACAAGTCCTGGATATCCTTAAGCCATTGCACTTTGTAGCTAACCAGCTACAGATTCATGGCTTCTCATAAACCCCTCTGGTTTGATAATTCACTAGAACAACTCAGAGAACTCAGGAAAGTGCAGAACAACTCAGAGAACTCAGGAAAGTGCAATACATGATTACAGTTTCATTATAAAGGATGCAACTCAGAAACAGCCACATGGAAGGAGATATACAGGGCAAGGTTTTGAGGGGGTGGGGCAAGAGCTCTGTCCCCATGAAACTGTGATTGTCTGCCCAGAACATCTACATGTTACCAACCAAGAAACGCCCAAGCCTCCTTCAGAGTTTTTATCAAGGTATTATTACTTAAGCATGATTGATTAAATCATTGGCTAAGAGATGAATTCAATCTCTAGACCATTTCCCCTTCCGAAAGGTTGGTAGAAAGGAGCTGAGAATTCCAACCTTTCAATCACATGACTGGTTTTTATGGTGACCAGCCTGCAACCTCAAGCTACCAAGGGCCTCTCTCATTAGCATAAACTCAGGTTATAAGGGGGTCCTTATGAATGAGAAAAGACACTCCCATCATTCAGGAAATTCCAAGCGTTTTTGAAACTCTGTGCCAGGAACCAGGGACAAAGAACAAATATATATTTATTTTATTATATATACTTATATATAATATATATTAATATTATATCATATATAATCATTATGTCACAGTATGATAATTATATGTTTTTTCTAATGAATTTTTTAAGTATGAAAATATTACAAATATCACTGGCCTCTGTCTATGTCCTTTTTGGCTTAGCAATGGTAGATACATCCACTATACATGGGCAAATCTTGTTTTGTCACATTGCCATACTAGGGTCTACAAATACTCAAAAGGAAAACCTGTAATTGAATGCATTTGTTTTAAGGTTTTGCTATCTAAATGTCTATGCCCCACCAGTATCAGGCCCATTCTCTATTGATTGTTTCAGATCAGGCTTAAGAATTGTATTAGTCAGAATTCTCCAGAGAAACAGGCTGAGAAGTTCCATGATCTATATAAGCTGGACTATATATCTAATTCTAAATCTAAATCTAAATCTAAACCTGTATCTGTATCTATCTCTATCTTTATCTCTATCTCCAGCTCTATCTCTATCTCTATCTCTATCTCTACATCTACATCTACATCTTCTGTCTCTATCTCTCTCTATATATATCTATCCATATCTATATCTATACTTATCTATAGCTATCTACTATATATCTATAGCAGGACACCAAAGAAATCCAGTGGTTTCAAAGGCTAAGAGCCAAAAAGTAAATGTTGTAAATTTCAGTCTGAGTCTGAAGGCCTGAAAACCAGAGATCTGAGGACAGAAAATTGCTGTCCAGCTCAAATAGGCTGAGGGAGAATCCTCCCTTCCTCTCCTTTTTGTTTTATACAAGCTCAGTTAATTAGATGATGGCCGCTACATTGAGAGGGACAATCTACTTTACTCAGTCTACCCATTCAAATGCTAATCTCTTCCAGAAACTCCCTCACAGGCATGCCAAAAATCTAGCCACGTTGACACATAACATTAACTATCACAAGAATCAAGGATTACTTTTTGTAAGTTAGGATATCAATATTTCTATTGATATATTTCTATAATAACTAACCACTATGATTTATATTTACAGTTCTGAAATTGTCCAGCGTATCCACTAGCCTATGAGATCTTTGAAAGTAAGGACTATATTTTATTCTTACATCTCCAGAATCTGGGTGAATGTCTGGCATGTACTGAATGTATAATTACTGTATTTTCTGAAAATATATATCACTCTGTTAATTTAGTAACACAATATAAACAATTACTTTACTCTGGTACTCAGATATGTAGCCAAATTTAAGAAGCTAAAACAAAATGATAATTGGTCCTCACATATAGAGCACTTAGCTCTTCAAAGGTTAATTGAATTAAACTGGAATAACTAAGTGTTGCACTTTAGATTTCAAGTAATAATAATTATTGTTATTACATACACATTTGACATCAAATTAACAGGTGTTTTGACATCTTAAATGATAATCACATTTTCAAATCTACCATTCAATAACCTGAACTGCTATATCAGAAAGATTTTTCTTGACTTTAGTTTCATTTGTTATACAACATTATTTTGCTTTGGATATGCAGATCTATGGACCGCACAGTTTAAATATTTTACAACAAACTGGAAACCACCTTGTTGACCATGCAAAGCAATACCCATATTTCAACTTAACTATTTAATTTTTCCAAGTATCTATCTCTTATAAAATCATTTTTGAAGAAGCTATTTGACATAAACCAATTTGTTACAGTACTAAATGGTCTTGAAATATATTTAAATTGATTTATTGTTTGAGATGGAAACTTGAATGGGACAACAAACAACACAGTTTTTGTTGTGTTAGCTATGTTTTTTAGCTTGAATGTGATATAAAAGCAAAAGCTAACATGTTAGCTATGTTTTTTAGCCTGAATGCGATATATAAGCAAAAAGCATATAGTTAACCTAAAATAATAACAAACAGTAAAAGCAAAATCAATTCAAATTTTAGTTACTATTTATTGAGTGGTTACTATATGTCAGGTAGTAGCTTCAGAACTGTATGTACATTATCTCATTTTGACTATTCAACTATATAAATTAGGTACCAATTTGCCCTCATTTGGCAGAACCTTGAAAAGTTTAACAGCCCATCCAAGGTCACTCAGCCTTTAAATGATATAATCAGAATTATTAAATGGAATTTACAGGTTGAATAACTTCAGATAGAAGCACAGGCCTGCAAAAAAAAAACATTTAAAATGGTAATTATGTGGGTAAATCAAAATGAATATTGACAGTATAAAATAATAGCATATGGTGACATTTTATATACACAGGGTTAAGATGAACAACAATAATGTTAAATGTGGGAAGGAGATAAATAGAGTTAGTGTTTTCCGAGCCTTGTATTATCCAGAAAAATGTAAAAGTACAATTTATATGAGGTTTTAAAAATGAGGCGTGCATGTTTTAATCTCATCGCAATTTAAAAAAGAATAAAAATAAATTGTGTAACCAGAAAGCTAATAGAGTAGTGAAATGGAATAATAAAAATTACCTTACCAAGGAAAAAGCAGCATGTGAAACAAAACACAAATGATAAGTGGTATATTTAATGCCAATATAGCAGTAATTACATTAAATATAAGCTGACTAAACTATCCAATTAGATGACAATGATTATCAGATAAAATTAAAAACAAAACTAAGCAAAACCTTTGCTTACCAGGGACACATCGTGAATATAAGAGCACATAAAGGACGAAAGTAGAAGAATAAATAAGGTTATATCATATAAAACTTAATGAAAAGAACACTGTGGTAGCTATACTAATAGAAAAAAAACTTAGACTTTTAGTCAAAAAGTAGAAAATAGAATAGAGTATGTAATTGTACAATAATAAAAGAGGAAATTGTAAAAAATACAGAGGATATTATAATCCTTTTAAATGTGTGTGTTACTATTCACATTATTCCAAAATGTACTATAAAACTGTTGGCGGAATATACAGAAAAAAGACAAATTCAAAATTCTAGTAGGCAATTTTAATATATTTATTTCCATAATTAAAAAGAATAAAGAAAATATTACTAAGGGTAGAGAAGATTTGGACCATAATTATTAAATCTAACTTCAATATATTTTGCATCTTCCACCTACAGAATTCATAATCTTTTGGGGTGCACATGTAGTGTTTAACAAAATGAGCCATAAGTTAGGCTCATGGGATTGGAATCATACAAAGACTGTTCTCTGAACCACTTGAATTAGCTTAGAAACCAATTTATAAAGATATTCTAAGTGGAAAACTAGCAAATGTTTCAAAATTACACAGTTCATTTCTGAATGACTCATTCAGATTCAAAGAAAATATATTTCAATCTAAGTAATACTGAAAATGCAGTGTATCAAAATTTGCAGATACACCTAAAGCCATACTTAGACAAAATGTTATAGCTTTAAGTGTATCTATTAGAAGAGAAGACGAGTTGAAAATTCAATATCTAAGTATCTACCATAAGAAGTAAAAAAAAGGATGGCAAATTAATGCAAAGAAAGTTGAGCAATTAAATAAAGCATTAACGAATTAGAAGGAAAATACAACAATAGTAGTAATAATAATGATAAACAATAAAACTGAAACTCAATTCTTGGAAAAGACTAATAAAATAGGTAAATTTCTAGCAAGACTGAACAGGGGTAAGAAAAGGAGGGCATAATTTATCAATAATATGAATGAATAATCATTAGACATCCTGTATTCATTGGCAGAATAATAAAGGTACTTTACACAATTTTATGTCAATAAATTTGAAAATCTAGATGAAATAGACAAATCAACTGAAAAACACAATTAAAAAATGGAATCAAGAAAAAAATAAACATTTGAATAGTCCCATATTTGTCAAATAAATTGAATCCACAATTTATAGCCTTTACCTCCACCCCAACAAAACACTTTTTTATTTTAAGCTCTAGGCTTAGATTGTTTTATTGATGAGTTTGGTCAAATATTTAAGGAAAAAACATAACCAAATAACACAAATTTCTCCAAAGAATAGGGGAAAAAGAAATATTTTTCAATCCAGTTTACAATGCCAGTGTAACCTTGACCCCAAACCTTCCAAAAGAAAGAAGTTCGAACTGACATCATTCATAAGCAAAATTGCAAAAAACCCTGAATGAGTTAATAGCAAATAAAATCCAATTACATATACAAAGGATAATACACCATAATCAAGTAAGATTTATTCTAATAATGCAAGGTTGGCTTAATATTAGAAAATCAGTCAATATAATTCATTACATGAATGGAATAAAGGAGAAAAACATATCATCTTAAGATGATAATGAAGATAAAGTCATTGATAAAATTCAGTCCCTTTTCAATACAAAATCTCCCATCAAAGTAGGAACAGAGGGAGAATTTCTTAATTTTATCAATGATATCTAAAAAACCTTACGTCCAACTTTGGTACAAAGATGAAGTATTGACTGCTTCTTCCCTGACGCTGGAAACAAAATAATTATATCAACATTGTACTTGAGTATCTAGCCAGTGCAGGAAAGCAAGAAAAAGAAACCAACATTATAAAGATTGGAAAGGGGCGCCTGGGTGGCCCAGTCGGTTAAGCGTCCGACTTCAGCCGGGTCATGATCTCGCGGTCTGTGAGTTCGAGCCCTGCGTCAGGCTCTGGGCTGATGGCTCAGAACCTGGAGCCTGTTTCCGATTCTGTGTCTCCCTCTCTCTCTGCCCCTCCCCCGTTCATGCTCTGTCTCTCTCTGTCCCAAAAATAAATAAACGTTGAAAAAAAAAAAAAAGATTGGAAAGACAAGGAAAAGTCATCATTCTCTGAAAACATGATTGTGCATGTAAAAAAATATTCAAAAGACTCTATAAATAAACTATAAAAAATAATAAGCAAATTAACAAAGTCTCAGAATACAATATCAGTTACAAAGTTAACCATATTTCACAAAAGTCATGTGATTCGGCAGAAAACAACAAATAGATCACTAATATGGGGTCTATTTTTTCGTAGTAGGCAAAAATTTCTGACATAGGACATAAAACAGTAACAATAAAGAAAAGATTTATAAGATGGAATTCATTAAAATTAAAAACTTTTATTCATCAAGAAAAAACATTAAGATAGTAGAAAGACAAATCACAGAACTGGGAAAGGTATTTATAATAAATATATCCAACAAAGAACTCATATCCAGAATATATCTCCAAAAAAGAATGAACCAATTTCTTAATGGGCAAGAGACATATCAGTCATTTCATAAAAGAGGATATCCAAATGGTCAATAAACATATGACAAGATGTTCAGTATATTAGTCATCAGGAAAATGCAAATTAAAAATTATGTGAGATACCAACATACATCACCAGAATGGCTGACATTAATAAGACTTATAATATATTTTGAGGAAAATGTAGAGCACCAGGCACTTTTATACATTGCTTTTGGTAGTGTACGTAGGTACCTTGGAAAACACTTTGGTAGTTGCTACTAAAGTTAAACATTAATGTCTCTTATGATCCAGCAATTCTACTCTTTGGTACTCACCCAAGGAAATTAGAGTTTATGGTTACAAAAATGACATATATAACAATGTTCATAGAAGTGCAAAATATTCTCACTTCAAGCCACTTCTCCTCGCATATGACCAGATGCGCTGCCCACCTTTCTGCCCATTGGGAAGAGTCGCCCTCCCTTCTGCCTTCAGGGCAACTCCAGTGTGACTGTAATGCAGTCACAATCTATTTTGGGCTTGCATTTATCTGCAAGCCAAGTTTGAGGTATTTTCTCCTTTCCTGTCATTCAGCTATAGATGCAAATCTGAGGGAGGTACATGTGTGCAACCATGGTAACACGGATGTCTGGTTTACCAGCTCATGCAGCTGTCCTCATCCCTCTGGTCCTTCTTGGGCTCATGTAAATACATCTTTTCCATATTATGATGGAATGCTGGTCAACCCACACAGCTTTATGACTTGATAGACCTTTGTAATTTGGTAAACTCTGCCCCAGCTCAAAATGGATATTCTTGATTCAAAATGAGTCCAAATGTGACTCTGTGCTCCATGGCCAAACATACCACCTCCATCAGGGCCTAGTTACACACAGCAGCTGTTTCTAGAAAGGCTTAGGATGCCTGCAGTGGGCTGCAGGTGGCATGGTCTTGCTGATTTTGTGACTGAGATTTGCGATGAAGTACTCTCCATATTTTTTCCCACTACTGACTCCTCAAATACCATAGTATGTGTTAGATCATAAGGCACTACTGGAACACAGTTTTGACCTGCTATACAGTCTTTTTCTGCTCTGAACCCAATCAAAGCTGACAGCCTAAGAAATCACCTGGTATATGGGCTTGATCAATATTTCTTGGTGTGGAATTGTTCCTACAAGAACCTGAACATTCCCATCAGATAACCACCCCCCCCTTTTTTTTTTACAGTATAGGACTCAAGATGCAGCCATCTGACTTTTATTTTGGACCCCTACACACTTGACTAAAATGGTATGTCCCTGAATCTTTTTCAGATTTATTTTCCACCTTCTGCAGCTTATATGTCTTACTATGACTTCAAGTCATCTCTTGCTTGTTCTGCCTGATCAATGTGATGTTACCAATTTAATGAATTAGCGGGATTATATTCAGGATGCTGATATGGTCTAGATCTCTTCAGACTGCATTGTGATATACTTTGGGAGAGTTAATTAGAGTTAAACTCTAAATGAATGTTTAATCCATGAGAATAAGCACTGTTTCTGAAGGAGAAGGCATTCCAGTCTGTACATTCCCTAATGCACACATTCGCTAGAGAACACATTCACTAATTCAATGGCACCTTATCATGTACTATTATTATTAATCTAATTTAGCAGCAGTACCATCTAGCATGGCAGCCATGATCAGTGCTACTGGTTGGTTGAACTTGTAGTTCTCTAAGATTCATCATGTTTCTGCAGTAGGGAGACTGGGTGAATTAAATGAAGATGATAGGGGCCACAACTCTTGATTCCTGTTGACTTTAATGGAGATGCTAATCACCATCATTCACCCTGGGATGCTATACTGATTTTTATTTGCTATCTTGACTGGGGTTTGGGATAATTTCAGAGGCTTCCATTTGTCTTTCGCCAATATGACAGCAACTAACCCACAAAACAAAGAGCTATACGATATCAGGGTATATACTGCCCAGGTATTTATACTTGGCAGTATATCAATCACAATTATTACTTGACGATTTGAGGAATTATAGTCAGTGAGTTTGTGGACCTAGCAGTCCCACTGTAAGTCAGCTATTGGCTAGGATTCTACTTTTTACCTGGTCACTATAGGCTTCCACTCTAACAAGGGGCCATGATGACATGTCATGTCTCTGGGTATCAGTATCAATTCATACCCTTTGTTCAGTAGTTCTTGAAATATCTGGTATCCCCCCTTACCCAGTATATAATCACCCAAGTAAATTGGCATGGTTGCCTTTGGGAAAGAACTGCCAGAATGAGTGCAGTTTATATTTATTATATAGTATAGCTGTATCCTTCCTCCTGGGGACCTGGGGCATCCTTTCTGTCAATGGGTTCCAGACCTTCTTCCCCTCCAGTATTTCTTCTTATTATAGATGTGAAACAGATTTATCAGTGGCTTCCCATCCCCTTGGATTCTAGAAACACAATTTTTTAACATCTCCATAACTCCCTGCAGTTAATGCTTTGTAGGCAGCCCCTCCAGTCTTGCCAGTCATTACAGTCATTATGGATCTCTGGCTTCTCTATTGCTTCAGGTCCAATCCTCCCCATGGATGGTACGAAGCTTGGCTCTTGACTGCCTGTCCTACTGCCTACAGAAGTATGCCTCCACTAAACTTTTTATGGATGCTGGTGTGCCTCTCATTCATGCATTCCTGATGGCCTTGGTGAATGGTATGTCCTCTGGGTCTTTTCATAGAAAGAATCCTTTGGTCTTTCAGCCTCACGTATCCCCTCAGTGTATATTCTAGTGTGCCAAGATTGCTGGGCTTTTTATCCCTTTATGTGTGATCTGCCATGGCACTCAGGCATTTCATCTTCATCAACAAAGGCCGACATTCTCTCCAGGCTTCGTAGACTCACCCTAGCATTAAATGTTTCTTACCTTCTTGGGTCTCTGCCATAGTATTAAATCCTGTGTCTCAAAAGAGTGCCCCCAAGTCAATAAATTCTTCCTTAACTAGTCTTACTCTGCAGTCCCCTGGGTCAAGCACCCCCAAAATCCAGGCCCAAGGGTATTCCCCTGGTTCATGCTAGTACATGTTAGCTAATTCTTGCTGCTCTTTTGGAGTATAATATCCTTCTCCTCTTTCCATGTACAGCACATTCCAGCAGGTTACACTACTTTAGATTTAACTCTCCTTTTTGGCCTGACATCCAGGAGAGGTGGTGGAACAATTCCTAAGGGGGGGGGCGGTGTCACCTGTTGCCTTTTTGAGAAATCTCTTCAGTGTCTCCCAACATTGGGAAGGTGCCAGTTCTTAGAATAGATGAGGACCATCTCTGTAAACACTGCAGGTCCAGGCAAGTTTACAGAGAGAGAGTCTTCAGGAACATCCATACAGATGTCCCAAATCTATATTTCAGAGTCTCAATTTGTTAGCCAGTGACCCGGACTTGATGTGACATAACTCTAATTAAGTCCCATGCTTTATGCTCAGCTACATCTGCTCTTCTACCATAGGACATGAGGACCTCTTTGTAAGCTATCAGGTTCTCAAATATCTTTCAACTTTCCATAAACCACCTCTGCTCCTTATCCTTCTATAAGCCATCAGTACAACTTAGTAATAACCAACCAACTCCACTGTCCTTGTGCATTGTTCTTTCAATGTCTCTCAAATGTTGGAATCACTGCAGCAGTAAGGATGTTCTCTTCCACCAGGATGTTTCCCCAGGTTTCTACCAGTGAAAGTCTTATTAGTTGGCTCACCACCTTGTGCCAGGAGCTATCTGTGCTCCACATACCAGTCACAATGGAGCCTCCACTGAGCTTCTTCCTTGCAAGCCAGATGGTGAGTGATCTGGTCCTCGATATTTCTATCTCCTTTCCTGGTACCAAGTGTCTCTATTAGGGTCTTCTGGGAAAGAGACACCATGATAGAATCAGAAGTAAAAGACATCTATTAGAGAGATACCTGTGAAGGTAAAGGGGGGAGAAATCAGAAGTAGGTGGGAGAGCCTCAACTGTAAGGCCAGGCTGACTCCCATGGAGAGAGAGAGACACAGCTGAGAATTTGGTTGGAAGAGCCTTAGACTATAGTGAAGCTCTGAAAAGATCTTGGCCAAACCTGTGGGGTCAGGGGGAGGCCCAGAGCAGAGACTAGCTGTGAGAGGAGTACTGGATTGTGCAGGAATGGTCTGGTCTAGGTTTTGGGCCTTGGTGTGGTCATTAGCTGGGAGCAGCCCAGGGAGAGAGTTGCCTTGGTATAGACACTGATAGATCACTAAAGTATGGCAACTGGAAACTGTGGATAATGCCACTCCTCCTACTGTGTTCTCCTGAAGGGGATTTAAGTGACTAGGGCATTTTAATGCTTAGAATATTCTATATTCTAACCCAAGACGTGGTGACATAGGTGTGTATACTTTGTGATAATTAATCTAGTCATGTACATAGGATTTGAGTACTTTTTTATATGCATTTTGTGCAAGTATGTATGTTATGCAAATAAATTTACTATAAAAATGTCAAGTAAAGAATCGAAGCTACTATTCTGAATAATTCTAACGTGATATTCTAAAAACAACCCTAGCCCTAGAAACAACCATCTAGTGAATTACAAGTAGTTTTGTTTTTATGTGTGTTAGGGAATTGCCTCATTTCTTCCACCACACTCTTTACAATCTCAAAATAATGAGTTATCTCTGCATATTTTATAGTAACTGAAGACAAGGACTCTCTTTTTGAACCACAATATTATTAAAAGATCTAAACTTCTGAAATATCTATTTTCTTCATGCAAGACTTTAGTCTACATTGGAGCACCATGTTTAACGCATTCTTCTGAAGTGTCTGCCCAGGCCTGAGGTCCAAATGCTGCTGGGATGGAAAGATAATAGCTGATATTCAAAGTCCTATTGTGCAAAATCTATGGCCATGCAACCACTTATTGACAGAATTTGGATCAGTAGCCTAGAATATTGGCCAAGGTATGTTCCCAGTCCTCTGACATAGTCTCATTATCTGTGTGCTCTGACAGGCACAGCTCAGTCTTTATCTAAAAAAAAAAATCATAGTGAAAAATGGAAACATAAATAACATAGTGTGAATTCAGTACCAGTAGGAAAGCAGTTACTATATTTGGAAGTAAGAGTCTTCAGTTTTACCATTTTGGCATTAGGACCTCTGCTTCAGGTCTCAGAAGAGACTTTATTGTTCAAGCCATGGTCCCCTTTCCAAAAGCAAAATCAAGACATACTCTCAAAAGTGAGAACATTTTTCCCTTTTCAAAAAAGAGGGATGTAAGAAGTGCTTTTGGAATTTTCCAACTGTGACTCCAAGTGAATGATATAGAAAAACAAAATGTGGAAAACCGAGATGGAAACAGGATAATTTTCTTTTTTAGTACTATCGGATATCCCATCAGTCTCTTTTTCAAATTTCACAAATGCCTCTTAATTAATGAGCATCTCGTTAATACAAAGTCAAAAGTAAAAAAGAATTCAATTTGTTCTATCTTGAAAAATGACCCTGAAATCCCATAAAATGAAATTGTAAGTAAAGAATCGCTCTTCTAAAGTGTGTTTTGATGGAACTATTTTTCAAAATGCAATTAGAAAGTTATAGCTAACTTAATAGTGATGACATAAATTCAACACAAGATTTTTAGAAGGCTATTTTTGTCTTCCTAACAAAGCCACCTTATTTAAGATTAATAGGACAAAAACGTGCTCTATTTCTGTCCTGCCTCTGTCAGAGAGAAGTTTTAAAGCTGGCTGAGGGGGGTTTCTGAGACAGATGTCAGACACATGTTTTGAGGCATTTGTTAAATAAAGCTGCATGTCATGATCTGTCCCCCATGGGAAGTGATGTAAGGAAAAATTTTCAGTTGACAAGAGAAGAAAAATTTGGAAGAAAATTTGTAATATCCTAAAAGGAATTTCATACATCATTGAAAACAAAGGGGAGTGAAGCTAAATTAGATTGGGCTTGAGCTCTTTTTTTGAATCATGTCAGTCCAAAGCGTTCCAGCCAGTAGTCAGAACACCCCACAGATGAGGGCAGATTTACCACTTGACTTCACTGAATAACAATCTCAAAGCTTAAAGGAATCTTTGTAAAAGGGAAATAGTGAGGCTTAATGCATTCTGATTTTTTTCTAAAGGCAGTATGTTGCTTAAACATGAATTCTCAGAATGTAAAATGTAAAGATAAAGGACTCTCTTGAATATACAGTGCATTTGGAAACAGGGGGGAAATATCTGAAATCGTGTCTGAAAAAGCCAAGGAATCTTTCTTCAACCAGAATGCTGAATGAAAGCAACTCCTGGGGCTTTGGCCTGGAGCTATGTCTATATAACAAGGCTGATTCCATTATTCTGTGGCTGTATTCTTTTTTGTTTAAAACAATCCAATAGCTGCAAAATCAATCAGAGACCTTCATGGTTTATGTGATCCGGTTTTCAAGATAGACGAAGAAACAATTACCAAACTGCATTTGCTGATGAACCATTTCTAGAACCAAAATGTCTATGATTAAGGTAAATGGAGAAATATTTATTGTTATTGTTTAAACTCCTTTCCTATCAAATTTGAATAGAGCACATGTGGCCCAAGTTAATAAACAAATGACACCCACTTCTGTTTTAAGGTACTATTCTGGAGAAACTGTCATCTTAGATGGACAGCTATAAAGCTGACTGTTTCCTGGAACTGGTACTTTATTTTCCATGAACACTTGTAGCATAATCTATACATATGAGGAATGAAATACTTAAGTTGTACTTCCTCCTTTAAATGGAGAATATCAATTTCATATAATGTGGGAGTGTGGAGGAGAAGGTTGTTTGTGGGATGGAGAATCAACCATAGATGAAAGGGTTTCTGAAAAGCAGAGTAGGTATTCCCAGCTAACTCATAATCTGGCTGTTCATCTTTTCCCAGTCAAAAGTATGGAAGTCTAGGAGACTCTTCCTCCAGCACCCATGAGAAATACTCACAGATATTTTAACTGAAAGCATCAGCCCAGCTGTTACGGTGAAGAAGACCCACACTCCCCAGTCTTTCCATCACGTCCTCAATCTCGGAGATTATCTATTAAAGCTGGAGCAATGTAAACGAAAGGTAGTTGATGAGATTTGCATGATACTTTGCGAGACAGAAAGTTCTTATATGGAGGAAATAATTTTAAACAATCACAGAAAGAATCCTTTACGTTAGTATATGAGCCCCCAGCCTTGAAGTTGGTCAACACATCATGGATCATCATGGCATGTGGATTAATGTGGAAGCAAAGAAGGATCAAGCAGAACCTAGGGCTGTCAAGGAACAGAGGGATCAGATGGGAGACACTAATCAAGACACTGAGAGCAGAGGGTTTATCAATCCCCAGTTGAGAAGACGCTATTGCATTTATACTCACATGGTATTTACAATTGCTGTGAAGAGGTATAAACTTGGGTATCCATGTGCCACCCTGGTTTGCTGTTCAAATTATAGTCTCAGCAACAGCTGTACTAAAATTTAGCCAGCTCGAAGTTTCCACCAACATAATTGTCAGCCCCTGGCCCTCGTGTCCCCAGTTGATTTTAGGAATTCCCAAGCACGCTCACTGTCTTACTTTCTGACCTTATCATTTAAGCTGCTGCTCACAGGTTTTGTTAGTCCCCTCTGCTCCACTGCTGCTTCTATATCCTATAAAAATGAACTTCAGCAGACATGGCCGGCACTTCCACCTTCAAAGACCTTTCGGGCTGTGGTTGCAGCTTTGCATTCTACACAGAAATGAAAAGAACATCCCTCCCCTGAACTCTGCAATGTTGTGTTACCCGGGCCTAATTGCAGTATTGCGTGTGCCAGGAATTATTCTAGGCCTCTTGTCAAATGGTCCTTGTAGCCTTTCAGGCGTCAGGTCCCATTTTGTGGGCCAGCTGAGGAACAGAAACAGCCTTGCCCTCATATTCCCACTCAGCATCTCTTCCTGCTTTCTCGCCCTTTCCCCTGTTCCCAATCCCTCTTGGAGCCAAAATGAAAATCAAACAAACAAAAACAGAAAAGGCCATTATGCATGGCAAGGGCAATTCAGTTCATAAGAAGGAATGAAGGGCCACGGGCCTGACATATCGAAGCCCTACAGGGTTGTTAATGCTGTGATGTGCTCTAAGAAAGTGCTCCTAAAAAGATGATTCCTGCTGGGAATTAGTCTCAGAAAGGCAAAGTACCCACCCGTGATGAGGCACACACCAGTTGTTTGTTTATAGACACCTCTATGGCTTTTTTCCACAGGAATATGGGCCTTCAAAGAAGTAGAGGCCAGCATTGCTGGGAGATGAGTGGGCTTAGATGAGCGGGCTATCCATGGACCATGATGGGTTCACCTGCAATTCCCTGATTCAGAGATGCCTGGAAGATGCCCAACTGGAGTTCTCCAGGAAGCTGACTTCTTTTAACTTGTTACTTTTTTTTGAAGTTTATGTATTTATTTTGAGAGAGAGAAAGAGTGAGCATGTGAGCGTGTATGTGCGCGTGTGTGTGGGCAGGGGTGGGGGTGGGGTGGAGGGGCAGAGAGAGAGGGGGGAAGGGAAAATCCCAAGCAGGCTCTGCACTGTCAGTGCACAGCCCAATGCAGGGCTAGATCTTACAAGCCGTGAGATCATGACCTGAGTCGAAGCCAAGAGTCAGATGTTTAACCCACAGCCACCCAGGCACCCCTTAATTTGTCATTTAAAATTTTTTTTAAAAATCTTTATTTATTTTTGAGAGAGAGAGAGAGAGACAGCATGAGTAGGGGAGGGGCAGAGAGAGAGGGAGACACAGAATCGGAAGCAAGCTCCAGGCTCTGAGCTGTCAGCACAGAGCCTAATGTGGGGCTCGAACCCACGAGCTGTGAGATCATGACATGAGCCGAAGTTGGACGCTCAACCGACTGAGCCACCCAGGCCCCCCTAATTTGTCATTTTTAATAAGACACAAATTTGATAAAGTGTTGAGATTATAATGTGAACCAAGCAGACCAGGGAAAGCAAGAGCTCTAGAGCAGACAGCCCTGGGTGTGAACCCTGGCACCACCATTCAGTAAATGTGACCTTGGGTATTTTGCTGAGGTATCCTATCCAAGCCTCAGTTTCCTCATCCATAAAATAGAGAGAAAATAATAGTTGTCAGTGAAGACCAAGTGAAAAAATGCTCATAAGGGGTTTTCTAGTACAGAAAGTGGTTAACAACGGTTGGCCACTGTTACTAATATGGTAGACTTAAACACAGGCAAGCCTGGAGCTGACCAACACCAAGTGTTAGTGTCACCTTTAGAGAATTTGGTCCCTAAATGTTGCCTTTAAATGAAAGTAGGGGCAGACACTAAATACTGTCACCTACAAATACAAAGAGGGAAAGCTAGATGCCGCAGGGAGAACAATGAGTTCCCCGCGGGCTGAGGATTCTGATAGGAAAAGCCTGTAGGAGCCAGACCTAGACTGTAGCTAGAGCAGCTGATATGGAAGACGCTAGAGAGTGATAAAGGCTCTCGTCCAAACAGTCTTTATAAAGTTTGGCTCAATGTGAAAGCAATAAGAAGGCATCTAGAAGGCATAAGCAGGTCTTATTTTAAGTCAACAAATACAATAAAGTCATACGAAACACAAGGGGAAGTACTGAGAGGTGGGTGGCTCTGTGATGGTGTGCCTGGTGGGGAAAAACAATTCAATGATGGTACAAGGGCCCCTTTTTCTTCTGAAAGTGGGAGATAAGGAAGGGACAGAGGGAGAGGGAGAGACTCTTACACAGGGGCTCAACACGGAGCTTAATCCCACAACCCTGGGATCATGACCTAAGCGGAAATGAGGAGTCAGGCACTCAGCCAACTGAGCTTCCCTGGGTCTCCACTTCCTCCACATGCTTTCATTAGTCTTGCAAATGGGAGGGTCATACCCAGAGGCTTTCTGTTCTTTTTCATATTCGTCCTGCTGTCTAGACTGAGGCCCCCAGTCCCAGGGTCCTGGGTTCCTGGCTTCAGGAGGGATGTCTCTTGTCCTGTGTACCTTTGTGGCAGCATTCTAGCTGCTATTTCTTCTCCTTTCCGGATCCATGTCTGTTGTAGGTGACCTAGTCCCCAGCCCCTCTCCTGTGGATGCTATGAAGCCTTGTGAGTTCTGAGGGTAATTCTGACTTGGCTCCTAACTGGGCCACATCCTCCTTGGTCCTTGTTGCAGAGCCATCTGGCCCTGGGGAAGGTGGTGTCACTCTCTTCCATGGCCCCCAGCCAGATACTCAGGTAGACCTAGGTCCTGTCTCTGATGCTTAGAACCAAAGTGGCCCAGGGAAGCCAAAACTCAGGCCTGCATCTGCCTAACTCTGCCTAACAACCAAGATGATTTTGATGTGGCTGTGAACAAGGCTGGTAGATGACAGCTATAAGACAGCATTCTTGTGCAGTCCCAGGAGTTCCCATCTGCCCTCAGCCTGAACGTCAAGGCACTGATTTGATACCTGATGTGCACACCCAATCCAGGCTGAAGCCATGAGAGAACAATGTCTATCACACAGTGTAATAGACAGTGTAAGGGTCTCCCCTTTCTCACTTCCTTTTCCTCTGGTCACTTTTATCCCTGGGCTCCTATCCCCCATTTCATGTGTAATGTCTTTAGTCTACTATAGAACCGTAAGCTTTGTTGACTCACTGTCTGGTCAGAACTTAGCTAAAAGGATTATTTTCGTTTTTCTTTCTCTTCTTTATTAAAAAAAATTAATGTTTATTTTATTTTGAGAGACAGAGAAACACAGAGCACAGGCAGGGGAGGGGCAAAGAGAAAGAGAGACACAGGAGAAGCCCTGATTTTGCCTCCACTATGAGATCTTGCATGCCTCACTATTCCCACCACATACCCAGGTGACTTCTTGAAATGAAGCTAGGTGATAAGCAGATGACGGACAAATGTGAGAGAGAAATAATTGATTTTGTTTTTTGTTTTTCCCTAAAGGACTGAGTTCAAAGTGCTTTCTACGTTTGCAAATCAGATTACGTTTTAACCCAAGTATTAAATTCAGTTGTCAGTTGTTTTGGTTAGTTTGTTCCCAGGTGATCAGTGGGAGGAAAATCAGATTGGTTATAGAAAAAAGAAAAGAGCTATATGTTCTCTGTACATCCCAGCTGAAGTGTGAGTGAAATTTTCAGTCCTACTCTGTAGCTAGATCATATGAGAATTGGGAAAAGACGGACAAACACACAGAAGGACTGGGCATTTTTTGCCTCAACAAGATGAACCCCTGCGCCGAGTGATTCATGACAATACTGAGGAATGACAATGTTGAATCTGTTTCAATATGCATTTTTTGAAAGAATACACGAAAATGGAATGAATCTCACTAATTAGCTCACTCTAAGAGGGAAAGCCAATAGCACTAAAAAATTGCTCATGTTGAAGTCCTAGTCAGTGACTAAGCAGTAAATATATCTACTTCCTGAATCATGGGCTCAAATCAGGAAGTGACATTCATTAGTGCTTCTCAGTATTTAGTCATATCTAGACTCCTGCATCATCAATCTGTAGGTGCATAAGTACTCTAAAATTGGCAGCTAAAAATAACAAACACTTAGCTTACAGTTTCTGAGGGTCGGGAATCCCAGAGTAACTTAGTCGGGTAGTTGGATGGTCTGACTCAGAACCTCCGTGACAATGGCAACTTAAGCTTTTGGGCATGATCTGCCATCATCTAAAGGCTGGGGCTGAAAGATGCCTCCAAGATAGCTGACTCCATGGCTCTTGGCAGAAAGCCTTAGTTTCTCATCATGTAAGCCTCTCCCTAGGACAGCCAGAGGGTCTTCCTGAGATGGCAGTGGGCTTCCCCAGAGTGAGTGACCTGAGGGGTTGGGTGCAGGGAGAGGCAGAAGCCACAGTGTATTTTATGGCTTGACCTCAGAAATGACATACCACCAATTCTGCCGTATTCTATTAGTCACACAGAGACTAACAGTAACACAATTAGGGAGGTGCTTACACAGAGTGTGATCTTGTGTGTAACAAGAGCTGGGATCATTGTGACCATCATGGAGGCTGCCTACCATGACTCCTTTTAAAGAAAAAATAAATTCAACAGACCTCTGGCATTGTGTTACTTGAACTTGCAAAGAGACGAAAGCAAGTCAAGACCTCTTTGACATAAATAAGTTGTACAAACATGGGCTATAACTTTTCAAAGTTTTGTTTGTTAGTTCAGAATAATCAGGCCTCAAAACCCCAAAACTTTGTCAATCCTGGGATACAAATTTTAATAAGGTGTCCCTTGATAACTCTACGACTGTCTTGTTTGTTCACTTGAAGATAAGTTTCACATTGCAGTGTTATTGAAACCTGCATTAAGTAGATATCTAATCCACTTACTGCTAGAATCAACAGAAAATTCTGCATTGCTTTTTTACTGCTATGCTTTTTGCTGATGAATGGCTGCAAGTTTGCCTGTGCAAAAATGCAATCTGCATAATACATCTGCTCCCGACATGAATACCGTACTGGCTGCTACAGCACAAATTCTTTAGATTTTGGCATGCCTATATTCTGTAGCCCCCAACATGATTCATCTCTCCTATCGCCTTCCCGATTCGAACCACTGTATAATCTTCCTTTTCAGGATGCTATGATATCGTTTGCCTTCCCTCAGCGTAAGAGAGATCATAAATGAAAGTGCAAAGCAGTCACTGAAATCCTGTGGCACTGACCAATTTCAAGGCGATATCTCAAGATGGTACACAGCATGCTTATGTTAATTATTTATCATCACAGAAATAAAAAAAAATGTGCTCACAACTTGTGACATACCAATATAGCTGTTTTCTCGACATATAACTGCATCCTAAGGTCCCCGTTTATACTGAGATGCCCAATCAAATGAAGTAGTATCCATGTTTATTTGCAGACACATCAGGCATGTTACCCCAAGACAGAGGCACAGAAAGTGGGTCTCCACCGCCAGCACATGACTCCATTAGTCTTGCAAATGAGAGGGTCATACCTGGAGTCTTTCTGTTCTGACTCTCTTTCTCATATTCGTCCTGCGGTCTAGACTGAGGCCCCCAGTTCCAGCCAGATGGCAAGTCAGCATCTCAAAGGCATAACCCAAGGGGCAGAACAGCAGTAGGAATTAGGAATCTGTTGCCGCCATAAAGTTGGCTTCGCATTGGAAAATAGTATCCATATGTTTGAGGAGATTTTTGAACCACTTGGCACGACATTCCCTGCCACCATCCAGAAAATGCCCTCCAGGCCTGAGAGCTTCTTAACAAAGGATGCCGTGGCTTTGACACCCAGTATGGCTTTCAAGGATGATATGGAGCCTCTGACCCTAGACATCTGGACTGTCAGCCACAGTCTGTTATCAGACTGTGTCTATCAGAACTCCTTGCCCATCTGAGCAGATAAAAGAATCCTCACAAAATGGATTCCTCTCCGCTCAGAAGGCCCCCTGGCTCTCACGTCGCGTAAACCCTGGAGAGGGAGGCCTGGCTTTCACTTCTCCGGCTCTGTCTGCCGGGTTTATTGCAACTGACACTAATGCCATGCTGGAGAGACACAGCACGTGGGGGCTTCCTGCTCATCCCGTCTCCTGTCTGCTGTTAGGCGATGAATGGCCACTTAGTCATTGAAAGGGACAAACAAATAAAATTTCTCTCACACAGAACTGAATGTGCACCCACTTTAGGCATCTGTCAGAGTGCAGCAGTAGATGGAGAAAGCCGTCCCTGTTCTGCTCTCTGGCTAATCAGGATGTGGCCTGGGGGTCCTCTTCCTGAGGACTAGAGAGAAAGCACCAGAAAGCACAGGGGAAGCCGTGTATGCAATGTGCTGATGTTGACTTTGCTCCAGCGCCTTTGCTTTTTAAAAACATACTTTCAAAACCCTGAAGACTTCTAGAATACAAATGGTTGGAGACAAAGAGAAACTGCTTTGTTAAGAAATCCCTTGGGATAATTCTCTGATATACTCAGGCTTCAGTTTGGGTGCCGAAGTTCCCAGAAATCCATTTTACTGAGGGTCGTGTTCATTCTTTACTATTGAACTGCTGCAGGGAATCCGAACTAAAGCATAACAAGGAGATGAGGAAAGCCTTGCAGCAGCTGAGCCACACTGGGGGCGCCCACAGCAAACGCCGATCTGCCAGCAATAATCTTGGGTCTCCTGGGCAAAAATCCCATGCGGCTCGGTGACGGTCAGACTCCCCTCTCATTGCTAATGCAAATGCATCCTATAGATATCACTGAAAAGGATCATTAAAAGTGAGCTCTACGGCTCTCACTTCAGCTGCTTGCCTCCCAGGCTGGGAGGAGCCGGCAGTGTCTAGAATCTCATTAGACCTGCAGCCAGGAAGTAGTTTAAAGCATTACATCATAAGGTTGTCAAGGGAACTGGTCAGGCTGCCTCTCTGGCATCCTGTGGTCCATGCTGACATGTTCTCTAGACCAGGGGAGGAGTAGAGAGGTGGCCTGCAGCCTGAAGCATGACAGTCAGCAGCCCAGGCTCAGAGAGGTGACATTTATGCTGGGGTATCTTCTAGGCTGGATCCTGAGATAGGTCTCAGCAGTACAGCAATTCTGTCGTCCACTGTGTGGTAGGAAAGACCCTCCCTGGTATTAGCACCTGCCAGGAGCTCCGGAAGACTTCTTCCTGACCGTCCTCAGCCTGACATCTGAAGGAGGCTACGAAGCTTGCTGAGGGCACCATTCGCTCCCAGAGAGCCCAGGCCCCGGCTTCCTGTTGCCTTTAGAATGGGACCCTGTATTCGTTCTATTAGTTCCCTGGGCTGCCGAACGAAGTGCCACCACCCGAGTGTTCTTAAACGACAGAAATGTCTTCTCTTCTCCTTCCGGAGACTGGAAGTGTGAGATTAAGGTATTGGCAGTGCCATGCCTCCTGTGAAGCCTCTAGGGCAGGATCTGGCCCGGCCCCTTCGGCCCCTTATGGCCCCAGGTAGGTGTTCCTTGGTGGGCAGCAGCCTCCCTCCTCGCTGAGCAGCCTTCCTTCTGTGCAGCAGTGTCTTTATTGAGGTGCTCCTCTCTGTGCCTGTCTCCATTTTCCTCTCCTACAAAGATACCAGTCCTATTGAATTGATCTCAAATTGATTACACAAAGAGCCTATTTCCAAATAAGGTCAGATTCACAGGTACTGGGGTGAGGACTTCAATGTTGAAGGACGCAACTCAATTCATAACAGGCCCACTCTTCCAGTGTACAATCACTTCCCCCGGCCTGTGGTAGGGCAGGCCCACGCCTGGCTGTGTAACAAACTCACGGAACACCAGGTAGAAAGTCAAGCCAAAGTCGAGCTGTTAAAATGGAGCCATTGAGGAAATGGAGACAACACTGGCCTTGGATAGCAAGGTCACTTCATGATTCTGAACTTGCCAATAGCTTCATAGTTGCTCCTGTCTTCCTTCCTGTGGCTCTAAGGGAAGGTGTATGGGACAAGGAGCTCTCAACAAAATCAACTGGGAAGGGTTTCCTTTCCCGTGATTACAAACAGGATGTTATCTTGGCTTTCTGTTCAGTAATACTCTCCAAGACCTCGAGACTGGGCAGTTTCCTCAGTCCTATGAACGGTCCATCCTTGGCAGTCCAGAGAAAACATTTCTAGTGAGATGTGTTTGTCTTTTCTCTCTTAATAGAGGCCATTCTTTTAAGATCATAAAGTGTTTTTGCATTATCTTAATGTCAGAAGCCTGCCAGAACTCTTTAGAAAGGTAGCATTCTGGGGTGCCTGGGTGGCTCAGTCGGTTAAGTGTTTAATTTTGGCTCAGATCATGATCTCATGGTTGGTGAGTTTCAGCCCTGCATGGGGCTCTGCACTGACAGCTTGGAGCCAGGAGCCTGCTTTGGATTCTCTCTCTCTCTCTCTCTCTCTCTCTCTCTCTCTCCCCCTTTCTCTCTCTGCCCCACCCCTGCTTGCTCTCTCTCTCTCCCTCAAAAACTAATAAATAATAAAAAACATTTTTAAAAAGTAAAACAAGGAAGGTAGTATTTAATTCCACTCCTAGAAGCATAAAAGACCAGGAGACGATGCCACTCCACTCACGTGCTTTCTCCAAAGGTGTATAGAGAGGGAGGCTCCCAAATTTTTCAGCAGAAACGAATACTGTGTTTGAAACAGCACCCTTAACAATTGGATTAAGGCCATTTACTGAAATAGCAATTTCCTTTCTGCAAATAAGGATGGTTAATTTCAGGTGAGGAAAGGTTAATGGGCACATGTAACAGTGTTAGAACATCCTTCTTGCAGCTAAGGGAAGGACATAGAAACACGGAGAGGTTTGGTGCTTGTCCCAAAGTTCTTTCCCACATTCTGGGATTATTTCTCCTACATCCTGAAGCCAGCCTGGTCCCAGAAAAATTGTAGCTATCATTTAGTCACTTGCTGGGTGCTTTACATATATTATCTCACAGACCCTACAGGAGGTGCTATAGCATAAGGACAAAGATCTCAGGCCCCAGAGTCAAATAGTTAGACTCAAGTTCACACTCCCACCTTTCACCTCTCCATATGACTGCAGGCAAGTCAGTGAGCTTCTTTGTGCTATGACATGGGAGGTCCAAATTACAATGTCATAGAGTGGCTGTAAAGATTGAGAGAGATAGCCTATAGGAACACTCAATAAATGTTAGTTCCTATTATTAGGTACTGTAATTATTCCCACTTTACATATTACATCCCACTTTTAAAAGGAACCTGAGTTTCAGAAGAGCTAAATTACATGTTCAGGTCACACGACTAATTATGGAGAACAGGTTCTAGTCTAAGCTTTGGCCAACAGAAGCCCCACCTCCCCCATAGTGCTGACTATTATGCACAATTGCCTGCCTAACAATTTGGAGCAACATTGCTTTGGGAGCTCCCTGACCTCCATTTTCAGATCAGACTTCTGCCTTTCTGTCTCCTTCTGGGAATACAGCATCCTCCTAGGTTCCCCTTCTAACAAGAGCCCAGGGCTCTCCTTTAAAACCCATCTTCCCTAGAGAGCGTCACATACTTTAGACCAAATCTTTCCCCTCAGCAGGCCCCTGGCTGTCTCATGCAAGAGTGGCCACACCCATCTGCTCAAATATTTAGGGAGGATGGTGGCTTAATTATTTTTCATTTACTCAACAATAGCACAAAAGGCAGGCTTTCAAGTCATTGTGGCCCAGGTACTGTGATACAACCCACACTTATGGCCCCCGGCCTCATGGAGAGTCTGATCTGGAAAGGAAGGAAGACCCATAGGTAATTAGCTCTTACACTTCAGGGAAAATGGTTATGAAGGGGGCTGCTGTTGAACCTCGAGGGGTGGGGGTGCCAAGGTGGAACTGCATTAGCTAGGTCTGGACTATTGAGTCTGATTTCACCAACAGGACTTGAAGCAAAAGCCTCCTGGCAAAGAAGAAAGAGCCAACACTGATGGAATTGGTGTAAGCCTAAATAACCCTAGGCGGAGGGGTCGGTGCTGCTGGAGTTGGCTGAGCCCGAGAGTGATGGGATGTGGCTGGAGATGGAGGCCGAGCCCAGGTGGGGAGGTCTTTGAATGCCCACTGCCCTGCCGCTTTGGCTTTTGTCCTGCATGCTACCGACTCTAAGCCTTCACCCTCCATCAGAAGCACCTGAGGGCTAGACAAAAAAATGCAGATTTCTACCTGTCCTGCAAAAGGTTTTGATTCAGCACATCGGGGATGGGGCCTGCACATTCACTTTTCTAACATTCTCAGCTAACCAGGAGCTGCTCATCTAGCACCACGCTTTGAATATTGTTGCGGCAGAGAGTGGGTTAATGGAGAACTATCCGGAAAATATTTGCATTTTAAATTGAGGCACCTTGGTTTTTCCTAGAGAAAGCCCTGAGGGAGCCAGTGGGGATGCTTCACTGCTCCTTCCTGTCTACTGTCTCCTCCCCTCTGCCTAGGGCTGGGCCACCACAGGCGTTGGGCTAACCTCCAGCTTGGGTGCCAGCACAGCACCCTACTTTGCCCAGCAGCAAGGCTTTGAGAAGGGCAGCATCATTTCTGGTGTTTGTTTTCCCTGAGAAAGGATGCTCTGGCCCCTGCCCTAATGCCACTCGCTGGCTGAGGGTCACTGGCTCCCCCTGCTGTCCCGCTCCCACCCTAAAGTCGTTGCTAATGGTTTCCACAGGTTTTTTTGTTGTTGCTGCAGGTGAATCAGGATGCCTCAGTTCAGCTCTTCCTTGGATAGCTGCTGAGATCAAAATCAACTTTGCTGCCTCTTTCCAGTGGGAAATAACCCACGTTCCACCTAGGGTATACAAACTCCCTTGCAAAAGCAAAGAAAATGTCATCTTGAAAAAGATATGCCATTGAGGAGTTGGAAATCGAACTTTAACGGCCTCTGCATACCTCTGTGAGCTCATCTCTTTCCCTCCCAATCTCACTCTGTCCAGGCTAACCGCCATGACATTCATGCAACATACCAGGCGAGTCTGGGGCTTTGCACTGGCTATTCCATCTGCCTGGAATGTTCTTCCTACAGTATCAACATGGCTCACTCTCTTGTCTTTCAGTGAAACCTGCTTAAAACACCAAGCCCTTTCCCCAACACACACACACACATACACACACACGGACACACACACACAGATACACACACACAAACTCACATTGTCCCCCTAGTTCTACTTCATTTGTTCCATGGCACATATCACTACCTCCCATGCTGTATATTTTACTTATCTGTTTGTTCATAGTCCGAATCTTAGCCCCTAGAATATAAGCTTCATGAACACAGGAATTCTAGTCCAGTTTGTTCACTACGGGGTATCTCACACCCAGAACAATACTTGGAACACATAGTTCTAGAAAGACGGTATTTCTTGAATGACACAAACTGGTTCTCTTACACCCTGGTTTTAAGACCTGGACTTGTTCAGTATCTATCTTGCCCAGAATGGCAATCAAGCTACTGTATGCCTCTTATTAATAAAAACGAGAATAATATCTGCCTTACCCAGATTTCAGTTTGAGAAAGATAAGCTAATATCTAAACTATGAAAGGCTGTGAAACATGAACTGTAAAACAAATGCAAGTTATTTTAATTATTTTCCCATTTCCCCCAAAGAGTATAACAAATATACTCAAAGAAGTCATTACTATGACTAGTACTTTTTTACAGGCCTACTTGAATAGGCTTTCTTTGTTTTACTATGTCCATAAATAACTCTTCATATATGCTAGAGAAATAGAAAGAAATGTGAAAGCTTCTAATGGTGAAAAAATAAATAGAAATAAATCAAGTGTAAGATTATTCAATTGAGTGTGTTTGGTTAATGTATAAACAGTAATGAGTGACATTAAGTTACAAGGCAATAGAGGGATTGTTCACTCAATATCATCGGAGTAAAATAATGGGAAAAAGTAAATGTTCATCAGTTTTATTAATATATGTAGCTCCAATGTCTCCAGGCCACCCAAACTACAAGTTTAATTGCGATCACACTGACATGAATCCATAGAGTCTGCTGGCCTACATGATTACAGGCTCCCCTATATAACTATAGGCTATCTGCAAAGACTTCCCCAAGTAATCTGAGAATGTCTGGCGTACTTTGAATGTGCTCATGATGATTTCCCTCAGGGTTTTCTGCTGTACCCTACTTGTTGATGTCCACCACCTTCAGCCCTTAAAGAAGGTGCTGTGGGAACATTGCTTTAGAATGTGGAGAACCAGTCCTCAGTGCTCCAGTTTCCATAACCCCAAATAGCCTGTGTCCTACCAGCACTGGAGTCATAATGTGTCAGCTTCCACAGTGGGGAGCTGGCCCTTCTTAAGTCTTGCACCTAGACCCTGGGGATGTGCTAGGAAATGACAGATGAAAAGCCAACAGCCTTTTCCCTTGCTTCGTGTCATTTGGCATAAGACTTGTCTTATAAAATGGCCATCAACAGAAAGCATGCCTTCACATGAACACAGAAAAATCCTTACTGCTTAACAAGCCATAAATAGACCTGATCTCAGATTTCTTGAAAGCTTTATTGTACTTTTAGTGGTGACTCTGGTGAATTAACTTCTGTGAAGAAGCAGACAGGCTGTTGAAAAACAGGAAACAGGTAAAATACATTCTCCAGCTTCAGAAAACCCAGCCATAATTACCCTTGGATTGTGATTAGTGGTGCTGCACATGTGGCTGTTTTCCAAAGCCTTCCTGGCCTCCCCATAGCCCACTTTGCACTCTGGGCAAGTGTGGCCCAGCTGTGCTCATTTTCTGCTTGCTTTTCCCTGGCAAAGAAACATTTGTGCAATTCTCCATTCAAGCAGTAAAGAATGACTCTCAATCTTTCCACCTTTGATAGGAAATAAAAGATCAGAATGCCCTGTCTCTTCCAGAGAAACACAACGGAGGGAACATCTCAGGTAATAGCCGTTGGGACTATTGTTCCCAAGAGGAATGCTGTGCCCCCTTTTTTCACCAGACTGGCCAGAATGCCTCCACTCCATGCCCGAGCACAGAGAGTCCGTGGGCTTTATGTATACGCTTGTGGGGTAGTCTGCCTACTAATAAATGAATATTCTCTTCTCAAGAAATGCATCGGAGGGATCCTCAAATTCAAATAGTGTAGAACCTCTCTTGAAAAGGTAGTAAGTTTTGGGATGCTCAGTCAGGGTGGCTCAGTCAGTTAAGTATCCGACTCTTGATTTCAGTTCAGGTCATAATCTCAGTCATGAGATGGAGTCCGGCATTGGATCTGCACTGCTGGGCTTAAGGTTCTCTCTCTGTCTCTCTGTCTCTCTGTCTCTGTCTCTCTCTCTCTCTCTCTGCCCCTCCTCTGCTCACATGCCCTCTCTCTCAAAATAAATAAAATAAACATTAAAAAACACATTTTTTAATGTTTATTTATTTTTGAGAGGGAGAGAGACAGAATGTGAGTGGGTTAGGGGCAGAGAGAGAGAGAGACACAGAATCTGAAGCAGGCTCCAGGCTCTGAGCTATCAGCACAGAGCCTGATGCAGGGCTCAAACTCACAATTCATGAGATCATGACCTGAGCGGAAGTCGGATGCTCAACAGATTGAGCCACCCAGGTGCCCCAAAATAAAATAAAATTAAATTAAATTAAAATAATTTAATTTAATTTAATTTAATTTAATTTAATGGAATTTAATGTAATTTTTTAAAAAGGTGAAAGGCTCTATTTCACTTTTCTTGGTTTTCATGCACAGACATAAACTCACATGCCTTAAATTTACCTATAAGCAACGATCTGTGCAGTACCTATGAAATGAATACTCAGTGGTAAAAAGACCAGGTGTTATCAGCCCAGACTGGAAGTCAATGTGAAATTCGGCCACACGCTACAGTCATATAAGTTGGTATGGTCAGATCAGTCATTTTGAGTTAATGGGAGTTTTCTCTTTCTACCATACATTTAAGCATGAGACACAATGCCACCGGTATTATTGAACTCCAGGCTTAAATTCAAAATCTTGTTGTTTCTTGTGAATAATTCAACAACTTTATATCTTATAAATAAAAAAGAAAAGCTTGGTAAAACAAGAAAAGGAAATGACAAAATTGAATCCAAGTCACCTTCTTTGATTTCTATTTTGTCTGGTTTTTAAAGGCAAACTGACTGGGCTTGAAGGAGATGTTGGATCTGGGATGAAAGGTAACAAAATGGAGAAGACAGAGTGGGGAGATGACACGTGTGAATCACCTTTGTCACTCACAGCTTTGTCTTTCCCTAGCTATTATTGCTAGAACCTGTTTGCTCAAAGGTCCAGCACCTTGTCTGGAGCCCAAGAATGATTTGAGGAAAACCACAAGCCATATTCCTGCTCAACGACAGTCTGAAGTCAGAGGTTTGAAGAACAAGGCACATAGAATGGAATCTAACTCCTGCAGGACATCAAAAAAAGGAATTTCCAAGTCCTGTCTTGTACAACCCAGCTCTTCAAATTAGCATACAATCATTTCAGCCTTTCTGAACACATTTTTTTAAACTTCAGAACAAACAATCAAACTGGTTCATGGATAATTTAGAATGTTTTTGTAAGGGTAACATTGGTGTGTTTCCTTTGACTCATGGAAATTAATGTTAAATTCATTAATTCCTTTTATATCTTGAAATTGTCCTTTTAATATAAAATTATTTAATTGCTAAGTAACAAAAAAGTATTCTTTAAATCCTTCCGTTTATCTTAATTCTCTCAAAGGTTCACAATGTGGGGCGCCTGGGTGGCGCAGTCGGTTAAGCGTCCGACTTCAGCCAGGTCACGATCTCGCGGTCCGTGAGTTCGAGCCCCGCGTCGGGCTCTGGGCTGATGGCTCAGAGCCTGGAGCCTGTTTCCGATTCTGTGTCTCCCTCTCTCTCTGCCCCTCCCCCGTTCATGCTCTGTCTCTCTCTGTCCCAAAAATAAATAAACGTTGAAAAAAAAGAAAAAAGGTTCACAATGTGAGAACATTCACCAAAGGTAATCACAGAGCCAATACAAGTTGAAAGGCATTCTAGAAATCCGGATGAAACATTTTAAAATTTGGCAAAAACGAGCATAACATATCAGTTTCTGAAAAGTAATACAAGTTGCTAAGTATTCTTGTGTCAGAGTTATCCAGGGAAACAAACAACATGATATACAGCTGACCCTTGAACAATACAGGTTCGAACGGCATAGATCCACTTACATGTGGATTTTGTACAGTACTGTAAATGTATTTTCTTTTCCTTCTGATTTTCTTTTCTCTAGCTTCCTTTATTGTAAGAATGCAGTATATAATACAGATAACATATAAAATACGTGTAAATCATCTGCTTAGGTTATCAGTAAAGCTGGTCAGTAGCAGTCTCTTATTACTTAAGTTTTGAGGGACTCGAAAGTTATACACAGATTTTTGACTGTACAGGGGGTTGGCACTCCTCACCCCCAAGTTGTTCAAGGGTCAACTGTACATATATAAAGAGATTTTAAGGAACTGGCTTACAGGACTTTGGAGACTGGCAAGTCTAAAACTGGTTAGGTCAGGCCGGCTAGCTGCAGATTTCATTTTAGAGTTGATGTTGCAGCTTTGAGTTTGAAATCTTTAGGGCAGACCATCAAGCTGAAAACTCAGGTAGAGTTTCTATGTTGCAGTTTTAATACAAAAATTTTTCTTCCTAAAACCTCAGACTTGCTCGTAAGGCCTTCAACTGCTTGGGTGAAGCCCACCCACTATATGGAGGGTAATCTGCTTTACTAAAAGCTTTCTGATTGTAAATGCTAATCACACTTAAAAAACATCTTTATAGCAACATCTGTATTGGTGTTTGACCAAGCACTGGACACCATAGCCTAGATGAGTTGACGCACGAAATCAAACTATCACAGTCCTAAAAGCAGCTTATGTGCTCAGAATAAAGAGTTGGAATTCCCTTAAACAATTACTTACTTTCCCACAAGAAGCACTATCCATTATTAATTATCCAATAGAATCCTCATAGAAATAGATAACTGTCTTCAAGATAAGAACATGTGTGTATGTGTGTGCGTGTGTGTGTGTGTGTGTGTGTGTATAAGAGGGAGTTAGCAAAATGATTACTAATGACTTTAATGGTTTTTTTTTTTTTTGAGAATGACGGACAGAGTGCGAGTGGGGGAGGGGCAGAGACAGAGAGGCAGACACAGAATCTGGAGCAGGCTCTAGGCTCTGAGCTGTCAGGTCAGAGCCCCACGCAGGGCTCAAACTCACAGAGCACGAGATCATGACCTGAGCCGAAGCCTGACTGAGCCACCCAGGAGCCCCAGATTAATAGTGACTTGAAGTTACAATTTCGATTTGATTATAAATTTTAAAACGAAGTACCTTTTATTCATTTGTTCTCTTAGTCTAGGGAATTTGATATATAAATAAATTTATACTACTGTTAAAACTTTTAAAAACTACTCTTAAAAACTGCAAAAAAAATGCTGGTTTTAAATTAAATGGTCTTCTGATACTGGTGGCTTACCTTGTAATGAACTAACCTCCATACAGATAATTATTATAAATTCTGTTAAAAAAAACCAAAAAACATTTCCTGACACAGAGAGTCTCTAAAGCAGATGTAGACTGCAGGTGGGAGGAAGGGGACATGACAAAAGGAACTGCACTGAGCGAGAGCCACATTTATACAACTTCTCTCCCAAAGACACTCCCTTCCCTGTGAGGCACAGATGGTTAGAACTCTAGTAGAAAGTAGCGTTCTCATGAAGTGCTTCAATTATAAATTTCTTCTTGAAATTAAGGGGGAAATCCTGGAAAGGCGACAGCTAGAAGGCTAGGAGACAGATCACCCGAAACCCATTTACAAATTACTGGTGAACAGTTTGCTGACCTCTGAACTGGATGTGCCCAAAGGAGACTGTAGAGGGTCCAGCAGAAAGCATCAGCTGGAAGGGTAAAAGAACTTGATACATGTTCCAGCTGCTACCCAGCACAGAAAAGAAAGAATTTGGAGTGGGAGTCCTGCCAAGAACCTTGTAGACTAGAAGGAAAAACCTGAAGTATTAAAAGATTGCAATGTAATGTAGCCAATATGACTTTGCTGTGGGTTTTGATTTTGTCTCAGAAGACCAGATCAGTAACAAAGTGGGTAAATGTGGTCTAGACCACAGATGTGTGGGATTGATGGTTCACCATTTGGTGAACCATGATGAAGAATAATTGTCAGTGGATTTGCAGCCATAATCGATCTGTGTCAAGGGTAATAAGATATTTTCATCAAGATGCTATCAAGTAAAATAGGGATTGTTTTATAGAGTGACCAAATGGGACAAAGAGAAATAGTGAAGCTCGAGTCATAAAGATCCAGATTCAAATGGCCTCGATATGCTGGAGAAGTGATTAGAATTCAGTAGAATGTGATTCAGTGGACAAATGCTTAGGAAAGTGGATGAGAAAGTGTGAGAACATATAACAAAGCAAGTGATAGACTGAGAAAGTGATTCTTTTTTTCTTTTTTTTTTTTTTATTTATTTTTGGGACAGAGAGAGACAGAGCATGAACGGGGGAGGGGCAGAGAGAGAGGGAGACACAGAATCGGAAACAGGCTGCAGGCTCCGAGCCGTCAGCCCAGAGCCTGACGCGGGGCTCGAACTCCCGGACCGCGAGATCGTGACCTGGCTGAAGTCGGACGCTTAACCGACTGCGCCACCCAGGCGCCCCTGAGAAAGTGATTCTTAAAACTTTGGTCTCAGAACCCTTTCATTACCCCCAAAAAACTATTGTGAATTTCAAAGAGTTTTATTTGTATGAATGATATATATTAGAAATTAAAATTGAGGAATTTTGCAGTATATTTAATTCATTTCAAAGTAACAGTAATATCATTGTATATAAACACAAATAACATTTTTGTGAAAACTAAAGTAGCAACTGGCAAGCATGGCATTATTTTCAATTTTTGCAAGTCTTCTTAATATCTAGCCTACCAGATGACAGCTGGGGTCTCCTGTATGATTTTATAGTCAATTTGTTGAAATATAACATATCATGTAGCTTCTGGAAAATTCCACCCTACACTCATGAAAGATCGTAAGTGAAAATTGGAAATGCCCATCTTATTTTGATGTAGTTTTGAATTTGTAGACCATCTGAAATGGTCTCGAGGGCTCCTTGGAATACCTTCATAGAGAATTCACATGGAACATGAACACTTTCACACTCTAGGTCACTTCCGAGACTTCCTCTGACTTACTTTTTTTTAGGCCTCCTTATCACCAGTCTTTCAGTCTTCTTTCTTACATATTTCAGGCCATCCCACAGAATCACTAATAACTTTCCATGAATCTATATATCTCCACATCTCTGGCCATCTCCCTTTCTAAGCAAAGTGGACAAATAGACGTTATCACTTGAAATTCCAACCACTGGGAGAATTTCCCTTCTTAGTCATTCTTGGGGGATGTCCCTCAAATAAGGTAAAAAACTGCAATATCCCTGGGGCACCTGGGTGGTTCAGTCGGTTAAGCCTCTGACTTCAGCTCAGGTCACGATCTCATGGTCTGTGAGTTTGAGCCCTGCATTGGGCTCTGTGCTGACAGCTCAGAGCCCAAAGCCTGCTTCAGATTCTGTATCTCTTTTCTGCCTCTGCCCCCCTCTCATGCTTCTGTCTCTGTCTCTGTCTCTGTCTCTCTCTCAAAAGTAAATAAACATTAAAATTTTTTTTAATAAAAAAACTTCAGTATCCCACTTTGGACTGATTTTAACATATTGCATGGAACTATCTCTAAAACAGGCTTGAATATTCTCCTCAGTTCCCATGTGGTCATAGGTTTAGGGTGAGGGAGAGGCGAGTAATGAAGCAAAAATAGAGGCACCAACACTATGAACCACTGGATCTTGCAACATACTGGTGCCCTCAACACCTACTCAAACTTAATTTTACAATTGATTATGATCAGCTACCCACATTTATGGCTCAGTGGGTCATATAATACCTTGCTTATGATAGAAACTCAATTTGCATGGTCACTTGGTATCTCTAGGGCCCAACAGCAAACCAAGATTTTTTTTTCTGTAAAAAAGAACAAATATTTTCTTAGAAAAGTACAGTTCTGCTCCAAAACTCAAGGGACTTGCACTGTGATTCTCCTAATGGGTCTTCCCATAAGATCCCTAGAGTATCCCAATCTATCATAGTGAATTTCGAACAATGTTAGATTCACTATGATATAGCGTCCAAGGAGTAAAGCTGCTTACAACGCAGCCTGGTTTAGTTGCTCCCAAATGTGATAAATTGTTGCTTTCAAAATCCCCAAAGTTCCTTCCTTAAGTGGTGGGAGTTTTGCAAACTTGTCTTTCACTTTGGATGTAATATCCTAACATGTCCTACATGTACTACAGGAGTAACCAGAAATTTCTCTGAGATGACAGGCACATAAATTTTCATTGGGTTTATATTCCACCCTGGACAGGAATATATCTTCCGAGGCGTTAGAGCCTATTGTTATGTAACAAATCACTCCAAAACTTCGTGACTTCAAACAACAACAATCATTTCATTATTTTTCAAGCTTTTGGTGAGTCACAAATGTGAGAAAAGTTTGGCTGGGCAGTTCTGGCTCAGGATCTCTCATGTAGTTGCAGTTTGATTCTGGCTAGAATTGGAACAGATTGGGTAGTGAAGCAGCTGGAGGAGGGCCAGGCAACTCTCTCTTCATGCAGCCCACTGTCTGTATTATCTCTCCATTTCCTTATAGCACAGAGGTCTTCAGGTTATATTGAAGGTGAAGGTATTTTATTCTACTGAGTAGAATGGAAATCATTTCATATTTTATGATCTAGCCTAATAGGACACCTAGCACCACTTCTGGTTGAAGCAGCTAGAAAATCCCACCCAGCTTCAGGGAAGGGAACATAGATCCCATCTCTAAGTGGGAAGAGTGTCAGAATCCCATTGGAAGAAAAGTAGGTAGGGCTGTAGATATTGCTGCAGACTTTTTGGGAAAATACAATCTTCCAAGCCAGATATCAAGGGCATGTACTAATTCAAGATATTATTAATATAGGGGACCAGAGTAGGGTGGACTGATGAGATGATCATGGCTTAAATTACAGTAGTCAGTGGAAGAGTTGCATTGTTCTGAGATAAAATGGCCAACGTGTACTGCTATGCCTTTTGGGTGAAAGTGGATTACTTCTGAAATTCTCTGTTTATTAGAATAGTTTCAGAAAACCATTTTCCAGAAAAATAGTTGCATAGCAGATGTTGGGTAGTGATGCTTTATTTTACCAGAAAGACTTCACCTAGAACAATAGGTATAATTTCAATCACCACCTGATTGGTTTACAATAGTCTCCTAGAACCTTTCATCTTCTCCATGGAGAAAGAGAGGTGACTTGTTTGGAAATAAAATAGACTCTGAGTAAAATAATCTCTGAGTATTTTACATCTTTGGATGGGGCGCTAATGTCTGTTGAAGTTCACCTTGGGATGCAGTAGTGCTTATATTAGACATTTATAATAGTCTTATGTTTGCCCCCTGCCCCCCAGTTGCCTTCGCTCCTTTTGTCAGAGTTATGGTGGGGAATTTGCCAGCAGCCAAGTTTGTCTTTACAACGATTCCTTCAGGAACCAAAGAAATAACTATGGAATAACAATGTACATGGACATTGGGACCCACTGTGAGACAGGCTTTGGTCCAAACTCCACTTAACCCCTGACCCACTAAAAGCCTCCCCGGTGGCTTTCTGTGTCTTAAAGGATTCACATAATTCAAAATCAGTGATCAATAATCCCCACAGTTTCTTGATATTTATTTCCCCAATTCAGAGGGTTTTTTTTTTCTTTTCTTCTTTTCTTTTTTAGCAAGTAGCTATAGATCTCTTTGAGAATGCATAAAAGAAAACTTATACAATATATAATTATTTCCAAGTCTTAGGATCTGTCCACAAGCATTTGTGAATTAATTCATATCTGGGTATCAAGTGACCATGACCATCACTAATATGCCCCAAATCACACCTTCATTTCTAGTTTTACATTTGTTTGTTTGTTTGTTTGGGGTCTCATAAATCAAGCAAATCTACACATGTTTTAGAGTCCTAGGGATCCCATGATCAATTAACCACCAACAAAGATCTTTACAGGCCAAACTATTGTGATTACTGTACTAGCCTACCTACTATTTCTTTCAGTAACAGACAACCATTTCCTGGTGATTAATTACTGTGGCTGGTACTCTGCCACATGGAGATGCCATCAGACTTTAAGTCAGAGAACCTGTTTCAAAGCCAGGATCTTCTGAAGCTGGTACTTGAGCCTATCGGAGACGTTTGTCAAAATGTCTGAGAATTTTACAAAAATATTTGTTTTTACATAGCTAATACATATTTTAGTCCTTGGTTAGCCAAGTGTCCTTGGGGCCCTTTCTGGGTACATGGTAAAGCAGAAGGCGAAAGTCAAACTCATTTAAACTCAATTAAAAATTGAGCAAAACTCAATTAAAAATTCTTATCTGCCTAAGCTTTTGGATTCTTCCTTTTCATTATCTGAGGAATTTCTGGTAACTCAAACTCATTTTGTATAAGCATCATTGAAACTAGCTGGAAACAAAAAAGGGTAGAGTTTTGGCCCAGCACTGTCTCACAGTGAGCTGCAGTGTCCAATACCCCCAAGATTTTTTTCTCAAGTGTATTGAATTGTACTGAAAAACCCAATAAGCAAAGAATTACATTCTCCATATTACTTTGAGGTTAAGGTTTGGAATACTAGTCACATACATTTGTGCTGACTAGAAGCACTGAGGGGAGATTTGAAGGAAGAGAGAATAAAAGTAGATCATTAGCTGTATATAGTATAAAAGCCATTAAAGGCAAGTATCAAAATAAATTGAGCTGAGATCCAGACCTTTGAAACATTTTATCATAAAGTATAAAACTGAGATTTTTCTAAATTTTCAGATCACCCAGAGCAAAAAGTGAGAGTTTTATGGAGTGTCAATAAAATGAAATAAATTTTGTTAAGTTTTTATTTTTCTGTATAGTTGATAATATACACACTACTGTAGTAGTGTAATTGACAAAATAAATGTGAAGAGAAAGGATATTTGCTTTAAAAAGTTTACCTACAAAATGCATTTCCAAAATATTTGAACACTACTGATCTAGAAGACAGAGCACTATGCCAGAAATTACCATGTACAATACTTCAGTTTAAAAAGCAAACAAAATTCATATACATATTTATGAATGCATATTTGTATTCGCATGCATATTTCTGTAAGTGCTGTTATTATTAGACAATTCAGTGCCAATGGCCTAACTTTAAAACCTTCATCCGATATGAACATGTAACTGCTTACTTGTATACTTGGAAAGTGACTTATGTCCATTCACTGAATCTATGATTTTGACAACCAGTGCCATGATAATGATGTAAGTTAAGAAAAAATTAATCAATGTTATCCTTCAAAAGAGATTTGAATAGTGTATGTAACAGATATGATAAACAGTGGGCCAGAAAGACCAGGTAAACCCTATCAGACACATTTCAAATCCTGCATTGGGTTTTCAGCCAGATTTCTAGACATGCAAAACCCTTCTTATTAAACAAAAAGACTTAATCTCAAAGATGAATCTTCCAACTCTCATTGCTCATCATACGGTCTTGTGATGGGCATAAAAACAGCAGTCCTGAAGATTATTTCTATAAAAATAATTCTGGAAAGAACACAAGGAAAGAACGCAGATCCTTTATATTAAATCAATTACACCAATGAATATTAGGCAAAACCAGATAGTTTTCCTAAGAAATCTAAATCACCTAATGGTAACACATTAAGACAGTGAGCATAATACAAAAAAATATAATGTCATGTACAGTACTTTTCAATAACCTTTCTTCTTTTCTCAAAAATGAAATTGGAATTGCTGAATAGCAAGAGCAGATCTATTTTTTCCTGAGCCATATTTTTTAAAGTCACCATTTAATAGAGACCCTTTATCTTAAATCCCCCTATTCCTCAAAAGTTATATATTTTTCCTTGACCTTTTCATCACCTTACCAGAGTAGACATGATGAAACTTAGGACATAAAATCATTAGCCAAAATGACCTCATATAGAGATACTCAAATCATAATAGGATATGGATATTGAATGATTAGGGTTTATGAATATCTAAAATATTTTTAACAGACTCTCTCCAGTTTTTTCCCCATTATACTGGTTCTTAAAAATGCAATAAAAAGCTAAAATAAAGTGAAGCACTGTATCTGCTAATCTAAAATAAATCAGATACACTGAAAATTTAGACTAGAGGAAGACCACCTCAAGGGTAAAGGTGTCTTCTCAGAAATAATTCACTCTATAGAAACCTACAGAAACAAGTTTCTTTTTTTTAAAAAAAATTTTTTTTTCAACGTTTATTTATTTTTGGGACAGAGAGAGACAGAGCATGAACAGGGGAGGGGCAGAGAGAGAGGGAGACACAGAATCGGAAACAGGCTCCAGGCTCTGAGCCATCAGCCCAGAGCCTGACGCGGGGCTCGAACTCCCGGACCGCAAGATCGTGACCTGGCTGAAGTCGGACGCTTAACCGACTGCGCCACCCAGGCGCCCCAGAAACAAGTTTCTTAACACAAGCCAATAACCACCTCCATGCATCTGAATATTGCTCACTCTGACATGTGCTACTTTGAACTGATGTGGAAAATTTGAAAACTGTATGCTTCAGGCAGGTTGACTCCCCTCTAGACTTTTCATTGTTCCAATACTGTGTCTTATACTATGTAATATGAATTACATAAGTAGCATATATTTGAGTAACAAGGGACTGTGATTCATAACAAATGGTGAAATGCCCTTCTCTGCCAGTGATCAAAGTTTTCTAGTCCTGGCAGGGTAAGGACTCTGTTTTCTCCTATATTTTCCTATGGTTTCTCCTATATTTTTCCATGGATGATAATGGTAACAAAGCAACAGCAACCCAACACTCTTACTCAGTTCTTATGGTGCCAGAAGTTTCAGCATTTAGTGTATTATTCACTCTCAGAACAACTCTAGAAGGTAGGTATTATTACAGGGCACTAGTACAGGTGAGGAAATGAAGGCTAAAGGGAAGTTAAGCAGATCCCCCCAGAGTCAAACACCTGTAAGTGTCGGATGCACACCTTGAGCTATCTGATCCCAAAGTTCATGCTCTTAACCACTACATTGTATGGAGCCTCCTGGAAATGAAATGTCATAACTAATACCAAGGGGAGAATAGCTGTTATAGAGTCTGATGTTCACCTCTATTTTTTTTTTTCTATACAATTCTAATAAAGACACAAATGGTCCTGAGGTGAGTTCTTTCCAGACCTCTCATGTTGCTCTTGATGAGTGCTTGCAGAGATCATGGCCTCCTTTTTCTCTGCCATTCTGCAAATTGGTTGTGTGTGATAAGGCAATACCCAGAATCCAGACCCTCTCTCCAAGGCTCATGCAAGCCCAGAACTGAAGAAATTCTGGGGATAGTTAGGAGAGTAAGATTGAAGAAAATACAAATTTATATAGTACGTTTTCCTCAGGTCAAAGTGGACAGAATTATAGTCTTTAATACATTGTTTATAAAGTGTACATTCGTTATGAAATTGTTCCATAAAAATAATGAATTATAAAACTAAAGGGGTATTTATAAAGAAACTTCATTAAAATTTCCCTTTGAACATCGACAATGGTACTTACCTATGAATATTATCCAATGAACAGATATTTTCAGTATTTTTAAAGAGATGGCATATTATTTGACCAATGTCAGGAACACATTTATTTCATAAATATTTCATATTTACTAAATCAACTCAAGTAGATTTTTTTTATTACCAGCTTAAGATACTTGTATATTTAACCATTAAAACATGAGAGAATGTTTTAAATTGCATTTTTCTCAGTGATTTGCAGGGAATTAGGTAGGGGCGGCTATGAAAAATGAGCCCATCTTCCTAGTTTGCAGTGCGTTATATATAAATAAAATTAAACTTGTCAATAGATAAGACTAGTCACTAAATAATGGTCATTGAATGAAAAAAAATTAAATCTGTTTGCATCAAAGTAATGCCATTTGGCAGACGATGTTAATGAAAAATAAATGTTTTGTTCTATACATTTTTTGAGTTTATCAAACACATGTACCATAGCTAAAGATATCTTTTTACACAAGTCTTTTCTGCTACATTCTCTTCCTTATCAAACTTCACATAAGCAGCAAATTAATGTGTCTGATGTGACAGCCTAACAACTTGATCTTTTCTGAATCCAAAATAAGATGAAGATTTTGGACTTTTCCCTGAATGAAGTCCTCAGTGTGATATAGACAAAAACTCCCACCTATTTCATCATCTTCCTTTTTGGTACAATATAATCCTGGAATGGCAATCCTGGCCAAGATCTCATTACATAGGTATATGACTGGCAATGTGCTCTAACAGCAAGGGCTCGGTTAACACTTTCACAGTTCCAAATATATATATGTTCTTCAGGAAAAGTGACAGTAGGCCTTAGCAAATTCAATCTCATTGAAAATTATTCTATAAGGCACATAATAAAAATGCATTGACATGAAAAATTGTGCAGAATGGGCACAAATACAAAATAATCCAGTGAGCAGACATATTCTGGGCTATAGTATGCAAGGTTGGTGAGATCCACAGAAAGTAAAATATTGCCAGATCCCCTCCCTCTTGTTCATCTATCATGCACATTCTCATTACATCAGTTCATGTGATATTGATGCTGTTTTTGTCATTTTCCTCATTACCGGTCTGACCATGACTAAAAAAGATGGTAATAGCAAGGTTTTAGGTGCGAATTTTAGCATAAGAAAATTATTTGGAACAGAACATCTAAAAAAATTGGAAGTATGAAAGTATTTTTAATCTATATAAAATTCAAATGGAAAGCCATTTTTTAACTGAATTTTCCTAGGATATAGCAAAGTATTTCAGAACCATGCCATAATCTTAAGAAGTCCAAACAGTTGGGCTCCAATGTGTAGCTGGTGTTTTCAATGGGAATGGAGTGTGGGCATTTATCTCAATGGAGAACATTTTTCAAAATAAGGGCTGGGGCACCTGGTTGGCTCAGTCAGTTAAGCATCCAACTGCAGCTCAGGTCATGATCTTATGGTTTGTGGGTTCAAGCCCTGTGTCGGACTGTGTGCTGACAGCTCAGAGCCTGGAACCTGCTTCAGATTCTGTGTCTCCCTCTCTCTCTGCCCCTCCCCCACTTATGCTCTGTCTCTCTCTCTCTCTCTCTCTCTCTCTCTCTCAAAAATAAACACTAATAAAAAAATAAGGGTTGAACCCACATTTCTACCCACTGCTCTTTCTTATCTCTTGAATTTCTTTAAAGTTACATAAGCGGCTCATCTAAATTATCAAGAATGCCACTAAAATAAGACATCTTTTAAATCTCTCTCATCCATCACTGCCAAAGAGATTGTCCCACCAAAGAAATTTGAACATATTACTTTCCATTTTCTGCAAAACATTCCCTGCCTCATGACCCACTCCGAGTTTCCTCAGTTAGCCCACTGACAGTGTACTCTCCTCTCCCCATAATACAAAACAAAAAGGATAGGCTTTGAGCCTGAAAGACAAAATATTCTCTGCATTAACCAGGGCACGTGGCACATACCTGAAATGTGGCAAAAGGCTGAAGACGACATTCTTGGTATCTCAGAGTTTTTTTTTTTTCCAACGTTTATTTATTTTTGGGACAGAGAGAGACAGAGCATGAACGGGGGGGGGGGGGGGAGGGAAGAGAGGGAGACACAGAATCGGAAACAGGCTCCAGGCTCTGAGCCATCAGCCCAGACCCCGACGCGGGGCTCGAACTCAGGGACCGCGAGATCGTGACCTGGCTGAAGTCGGCGCTTAACCGACTGCGCCACCCAGGCGCCCCTCTCATAGTTCTTAAAATGTTGTTGAAAGACTCTACTGGAGAGGGCCTCGAAACTGGGTTCTGTGACTGGTTACATATCTAAATCTTGCCGAGTCTTGGTTTCCACACATAGATAGGGGTAAGTAATAATAGCATATGATAAATAGCCCATGATTATTTCAGAGAGCAAGTGATATGTGTGAAAAATCGTGGCAAATCATGAAATCACTCAAGTTATTATGAAGTGCTGCTATTACAGCTGATGGTTGTGCAACTCTCTCCATAGTGCAGCAAAAAGAAACATGGATCCAATCTGGTTTGTGGATGGCGAAGGGGCTATGTGGTAAGCATTATGAAGAACACAAATCCTTATTGCAGAATGAAGTTTGAAAGTGGAAAACCATTCTCAGGTCCTTACAAAAGACACTCATCTAGTTTTACACTCTCATGAATATAAAGACTCCCTACTGACTTCATTTAAAAAAAATTTTTTTAAATGTTTATTTTTGTGAGAGAGAGTGTAGGGGAGAGGGGCAGGGAGAGGGGGTAACAGAATCTGAAGCAGGCTCCAGGCTCTGAGCTCTTAGCATAGAGCTGATGTGGGGCTCGAACTCACAAACCGTGAAATCATGACCTGAGCCCGAGTCGGATGCTTAACCTCCTGAGCCACCCAGGCGTCCTCCTACTGACTTTAAATTCAATTCAAACGATGGCTTTTTACCACCTGTACAGGAGAGCTGGATGCTAAGGGCATCCACAGGAATCAACACTCAGGGAGGTTCCTCCCACTGCCCGTGTTTTGCCCAAAAAACTCACTAGTTTCTTTCTACTTCTTCCTTTAGATACAGTGTCAGCAAAGTTATGAAAGTCAGAGGACACTTAAAAACAAAACCAAAATAAGCACTAATCTGGGAGAAATTTGGGGTGTGAAGGGAATTTTAATGTAAACCAAAGTCTGTATTTTGGTCAGATTTAAGCAGGTTGTCAAGTTCCTCTCCATAGAGAAATGAACAGTCTGGGGGAGTAATGTTATCTGAAACGCTGCTGAGATTCACGAACTGTGTTTGGCTTGGAAGGGCTTCAAACAATTAAAAATATCTTCCAGAGCAGCCTGGCTGGCCCAGTCTGTCAGGCATGCAACACTTAATCTTGGGGTTGTGAGTTCGAGCCCCACGTTGGGTGTAGAGATGACTTAAAAATAAAATCTTGGAAACACCTTCCATAGTGTATCAGTTCTCTAAGGCTGCCATAACAAATTACAACAAAATGGGTGGCTTAAAACAACAAACATTTGTTCTCTCAGAGCTCTGGAGCTAGAAGTAGGATTGGTAGGCGTTGGTAGGATTGTATTCCCACTGAAGGGTTTAGGGAAGAATCTTGCCTCCTTCCTAGTTTCTGGTGGTTTATGGCAATCCCTGGCTTGTAGGTGTCTCATCCCATGTCTGCCTCCATGTCCCCATGGCCTCATTCCTTTGTATCTCTGCATCCAAATCTCCCTTCCTCTTCTCTTATGAAGATATCAGTCCTCAGTTTTAGGCACTATGCTAATCCGGGATGAGCTTAACTTGATCACATATTGTTGGTTCAAAACCTCCTCAGAAGCTTGTCAGGTATAATCTGAAATCAGGCCCCATATCCTGAGGTCAGAGAGAGACCAAAGAAAGAGGCAGGCCACTCCAGACTGCTAGGGCTGGGTTTAATAAGCAAGAGAATTTGTATATGAAGCTTGCCTTGGGCAGCTGCGAGATGAGATCTCTGTACCCACCCACCAAATCTTAAAAGTTTATACAGAGGCCTTAACATAAACTGTCCAGATGATCTCAACACCACATTGCTGTCTCAAGGCTGTGTCCTTGAAACGGCTTCTGGCAGCAGGGAAGCCCAGCAAAATGCACATTTCATAGCCTCTGATCGCCAGGTTCCAGCTCACGGGTCAACTGGAGGTCATGTTCTCTGGATGGCCTCCCCTAACACATTGGAAAAGACTTATTTCCAAATAAGGCCTCAATCCCAGGTACGAGGGACTAACACTTGAATGTATCTTTTGGGGGGACATAATTCAAACCCCTGCACCTAGTAAAAGAAGGATTTCATTCAAGCCTGAAATATTGAAGGAGTAATAGATAAAAACAAAGTGAATTAAGAATTAGGGATTAAAGTACTAAATCAGACCTCTGTGTGTTTCTTGAAAACTGGCTTTAATCTAAGCATATAATCTTTTAGAAAAGTAGTATATGCTGTTCACCTTTAATTTTTTTTAGTGTTTATTTATTTTGGAGAGACAGAGAGACACAGAACACGAGTGGGGAAGGAGCAGAGAGAGAGGGAGACACAGAATCCCAAGCAGGCTCCAGGCTCTGAGCTGTCAGCAAAGAGCCCCACGCGGGGCTAGAGCTCACAAACGGGGAGATAATGACTTGAGCCGAAGTCAGCGTTTAGCCGCTGGAGCCACCCAGGCGCCCCTCTACTATTCACCTTTATATGCACAGCAAATATTTAAAAGTTGAGAGAAAACATTAGACATGAACAAAATAACAGTTGAAATAAGTGACACAATAAATGAGTTTGATAGTCACATAAATTCCATAAAAAAAAAAAGAATATTGAATCAGAATGTATAGTACTATCCCCAAAATCACAAGGAAATGATAAAGAGCTAAAACAAAAGGGGAAGCTAGGAGATATAGAATATAGAAACAAAAGTGTCAATATCCACAAGATAGATTCCTTAAAGGAAAGAAAAATAAAAAGATTGCAGGAAATATCTGACAAATAATGAAAGTAAATTTCCTAGAATCAAAGGAAGATGAAAAACATCAGGTTGAAAGGGTTTATCGAGTGCCAAACAGGAAAAAAACAACTTGTGGAAACATTATGGCGAAGTTTAAGCATATCAAAGACAAAGACAGGCGCCTGGGTGGTGCAGTGGGTTAAGCCCCACCCCCACCCCCAATTTTTGATCAGGACTCAGGTCATGATCTCACAGTTCATGACCTTAAGCCCCACATCTGGCTCTGCCCACTTGGGATTCTGTCTCTCTTTCTCCCTGTCCCTCCCCGGCTCTGTGGTCTCTCTCTCTCTCTGTTTCAAAATAAATAAATAAACTTAAAAAAAAAAAAAGAATATCAAAGACAAAGAGGAAATTCAAAAATATTTCAGAGAGAAATAGAGGACCAACAAGGAAATGAGAATAACCGATGGACATCAAACTTCCACTCCTAATTTAGATTTCTTCTATTTTAAATGTTAGAATTTAACAGAGAAATAAGAGACCCACAAATGTTGAGGTATCTGGAAAGCTCAGAGCAAATTCTGCTGATAAAAGACACTCTCAATTCTATTTTTTTATCTTGAAACATGTAAATATTTTAGCCAAAGTACTTTCACACATTCTGTCTTTTTGTTCCATCCAAAAGGCCTTTCTCTGATATTTTTATAAAACAGAATTTTATTCTTTTCAATGTTTTGCCAGGCATACGGCTACAAAACCATAGTCATCTTCAATTCTATTGCATTGTGGCCTAGAATATAAATTTATTCAATTAAAGACAGGAATGCTAACAAAAAAATCTTCGTGTAAGTCAAGAAATTCAAAATAACCGTGTTTAACTTGAAATTGTTTACTTTGAAAATTGAAACATTTTTCATCTTCCATTGTTTGATACATGCAGTTCTTCCTCTGCTTCTGTGGTAATAATTTAAACCATCCTCTTGTTTCTGATCCATGTTTTTAACAATTGCAATTAGCCAAAAGTCTCAAAAGATTAATTTTTTTCAGTATTTGGTATGTTAAATGCTTTGATCAAAGGTTTCCGAGTTATTAGGAAAAAAAAATTAATGTTTATTTTTGAGAGAGAGAGAGAGCACAAATGGGGGAGGGGCAGAGAGCGAGGGAAACAGAAAATCCGAAGCAGGCTCCACACTGTCAGAGCAAAGCCCGGCATGGGGCACGAACCGGTGAACCAAGAATTGGATGCTCAGCCGCCTGAGCCACCCAGGCACCCCCGAAGTAATTTTGAACAAAATAGAAGGTTTTTTTGTTTTGTTTTGTTTTTCTTTTTGTTTTCGATTCTGGGGGCACATTGAGTTTGTAATAAGTTTATAAAGTAGTTCTTCAAATTCAACATTTCTGCAACTGAACTGATGATGGGCAGTAGGGAGAGAAAGCATGCGCCATCACGTTAAAGTGCCTCTCCTAAATTCAACATTAGCTTCTTCACAAATATGTTGTAGTTCATTTATTCTACCGATGTAATATATACAAATTTTCGTAAATTTTGACAAGTCTTGATTTCAACTTCGATCGGTAGGGTATCAAAGATTATACTGGTTTCTGTGAGTTGTGTATGCATTACAATCAATCAATTCCAAATACGATTCATCTCGATCAGTCTCTTAATTTAGTCAGTTTTTTTCTTTATATCATGATATAGCACTACACCAACATTTATATTCAAATAATTTTATCTTCAATGTTGAAAATTTTAACCAAACTTAGTATAAATTTTTAAAATTTATGATAAAATTTGCAATAATTGCAGATATTTCAACTTCTTTTTAATGAATATTTGAAGCTTTATTTTGATTACATAAATTGAAAATATTGACCTATGATTGGAATTAATTTGACTGATTTTTCTATTTGAGACATTTAATGACACTGATGTAAAAGTCGTATCTTTCGATCGTTTGCCAAATTCTTCTAATAACAGGTCCAACTTAACTAACAGCTATCTTTTACTTTTCATGCCTGCACAGGAAACCACTGGGTCTAAACTGTGTAAAATAAATTTAGAAGAGCAACCATTTGATCTAAATGAATAATCATGTAATAAAAATAAAGCACATGTCCTGCTACCACTCATGTTAAGTTGTCATCCTTGGGGATTTCTTTTTAATAACTACCAATTTTTGAAGTGTACATTGTTGTTCTGTAGCAGATTTGTGTCTTCCCGTTCTCTTGCAGTTAGTGATAATCATGACAACACTCATAATGGATGATAAATGTTTACAAATATTTTGTGCAAATCACACAGTTATTATCACTTTCTTGGGAAACAGAAAATCAGTACTTAATTTTAACTAAACATGGACTTTCATTTCTCATTTAGCTTGTTGCTGTCAAAAAGGTTTACTGGGGGAAAAATATATTATGAAATAAGAAGAAACAGTTATAGAAGTATGCCTTAAAATTATTGACAAAATCAGCGAAGCAAGGGTGTTCAGATTGTTATTGATATACCCTACTGCACAACTTCAGCCTTTATTTCCCTGACATATTTCATGAACACCTAAATTATAATTTCCCATGTTTCCAATGGACTCCAACTGACTCTACCAACTGGCTGCTGACTTGTGTCTTCATGCATCTCACAGGCCACAGCATACCTTGCTTCTCCCACCACCATCCACGCCATTACCAATGTCCAGAACACTTCATTTTCTCAGTAAGAGCCCCACTTGCGGTTTGCAAAAGGGAGGGGTTAGTTGAGTACATCTGGAAAGGATTGAGAAAGAACATGGATCATGTTCCCAATTTAACAGTGTGTTAAAGTGAGAATTCTGTTCACTGCATATACATCCCACACACTACAAGAAGACACCAGCTGGAAAGACACAGTGAAGGTTTATCAAACCCATCCAGCTTTATTCTAATACAACTATAACTAGTAATACCATATTTGAAAATGATAAATTCATAGTGAATGCTAGACAGAAGGCAGGGCACCAGATTCCAACGTGTGATTATAGGATGTCTAGTCACCCTGTTTAAGGTTTATATAATGATTTAGTACTAAAGACGCCAAAAAGGCTTCCAGATTTTACATATAATTGAACAATAAAGCTATTAATACCATGGCCTGTTCCTGATGGAAAATGAGGGGAGTTCCAGTTGCCCCCTGATTGCATCTTATTTTATTGCAGGAAAAGTTTGAAAAAAGAAGTCGCAGTTACTTAAAAACTACAAACTCAGAAATGGCAAATCTCAGAATGCCAAGAGCTAATTTTAAAATAATCTTTTGAAATAAAAGAACCCTTATTTTAGGATAGCAGGTTGAGAACAGAAGTATTAACCATCTAGTAGTTTTAGTTATCCAAAATTAGACATGTTTCAGATTGGCTATAGGTTTTGTTAAAAATGGGGCTGGAGATTTTCTGCATAACTCAAGGTTCATACGGGGAGATAGATCTGGAGTACAAAGATCCTTTTTGCCAGTTCTTCTCCAAGATGTTACAATTGCAGTTACCCAGCAGCTTTTATGATCCAAAACATCATAATTCTTCACTTAAAATTTTTTAAGTCAGTATCGTGAGCATGCAGGACACAACACGTACCATTATTACAACACTAAATCTATTCACTAGCTTAAGGTAAAAGAGAACAAAAGTGAGTTTACTGAAATTAAGAATTGATGTGTTTTTAAACGCAGCCCACTTTGAGGTCATCAGATTTGTTGCTATGTCTCTTGTTACATGGGTTTCAGGGAACAGCACATATCCATGAATGCCCGAGGCCATGCAAAGCTCAGAAAACAGTAGTTTCTCCCGGATCCTTAAAATTTTTATTTCTTTTTAAGCAATCCTTTATTTCTTGCTTGATTTCATTATTAAAAGGGCCCTCTTTAGGTTAAAGTGATCTATTTCCCAAGAGCTGTGTAGTAGCAACTAAAAAACATAAATAAACTTGAGTCAAGGAATAATGGGTTTTCTACTGTTGAGGTTCAGCATGACTCCAAAGATCCTGTTTTCTTACTCAGAAGCCATTCTTCACCAAATTATCACATGTCTTTGCTACATGTTTTAGATGCCATAAATTTTACAAAGTGCTATGTGGTACTATAGGGATTCCATCCTGTGACCCAAAGCATCAGTCTGTGAGCTCATCGTCAAAACTATGGAGAGAAGCAGTGGGGTTGAATGTATGACCTCATCCTCCCAGTTTCCAAACTTGACGCCAGCCAGATACATGCAAAATGATGTCAGAAATAAAGTTTGCACTTGGGGCCTAAGTGGCCTATTTCCTTTTCTTTCCTTTTCCCACTCAGCCATTTTAATGTTTTTCCAGAAATGTTTGTGAAGTCTTCTGCAGTGAGAGCTTGCTTCTGCCCTGAGTGGAAATATATCAAACTCTGCTGATACCTCTGGAAGTGACATATTTGAAAGACACTCCTTTACTCTTTATTCATGCTCCTTACTAATACCCTTTAATGGCTCAGAAGAGGAAGAATAGGCACTCACTGGCTTCTCCTCTGTTATATGTAATGAATCTCTCTATGGCTGTGGTGAGCCATTAGAAGGACCTCACACAAAGTTTTAGGCCTTTTCCAGAGCAGCCAGATCTCCTGTGCAAACAACCAGAGAAACAATAGCCCTCAATGCGTGACCAAGAAAAGATGCTGAAAAATAGAGGGAGTGTTCTGACTAAAGCATGCCAAGTTCTCTAATACCACTCACTTGACTGATAGACTTTACCCTTTCTCTAAGTACCTAGACCAGTGGTGGGCAGCTGAATGCAGCCCCCTTCCCCTCCGTCCAGACATAAATGTATCACAGGAGGTGCCTTGGAAGAATGGAGGGGGTCTCTAGGAGCATGTGCAGCCCCTATCCTGCTGAGCCAGAGAAAGGAAAATTACACTCCTCAGAAATAGGAAGCATGCTCGCCCACCTCACATTGGCTTTCTTTTGTTGTACTAACATGGGAAGTGCCTCTGAAAGCAAAATGATTTACAAACGAAGTACAATACTTCTCCCCAATATAATCTTTGACACCTAACTCATGAGTGGACCCTACTTGACTTTTTGGAAACTGTACTGTCAAACATGATAGAACATCAAAGGCAGTTATAAATATCCCACAGGCCTTGAACAAAATCACGTGGAACTCCAAATGCCATTAATCTTTAAAGAGCAAACTGCCCAGCAATTTGCTTTAGAAGCCTGATGTTAGCACTCCAACAGTTCAGCCTGAACAGAAAGTTGTGAATTGCCGAAGTCACGGGTATCAGTTTTGAACAAGATGGTCCTGGGGCATGGGGAAAAAAGACAACCCAAAACTATGAGAGACACTGATGTGCTTACAGCAATGGAGGAGGAGGCAGAAAGGAATTGAAGTTTTAAAAAAGTTGTTTTTTTGTTAATGTTTTATTTTTGAGAGAGAGAGAGAGAGAGCATGGCCGGGAGGGGCAGAGAGAGGGAGACACAGAATCTGAAGCAGGCTCCCGGCTCTGAGCTGTCAGCACAGAGCCCAACGCGGGGCTTGAACTCACAAACCATGAGATCATGACCTGAGCCGAAGTCGGATGCTTAACTGACTGAGCCTCTCAGGTGCCTAGGCACTGAAATTTCAAACCACGGTCTTGAGTATCTAATTACTGAGTTGACTTCCCAGCATAGGTATTGTCATTCTGCAAGGCACTGTGCTCTGGGGGCCTCTGAAGGAAAGGAAGGAAATAAACGTCTACCGAGCATAAGCCATTGGACAAGCCTTCAACATCAACTTGCTCTTTCATCCCCGCGATAATTTTATGAGGTTCATTAGATGCACTCACAACATCTTCACTCACTGGACATTGAAATGACTGATTTTCTTCAGCCTCTCCATGTGCCAAGGGATGTCTGCAGCCAGCGGGGAGGCTGTTTTGTGCGCTCACTGGCTTCTGCTCTCACCATTTGAGTTGTTTGCCTGCCAAACACCAGTTGCATCACCTTTCAAACCACTTGCAATTATAATTAGGTAATCTAATGCGATAGTTAACATATCAATGAAAAAGTGAAAATGAAAGAAAGCTGTGGTTTCTATGAAAACTGAGTTGAATGACCTAAAAGGACTTGTTTTAAAGGCAAGTCAGCTAAAACAAACGAAAAGCTGTAATCAAATTTGTCACGGGCCACACTCTTGTAAAAAAGTAAAAAAATAAACAAAGGGTGGAGATAATGTGAGTGGGAATAAAGATCTGGAATGATTGTTTACTTAAACTGAAGTGTAAGTCTTCAATCCCTTTAATAACAAAAATACAAGAGAGGTGACAATTCATCACAGGCGTCACTTTTGCAAGAAAGGAAGGACTCCAGCTTTATTCAGAAAAATGCTTCAACCCTGCACCAAAATGTTGGGTAATAAATGCACTCTCCTGTATTTTAAAAAAATATTGCCAGTATAATGCCTATCATTGCTCAAAACTGCACACCTGAGCTGTTTGTTTGTTTGTTTGTTTGCTTGATTTTTATTAACTGACCAAGTACTGGCCCTAATTGTGTCACGTATGAGGACTGTCACTAAATTTTGACCCCATATTATAGACGAAGAAACTAAGGATCAGAAAGAATAAGTTGATTTCTCAAAAAGCCACAGCTGATGAACGGCTAGAGCACTAGACTTGTCTTTCTGCTATATCTAACATGGAATTAGTTGATTCTGTGGTTACACCTTTCAAATCCCTATTTATTCTTTCCTTGTCATTTCACCCTGTGTTTCTGTCCTTCTGTGAACCACCTCAGAGTCTTGCAGGCTTCCTACAGCCTACGAGGTCAGATGGCCTCCCATCAAGCGCTGAGGAAGCGTCAGCACAGAGTGCCTCAGCTGAGGCTCCCCCTGGGATTCCTCCTGAGCCCTGGGTCCTGGAATCTGCCCTCCTCCCCAGCCTCTCCGGCTGACCTCTTGGGGCAGACTTACTGAGCTCTAGTTGGATCTCTCTGACCTCATGCTCTGTAGCTGGTACTACTCCTCCCAGACCTCGAATGTGACCTGGCATCCTGGAACCTCTGCCTGGGTCTGGTGCCTCCAACTTCCACTTGCCTCAGAGGGCATATTAGGCACCCATCATTTCTTCTCGTCCAGATGACTCCTTGTGACCATTTGCTCTAATTTCAAGGAGGTCATGTTTTCCTACACCCTGGTAAGAAACCAAAGTAGAAAAATTTCAGTTTAATTCCAGAGTCACACTGGTAATCTGAATCTTCAGAATCTTAGTCCCATCTCTAAATATTTTCATAGCCTCCTTCTTAATCTTGTCTGTCGCTGGGCCCTGGAGAAAGCTTTCCATCCCCTGTGAAGATGCAAAGTGATCAGCCACAAGTCTTTTCTTCACCCTCGTCTTGACTCCCTGTTCTTACTGCCTCTGGAATTAAGGCATTCTCAGTCAAGACCTAAAGAGAGGACTTGTACTTCAGGCAATTTGACTAATGTGAATTCACAGCAAAGATGAGTGTTCTCTAGAGCTCTACACATCCCTCACTGAACTCTTTTCCACCAATCCACCACTCTGAGGGGAGAAATAATTGTAGCTAAGCAGAACTGAGCAGCTTTTTTACTTTCTTCAAAGAAGAATTTTGAGTATGATGTCAAACAGTGGAATGTCAGGGGTTTATTCATTTCTTTGGGGGGGGGAGCATCAATAAGCAGCTAAAACAGGGATTCATAATGGATGGCCCAGCTTACCCCTAATATTTCACTGCTCCACATTGTCATGACACAGCTGTACTGAACAGTGTGAAATCATCAGAAATAATGAGTTGTCTGTGAAAATGTTGCAGGCTGAAATCCTAATGAGCTATTTAGGCTGAGAAGCTTAAATATTTTCATTACTATAGTAGGAGCTTATACAAATGAATTTATGGATATAAATACGATTTAAAAACTAGAAAATGGTAAAACGAATGTTAAGTGAAGCTTCCTCTTCCATGTATTGGCCCAATTTGAGTTGTCATACCAAAACCCAGACCTCTGCCCCATATCCCTCGACGAAAAAATAACTTCAGCCATTGCCAAGGGAATTTGCTTCTACTGACTTCATATCAATGATAAGTGATCTCTAGGTTCTCAAGAAAATATTCTGGAAGACAGAGCATGTTTTCATTTGGGGTGAACCTGGGCTCATAAGAGGGTGGGGGGAAGACTCTTGTGTTGAGCTGTTATACTTTGAGTCTCTTTCTCACAGCAATTTAGCCTACCCTACCTAATACATAGGTTAATAGTATGGACGGGAGGGAAAGATCTGGGATGGTAAGCTGGATGAGGTGCAACAGTCTAGGCAACCCTTCTACCATTGACTACTGTCACCCTCCATGACACTGCTCCTCCCAGCCCCAGCCAAGCTTGGGGAATGGAACTGGAGAGGCCAAAGGAACAAGTTCCTCCAGCTCTGGGTGAGCTGCTAGAAGGTTTGGATCCCAAAGCCTTTTGGGGAGCCTTTCCCAAATCTTTGACTCTAGCCAAATAATCACTTGAATTAGTTTGGACCAAACTGGGATTTTCTAGTGCCTCAAATGTATCATAAAAGCCAGAAGTTTCATAACTAATCCACTTACCTATGGAGTTTCTAGTGATTCCTGTAGCAACAGAGGCACCAGGTGCTTAGGGAAGGTTATTTAAATAAAGGGGTTTCACCAGAGGCTGCCAGGGTTAACCCGTGGAGCAAGCACTTTGTTTTACAGGAACATGTTTCTCCTTTCTTACTGGTGACTGTAGAAAGAACAGATGTGCGATATTTAGGTGTGGTGATAAACACCTATGGTGCAGATGAGAACATTTGCATCCTAAATGCAAACTTAGAGTTAGCAAAGGGAAGGCAAAATAAATAAACAATGATCCACCAAAGATTTTAGATACCTACTGTATGTCAGAGAGAGCACTAAAACTATCATGTTAAATCAAGACCATTAAACACACTTAAAATATCACAAACATTTAGGAATGATGTCCTGAAAATAACACATAACTTTACTCGGCCTTTTCAAAAACTTTTAAGTGCATCTGTTAGATCATGTCAGAGTTCAGATTTTCTGATATAACATAATAGGCTCCTAAACACTGTCTGAGACACCTAGGGAGATAATTGGAGAACTCAGTAACGTTTGTTACGTTTTTGCAAATCTTTGTGATTCTCAGATATCATAATGAGGATAGAAGTGTGGAAAATGCTTTCTTTTTTCTATGCCTTAGAAAAGAAAATGGTGGATGCCCACTTAACCACAAACAGAGATGTCAGTCATAATTTAATACCAACTTTCTAGGCTTCTCGGGTTATGCCGACAAAGGATAGTGGCTCAAAGATCTAAATCCAAGAGTGCAGACCATACAACTCTTAAGAAGAAAATGGGGGTGGGGCGCCTGGGTGGCTCAGTCGGTTAAGCATCCAACTTCAGCTCAGGTCACGATCTTGCCCTCTGTGAGTTCGGGCCCCACGTCGGGCTCTGTGCTGACAGCTCAGAGCCTGGAGCCTGTTTCGGATTCTGTGTCTCCCTCTCTCTCTTCCCCTCCCCCGCTCACGCTCTGTATCTCTGTCTCTGAAAAATGAATAAATCTTAAAAAAATTTTTAAATAAAAAAAAGAAAAAAATAGGGGAAAAGCTGCTTAATGGCATTGGATTTGATAATGATTTCTTCTCCATGACACCAAAAACATAAGCAGCAAAAGAAAAAATAGAACTGGATTATATAAAAATTTAAAATGGAGACCATCAACACAGTGAAAAAGGCAACCCCACAGAATATTTGCAGGTCATACATCTAATAAAAGGTTAGTATCTAGAATATATAAAGCACTCTTACAACTCAACAACAGCAACAACAAACCCAGACAGATTAAAATGGACAAAGGAGTTGAATAGACATTTCTCCACAAATGGCCAATAAATACATGAAAAGATGCTCTACATAATTCATCGCTAGAGAAATGAATATCAAAACCACAATGAGATACCACTTTTCACCCATTAGGATGGCTATTACCAAGCAAAAACAAAAACCAGAAAAAAAGTATTGGTAAGGATATAGAGAAATCAGAATCTTTGTGATTTCCTGGTGGGAATGTAAAATGGTGCAGCTTCTATGGGAACCAGTATGGCAGCTCCTCAAAAAGTTAAAAATAGAATTACTCTGATTCAGTAATTCCACTTCTAAGCATATATCCAAAGGAACTGAAAGCAGGGACTTGGACAGATATTCGTATACCAGTGTTCATAGTAGGATAATTCCCAATAGCCGAAAGGTAGAGCAACCCATGTGTCCATTAGTAGATGAATGGATAATAAAGACAGTGTGGTATACAGATACCATGGAAGATTATTAAGCCATAAAGAGGAAGAAAATTCTGACACATGCTACCGAACGGATGAATGTTGAAGACATTATGACAAGTAAAATAAGCCAGTCATGAAAGGACAAATACTGTATGATTCCACTCCTATGAATTTCCTAGAGTAGTCAAATTGATAGAGACTGAAAGTAGAATGGTGATTTCCAGATGCAAGGGGCAAGGGAAACCCAGTTAGGATGTGTAATGGGTATAAAGTTTCACTTTTAGAAGATGAAAGAAGTTTTGGAGATGCATGGTGGTAATGGTTGTACAACATTGTGAATGGACCCAACACCACTGAACTGTATGACTCAGAATGGTTAAAATGGTAAATTGCATGTTACGTATATTTTACCACAATTTCCTAAACAAAAAACAAATTAAAAAGGATAATGGCACATATTGTGAATTATTTAAAAAGCACTTTATTCTTAGTTACATATATAATTTAGGAGTAAGGGCTTCAAGAATCTGAATTATTCAGCAAATCTGTATGCAGAGACCTAGTCTTTTGGGAGATGAATAATCTGCTAGGCAATTTTATTCCCATTAAGAAAAAAAAGGTTAAGTAAGTTGATTGTGGTTATAGTTTGGAGTATTTTATTCAGGTCCAAACTCTTTAACTGCTGTCCTTGTCCGTGATGGTTCCCCCTGTGTCTTTTACTACTATGACCAGCAGCATGCATGCCATATATACTATGAGTCTACACCCCCTCTATGGCTGATTGGAACAACAATAGTCACCTGACCCAGCTTGGGGGGGTGCTTTGCCGGGGAATGTGGAATTAGGAGACAGAGAGCATGTAATAGGTACCCTCTTAAAAGACCCCCAGTGATCTCTATATACTGGAATGTATGCTCTCTTGAGTGTGGACTGAACCTAGTGTCTCACTTCTAACAAGTAGAATAAGAAAAGGTGATGGTATGTCAACTCTGAGATTGGGTTATAAAAAGACAGCAACTTCCATCTTGCTCTCCCTTTCATGCTCAGTCTGCTAGAAACCAGCTTCCATATTGTGAGTTGCCCTATGGAAAGGCCCATGTTGCAAGGAATTATGAGAAGTCAATAGCCAGTGTACTCAACAACCTCCAAGGAACTGAATCTTGCCTACAGCCATATGAGTGAATTTAGGAGCAAATCCTCCTTCAGTGAAACCTTTCAATAAAACTGCAGCTCTAGTCAGCATTTCAATTGCAGCCTTGTGTGAGATTTTGAGGAAGAGGCACCCAGCTAAGCCACACCTTATTTCCTGCCGGCACAAAAACTGTAAGATAATAAATGTTTGTTGCTTTAAGTTACTAAGCCTTAGGGTAATGTGTTATACAGCAATAGATAACTAATACAAAGGGACAGATGTCATGACCTTTGGGGAAGCAAAACTTAAAACATATAAATATGGCATTTGAAGGTGGCAACATGATGCCATGTAAATAAAGGAGCAGAGAAATGTCTCTTAAGAGAAAAACAATTAAGGATAGACGCAAAGAGAAGCAGAGACCAGAATCTGAGTGAGTATACGTCTAGGTTCCCAGGGGCTTCCTAGTTCCCCATACTTCCTGAGGCCTGGCTGCATTCCTGTCTTTGTGTTCCATGAGGTCCCTGGCTCTGCACAATAAATCGTCCAGTTTTACTTTATCTCAGTTGATTTTTATAACTTGCAATCAGGATGGATCCTAAAATCTTAGGATGTATCAAATTGTATAGTTGGATAGGACCTATCAAGTCTCACCCAAGGCTGATTATTTAAGGTCTTCAGATACTTGACACTGAGTTTGACCGTTTAGAGCTCTTGGCCTGAGAGGCACCTGAGAGGCATATGCTAAGCCACTTGACTTTGGGTCAAAAGAAATTGAGCCAACTTCAAGAGTAACTAGCTGTCAATCTACTGCTCTAATCAATGATCAACCATGGCAACATCCATCCGGTATTAGTTGGTTTGGATAATATTTGTACGGAACTTAGAGATCCCAGCTGAAAGCTGTTTGAAATAGACAATGTTGCTGTTGATACAGAACAAATTGTTGTCCTTTCTTGCAAAGAACACAGTGATATTTTTGGAGCTCCCTTATTATGTTATATGATGCAAATACATATCCAGAGGAAGCATATTTTAATTCTTAGAAACAGAGTAACTACATAAAATGTACTATCCTTCTCTCTTAATCCAGTTAAATCTCTTTGTTGTTTTCTGTTTTAAAGTCATATCACTGTCTAATCACTCACTATCTTAACAAAATTCAAAGCAGTTTGTGTATTACAAGCTTGGCAATAAAATAGGGACTTAAAAGCAATAAACATCTTTGAAACAATTCATCAAGCCCTAAAAAGGTGCCAGAATGAGTTTTGGAATGATAAGTTTGAATTTAAAAATCAAAATTTGTTCTCAGGCTGGGACTTAAAATGTCACCAATACATTTTTATAGCCAAGATTTAAACCTTGAAAAATAGCCTAGACCTCCAAGCAAATACAGATGAACTGCAGTCGTTCTGACACACCAACAGTACCCCGTTTGGGATCCATGAATGTGTGTACCCCACATGTGTGAATTATCTGAATTTCTGCCTTGTGTCTTATGTCCTCATGTTTACCATTCATTCTTACATTGAGAGATGTGGGTCTGGCATGATATAAACACCATGCTGGTGTGCCAGGAGTCTGTAGCCCCACTCCAGCTGACTACAAAAACAAGAGACACATGACCTAAAGGCATTCAAACTCATTTTTTAAAAAACATTCAACAGTATATTAACTGTTATTATCCTTAGGCCAAACAAAGCATCCTCAAAACAAGGCCTCAGGCATACAGCTGTCAACCACAGACAGAACTTTTCTTTCCTCCCAGCTCATCCTTAAACTATACTGGTCTGGTATCCTGTCCCTCCAGGACCCATCTGCCATGTACACCTAGGTGTGTGTCACATCCATCCATAGATAAGTTCTTCCTACCTTCCCGGATGATCCTATTTGCATAGTCAGGGCTACTGGGCCCTGGATGCCAGGACCTTGACTGCAATTGTCAATGGGGTTTCCCATTTTCAGGTAACTCTTTTGAATAATAGCATAAAGGTTTTTTTTCAGTTCTAACATTTATGGTGCCAATAAAATTGAGAATATCTGGTGAGAATATTAAATAAACTCTATGCAGTTTACCAGTTTGTTCACTTTGGAAAGATATGTGCCTGTGCATGTATTCATCGCATGAATGTCTGTCTCCTCAACACCTGTGGCCTCTCCTTGGGCTTCTGCCTTCTCTCCTCCAGATACCCAGCTCACTCCTTTCTCTTCTTTAGGGCTCTGCTCAAGTGTTGCCCTATCACAGAGGTTTTCCTTGACTGCCTGTATAAATAGCATTCCTGTCCTTTCACACGCACTCTCTCTCCCTTGTCCTGCTGTATTGTCCTTCATGACACTTAACCACCCTCTGACATGCTCTTGTCTGTCTTCCTACAATGGAATCCAAGTGCCCAGAGCATAGAAACAGCTGGCAACCGAAGCCTAGAACAGAACCTGGTCTTCAGTCAGTTCTCAATAAATATGTACTGCATGAATAAATATGTATCTTACATATACATACCAAAAAATAAATCCAACATTTCAATTAAATGTGGTTATAAGGACTGATGAAGCTTGGTCAGCACTAGAACCATTTTATTTTGCTCTTCGGGATCTTTCTTTTTGTATCACTAGAACGTCTTTCCTGCATTCTTGTCCCTGTTACACTGATCTGTATCAAGTTGCTCCCTTGTATATCTGAAATACTGCTTTGCAGAAAAATCTTACTCTCTCTGTGGCAGCTTCTCAAAGTGGTCATTATAGGTCAAGTTTTGATCAACTCTATACCTCTAATTATCTCCATCACTAATGGCCTCTATACAACTCTCTGCAGTCTGAGAACAAGAAATTTCCTCCCTTCTCAAAAGTGCAGTCAGCAAAAGTAGCAGCAGAAATGATCTAAAGTGGCTGGCTTTCTTCTATGCTCTCTTTTCTTGTGTATGGTTTGGGCATCACCCCAGACCCGCATACTTGCCTTGCTGTTGCTTAGAGTCATGGAGCTTGGTTGCTGCTGCTCCTTCTTCTGTAGACCCAGGGCTCTGAGTCACATCCCTGGTGTTGTGTGGGTGCCTCACCTTACAAATTCTCTAATGCTCCCCTGTTGCTGCAAAGTGCAAACAGACGTGCATCCAAAAAGTAAAGGATATAAGGGCATCAACATACTACAGATGCAAGTTAAGATCAATAGGAGTTGGAAGCCAGTGGAATAATCCTTCTCCCTTTCTCCCCTTGGAATGATTGTTGACAGATCTAGTGGCATTGTGTGTACTTTCCAGAGCTTCCTATGACACCGAGAAAGCAATTCATCATAGAGTGCAGGCATCTCTTTTTTTATAAATTAAAAAAATTTTTTTTTCAATATATGAAATTTATTGTCAAATTGGTTTCCATACAACACCCAGTGCTCATCCCAAAAGGTACTCTCCTCAGTACTCATCACCCACCCTCTCCTCCCTCCCACCCCCCCATCAACCCTCAGTTTGTTCTCAGTTTTTAAGAGTCTCTTATGCTTTGGCTCTCTCCCACTCTAACCTCTTTTTTTTTTTTCCTTCCCCTCCCCCATGGGTTTCTGTTAAGTTTCTCAGAATCCACATAAGAGTGAAAACATAGGGTATCTGTCTTTCTCTGTATGACTTATTTCACTTAGCATAACACTCTCCAGTTCCATCCACGTTGCTACAAAGGGCCATATTTCGTTCTTTCTCATTGCCACGTAGTACTCCATTGTGTATATAAACCACAATTTCTTTATCCATTCGTCAGTTGATGGACGTTTAGGCTCTTTCTACAATTTGGCTATTGTTGAGAGTGCTGCTATAAACATTGGGGTACAAGTGCCGCTACGCATCAGTACTCCTGTATCCCTTGGGTAAATTCCTAGCAGTGCTATTGCTGGGTCATAGGATAGGTCTATTTTTAATTTTTTGAGGAACCTCCACACAGTTTTCCAGAGTGGCTGCACCAATTTGCATTCCCACCAACAGTGCAAGAGGGTTCCCGTTTCTCCACATCCTCTCCAGCATCTGTAGTCTCCTGATTTGTTCATTTTGCCCACTCTGACTGGTGTGAGGTGATATCTGAGTGTGGTTTTGATTTGTATTTCCCTGATGAGGAGCGACGTTGAGCATCTTTTCATGTGCCTGTTGGCCATCCGGATGTCTTCTTTAGAGAAGTGTCTATTCATGTTTTCTGCCCATTTCTTCACTGGGTTATTTGTTTTTCAGGTGTGGAGTTTGGTGAGCTCTTTATAGATTTTGGATACTAGCCCTTTGTCCAATATGTCATTTGCAAATATCTTTTCCCATTCCGTTGGCTGACTTTTAGTTGTGTTGATTGTTTCCTTTGCTGTGCAGAATCTTTTTATCTTCATAAGGTCCCAGTAATTCACTTTTGCTTTTAATTCCCTTGCCTTTGTGTCAAGGGATGTGTCAAGTAAGAGATTGCTACGGCTGAGGCCAGAGAGGTCTTTTCCTGCTTTCTCCTCTAAGGTTTTGATGGTTTCCTGTCTCACATTCAGGTCCTTTATCCATTTTGAGTTTATTTTTGTGAATGGTGTGAGAAAGTGGTCTAGTTTCAATCTTCTGCATGTTGCTGTCCAGTTCTCCCAGCACCATTTGTTAAAGAGACTGTCTTTTTTCCATTGGATATTCTTTCCTGCTTTGGCAAAGATTAGTTGGCCATATGTTTGTGGGTCTAGTTCTGTGGTTTCTTTCTCTTCCATTGGTCTATGTGTCTCTTTTTGTGCCAATACCATGCTGTCTTGATGATGACAGCTTTGTAGTAGAGGCTAAAGTCTGGGGTTGTGATGCCTCCTGCTTTGGTCTTCTTCTTCAAAATTCCTTTGGCTATTCGGGGCCTTTTGTGGTTCCATATGAATTTTAGGATTGCTTGTTCTAGTTTTGAGAAGAATGCTGGTGCAATTTTGATTGGGATTGCATTGAATGTGTAGATAGCTTTGGGTAGTATTGACATTTTGACAATATTTATTCTTCCAACCCATGAGCAGGGAATGTCTTTCCATTTCTTTGTATCTTCTTCAATTTCCTTCATAAGCTTTCTATAGTTTTCAGCATACAGATCTTTTACATCTTTGGTTAGATTTATCCCTAGGTATTTTATGCTTCTTGGTGCAATTGTGAATGGGATCACTTTCTTTATTTGTCTTTCTGTTGCTTCATTATTAGTGTATAAGAATGCAACTGATTTCTGTACATTGATTTTGTATCCTGCAACTTTGCTGAATTCATGTATCAGTTCTAGCAGACTTTTGGTGGAGTCTATCAGATTTTCCATGTATAATATCATGTCATCTGCAAAAAGCGAAAGCTTGACTTCATCTTTGCCAATTTTGATGCCTTTGATTTCCTTTTGTTGTCTGATTGCTGATGCTAGAACTTCCAACACTATGTTAAACAACAGCGGTGAGAGTGGGCATCCCTGTCGTGTTCCTGATCTCAGGGAAAAAGCTCTCAGTTTTTCCCCGTTGAGGATGATGTTAGCTGTGGGCTTTTCATAAATGGCTTTTATGATCTTTAAGTATGTTCCTTCTATCCCGACTTTCTCAAGGGTTTTTATTAAGAAAGGGTGCTGGATTTTGTCAAATGCCTTTTCTGCATCGATTGACAGGATCATATGGTTCTTATCTTTTCTTTTATTAATGTGATGTATCACGTTGATTGATTTGTGAATGTTGAACCAGCCCTGCAGCCCAGGAATGAATCCCACTTGATCATGGTGAATAATTCTTTTTATATGCCATTGAATTCGATTTGCTAGTATCTTATTGAGAATTTTTGCATCCATATTCATCAGGGATATTGGCCTGTAGTTCTCTTTTTTTACTGGGTCTCTGTTTGGTTTAGGAATCAAAGGAATACTGGCTTCATAGAATGAGTCTGGAAGTTTTCCTTCCCTTTCTATTTTTTGGAATACCTTGAGAAGGATAGGTATTATCTCTGCTTTAAACGTCTGGTAGAACTCCCCTGGGAAGCCATCTGGTCCTGGACTCTTATTTGTTGGGAGATTTTGATAACCGATTCAATTTCTTCGCTGGTTATGGGTCTGTTCAAGCTTTCTATTTCCTCCTGATTGAGTTTTGGAAGTGTGTGGGTGTTCAGGAATTTGTCCATTTCTTCCAGGTTGTCCTGTTTGTTGGCATATAATTTTTCATAGTATTCCCTGATAATTGCTTGTATCTCTGAGGGATTGGTTGTAATAATTCCATTTTCATTCATGATTTTATCTATTTGGGTCATCTCCCTTTTCTTTTTGAGAAGCCTGGCTAGAGGTTTATCAATTTTGTTTATTTTTTCAAAAAACCAACTCTTGGTTTCGTTGATCTGCTCTACAGTTTTTTTAGATTCTATATTGTTTATTTCTGCTCTGATCTTTATTATTTCTCTTCTTCTGCTGGGTTTAGGCTGTCTTTGCTGTTCTGCTTCTATTTTCTTTAGGTGTGCTGTTAGATTTTGTATTTTGTATTTTTCTTGTTTCTTGAGATAGGCCTGGATTGCAATGTATTTTCCTCTCAGGACTGCCTTTGCTGCATCCCAAAGCGTTTGGATTGTTGTATTTTCATTTTCATTTGTTTCCATATATTTTTTAATTTCTTCTCTAATTGCCTGGTTGACCCACTCATTCTTTAGTAGGGTGTTCTTTAACCTCCATGCTTTTGGAGGTTTTCCAGACTTTTCCCTGTGGTTGATTTCAAGCTTCACAGCATTGTGGTCTGAAAGTATGCATGGCATGATTTCAATTCTTGTATACTTATGAAGGGCTGTTTTGTGACCCAGTATGTGATCTATCTTGGAGAATGTTCCATGTACACTCAAGAAGAAAGTATATTCTGTTGCTTTGGGATGCAGAGTTCTAAATATATCTGTCAAGTCCATCTGATCCAATGTATCATTCAGGGCCCTTGTTTCTTTATTGACCGTGTGTCTAGATGATCTATCCATTTCTGTAAGTGGAGTGTTAAAGTCCCCTGCAATTACCACATTCTTATCAATAAGGTTGCTTATATTTATGAGTAATTGTTTTATATATTTGGGGGCTCTTGTATTTGGTGCATAGACATTTATAATTGTTAGCTCTTCCTGATGGATAGACCCTGTAATTATTACATAATGCCCTTCTTCATCTCTTGTTACAGGAGTGCAGGCATCTCTGAAACACACTCCCTTGTATTTGCTCACCCTCCTTCCTAGCCTCACTCCATTTCTTTCTCACTCCTGTTTTCCTGGGATTCACTCCTCAATAAAGTATCATCATATAAGTTTTGTTTTAAGCTCTGTTTTCTAGAAGGGATCAAAAGTTTACTTAATGGGGTCAAGAGTCTAGAAATGATCTCAGTCATAAACTTCTGCCGTCTGAGTGCTTATATTTGGTTATGTGTTCCAATATAGCTGTTAAAGGACATAAGATAACTTTTAGGCTGAGAGCTACAAAAAAAGTAAAACAAACAAAAGCAAAGACAAAACAATAATCAAAACTGTTCTATTGTCTGGAAGTTACTATCACTGTTCTCTCCCATGTCATAGAATAAGAAATCTTCCCTATGTAGAGTTGCTTGATTTTGCTGTTTAATTATTTGCTCTCCAAAGATGTGTGGGTTTTAAAAATACTTTAAAATATACAATGCTTATTCATACACATCATCTAATTTCCTCCTGGGTTAGGAGGACATGTGCTGTTGACCATGTTACATTAAAGAGTAAATTCAGCTCCTCCCATACCACACAAGAATCCTTTGGCAATAAAGCACCCCTAAGATAAGAATGAAAGGGTAGCAATGACGGTTTCTGCAATGTAGGTAGAGAAGGCAGGTGAGATCTGTGGGCTCTTGAAGTATGATGGGTGCCTCAGATCAGACCACATTGGTAATTAAGATTTTAGCTTAATTGTATTTCTGCCTCTAGTGAAAAGTTAATCCACATTATTTGTTGGTTTTCTATAATTAAGGCATTCAGATTTGTTTTTCAAATTATAGATGCTTTATGATTTGGGAAAAATAAAGAGATTTCTTAAAAATCAACTTAGAAATGTTAACATAAACAATATATAGAGAGCTTAGCACCACAAAATGAGAAGGGATAAAAAATTTACTTAAGGTGTTCAAGAGTCTAGAAATAATCTCAGTCATGAACTTCCACAATCTGAATGCTTATATTTAGTTATGAGTTCCATTAAAGGCAGTTCAGGGCAGGGCACCTGGGTGGCTCAGTCAGTTAAGCAACCGACTTCAGCTCAGGTTGTGATCTCAGGGCTCGTGAGTTTGAGCCCCACGTCGGGCTCTGTGCTGATAGCTCAGAGCCTGGAGCCTGCTTCAGATTCTGTGTCTCCTCTCTCTATCTGCCCCTCCTCCACTCATGCTCTCTCTCTGTCTCAAAAATCAATAAAGATCACAAATAAAGTTTTAAAAATAAAAATGTTAGTTCAGGGGCAACTAACCCACTCCTTTGAAGACTGGCATCTCTAAGTCAGTCATTTGGAAGTTGGAACATATTTCCCATGGGAACAATATTCTACATGGTGATTAAATCTCAATGCTTATTTAACCCATAATGCAGATGAATACTACTTCTAGGCCCATTTGGGTGAAAGGAGGAAGAACAAAGTGAGAAAATGAACTTCCCCTGGTTTCCCCAGCTTAGGGCCATCCTGCAGCAACTTTTGAAAAAGAACATATTTGACTTTGGCTTCATCTCACTTCTTTTTCTTCAGCTCTTTCTTCCCTTTCAGCATCCCCCCAAGACCTCATCAGCATGGATCCCACATATCACTCCAGGCCACGCCCCCCACCTTTCCATCAAGGCCAGTGCCCCCCAGGGTCTGTCTGTGATCCACAGGATGGACACCTGCTCCACACTGCTATTCTCAGATGATTGGGATGAACACCACCCACCCGACTAATTGACATGAATGTGGGACTGGCCAGTCACTGGCCAATCATCAATACCTTTCCTTAAGTGTAGACCTGCTTACATAGCTTAGTTTCATATAAATGGTCATTAATATAAGAGAATTTGTGCACATATCAGGTCACCTAAGGGAATCGTGTGGGGCCTGATGCACCTGTGGTGATCAGTTCCTCTATACCCGATCATTCCGACGATGTAGGGATTTCAGAACACCAAAGGCTTTCTCCAGCTCCTTATTCTGTATCAAATGGTGGCTGTTTCATATATACTAATTTTCCAGGACTCTGTCCCTCTGTGTCAACTCCCCAGAGATGATCCTACTTTCATGTTTTTTAAAATAACATTTTCTATTTTTTAAGAGCAATTTTAGTTTTATAATAAAATTGAGAGGAAGGTACAGAGATTACTCAAATATTCCCTGACCCCACACATGTATAGCTTCTCCCATTACCAACATCACTCTCCAGAATTATACATTTTTACCAAGGATGAACCTACATTGACACATCATAATCACACAAAGTCCATAGTTTACATCAGAGCTCACTTTTGGTGTACATTCTATGGGTTTGGACAAATGTATAATGACATGTATCTACCGTTATGGTATAATACAGAATATTTTCACTGCCCTAAAAATCCCGTGTTCGGCCTATTTATCCCCCTCTCCCTCACCCCTGGCAACCATTGATCTTTTTATTATCTCTGTAGTTTTGCCTATTCCAGAATTTCATATAATTGGAGGCACAGTATGTAGTCCTTTCAGATTGACTTATTTTACTTAGCAATATGCAGGTAAGTTTTCTTCATGTCTTTTCATAGCTTAATAGCTTTCACCACTGAATAACATTTTATTTGCAGAATGGCCTATAGTTTACAAATCCATTCACTTACTGAAGGACATCTTGGTTGCTTCCAAGTTTTGGCAATTATGAATAAAGCTGCTACAAACATCTGTGTGCAGGTTTTTGTGTGAATGTAAGTTTTCAACTCCTTTTGGTAAATATCAAAGAGCAAGATTTGGTATGGTAATAGTATGTTTAGTTTTGTAAGAAACTGCCAAGCTGTCTTCCAAGGCGGTGGTACAAGTGTTACTATTTTACATTCCTATCAGCAATGAATGAGGGTTCCTATTGGTCCACATCCTCACCAACATTTGGTGTTGTCAGTGTTCTAGATTTTGGTCATTCTAACAGGTGGGTAGCGGTACCTCATTGTTGTTTAAATTTCCCTGATGACACATGATGACTAGCATCTTCTCATATGTTTATTTGCTATGTGTTGCTTCTTTATTTCAGAAATTATAGATGTCTTTAAAAAAAAAACAAGTTTTGATGTGTTTGCCTGCTTCCTATTTGCCAGGGACTCCACCGGAAAAAAGAGACAAACAGCAGATCTAGATGATGGTTGTCATCTGAGCATGGGAGTGACTGGCAAATTGGGGATTAATTATTAAGTATACAAAAGAAAAATCTGGGCATCTGAGAGTAATTTCTGTTTTAGACAAAAACATGAAAATTTTTATTTACAAAAATATTTAAATCATAAAAAATGCTTGACCTTTTGCATTGGATTCAAGGACTAGTGGTCAGTCTTTCTCTAAATCAGCACAGTGACCTCAGGAACCAGTGAGGATAGGAACCTCCCAATCCCTGCCAGCCTCCACCCACCTCTATGACCTAGAACACTGCTTTGAAGATAAAATAAGTGAATTTTATTGAACTCTGATTTGCTAAAACTTCTACTTGTTCCTCTAAAAGCCATTAAACATATCCAAGGGTGGAAAGAAGCAGATGAAGATATCTAATGACACAGCCTTTTTTCTTTCAGCCTGGTAATGGGAAAGAAAAGAAACAGAACCAAGAACCATGCCTCCAGTTCATCAGCTGTCTAACCTGGCAGTCTTTGGACCAAAAACAAATAAATCAAAACCCATGAAGTTCCTGGCTCCCAACACAATGAGGTAGAGAATGGTAGCTGGCTGGAAGGGCAAGAGGGTGACAAAAGCAGGGACTCTCCTGGCAACTTGGTTAGAATGCTATAAATCAACATCTTAGAGCACTGCAGGAAAGGTGAGGAATAAAAGAGAATAAAAGGACCCAGATGAAGCCAGGAGCTTGCCCCAGGACCAGCAGCTTGGGATGGGTACAGGAGCACTCTGGGTGCCACAGGAACCAGCTATGAACAGTCTGGGAAGAGGGACTGAGCTGCTAAGGACAGTAAAGCCCCAAGAGATAGCAGGTAAGGCCCCAGAGAGAAGGTCATCATGCACTAGGAGCCCTCAGTTTTCAATCAGCAACTAAGTTTTCTTGGAATGCTCCAAGTCTGCCCTTCCATTATGTAGAATGGAAGGTACCGCCTACCCATATCCACCCCCTCCCCAAACCTCTAGGCTCTCACTCTGGATGTGTGGAGGATATATTTAGTATTAAAATAAAAGCACTGTTATTAAATGTGTACTGAGCACTCTTGTCTTCTGTTTCTCCTCTGTCCTGCTCTCAGTATTTGTTCAAGCCTTGAGGAAAGGGGTCTCAGTGAGAAAAGAGGGGTGAGGTACAGGTTGGGAGACCTCAACCAGAGCCTGGTCAATAACAGCCAGATCAACAGTGAGATGCTCAAGAGGAAAGCACACCCAGGGCTCCAGCCCAGATCAGCAGTGCCTCCCCACCCACACGTTCTTGGTAGAACCAAGCCTGGGAGCAGCTGGATTTGTCTGATAAACAAAGCACCCAACCTCACAGCCCCCTGCATGGTCTATCATTCTGCTGTGGATTTTTTTGCCTTCTTGTGTCTTTGATATGCAATCAAAAGATTAGAAGTAGTGTTTATATCTTCTTTTTATTGATGAAGAAACTCACACAGAAAGAAAACAAACCTTATAAAGTTAAAGCAGGAGAAGCACTGAATTTGGCATTGGCTCCTAAAAATGGCCAAGTGAAATCACTTTAGGCAAAACTTAGCTTTGTTTAAGAAACCACCTTCTCCAAAGAATACCTGTTAGAGAATTTCAATGTGATTAAGTCAACATCACTGTTAGGTGCAGGGCTTTGGACTATGCAGAGAGGCCCAGTGAGCAAATCCAGAGACAGCCTTTGCCTCCAGATTTGAAGGGAGATGCCTCCTAATTGTTAGAAACTTGGGAACCGCATTTTTCTCCTCTCCTGTATGGGAATATTATACTTCTAAGTAGAGGCTTTGTCCTTCCTTTGAGACAAGGCATGAGTTGCTTGGGAAAGGAGAGCCGCTTTTACACTAGAAGAGAAACAATGGGTCCCCAGTGAGTTTGGGTTAACCGCAAAGTGAATAATGCCAGTTGATCTGTGGGCAGATCAATTCCCATAAAAAGTCACCAAACAGAAATTCTGGAGCCAACTGACATCCGCCCTCAATCCTGCTCCTCAGGAGCATCATTGTTCAAGGTGCTGTTATGTGCAAGTGCTGCTGTGCTGTTTATGCTCTGTTTCCTCATTCAGTGGTTTTACTGCAGGTACACGAACCTAAGGACCCACCTGGAGACACAAAGGAAGCTGTCCTTCTGATCTAGTCATTTCGATGGCCTCTCTGAGGCAGTGCAGATTGATGCAGGCAAAGCTGTCGGGATCAATTGCAATGATTGGCTCGTCTGTTGCCTGGTTTATTCACTCACTCTGTCTAGACTCCAATTTCTGGAGTCTTTAGTGACTCATTTTTCAACAAAAAGCAAATAATTTCACTTTGCTTTGCCTTAAGCACTATATAACCTATTATTTAATGTGCAGTGAGTAATACTATGTGTACCCCAGCAAAAAGCAGCCTGCAGATATCCCAGAATATTGTATCATTTTGACTTTGATCATAATTACACATTAGCCCTTGTACTGAAATCTTGGTCTAATGAAAACTTTCATCCTAGAATCCTACTCGAAGGTACAGCACTGACCCACCCGAATACCTTCAATAATGCCTTTTACATCTCATATTTGGTTTACAATATCTTAAAATGCCATGACTTTAGGTTTGTTTTGAGGTAAATACTATCATTCCGCTAAAACCTAACACATTGTCTTAAAAGACTAGAATCGTCCAATCACAATGCATTATTGTGCAGGGGACCTTAAATGAGTCAGAATGCAGACTCAGTAGCAAAATGCTGGGGATTATTCCGAAAGCAGCCAACTATGAGTGTACAAATACATCATCATGGGACCTGGTTATGTCATGTTTTCAAGCAAACATATGTAGGTACAGGGTCAAACACCTTGTTTCAGACTCCATATCTCTAGGGTTCTTGGGAGAAGCACTTAACCCCTTTTTTTTTGCCTATAGATTATCAGAGAACTAGAGGTAGAGGCAGAAAACCATCTGGTGGAGTCATTTTGTCAAGCAAAGTACAGTGGCGGGGTTACGTATCCCTACAACATTAACCGTGCTCTAATGAGAACAGCCCCTTACCTTCACTGAGGAACATCGTTCTCCAGACTAATAAAGTGTAATGTTAAAATGATTTCCCAAAATAACACTTTCCTTCAAGACTATTATTTCTGCTAATTCTATACAATTATTTGGAACATGTCTGCCTTGTCCTGGAATTTACCTTTTCACATACATGTTTCTTGTTACCTAACCAGAATTTTCTTAATTTTTTTCTCATAAACCAGTCTTTTCAATATACTGTTTTCTTTTAAGTTTCTCATTTCTATTCACTTATTACCCTTCTTGTACTCATTATTTCAATGCATGTTTGTTGAAAGTCTATTATAAGCCAGATATCTTTTTATTCATATATATATATATATATATATATATTTACGTTTATTTATTTATTTATTTTGAGAAAGAGAGAGTGCGCACACATGAGAGGGGGAGGGGCAGAGAGATGGCAAGAGAAAATCCCAAGCAGGCTCTGCACAGTCAGCGCAGAGCTCCACATGGGGCTCAAACTCACAGACTGTGAGATCATGACCTGAGCCAAACCAAGAGTCAGATGCTTAAACCAACTGAGCCACCCAGGCATCCTCACTTATATAAATATTATATATATATATATATATATATATATATATATATATATATATTATATCTTTTGGGCCAAAACATAGTGGTGAATTGGACAAAGTCCCTGTTCTCATGGAGTTTATAGACAAGTGAGTAATGATAGCTAAAATCATCAAATGCTAAAGCCTTTATACCCACCTCCTCCTTGAATTCTCTTCTCAGTCTTATAGGGAAGACATTATTATTCTTATTTTACAGGTGAGAAAAGTGAAGCTCTGAACAGTATGCTCAGGGCCCCCCCCCAAAAAAAAAATTGAATCCTGAACCACTTCTGCATCCAGCCCACGGTTGCTGATTATTAACATCCAACCAGAGAACCCTCCACTACCTTTCCTCTGTCACCCAAATTCCTGCATACACATGGGCCTTCTCCTTCCTCTGCTATCACAGTCATACGTCCCAATTGCTTTTCTTTATTACCTCTGAGTCTCCTCAGCGGTACCCGTTCATACCAAATAACTACTGTATCTATATTCATGCTTACTTTCACCACGTGATTACCAAATAGGAAAACATCTGTAACATTACGGGTTTCCTTCCTCTCTTAATTATGGGCTTAGCAATCAGAGGAACTTTAATATTTAATAGCTAAGCAAAACACTTAATGATTACAAAGTGATGCTCCACTTTTGATGTAAAATCAAAGTTAAAGTGAACTCTAAGCAAACCGGCTCTGTGTGCCTGACACACAGGCAGGCCAGCGGCTGGAAGAAAAGAATGCGTTTACACTCATTACCGATGACTTGTATAACCAACTCATGCCCCAGCCTTGGTCCCTGCTTTGCTTTTCGCTCGTGATTTTTACAGGCGATTTAAATCACGAAGAAAAGCAAGGCCTTTCATTGTCAATACGCTTCACACACTCATTATGCAGATATGTTGATAAACAGGCTGCTAATTATATTAACATTCTGCAATGTATGATTCAGGGTTGTTCGCTATAAAAACCAACCTCCTTTTCCTAGAGTATTTACTTTCTTTACCGATAGCGCTTTGCCTCGGGTAAGTTTTGGAGGACCGCCAATATTATTCTCCTATGATAGGTGACAGATTTCAGGAATTATCAGAGTATATCACTAAGTGATCTTTTTTACATTAAAATGAAATACCAGGACTGCCTAACAGATGACAACTTGAAACTAAGGAGGAACAATTTCTATTCATAATAAATTATCAGAAAGATCCCTGCCTATGAATATTTATAAAGGGTCACTAAGAGTAGCTTGACTTTGCCAAACCTCGTTTAAAATGAGCCACGTAAGGGTTGACGGGGTTCAGTCTTTGCTGGTGCCATAACCAGGATGGGAAGGAGATTCCAGGATTTCTGGATAGGCTCTGGAGGGTTACTCAGGGCAACAGAAGATGGTAGAGCAAAAACAAAACAAAACAAAACAAAACAAAACAAAACAACAAAACTAAAAAACACACTTCTCAAAAGACAGTGTCAGATAACAATGTTGACAACCCCAAGTTTCATGCAAAGGAAGGTAAGAGATCAGAAGCTATAAGGTTGGAGACTGCCAAGGCAGCTTCGGATGAAGAGTTGGAACCAGAGCTATGAATAATGCAGGGCTTTGGAGGCACATTTTACACATTGCTGGGATAATTGTGCAAAGCCCCACAGCTTTACCTTGGCATTATAATGGGATTGATTTCCTTCTCATTGGGTGCCAGAAGACTTGGTTTTGAGTATTGGTTCTCTAACTAACTAGGTGGCCTTAGGCTAATAAACTAAGCTTTCTAAGTATGTCTTCTACCATTAGGTGTTAGCACTGTTAAAGAATAAAGTATGATGTGACTTAGTGTTTCATCCATGGAGGTTCCCACTTGTAGCTTTTATTATTCACTTAGAATTTATTATTGCTGGTGTCATTGTCACTAATACTTATTTTCTGGGGTGAGCTAGTTTATATGATTTCTTTTAAAAAAATTTTTTAATGTTTATTTATTTTCGAAAGAGACAGAGACAGAGTGCAAGTGGGGTAAGGGTGGAGAGAGAGAGGGAGACACAGACTCTGAAGCATGCCTCAAGCTCTAAGCTGTCAGCACAGAGCCAGATGCAGGGCTCAAACTCAGGAACCACGAGATCATGACCTGAGCCCAAGTTGGACATTTAACTGACTGAGCCACCTAGGCACCCCTATGTAATTTTTCTAAATTATTCTCTTCCCTCCTTTTGGGAAGATTGTATTTCTTTTGACATTAGGCTCGGTCATGTGAATTCTTTTAGCCAATGAAACGTAATAGTGTTTTGTGCCCCTTTTGGGTGGAAACTTACAAAATCACTACAGAACATTTTCATGACTCTTTTTCTATTACCACAAGGCCAAACTTTCCCAGACAGGCTGACTTTCAGCCCAGATCCCACAAGGAAGACACATAGAGCAGAGATATGGCTGACCTGCACCTGGCATGCAAAATGCGTTAAAACTAAATGTGTGTTGTAAGTCACAAAGAGTTATTTGTAACTCTGGCACAACCAAGCAGAACTGACTAACTCATGGAGTTTCCAGCATTGGAGTAAGTGGGAAAGTGGCCAACTTTTCAGCTATGATCCCATCCACCTCTAAAGATTCTACTCCAAGCTTCCCATGATACCAGTGGTGGTTCCAAATGTTGAGGATGCCATTGTGGTAAAAGAATAGAGTTTCTTCACAAGCCGTTTTTATTTCTCAGTCACTTCCCATTACCTGCAGTGCACCCCATGCTGAATCTCCCATCCATCCTGTGTATAGAACATCTAACCTAGATGCCTCCGAGTGTAGCAATGAATTCATGCTAAAAATTATTAAAACAAATTGTTGAGAAAGCAGAAAGAATCCTAAGAAACATCTGTGGTAAACATATAGGAGCAGAATATATGGCATTTTTCTCCAGTGAGAACCCTGCAAATCCTTGTCAGGCTCCCACTGTTCTAGGAGTTGTAGAAAATCCAAACTTTATTAAGACATACACCCTCTCCTCCATGAGGCAACGGGTGAAGGAAGATGAGATACTGCACAAGTAACCACAATTGAAAGAAATGTGATAAATCCCACAAAGAGATGCAAACCTCTACAACAAGCTGTGAGATCACAGAGAAGCAAGAGAGGGCAACTGACTGAGGTCAGAGGAAACTCATCGAAGTAGTTGGTCTTTGACTTGCACTTCTGCAGGCTACATAGTGTTGAAAGGGGCAGATATTGAGGTGAGGAAGCACTCTGGGAGGTGGGGGGAGGACAACAACAGCACAAAAACATAAAAGCAGGAAATTAAAGTTATTTTCAGGAAATTGTGAACAATTCAGTTTGATGGGAGCAAAGGGTCCGTGAGAAAGTAGTGGGAAGCAAGGCTATAGTTCAGCTGTTTGGCACTGAGTCAGAGAGGGCTGAAGGACAAGGAAGGGGTGAAGACAGGGGAAGACATTCCATGTATTTGAAGAGGGAGTGACTGTATTCATTCCAATCTCTACATAAGCAGAAGAAAGTCAAAAGCTTTGACTAAAGAGGAAAGATTGGAATGCAAAAATCAAGACTTTCTATTCAAGATGGCGGGCGGCCCTTGCATATGTACTTCACCCCCTCCCCCAAAGAAGCACAAAAGCAACAGATCCATAATAACATTGAGAATGAGTGAGTATATCGCCCAGCCAGAGATTTTGACAAATTTTCAGAGGATGGAAATTTACCGAGATCATCCTTGTAGATAAAAAAGAATGCAGGAAGTCCCTAATTAGCATCAGAAGTGGTAAACACTCCTTGTGGTAAGCTCAGGAGAAGCTTGAAGTTAGACTTAGTGAGGAGAATGAGAAAGCAAAAATCTGGTGGCAATTGAAGGTCTGTCTATGAGTCCCCTGCCAGGAGGTCTGCCCCACCACTACTTCTCAAACCCCAACCACAGTGGTATTTCACAGCTAAAACTGCGAAACTCTTCTCTAAAAAAGTTATAATCCACCAAGGGAGGACTGGGAAAACTGGCCTGTGGGTTGTTAAGGCTGTCTTCATTAGAGTGCAATGGAATATAATTGGATGAAGCCATATTTTCTCTCCTAATAGGTGTCTGGAGAGACTGTCTAAAGTTGACGGATGACAAGAGTTGAGTACATTATAAAGAGGTATAGAGGTAACCAAAACAAAATCCAAAATTTATAACATAATTAACAAAAAGGAGCAAGTGGGAGAAGTGGAGAGAAACTGAAGTAGGCTGAATGTGTCATCTTTCACAATGGGATGTTACTGGGTACTTTTAATTTGTTTAACCCCCCACCCCCACCCCCAAAAGTATTGCTGTAATCCTGTGATTTAGAGGTACAGAGGTAGCCACTGGGAGAATCAAAACGGTCAAGGTAAAAAAATTGTGCCTTTGGAGGAATGAAGCTTGGGTCAGGTAGAAGACTTTCAGGATTGGGAGAGAAGTTTTTATTTTATTTTACATCCTTCTATTCTTTTTGAATGTTTTTTTAACCGTGGATAAATATTTTCTGTTAAAATTTTAAAATGGAAAAGGAGATCATTTGAATTTTACTTAATGCCCTAGATGACAAGCATTACCAATAATTTTTTTGTTCCTCAGAATTCGTTTTTAAAAATTTTTTTGTGTTTACCTATTTTTGAGAGTGTGAGCCGGGGAGGAGAAGAGAGAGAGAGGACAGAATCGAGCAGGATCCAGGCTCTGAGCTGTCAGCATAGAGCCCATTGTGAGGCTTGAACTCATGAGCCACAAGATCATGACCTGAGCCAAAGTTGGACGCTTACCTGACTGAACCACCCAGGCACCCCTGACCCTAAGAATTCTTGGTTAAACCACAAGTATCACCAATCTACTGTGAATTTCTCTTCCTTCTCGTGTTTATGAGCTGGGATTAGCATTTTTTTTTGTGTTGTTGCTTCCCTGTCTTACATGATTTTCTTCTCTTAGAAATAAAAAAGTGTCATGCTGCTGTGTGAGTTCTACACTTGGACTTACACCTGTCACTTTATTAGCAGTGTCTAGTTTTAAAGTCTCTAGGAACAACAAGCCCCCAAACAGTATTGCATGAGCTCTAGGTGTTACTGGACCAATCTTAAGGAATCTAAAGAAAAACAAAAACGATGGATATTCAGTGTTAAACGTGTAGTTGGGTGTAAAAATTACTATAGAATAAACATAAAAATAACAAAATAGTTTAATTTAGACATACTTAGTTACTTTAATTTTCCCTGGCCTGCCTGACTATACACTGAAATTTGCATGAGAGGGGCTATGAGGAAAGATTTAAATGAAGTTATTTTCCTAATAAGATTTCAAGTAGGCAGATGTTTGCCCCAAGGAGCTGTTCAGACAACAGAACTTACAGAAGAACATCATGAGAGCCAGAAAAAAAGTGCATTATAGCTCTCAAATGTTTGCATCATTTTTAAGACAGATCATGGTCCATTTGAATTTCCAATGTATAATTTTTGAACTGGTGAAATTAACCTTTGTCCAATGACACGTTTTCCACTGAAAAGACCTGGAAAACTCTAAATGTTTACCCTGAAAATTCTCCTGAGAATATCGTAGCTTTAAAAAATGTTAATTTATACAGATATGAACTACTCAATTAGGCTCATGCTCAGAACAGACTTCTCTGACAAGAGCCGCCTACCATCTGTTAAGTCAACTATTTCCATTTCCAGTGATCCCTAGTTCATCATTTTAGCTGCTGGGATTGAAATTCTCAGTCAGTCATAAATATCATCTGTTCTATCCCTCCATCCTCCTCCTGTGTTCACTTAGGTCATTATTTTTTTTCCCTTCTTTTTTAATCAAGAAATTTGAAGGCAACACCACAGAAAGAATGTATAAACAATTTCATTTTCTTGGCCGATGGCTTTGAAACAGCCACTAGCTCAGTCTGATAGTCCAAGAGGCTGCTTGTTTTCCTAATCTCTAGAAAGAAACAGGTGGCAGGTGGAATAGAAAATCTCAAGCCCAGGGAGGATTGTAGGAGGACCTCATTTTCCATACCCATCTCCAGATCAAGTGTCACTTCAGACCAGCACATAGTTACCTCCTCAAATCTAGAAGCTCTGACAAAGTCAGAGATCCCACAACAATTTAGCAGTTATTTACTGCAGCGGTCAACAATTTTATTAGCATTGTTTAGTTTAGATTTTTAAATCCAGCAAGCCTCCAAAAAACCCTTGAGGAGATGGTCACCCTAGCCATCTCTCTCTCATGGTCCTTCAAAGCCCTTTTGTTCTCTTCTCTTTAGTAGGAAAGCCTAGAAGTTGAGGTGAAGTCCTTTCCACAGGCTCCATCCTCTGTGCTCAGTGTCGCAGAACTCTGTGTAAGGAAGGGCTAAAGTACTCATTTAGTCTAGTCCCCTAACTTGAAGTAGTTGAGGTAAAGATTCTCCTTGAGAAAGACTTCTCTTAAGAAGCCTTTCCTGAACTGCACAAAATTTTATCAGATGCCTTTCTTTCACACCCCAAGGACCCAGAACCTGCCTTTGTCATAGCCCCTACATCACAATCACAATATCTGCTTCCTTGTCTGACTTTCCAACCAAACTTTAAGTTCTTTGAAGTTGGAAGCTCCAGAGTCTTCTTTGTACCCATGTTGTATGCTCAACACATGTGGCTTTCAATACATATGTTCATCTGTAATAATGGAAGTCACTGGGCTGCCATCTTTATAGGTATATGTGGACCCACACCACTGGCCCAGAGCACACAGACCCTGGCATGCCTGTTATTAAATAGACACAAGGATCCTTCTCTTCTCTTACTGACCCTTGGCTTCTGTAAGTTGCCCTTTGCCCAATAAAACCAATTTCTTAATCTATGCTACGTGCTGCTATTAGAATTCATCCAACCCTTGGTGCAGGACTAATGATGGCTCAGATGTGACTCAACTCCTACACGAAGTTACATATTCGATGTCTCTAACACTGCAAGTTCTTACTAGAAAGTACTTTTTTAGGCCAACTCGGCCTCTTATTAATTGTTTAATACCTCTTGCCTGATAGATATAAGATCCAAAAAAGTGCATATACTTACTATATTTCTAGGAGGCCAATTATCATAGCAATTAAGCACAAGAGCTTGGATTAGACAGGCCTGTGCTTGGGTCTTTGCTCCACCATTTTCTAGTCATGTGAACCTGTCAGAACCAATTGTCCCTTTTATAAAATGGGTGTAGTAAAAGCGTCCACTTCATTGGTTGACTATAACTCAGCTAGGCCACAGTAATCAACACAGCGCCTGGCATGTGATATCCCTTCATTAATTTTGATACTGTATCATAATTAGTGTTTCTGGTCAGTGTCTATCTTGACCCTTGGGTGCTTGCCCCTCTTGAGGTCACTGACCTAAGAGTTGCCTATCAAAGTGTTTGTTTGCTATTGATTATGCCAATTCTCTGCTGTAATGTTATCCTTTAGTTCATCATCCATTCTTTTTTTTAAGCATAGCTTGCATTTTATCATTTCCTCAATGAACACCCCTAACCTTTAATTTTCTTAACATTTTTCTTGTCTCTGTCTGCTTTCTAAGAGAAGTGCTGCACATTACCCAGCTCTATGCCAATGAGCAACAAATCAAACATGTTTTGTCAGTATAACCATCTCCACTGTAAAACCAACACTACATTCAATGACAGGTCTGTCTCTTTTTTTCTGTTAAAATGTGTATTCCTTTTTTAAATTATGAAAGTATGAATATATTAGACAGGAGATAAGTGCTGACAAAGATGTGGAGAGAAAAGAATCCTTATGCACTCTTAGTGGGAATGTAAATTGGTGCAACTACTATGGGAAAAAGTTTGGAGGTTTCTCAAAAAGATTAAAAATAGAACAATCATATGATCCAGCATTTCCTGTTCAGGGCATATATCCAAAGGAAGTGAAAATAGGATCTCAAAGAGCTATCTGTAACCCCATGTTTATTGCAGCACTATTCACAATAACCAAGATGTGGAAACAACCCAGCCACAAGGAAGGAGGAAATCCTGCCATTTGCAACAACATGGATGGAACTTGAAGCCATTATCCTAACTGAAGTATGGTAGAGAAAGACAAATACTGTATGGTCTCATATGTAGAATCTAATAAATACTGAATTCATAGAAACAGAATAGAATAGTGGTTACCAGAGGCTGAGGAAGGGGGGAAATTAGGAAGTAGTGGTAAAAGGGTACAAACTTCCAGTTGTAAGATTAACAAGTTCTGGGAATCTAATATATAGCATGGTAAGTATAGCTAATAATACTGTATTATGTACTTAAAAGTTTTTATGAGAGTAGATCTTAAAAATGTTCTCAACACACACACACACACACACACACACACACGGTGGTAATTATGGAATGGAATGGAGGTGTTAGCTAATGCTATGGTGGTAATCATTTTGCAATACATAAGTGGCTTAACTTAAATGTTTTACACCTTAAGCTTACACATGTTATATGTCAATTATATCTCAATAAAGCTATGGAAGAAATGTGAAAGTATGAATGTATTTTTTTGAAACTAGTTAAATTATTCAATAATGTATAAATAAAAATTTGCTATTTATTTCCTCATCCCTTACCACCCCCACTCCTGACCTGAAGTACCCAGTGATAATAATGTATATCTTTCTATACCTCTGTATTGTTCATACACACACACACACACACACACACACACAAACACACACACATCTATGTAAATATATACACAGATGGACAGATGTGGTGTTACTTTTGTTTTCTCTCTTACTTCTCTCTTGATTTTATCAGCATTGGATTATACTAAACACATTATTTTACAGTTTTTTTTGCATAAATATACCATAGATATTGTTTTTAATAGCTTAATGGAAATAAATAGAATAGATGTACTATATTCATTTGAACTTCTCATTATTGACAGACATTAAGATTGTCACCAATTTCTATTCCACTAAAAATAATGTAGTAGATAGCTTTATACATACATCTTTTATGTACCGAAACTCTCAATCCTTATTGCTCTTATTTTGATTCCTTCCCAGAAATGGGGCTATAGTCAGAGGGTACGTATAATGGAGGAGGATTTGCCAGGAAGCCAATGAAGTTTCAGCTTCAGAGCCCTGGTTGTACAGGCCCCTTAAATGGTCTAGACTTAGTCTTGTACTTGTAACTTTCCATTACTTTTCTTAAAGAATAGTGAACGAAAAGCAAAAATGAATGAAGGTAATGAAATGTTAAGTTTTGGGTTCCGTGAATTCCAGACCTTCCTTAAGGATGTACACATTTCATTTTAACAAATACTGACAGATCATTTTCCCCAAATGTAGCAACAATTCATGCATCTACCAGCAAGCAAGGGGAGAGCCCAATGGTTCATGTTTCTGACAGCACTGATGCCATTGGATTTCAACCTTCTTGCCAGTCTGATGGGTAAATATATGGTATCTTATTCCTTTACTGTATATTTTCTTTAGTTATGCAAATTTAAGCATTCGCCATATATTTATTGACCACTTAGATTTCTTCTGTGAATTTTATAGCCATTTTTCCAATGGAATTTAATCTTTTTCTCATTCAGGGCACTTTTGCAGGGATAGAGCAGTAAACAAAATCCCTGACTTCATGAAATGCTCTGCCTAGTGGAAGGAGATAGCCTAAAATCAAATAAACAAAAGTAGGAGGAATGTGTCAAAGTACCAAAGAGAAAACAAACAATGAAAAGGAAAAGCCCAGGTGAGAGAGGCTGCTCTTTTTTGTAAGTTGTTCAGGGAACTGATAACAGCACACTTGAGCAAAGATCTTCAGGTGGAGCCAAGGGAATATCTAGAGAAGAGCATCCCAATGGGAAGCGTCAGCAAGAGTGGAAGGCTCTAAAATGACAGCAGATGTGGTATATCCATGGAACAGCAAAAAGCCAACGTGGGTGGGGCCGAGTGGACAAGGGCAGGGGTGGTTGGGCGGTGGGGGGGGGGGAAGGCAGGGCGGGGGAGGGGGGCACTGGAAGCAGGTAAGGAAGGCAGGAAGTAGCTGTCCATCAGATTACCCTGGACCTCCTCAGTCATAGTAATTGTGCTGGCTGTTACTCAGCAAAATGAGCCGGTCAGAGTTTCATCAAAAGACTGACATAGTTTAATTTATAAAGATCTCTCTGCTGCTGAATAGTAAATATTCTGGATATACTGTTATCTATAGTATTTGTGCTGGCTGTTACTCAGCAAAATGAGCCGGTCAGAGTTTCATCAAAAGACTGACATAGTTTAATTTATAAAGATCTCTCTGCTGCTGAATAGTAAATATTCTGGATATACTGTTATCTATCACATCTATATCTAATGCAAATATTTCCCCCAGTCTATTTTTTGTCCTTTGAATTAATGCTGGTTTCTACTGAGTATTAAAAATAAAAATGTTGTATAGTTAAATTTTTTTTTGTTTCTTCTTGAATTTCTTATAAAAGCCCCTCTAAAATGAAAGCTGTAGGCAATTCTGAATTTTCTTTAACATTTTTGAAAATTTTGCATCATTTAAGTTATAAATACAAGTGTTAGAGATTCAGAATCTAAACTAATACCACAAAACATTGTCCCTTTTCTCTATGTCAGATGGTTTGGAATCACACTTAAGCACATATTTAACTCTTCAATTTGCTGAACTGTTTAGAGCTCCAGGGATACACAACTATTTTATTTTTCAGGAAAGGAAGATGGAAAATAAAAATCTCTGACCTAACACTGTTTACCCTCTTTCTCACAAAGATCAAATGACAAGAGTTCATCACAGCGAAATCTCGCTGTATAAAGACTCTTTTCTTGTTTCAGGACTGTGCATGAATATAGAAAGATAAATATATCAATACTCATGCTCTTTAAGAGATTAAACTATGTGTACTATAATCAATGAGTTAAAGGTAACACTAATATCTAGAGAAAAGAGAAGGAAAAAGCTTGTTTATCACATAAAAACAACCATAGTAAAAAGTTTCTTTGGGTGCCCGAGTGGCTCAGTGGGTTAAGTGTCTGACTTCAGCTCAGGTCATGATCTCACAGTTTGTGGGTTCAAGTCTATATCAGGTTCTGTGCTGACGGCTCAAAGCCCGGAGGCTGCATTGAATTCTGTGTCTCCCTCTCTCTGCCCTTCCCCTGCTCATGCTCATGCTCTCTCTCTCAAAAATAAATAAACATTAAAAAATGTTTTTTAAGTTTCTTAACACTGGAGTCTGTAGTTATTTACTCTTTCAATTATGTACATAAGTTTGATGTGTTGAAGTATTAAAATTAATGCTTCAATATGGATCTGAAAGTTTCATATAAATAAATACTGAATATATAGAACCATATTCCTAACAATCGGATTTGTCATTCTGATTTATTTACTCAAATAATGTATGACTACCAGAAGTTTAGACAGTTTCTATTGTCCTATTATCTTAGATTTCACTGACCTATTTTCTTTTTTTTTTTTTTTAATTTTTTTTTCAACGTTTTTATTTATTTTTGGGACAGAGAGAGACAGAGCATGAACGGGGGAGGGGCAGAGAGAGAGGGAGACACAGAATCGAAACAGGCTCCAGGCTCCAAGCCATCAGTCCAGAGCCTGACGCGGGGCTTGAACTCACGGACCGCGAGATAGTGACCTGGTTGAAGTCGGACGCTTAACCGACTGCGCCACCCAGGCGCCCCTCACTGACCTATTTTCTGACCTTTAACATATACACAGTTTGCTAAAATTTTGGTTGCAGGACTTAGTAAATTTTAGTCTGACCCAATTCTTCAGTATTCATGTAGGCAGAGTCTAAATCATAATAGATATAGCATGAGATGTAACTGGTCAATGTCCTTACTAATAGAGGGGAACAATGGCCTGGATAATGCAATAAAGCATGTGATTCCTGGCTCTCTCAATTGTCTCGGGTTGAATGGAGATGACAGCTGTCAGAGTGAAATAGGTGAGTGGGTAGGATGTGTGCCAGCCCTGCGGTCACTGCCCTGGACCAAATATCATCCTTCTGAATAGCCCTGGACACATCCAAATTTAAATTTTTATGCCATTGTTCTCTTCTATATCATTTTCTTTTCAATCCCATCTTCCACACATCCTGCAGAGGACAGAGATGCCCCTGCTCCTCACCATGATCTTCAGCTGCCTGCTCAAGGAACATCAGAACCACAGTGCCACTCAAGGGTGTCTTATTAGGGGAATGGCAGAGTCAGCCATGGCCTTTGCCAGCATAAAGAGAGTGAGTGTAAAATTATGGGGAAAGGAGATCACATTTCCTTCCAATCACAGCTTACGGGACAAGCTATGAAAGGCACTTACCACCAGAAATGTCATAAACATTCACAAGAGAGTTCTCGCCCTGTCGTAGAGCTCAAGGCTGCTCTTGAGCCAACTGCCATTAGTGCTTACTTGGAAACCACATAAGTATGTCTTTCCAGAGTTAAGCCCTGGGGTCACCTGTATGTGCTTTCTTTCACCTTGTCATGGCTATAGGACTTTACTCTTCTCTTTGTGACCACACACATACACACACACACAACAAGCAGTGCAAAGGGCTGACATTCCCACAGCTTCCTTCCTCCTTATGGCCCCAAAGTCAAGCACACAGGCTCTTTCTGTTGTCAGACTTTTAGTCCTAATCACTTCAGAAAAACAATCATTGTGCTACAAAACCTTACAGAATGTTTATCTTCTTGGTCTCCAGGCTGTTGATCCTGCTTCCATTCTATTATAAAAGCAGAAAGGCCTGGTCAAACATTTGAGCTTTCTCAGTGCTCCCTCTATGTGCTCTCAGGTAAAGCTATTTCTTCTTTCACGATCCAGGATCTTCCCTTATTTCCTTTAGGCTAAAATAAACACCTCTGACCCACATATAAAACATACTTTTGGATATCTCTTCAGATTTTCCCTGAGCTCTAACTGGGCAAGGAGAAAAGGTCACCAGCAGAAATCATAGTGTAATTTTAGAAGTGTTCTTTGACATATACCTCTTTGATACACATTTTAGACAGTTGCATAGTTTGGAGAAATGAGAAAAATAAACTTGGAAAATTCAGGAAGGATCTGGCAATAAATACAGTCTGAGCGCATTCCTTGTTCTTAATTGGACTCAAGAAACTACCCTGATGGAGTAGAGGAAACCCAAATGGAAATGCCACCCGCTTTGTGGGACCTGTGGTATTGGGCGAAGAGAGTGAGGTTGGGCGGGAGATCAGGCTGTCAAGCACACTATCGATCTTCAAGTGGGAAGCGGCCTCGAGGGTCCTCCTCCTAAGGAAAGTCCCCTGTGCACCCAAAGGAGGTGCCACCTCTGAAGGAGGTTGAGTATCAAGAAGGCTGACAGGCTCGGGGGTGGTGTAAGCCACAACCATATCAGGAAAGGCTGGTTTGGAATAGGAGCCCTCCATACCACCACCCATCTGCTCAGACCAAGCAGGCATGCCTCTCACCAATTCTGAAGGCAAACCACAGCAGAGCCTGGAATCCAGGGGGATTGGTGTCTGTCTCTGGCATATCCTTGCTAAATTCTACCCCCATCTTTCCCTTTGACAATCCTTACTCTAAAGGAAATACGAGAATCTTTTTTGTTTTTTGAGAGAGAGAGAGAGAGGGCACAAGTGAGGGGCAGAGGGAGAAAGAGAAAGAGAGAGAGAGACAGAAGGGGGGCTCACCCAAAGTGGGGCTTGTATTTTACCTGAAGTAGGGCTCGAGATTACCTGATGTGGGACTTGAACTCAAACCGTAAGGCCGTGACCTGAGCCGAAGTCAGATGCTTAACGACTGAGCCACCCAAGCACCAGAAATACGAGAATCTTATTTTAAAAGTTTCGTAGGTCATGCAATAATAAAAGTGAAAAATCGCTAACATTTATTGAGTACTTATGGGTCAGGTGTTCTTGTAAATATTTTACTAATGTTACCAACGTCACATCATTCTCCAAAAATCCTGAGAGGTGAGTGCTGTTATTATTCCTTTTTACAGACAGAATGCTTGGCTCAAGCTGCAGAATTTCCCTTTCTTCCCCAATCAGCTGTATTCTTTCATTCAGATAGCAAACGTATATTAAGCATCTACAGGGCATAAAGCCACGTTCTAAGCGGCGGAGCAACAGAGATGAAAGACAGTCCCCACCTTCAAGTTGCTAACAGCCTAATGGGGGCTTACTGATAACAAATTTAAAAATTTTGAATTCAGTATGATAGATGAAAGAGTACACAGACTGCCATGATAGATAAGAGGAGGCTCACCCGCGCAAGATGAGGGTAGGGCCTGCTACTGGGGGATGTGCGAGGTGGGTCAGGGAAGATTTCCCAGAGAAGGTGATAAAAGCTGAGTTGACTCTTACAGGACAAAGAAGTGCCAAGCATTAGACACGCTGGAAAAATGAGCTGGGGATCGTATCTTGAAAGATAGATATATCACGCTAATACACTGGGTTTTTATCCCCAAATTAATGGGAGACCACAAAGTGATTTTTTATTTTAAAATACACACAACATCACATTTACCATTTTAATCACTTTCAGGTTCAATGACAGAGTTCAGTTCAGTGACGTTAAGTACATTTCCATTGTTGTACAACCATCACAACCATCCGTCTCCAGATCCTTTTACATCCTCCTAAACTGAAACTTTCTAGTCATTAAACAGTCATCCCCCTCCCCCAATCCCATCCTCTGGCAACCACCATTTGACTTCCTGTTTCTATGAGTTAACCTATCTAGGTACCTCATATTAGTCCTTTCGGGACTGGCTTATTTCACTTAGCATAATGTCTTCAAGGTTCAACATATGTCATAGCATGTGCCAGAATTTCGTTCCTTTTTAAGTTTGAATAATATTCCATTGTATTTGTATACCATATTTTGTTTATTCATTCACCCACCAAAAGACAGGCTGTTTCTGTCTTTCGACTATTGTGAATGAATGCTGCCATGAACACGGGGCTCTCAACGTCTTTGAGCTCCTGCTTGCACTCCTTTGGGGTGTACACCCAGAAGTGGAATTGCTGGATCAAATGGGAACTACTTGTTTAATTTTTTTGAGGACCCTCCCTATTGTTCTCCACGGTGGCTGAGGCACTTTACATTCCCACCACCAATGCACCAGGGTTTCAATTTCTCCACATCCTCACCAATACTTGGTATTTTCTGTTTTGTTTTTTTTTTAATATATATAATAGCCATCCTAATGAATGTGAAGTGCTCTCTCGTTGTCGTTTTGATTTGCATTTCCCTAATTATCGTAACAGTAAGCATCTTTCCACGTGCTTACTATACAATTTCTTTGGAGACATTTCACTCGTCTTTCACCCATTCAAAATGATTTCAAATCAGAGGAGATACGATCTGATCTGTGTTTCAGAAAGAGACCTCTGGGGCAGAAGGAATCACAGCTCAGAGGGCGAGAGGCTGGAGGTCATCCGGGAATGACATGACTAGGCCAGAACCACACTGGTGTTTGGCAATATGGTAAGTCGGGGGGAGAGAAGGAGAGAAGCTCCTTGCTGGAGCTAGGCTTAAGGCAGTGGTCCTGGGACCTATCTCTGCTCAGGCTTTACTCCATTCTATGGAGCACCTCGCCAGAGCCTCTCCAGTCTTCCCTTTCTGAATTCTCTAAGGTTTCCTCCCTCTTCCTAACAGATTCCCCATCCATTTCCCTCCCTCTTTCTCCTTACCTGGTCATGAAGCGGTGTCCCCACCAGCCCACAGTTCTGCAGCTTCGAGGCACGTTTCCCTGCATCACTACCACGTATCCCTTCAAATCTTTTACTGCTTCTTTTCTTGCTCTGGGGAAATCAACCGCTGATGTACTTCTGCCTGGAGAAGTGGACGAGGCAGAAGAAAACCAACAGCTCTGAGGCCACAACAGGAGAAACCCTGGAAATAAGCATTTTTTTTTGACTTCATGAATCTCAATCCCCTCTTCTTGAATGAATCAATATCATTTGTCACCCTGTATTGTAATTGTTGGCTCGCTTACCTATTTCTTCTCAGGAAATTTTAAACTGAAACATGGTTATAATAATATTTATATTATCTTATACTTACAAATTACAAAGAATGGTATCAAATCCAATCTTGGCTGATCAGAACCAAAACATATGCTAAAACCATGAGAAAGAAAAGATTTTGTACTTCTTCCTAACATATGCCTTTTAACTTGCCAGAAAGGAATTTTAGCAGATATTATAATAAATATAATCAAGATATCAAAGCTGGATAATAAATGGTGAGGAAAATGTAATGGGAAGTGCTCAGGTTTTGTGGTAATTCACACTGAAGAGCAATGTTATAACCCCATTAATGTATCTAAATATGGGGAACAGCACTAAATATTGCACTAAAATGACTCTGTGTCACTTTTTAAACACTTTTAGATGATTAATTATTAGGTGGGGGTCAAGAAAATAATAAAAGAGATATATTTCATTACAAAATTATACATTACCTATGATATGGGTTCTCATAGTGAAATTAGCAAGTCTTTGTCAGCAATTAGGATTTCATAAGAAGCAAAGCAGAACTGAGACTTTTTTGGCTTTTCATAAAAGTTTTAACTGAGTAGACTTTTTCACTCCCCTTTTCCTCCCCCCTACCTGGCTCCTCCTTCTTCTTTAGATTGAGATTTCTGCACTACACAGTAATAAAATCCACTGCCAAGTTGACTCAGTCAATAAAAGCAGGTTTTGAAAGCAGAGATTTTGTAGACTTGTATTCAGAAGTTGTTTCCTTATCTCTCATCTCTGGGAAATGATCTAACATCAAAATATGAGGAAACAACCTTTTGAGTAAGAACTGACAAGGTGTTGCGCTGCTCTTCTGGAAGAAAAATCAACACTACCCTCAGAAAACAGAATGTGTTCTTTCTAGTAAATAAAGTTGCAAGCAGGTAGATGACAGTTTATGGGAAGAAAGAGTTGTTTCAAACCCTCCAGCAGGATTTTACACCGAACAAATGCCTTAAATAAAAATCACATCTGCGAGCTACAATGCTGCATAATGAACAGGACACAAATTTTCTTTGTGCAGTTAAATCAATAACAATGGGCAATGCTGAAGTTGCATGTTTTAGCTTTTGGTGCCAAACTCACTGCCTGACCCTCCATTTTAGAGAAAGCCAAATTGGTTGCTACTTTTAGATAAGAAACATCTATTCAAGGGTGAGTTTGGAATTAGGGCAGTTGACAGTCCCAAGGACTCTATTTGTGATGGACCAGTAAGGACCAAAATAGCTAATGGTACGACATTACTTACTGCAATCACTGACTTTGAAAAACAAGAGGCTAAAATCATTAAGAAAAAAATAAAAACAACTCAAATGCAACAACTAAGAAAAGGGGCAAAGGGCACCTGGGTGGCTCAGTCAGTTAAGCGTCCAATTCTTGATTTCGATTCAGGTCATAATCTTCATGGGTTTGTGGCATTGAGCTCCGAGTCTGGCTCCTCCATGACAGCATGGAGGCTGCTTGGGATTCTTTGTCTCTGCCCCTCCCTGAACACACACACTCTTTTTCTCTCTCAAAATAAATAAATAAACTTAAAAAAAATAGAGAAGGGACAGCAATATCGATTCACTACAGAAATGGAAAGATCAATAGCACATGAAAAAATAATATTCAACCTCCCAAAAGTAAAATAGAGAAATTCTAATATAATAGTATGAAAGCCTATTAAATTAGTAAATATGATAAGAAATAATGATGCCCTAGTTTGGCAAAATTCTTGGGAATATAAATTAGTATAAACTTTCTGAAAACCAATTTGATGTATATATCAAGAGTCCTTAAAAATACATCCACTTAAGGTCCATAATGTCCCTGCAAGGAAACCAACCCGAAGAATAGAAAATTGGACAAATATTTACTTACCAATAACATAAACAGCATGGTTTTTAAAAAATGAAAATAACATAAATGTCCAAAAATAATGGAAAAGTTAAATTAGTTAGTTTGTGTATATTATGGAATATCATTCCACCATTAAAAATTGTGTTAATGAAATGGGGAAATGCTCATGACACAATGTTAGATGAGAACAAGGATATAAAAGTATTAATATATCATAACTCTAGTTTTGTGATACATATCTCTGTATGTTAAAAACATATATCCATATACATAAAAATAACTTGAATTGATAAAAATTAAAATGTTTATGTTTATGCAGGGATAAAAAATGGAAAAATACATGAAAATTGTAACCAAAGTTGCCTCTGTTTATGTGGCAATAAGAGAAAGAAAAGAAAATATATTAAAATTGAATCAAAGGTGATTATAATTTTTTTGCACCTTTCTGTGTTTTCCAATTTTCCCGTGGGGAGCAATGTATGTATTAGGATTTATTTGCCACAGCTCAGCCCAACTAACTTATGAAATAAAGAAAATTTATTGGCTTTCATAATGCAGTGGTTCTGGGATAAGCATTGCCTCAAGGGTGGCTAAATACAGCGGCTCAAAGTAGTTTATCAGGATTCTATTTCTCTTTTAAATTATACTTCCTGTGTTGACTCCTTCTGAGAAAGGCTGTCCCTTGAGGTCCCGGTTCTAGGGGCTGAATATTTTAGGTTCAAGTTCACATGCACAGCCAAACTCCTAAGATCCATTCTGATCAGTCTGCCTTAAGTCATGTGCTCAAAATAAACTAATTACATGTGGGAGAATGCTAAGCACTGATGGACGCTGGTCACGTGCTCTGCCCTAGTCTCTCTGGGAGCCCTACTCATACCAAGTGGAAAGAAAATTAGGAAGACACAGATTCCCAGAGAAAAATCCAAGCTGCTGTCGGGAAGGGGAGGCAAACAACAAATACTGAATACAAAGCTGTATTCCTTCTATAAGGGGAAAAATGTGGCTTTAGTTTTTTTCAAACCCTAGTGCTCCTCCTCTTTTCCATGAACTCTGAATCCATTCTCCTTTCTCACTAGTAACAATTGTCAGTCTGTTAACATTTTCACAGGATAGAAATGTTCAGTTTGCCAATGGCAAATGTATTGCCTATACACTTTATAACTGCAAATGATATTTCTCATGAATATTTAGAAAGAGTGATAAGGTAAAACTCATAGTTCCTGTTACAATTCAAAGTAAAATTTTTAGTGACGAATTAAAAACTGGTGTTGTCAATAATCTCATTCTATGCTTTCTCCTCTGTTACATCAGGCCAATTTATATAAAATTACTCTATTATGTTGCAGTATTGTTTTGCAGCATTATTAGAGAGACAGAGAAAGATAAGAGAGAAGGAGAAAGACACCCAGGTATTAGCTTCATCTCATCTAATACTTTCCGCCTTATTTGGTGATGGTAATGTTTGTCAATTTGGGAACACAACTTTCACTAGGATGAGTCTTAAATATCATTTCAAATATATTCTTCTAACTTATTCATTGTTCGTTTTTCAGTATCAATACTTTTTGAAATGCAATGCAGACTTTCCTTTAAGCCTTTCTTCATTTACCTAAGTGAATTTGGTGAGCACAATCTTCCTCTGCCTCGTGAAGATAATTTACCCTTGAAAATCATTTGTTAAGTGCATTCTCATAAGCTTAAAACATAATTACTATTAACTCTTAGGAATATGCATTTATACTAAGACAACACCAAAGCCCATAAAAATCAGCCCAATTACTTCAACAGTCACATTAGTTGAATGACCTAACAAGAACTTTCGCTTCATTAATTACACTAAATTATGGTTGTTCTGTTATTCTCATTAAGTTCTTGCAGAGCAATCATGTGATATATAAAGATTATTCTTACAAATAAAACATTGGGTATTCAATGTTTATATAATTCAGTCTTCACTATAAAATCATAATCATAATCATAACCAAAAAAAAATCACTGAAAATTAGGGCAAATTATTTCATACTCATCAAATAATTTGACATCCTTAAGGCCTGAGATTACCATGGCCATAAACTACAAAACACTAAGTCTCTGAGAGAACTTCAATGTATCACATTCCATCAAATGATTTTGAACACAGCCATACGGTGCTTCTGGTCTGGGAAGGTTCAGCTACCCATGTGATATTCAAACTCCAAATCTGTCCTCGTAAATGCAAAGAAATGCCCTATTAGCCAAAGTGAGGGTACCCGATGAAACTTTGGGGGAAAAAATCAAATTCATGTCACTGAATGCTGTGTCACCTAGCCACTCCTCAGTGCAGCTGACAGTCTGAGTTTCAGACTGCTTACAAAATAATCCCACCAAGCAATGAGCATTATCAATATCTTTTTAAATAGCGGGTTCTAAAAAAAAATGTTTCATTTACCTAAACTAGTTGAGATATTTGTTTTCAATTACTCAACTAAGTATCTTCGTGTCCCATCCCATGGTTAATCAGTGAAAAACACATAGACAACATATGATCACAATCATTATTCTGTCTGGGGGAATTTGCTGAACTTGATTGTCTAAGAAGGTGACTGTTTAGCAGCGTCCATAATCATTGCTGCCCCAGGCAGCCACCTTGGACTACAAAGGTGGCAGAAACCAGCCAAGCCTTGGGGAACTTTTACCTCATCTGTACCCTCCAGTCCTTTCCTTTGCAACTGCAAATTAGTTGTCAGCTTTTTGCCCAGCTTTATGACTAAGGATACTATCCTGAGAAAACACATCCCAATGACAAAGAACAGCTCTAAAATCGCAGTAGGACCAACAACACTTGAATCTTTACTGTCTTTGGAAGGAAGCATGTAAAACAGGAAATGAGCTTTAGCCTTGACATTTGCCTGTCTTGGTAGAAGTTCAACAAAGAGCTGAAAATGAAGTATGCTTCAGACTTTAAAGGTAATGATGAAATGAGAGGGAGGGTGTCCGTCAACACTATAGAAGTAGCTTCAGCCATGTTAAAATATTTCAAAGAAATGAGCCGTTAGAGCAGCAAGCACTCCATGTGTTTGTTGTTCAGCCCATCCAAAGTGCATCAACAGGCTTTTTCTAAAAGTGTGTAGATATAATACTTTGAGCTGAGATCTGTAGCCTTAGCCTTCTAAAGATGATATCTACAGGTTGTCATGGTAACTCACAGGGCACCATCTTTAAAAACATTAAATTCTGAGGAAAAATACACACAGAAATTTCAGCCCTAAAAGCTATTCCCTCAGACAAATTGTCCATTAGCCTACATATCTCTGTCCTTTTAAAGCTTTGCTTTGATTTTTATTTTCATTCCGTGTTCAATGAATACAGAACCCTGAAACAAGTGAAAAAAGTTTGAAATGTTTTACTATAGATTTTCATGATACACTCTACATTAGTTTTAAACTGAATGAGTACCACCTCTACCACTGATATTTTTCTTCCTTTTAATTGACTTTTTTAATATGAGCTTTTCCCTTCTATCAGTAGAAACAACTTTTGTTCTTTTCCTCTTAATATTGTCCTGTAGCCATTATTAAATTGAGGGACATCTTCCTTACTTTGAAACTGTGAGGTCTGGATGTCAATCCATTTGTCAATACTTTGGAGACACAGTGACTTTCTGCCCACACCCATAAGACTTATTTTTTTGTGTGAGTCATGGAGGAGTTAGCAAGTTTGACGTTGAATCTTTCTTTATTTTCACATTAGCATTTGCTAACCCTCCAGCTGGATTATGAAGTTTTGGTAGATTAGGGAAGGTACTTTATGACTCTTTGTGTCTTTAGAGTTAGAAGCACTACACACAGGGGTACAGTAAATATTTTATGACTTAGAACCCAACTTTAAGATAAAGGCACTAAAAGGGCCTTCTAGATCATCAAATCTACCCCCTTATTTTCATAAATTAGGGAAAAAAAACAAGGAGAGGTAAAGTATCTTAGCCCAAAGTTGTATCTAGCTAAAAACATAATTTTGAGGTTAACAAAGGGGATTCCAATCTCCATTCTGCCAGTGTGGGGAAAGCAAAAGGAGGCAAAACTAAGATTCTTTATTCATACAAAAAATTGCTTATAGCTGTTCCTGAATTTCATACCTCATTAAATTATTGTTTTGAGGTTCCAGTTCCATAATACTCTATTCCAAAGAGAATGTGCTAAGCATTAGCCAAATATGAGGTGCTAGGAAGAGAAGGGGTATAAAGAGATAAAGCACATGAGGAAAGATGAATGTAAAAAATACAAGAAATTAAATAATTGTTGATAATATTGAGCATCATCTTGTTCTTAATTCATAGGCAATATCATACCAAAAAAGTGACTGCATTTGGAAGGCTAATAGTAGGAAAAAATCTAAGAGGTTAGATTTAAGGTCTCCAGAAACTGGGGTAAAAATAACTGACATAAGGCAATGCGCTAATCAAAAATCTAGAATAGACACAAAGAGTATTATAGAGCAGGTTCACCTTCTTCTCTGAATTTCTTTGTAGTTAAGCTTTGTTGGGAAGCTCTACTGGGGAGAATCCCATGTGTGTATGTGTTCTATTAGTTCATTTGTAACTGTACCAGAAGGCAACACAGGTATTTAGTAAAGGAACTAATAAAAAAACATGTAGAGATTACAATGGTGTGTGTGTCTGTGTGTGTAATTTAAATTCCCGATGTATTGATTAAAAAGAAAGTTGGCTAATAACAACTTACAGTTGTATAAGGCCCTTGCAGTTTATAAAACTTACATTTAGCAAAGAAGAGCTTCCATAAATCTCAGATGATTGGACGAAGAAGTGTTCTCATACTTGTTTATTGATGAAGCCTAGAGTGGTCAAGTGATTTATACAAGGCTATACGCTGAAGAGTTCTGACACCAAATATAAGGCCTAACTATTTTGGAGAAAGACTCCTCTCTATTCCTTTTGTGGGTCCCATTCAAGACTATGTCACTACCCAAAGATGGCTTCATGGAGTTTGGGCACATGTGAGGAAAGGAAATAAAACAGCTGTTTCATAAGCAGTTAATCAGTTTGAAAGAGAGGTTTAGGGGCTTAAAATGAAATTTTAAATCAATGAAACACTATCCTATGTGTCTTCTCCTGCAAAGGTCACACTTGATTCGTTAGAGCTTCTACCAGGAAGACTACATTGAAGAAGAAATGACTGATACATCTAGATCAAACTGTTTCAAGGGCCATTTTACTATTAATTTTATAAATGCAATGGTAAACAATTATTGATCATAAATCAGAGCAAAGTTGAGAATAACAATTACCTCTATAAACACATTACCAATTATCAGTAATGATTAGGGAATCGTAATTTAACAACTGTACTTATACTAATAGTCAATCATGGAAGTTTGGGGAAAGAATTAATGGTTTTTCAGAGACCACCTGGAAACATGACTTAGCATATCAATTCTTGACATTGAAATCTGACTAGAAAAGAATGAATGACAAACTTGGGACCAGCTTGAACAAGGCTCAGGAAATTCCCAGATTTCAGTCATATCCCAGCACTGGCCAAGCATTGGTTAAATAGATTCAAGCAAGATTGAACAGACTCTGACACTGTTGAATGTCAGATGGTAAAATCATCATCTATAGGGGCACCTGGGTGGTTCAGTCGGTTGAGCATCCGACTTAGGCTCAGGTCATGATCTCGTGGTCTGTGGGTTCGAGCCCCACGTTGGGCTCTGTGCTGACAGCTCAGAGCCTGGAGCCTGCTTCGGATTCTGTGTCTCCCTCTCTCTCTACCCCTCCCCCGCTCATGCTCTGTCTCTCTCTCTCTCTCTCTCTCTCTCTCTCTCTCTTTCTCTCTCTCTGTCAAAAATAAACATTTAAAAAATTTTAAAAAGTCATCATCTATAGAATGATAAACAAGTTACATGGAAAGAGCTAAGAAAACTTCTTGTATTTCCTAAAAGAGATATCAAGAGGATCTAGGGTTAGAGATCTTACAATGAAATTCTCTGCAGAGACCTATGTCAAAGCCCCTTTGGATGGATAGTGTAACCATGACATTCTTGTGCAGGAAGCATACATGTGCAGAAGTAGGTTTAGATGCATGTGAGCCTGTGGGTAATACTATGAGATTAATAAATCCGCTGCAAATAAATATTTAGGCTTCCATGGGATTCCTTTTTTTTCTCTTCCATAAAATTTTACAGTTTGAGAGCATATTGACTTTTTGTTTTACATTATCTCTCAATTCTATAATGGTGGTGATTCTCAGACTGACTAAAAATGGTGAGAAATCAGAGTGTGTGTCAAGAATAAATAAAGCCATAGTTTTCGTGTATTGAATACATGCCATGTTCCAGTACTGTACTAAAACACTTTACCTTGAAGGGATTCAGAATATGCTACGCCCAAATTTACCACTTTGTTATGTGGATTATTTTGAGTTGAGGGCAACCAACACCCAGTTGACTAAGGAAAAGCTCTTATCTCCCCCTTAACAGCCTGAAAGAAAGTATAAATGTCCCCATATTTGAGGGAAATCTACATTTATAAAGGGAATTTCTCTTAGAAAGGGTACCTGTTCCAGGGAGAGCAACTCCCAGAGATGACATCTTTTTTTTCACCTGAGTGACTTCATCTACATAGCAAGGCAACCTCTGTTTACCATTCTTCTACCCCCCACATTCCTTCAATTGCCTTCTCCCTCACCTAGAAGTCCCAAACCCGAACACATCCCTTAGCTCAGGATGGTATAGAAGTCTCGATTATCTGGCTGTCTTTGGAAGTCTCCTATCTTTGTGAAATTCCCATGTGTATGTACTAATCAAATGTATGTTTTTCTTCTTTGTATCTATCTATGTCAATTTAATTATTGGACCAGCCACAGAACCTAGAAGGGTAGAAAGGAAAACATTTCTTCCCCTACAGTCTATATCATCTTCTGTAATCCTCATAATAAACCTAACCTAACCTCATGAAAGTATGATCACTTTCATATTACTCATGAAGAAACCCAAGCTTCACATAGTCAAATTAATTGTAGACCTGGGATTTAAACCAGGTCTTGTCTACCTATAAAGCCTGTATTTTAATGTCCAACTTATACAGCCCCCAATAGGAAGCAGAGAGACAAACAAAGAGTTCCTTGATAGGTCAAGAGGCTGGAAATGTTCAACGGGCACATCGTTAGTCTTTCCTCCTTTCTTTTATCTCGAATGGCCTGCAGGGGAAAGAAAAGAGGGTTTGCTCCAGGGCCCACAGACTTTGTCTCTGCCTGCCTCCGTAGAGAGAAGGCTTTTAAATAAGGTCTCATTTATGAGCAATGGGATGTTTCAGGTAATAGGCAGAAAGTTTAGGATTCAGCGGGGGTTTCCTGGGTGAGGGTAGAGGCTCAGAGTTTAAATCTGAAAAAGGAGCTCTAAGCAGGTCTAATCAGTTTAATCAGAGGGCAGATATTCTTCATGTATCCATGCTTTCTCCTGGGCTGACCTCGAAGTTTGCAGCCTGAAGAACACTGGATGCCTACTTTTGTTTTTGTCTGTTTGTTTGTTTGTTTGTTTTTGTTTTGTTTTGCAGTTTCATTCTCCTCTACTCAAGTAAAGAAGTGTTCGGTCCTCCAGCCTTCAGATGGTCTTTCTTCTGACTCTATGTTCTCCCTCCTGGAAATGTGATCCAACCCTATGTATAAACTAATTCCTATATACTAATTACATGTATAAACTAATTCCTCCCAAATGTGTATCACTAGGCTGCATCCCTCCTCAGATCAGAGCCTTAAAACCAACTGCCTACTTGAGTGTTCCTCAAACATATCTCAGAGGAATCTCGATCACATAGTGTCTGACATCAATTCCTTGATCTTCATCATAAGACCTGATCCTCTTCCAGTGCCCCCTGTCTTGATGAATGGCACCACCACAAGCACTAGAGACCAGAAGGCACCCTTGATGCCTCATTTTTCATCACTGCTCTATCTAATCCATCACCAAACCATTCTTTCTCTCTTGTCTGCCCCACAACTCTCTGTTCCAGGCTATCATCATCTCTCACCTGGACTTCCAACTTCTCGCTGTCCTACCTACATCTATTTTCAAAGCCAAATCAAGTCATATGTTAGATATCCCAGTTTAACGTCCTTCCTTCACTGGCCATTGTTCTCTGGAAATTATAGAACTTTCTTTTTTTTAAAAAAAGGTTTATTTATTTATTTTGAGAGAGAGAGAGCACAAGCAGGGGAGAGGCAGAGAGAGAGAGAGAGATGGAGAGAGAGAATCCCAAGCAGGCTCCATGGCCATCAGTCCAGAGCCCAACATGGGGCTCAGTCCCACAAACCGTGAGATGATGACCTGAGCCAAAATCAAGAGCTGGATGCTTAAACAACTGAACCACCAAGGAACCTTGAAAATGTATTACTGTTAATGTGGCCTGAAGGGCCTGCATGATTCCCAGCCTCCCCCTACACACCCCTACAGCCTCATCTGCCCCATGGTCTACCTTGCTCTTTCCATTCACCACTTCCCAAACATCTTCCATCTCAGGGATTTTGCATATGATATTTTCTATATCTGGATAGTCTTCTTTTTCTTCTTTGCCTAGTCAATACCTCACTATAAATCAGATCTCAGTAAAGGCTTCCCTAACTTCTCTAACTAGATCAAACACATTTATTACAGGCTCCCTTAAATTGTGTAGCTATTTTCCACTTGTAATTAAACATTTATTTGTGAGTTCATGACATCAATATTTGTTTCCTCAACTAGATGTTAAGGTTTTAGATGGCAGTGTATGTCTTTTTTAGCTCGCCGTTGTATCTGTTTAGTAATGCTTAATTTGTTTAATATCTGAGAGCCAACTGAATGAATAAGTAAATGACTATGTTATGGGTGTGTTAAATTTCAGTAACTGCTATAATCCTAAAATATTAACATCTCTATTTAGAAGCAAGTTTTGGCTCAGGTCTTTTTTTGAATCTCACCTTCTCAATGAGACCCAACCAAATTATTTAACAGTGCAATCTATTCATATGCCTCCCACCAGGACTCCCTAAGTCCCAAGGCAAGCTCTATTTTTTTCTTTTTTTTTCTGTAGCATTTATCACCTTACAATACATTGGATGATTCTACTTGTTTATCATTGTTCTATGTTTTCTTAGACTCTGTATTTGTCTACTCGTCATCCATTCTTCACAGGGTGAATCATAGTACATATATTTTCCAATTTTCTGTATTCTTGATCTGGCATTTGTGGACTCACTGACTGGAAAGAAACTTGCTCTTCTCATGTTTAGACAATTCCTAGACTAGCAGAGTCCTTGTCCAGGGGTCTTTCACATGCAAACTAATCAATCCAAAGCCCACACCCCAGCCATCTCCTTGAATCCTTACATGGCCAAACAATATTCTTTGGCCCTAAATAAACTCAGGACAAGGTACCAGAGAGCCATTAGGAAAGTCTGTAAGCCCCAAAGCTTGCTGGAACTATTCCAGCTAGCCAAACCCTGCTCTGCCTTGACTTTCCTATGGACAACACAATAAAGGACGCACCTGGGCTTTTCCCATGCTCCTTTTCTGCCTCTGGCTGGCACTGGTGCTTCCCCCTGAGCCCTGAATGGCATAGTGTATCCCCTCCTCTCAGGAAATGTAAGTAATAAAAATATTCTTTCCGGGCACCTGGGTGGCTCAGTCAAGTGAGAGTTCAACTCTTGATTTCTGTTCAGGTCAGCATTTCACAATTTGTGAGATCGAACCGTGAGTTGGGCTCTGCACTGGTAGTGGAGATCCTGCTTGGGATTCTCTCTCTCCCTCTCTGTCTGCCCCTGCCCTGCTCATTGGTGCTCTTGTGTGAGTTCTCCTCTCTCTCTGTCTCTCTAAATAAATAAATAAATAAACAAACTTAAATATATGTACATGTATATATATATGTGTGTGTATATATGTGTTTATATTTATATATATATATATCTTACAATGGCATTAGCCTCTCCATATCAGCACTCATTCACCTGGATACATTAAAATCCCACATTTACAATAGAGGCAATCATGTTACTATTTATCACCTGGCTCCCTCCTTCACCAATGGAAAGCAAATGTAATAAAGTCATGGACCTATATCTGTTTTGTTCCTGCTTTTGATGTCCAGACCAGTGCCTGCTACATAGAACTTCCATAAATATATGTTGAATAAATGAATGTTTCTGATCCTACTTCTGATATAATGCTATTTCAGAATTTGAGCTTCCCCAGGACAGAAATTTTATCTTACTGCCCTTCATACGACCAGGCTCTTTCTCAGCATCTGGCAATTGGTGAAAAGCTCAATAATGGTTTAGTCTAATTCATGTAAATACTGCATTCTGGGTAACTTTTGCTGGTCCCAGAGCTCTGAGAGTGACCCTTCAAGTTCTGCGGTCAACAATGGCTTCTGTTCTCATTAGCAAGGAATCCTCTTTCCTGCATTTTTTTAAAAGTGGTTTCCAATCACAGAGTGTATGAGCTGTGACCAGCAGAAATGTCAGAACCTGGGTCAAGAACCCTGCTCCACCTCTAACCCTGGGTGTCCTTGAACAACTGAACTGATCATTATGGAATATGTCCAGTGCTATCTTCCTGAATATGTAAGGATGGGAAAGACAAATACACAGCATTCAATGCCTCCAATATGGATTAAATTAATACCCAATTAACTGACTTTTCAAGATTTCTTTGAGTTTTATGAGCTCATGGTCCATTTGTGGTTGCTAAACATGACTGATTTTTCATGCATTTTCCAATGCTCCTTCCAAACAAATGATAAGGCAACGTTCAGTGCTTAATCTTTACATATGCAAGGCTACACAACACTTGTTTTTTATATTGCATTAGCTCACCTTCTATTGATACTGTACTCTTTAAACATGTTCTAAGTCCAACTCTTGTAAGCTCATTTGCACAAATATAACTTTGGAAATCCAGAATTCTCTTTATAAGTCTAGGAAGGTTTTGCTCTGATAATAATAACTGAAAATATTGAGCACAATGTCTTATCTTTCACAAATGAGGAAAAGAGGGTCCAGAGCAGTTAAGTCATTTGCCTTAAGTCACGCAGCCAGGAAGCACTAAGAAGAGGATTCACACTTAGGTAGTTGTCTCCACACACTATGCACTTAGTCGCTTATGCACGCACGTTGCCTCTATGGGGTAACTGAACTTCACAACCGATTTCTTACTGACTTGAATCTATTCTCTTTTCTTATGATCTATTATACAAACACGTTGTTTATGACACATGCTAAACTTTCTTGAGTCACATACTGTTGGTAGGTGAGTATAATCATCCTTATTATCGATCAGAAAACATATGTAGACAGATCTACAGTGACATTGAGGGAGCCAATAGCCAGAGTAGGGTTAAAATTCATAGCCTTGGTATCCTGGTATTTTTATCAGTCCTTTGAGACTTTATACATTCTATGTGATTTTTTAATTTCATGGAGGTGTTCAGGGGCTGAAGGCAGAATCAGACTTCACTTTGGGATAAAGGTAGCAGCTTAGATTGCAAATTACTTTACAGACATTTTAGTACAGGTAGCGGCAGGTATGTTTGGGGATTCTAAGTTCTTTCCATCAGAATGCAGAAACACCACCAGCTGCCTAAATTATTTTCTAATAAACTGGGTCTTCATTATGTCCCAATTGCCCACAGTATGTTTGCCTTGTCAGACTCAGATTTTTAAAAGCAGTTCAGTCTTAAACCACTTTAGCTAACATGGATTTCTCCCTCCCTATTCATTTGCAGTCCTACTTTCTGGTGCTCTATCTCTCTTTTTCAATATATTTGAAAATGCTTTTATTCCTTTTAATCCTTTCAGCTTTTTTTAGCACAGTCAGCAATTTTCAGACCTTATCTCTTTCCTCTTGGCTCCAACAGTCTGTTGTTTGCATTTCCACAGTTTATTGGCAGCATGTTTTTTGACAAAGCCATCTTGGAATCTAATTGAATGTTTCTTGTTTTAACATTTCTTTTGCTGAAGAACACTGGACGGCTGGATCTCTAACACTGGCCTTTTCATTAACCTTCTATCTGCACTCCTGCCGTATAAGATAGTTAAACATTCAAAATGTGCAAATCAATACGGGTTGAATTAAAAGAAAATATTTTGAGAATACAGTTGACCCTTGAGCAACACATCGTTGCACTGCCACTTACACATGGATTGTTTTTATAGTACAGTACTATAAGTGGCAAATGTATTTTCTCTTCTAATGTCCTTACCAACATTTTCTCTAGCTTACTTTATTATAAGATCACAGTGTATAATACATACAAAATACAAAATATGTGTGAAACAACTGTTTGCGTTATCGGTTAAAGATTCAGTCAACAGCAGGCTATCAGTAGTTAAGTTTTGGGGGAATCAAAAGTTATATGTGGCGTTCTGAGTACACGAAGAGTCTGCATCCCTACCCCCTCGTTGTTCAGAGGTCAACTGTATTGTAACATGTGGAGAAAAAAGTGCCACTAAAAGGCAATTTAGACTGGAGTCCAAAGAAAGCATTATCACAATTTCTAACAACCTTCCTGGGACACACATATTTTACTTTCAGTTCCAATAAATTTCCTAAGTGCCCAGGAATAAAAAAATACCAAAAAGTCAAAAAGAAAAGAGAGAAAAGATTTTGGTATGCTGGTATATCATCCTGATTCAATGAAAGCAGAAAAGAAATAATTTTCTACTCAAATTCTATCTTTGACATAAATAAGAAACAATCAATAAAATAAACAATAAAAAATAAACAAGCAATATTTCCAAAACTGATGGTCACTGATAGTGAAGATTACATTATTTTTGAGATATGCATTGAAGTTCTACCTTTTATTCTTTGGCTTAATTATAATGTACCTCAGACTTTAAAATAACTGAACACAAGCTCCTGTAATCCGATGTCATACTTTTATTCAGCTCAAATGCATCTTATTATCTCCCAGAACAATCTGACTACATTATAAATAAGGAATGAAGGACAAAAAAAAATAGAAGAATCAGACTCCATTATTTTCATTTTGGTATTTACTATTTATTTCATGTCAATAGTAACTATTTGGAGCCACTTTAAATATCCGTGTATTTGTTGCTGTAAATCTAGAATAAGAGTGCCTAGAAATGATCCTGGAAAATCAAAATTTCTCTTTAATTTAATGTATTTATTTAATAAGCCTACTATATGGAAAACATTATGCTTCATTCAGTGGAGGATATAAACACAGCTATTGCCAGAGGGATCTTTTAGAGCTAACTCAGGTTTTGTCACTCCTCCATTCGAATATTCCATGGCTTTGCACCTTATTAGTGAGGGAAATCAAAGATGAAAAAACAGCCTTGCAGAAACTGACTTCAGACTCAACATTCAAGCTAGAAATACAATGCTGAAACGGCCCCCTTATACCCAGATGTTCTTCCCATGCTTGGCTCCCTACTAGCTCTCTGCTTCCACACTCTCATCTCTCTTTCTCTTACAGCCACACTGGCTTCCCTACCTTTGCTCGAAAATGCCAGCCTGGATCCTGCCTCAGGATCTTGGTGATTTTTATCTTTGCCTAGAATGCTCTTTCCCCAGATTCCACACTTTCCACATAACCTAACTCTGCTCGCTCTTTCCCTAGCTCTCTCTTTCTGCCAAATATTAGGAAGACCTTCCCTGAATACTCAATGTAAAATAACATCTCCCTCTCGAATTCTCCCTAATCTGCCTTGCCTTACTTTATTTTCCTACTTAGCATTTATCAGCACCTCATAGTATGCATTTGCATGTAACTTACAGGCAAGCTCAGTGCAAACTTGACTGCTAGGTTTGCCATGGGATCCTCAGAATCTAGAAGAGGGCCAGGCATATGGTTATTGAATTAGTGAATGACATTATCCTCTCTTACCTCCCAAGTCAGATAAATTATGAAGGCAAATATGGTAAAATATTGGATTGCCCAGTAACTTCTTCTGCAAGTGTTCACAAGATGAGTAAACATTTCTAATAAATTTTAACTTGATATACAAGTGATGTCTTGCAATATGAGTAGTACATGATTCCAAATGTCACATGATCACAACTGAGCCAATGGTTCTTCTCTCTTTCTTTCTTTGTCTCTCTCTCTCTCTTACTGCGGGATTGTGAGATGTCATCCCCTATACTTGGATTTTTGGTCTCAGGCTTCAGTGTTTGGCAGAAATCTGTGATTATTCAGAATGTTGGAAGGTGCCCACAACTGGCACTAGTGTAGTTTTTGTCACTTCAAAACACCGATGGACAGTCCTTTGCTTTTCCATACAAGAGTGAGCTTGGGAATGCTTTACTTCATTCTAGATCAGGCTGCCTGCAGATATAGACCCTTTCCTCTGCTGCGTTATTGCCAGTGACATTAATACAGTATTTGAGGAGCTTGTTAAGACTGTACTGTAGTTAACATCCATGCGAGCATATACAATGGCCCCCAAGAACAAAAAGATTCCATTGAGCCAACAGATAGCAATGATTCTGTTAGTGACAGTGAAAGTCGTCCTACACAATAAGCCTCCTCTCTCTTGTCTCCCTCACACCAGCCACAAAGGTTTTCAAAGGTAAGTGCAGGTTAATTTGTTTATTTTTCTTTATATTTTGTATTTTATTTATTATTTGGTATTATATTACAGTATTATAGTCATTTTTATATGAATATGTTTGGGTTGTGGAACGAATCATCTGAGTTTCCATTATTTCCTTTGGGGAAATTCACTTTGAGATACAAGTGCTTTGGATTAAAAGCATGTTTCTGGAACAAATTATGCTCACAAACCAGGGTTTTGCTGTACATATAAGTAAAACAAGCATTGGACTGTATGTGGTGGAACAAGAGAGACAAGTGCTGAACTTGGGCTTAGTGGGAAACCACATAACCTTCAAGTTAGAAGTTGAAATGCTAAAAGGGCTTTCAAGTGTCAATGGTGTGGCTCATACTGGATTCCGGCCTGGAAAATGGGGTCAGGAGAAGAGGCCAGATGCATGAGGCATTTAAACGTCCCTCACCCGTGGAATGATGGGTGGTAAGGATGTTTTCAGTGACACTTACTGCTGTCTGAGACAGCCATCATTTCAAGCATACTGACACTTGCACTGGGAAGACTGGAATGGCCTGAATGGGTTTATGCCAATCAGAAGACATTCCTTTCTAAGATATTATAACTGAAGCAGACTTTTCTAGGCATGCTGCAGAGACAAGTCTTCAAAACAGACTTTATAGACACCTAAAGAAGTGTATGTGTGGGAAAAACTAGGATTCAGATATATCTCTGGTACTTGGGCTCGCAGGGTTAAAAGGGACAGCTGGAAATGCCCCTGGCCCATTCAGTCTCTGTGTGAGATCAAAAAAGGAATCCCTTCCTCCTGGGGATTATGAAGCCTTATGCCCAGGAAATAGATCGCTTGTCCAACTGCCCTCACACAGGGAACAATTCTTGGTGGTGGCCCTAGGGGTGGTTAAGATGTCTCAGAACAAAATGACTTTACTGCCGGTGCTCAAGATTTCCATCCTAGGAGCCATCCCTGGCCTCTGGGACTCCAGTGTTCTGAGTCCCCCATCCAAAATGAGGAACTCTAAAAGTGCAAGGTCCTTGTCTCTCGGGTCTTCTCGCATTGTTGGGATGACTCACTGGTGGACATCTAGTCACAGCACCCGGTGCATGGGATCTTCACTTCCACTTCGTGCTGTCCTCATCTATCTCCAAGGCTCTTCACCTATCTATCAAGATGTTTCTGTGCCAACCAAGGTCACAGAGCATCCAGGATAAAAGCAAGATGTCTCAGGCTTAGATTTGACTCCAGGGTGGCTCATGTCACTGAGAAAAAGCTCTTACTTTCCCTAAACCTCAGTTTTTCTTTAAAATGGGAGTTTAGTGAGAGTAAATATTTCAGATGATTGTTTAAACTTGAAATTATAAAATACACTTATAAAGTGGCTGGCAGATAATGCTATCATTGTTATTTTCTGCTAGCTGTTGTTATTAATATTAGTATATTTGACCATAATTCATGCCCAGATGGAATCATGAATCTAAGATCTTTGCTCTGAAAAATGGTAATTCCTCATCATTGGAATAAAAACTTATATTCCAAATGTAACTTAGATAAGCCCTATAATTGACCTCATAATATATTACATACATTTAAGACAATGCTTAATGTATGTGTTTTTTTCTGATATTAATATAGATATATCAACTTCCTTTTGATTTGCTATTTGCCTCATATTATCTTTTTCTACATTTATTCCAGAATTTCTGAGCCCTTTTGTTATGTCTCTTTAAATAGGATATCCTACATTTTTGAAATCCAATCTCAAAATCTCTATTTTCTCATTGTAAATTTATTTTATTTAAAAACTGTAATTAGGATTAGTTCTACTACCTTATTTAGTGCTTTCGATTTACCATGTTTCTAGTTTCCTTACCTTCTTTTCTGACTTTTATCAATTATATTTTCTTCCTTTTTTATTCCCTCCTGGCTTAGAATTTATAAAATCTATTTATTGACGATTACATTTAAATTTTTAGTTTGTATACTTGGCCTAAAAAAGTCTAAATTTGACCATTCTCTCTCTCTTCCTCCAGCACACATCTTTTCCTCCATCTTACATACTATTTGTATTGATATCTTAAGTCACCTTGCTTCTTTTCTCCCCCAGATTAAACATTATAGATAATAATTTATACAACCAATACTTAGTTATAACAACTTCGGGCTCATGTTTGGTTCCTAACTAGCAGTCATTCCTCTGGATTCAATTTTCCTCCTTTTTTTAAATGTTTATTCATATTTGAGAGACAAACAGAGACAGAGCATGAGTGGGGGAGGGGCAGAGAGAGAGATTGAGAGAGAGAGAGAGAGAGAGAGGATTGGAAGCAGGCTCCAGGCTTTTAGCTGTCAGCACAGAGCCTGGCATGGGGCTTGAACTCACATACTGTGAAATCATGACCTGAGCTGAAGTCGGACACTTAACCAACTGAGCCACCAAGGCACCCCTCAATTTTCTTCTTTATGAAGTCCATTCTTTGGTAGTTCACCCCTGCTCTTCTTGGCATTAAAGCCCAAGTCCTTCATTGCTGAGACCGGCACTGTCACCCACAGTAGCTACAGCATCAATGCCTGAGCTTATGGCTCTGGTTTCCCAATCCATCTCTGATCTTGGCAGCTGGAGGATTTCATTTCTGCCTTGTAAGCTCAGCTTTGCATGTAAAAGAATGTTTGTTGTATTATATTCTGCATTTCAAGGTATTTATAACTGGAGTCTATTTTGATGCGATCAGAAGTCACCATTCATATATGTGTATTAGGTGGTAGGTTCTAGTTGTCAAAGATGTAAAGATGGAAATAAAAAAGGTGGAAATAAAAAGATGAAAATAGGTTGGCTGTCAAGGAGCTTACAATCTAACAGAGATAATAATGAATCTGATATGAGAGCCTGCACTAGATTGAGCTTCTTAAGAATAAATATATTCTTTTTTTTTTTTAATTTTTTTTCAACATTTATTTATTTTTGGGACAGAGAGAGACAGAGCATGAACGGGGGAGGGGCAGAGAGAGAGGGAGACACAGAGTCGGAGACAGGCTCCAGGCTCTGAGCCATCAGCCCAGAGCCTGACGCGGGGCTCGAACTCACGGGCCGCGAGATCGTGACCTGGCTGAAGTCGGACGCTTAACCGACTGCGCCACCCAGGCGCCCCAAGAATAAATATATTCTTAATTGTCTTCCTGTCCCAGTATCTAGGGAAATATTAGCAGATAGAAGGTGACAATAAGTATTCATTGCCTAAATATATGAATGAATTATAGAAATCAACAAATCTTCTCACCGCTGCTTATTCCCATTTTTTAATTAATGAAAAGTAAGATGTTTATCATTTTCTCGTGACAAGTGAAATTTTTATGAAGGTTTTATTTAAAAGATGTTTAATTTTATTGTACTACGACTAGTAATTGAGTCCTCACTCTGTAGCAGGCATTCGTCTCAGCACTTTCCAAGAATTCACTTATTTGAACCTGAAAATAACCCTGTAATGTAGGACTTTTGTGAGTGGCCAAGCCTTGGTTGCACATCTGAAACTATGTTGGGAACTAATTTAAATTAGTCTGACTATAACTTCTGTTTGTTGGTACTAAGTACGTATGCATTTGTCAGATTACGGTTTCAGTGGTAATTTCCAACTAGTGATTATCCTTGTTTTCACAGCCACAGTCCATGTTTGCAGAATCTAGGCCATTTACAACTTGATTACTGTCTTACTGATTGATTAATTGCCACTGGACTAGAAGACCTACCTCATTTCCAATGACTGTACACAAGGCTGATTTTACTGCTGCTACGTTGCTCTGAAAGTGCACAGCTAAAACTCACTTAAATCTGTGACCCGTCCTTCATCCATAGCTTCTTCTCCAACCACCTTCCAGCTAAGAATGGCACAGGCTAACTACTGCAATAAACAACCCCAAACACATACAAAAAAAAAAAAAACCCAAAAAACAAACAAACAAAAAAAACACCAAAACTGCTTAATAATAATAATCTAGAGTTCTAGAATTTAGCCAGGAACCAAAATTTTGTATGTTCCTTGGTAGAATTTGCTTTTAAGAATTAGGCCAATATAAGCCAATACATTTTCCTGTCACCTTCATTGTTCTCCATGAGTTCTCAAAAATTATTGATAATAATTGTGCAATTATATCTGAAATTAATTTCAGTACCCAAATACATCATTTTTAAACAGTCAAAAATATTGAAATTGTTTCAAGAATTTAGATGTTATTTTACTGTCTTGACCTTAAATGTCCTTTATTCGTAATTATTCTACCTCTCTCAGGTTGAATTTTGTCTCTTTGACAGACAAAATAAGAGTTGAACAGTTCACAAAGGCACGATTTATGATTGCCATCCATAGAGCAATAGTATTTTATGTTCACTCAGCAATATTTATCCAGCACCCACTATTTCCAGGCATTATTCCAGGGGCCCCAGGTAGAATTGTAGATAAAATGGACACACATTCCAGATTTCATGGTGCCCACATGTGGTGGTATGTGACATGAATGACCTTTTCTACTCTGAACTCTCTGGGGCCCGAGCAAAACTTTCCAGTTCATTCTCACCTACTCTTGCCACCTCTATCACTACCACCAGCAGACACACATGACCCTAAGACACACCAGACAGTCAATGGTTCTGGATCCAATCATGTATTCTTCCTGCCTATATGCCCCTATTGTGGGCGGGGCCTTCAACGTCAATCCTACCAGGAATGCCAAAGTGTTCATGATCTTTACCTGAAGGCCATCTTTATTTATCCTAGTACAAACACATATCTTCCTTCATGCTACCTCATTATACTTTGGATTACAGTGAGAGCATCATTTGTAATCTGCCTTGAATTGTGTTTACTTGTGAAAGTAGACGTACCCCTATTTGACTGTGAGAAATAGTCAACACCTGGGGTTAATGGACTCTTCCATTTTACATCTTCAAATTCCATACGGTGTCTAAATAGCACTAAACACAGAATATGTTCTCAATCATACTTGGTAACTTGTACAATCACGTCGTCTTCTCTACTGTGTAGCTTAATTTTTATTTACTTTTTCAGTTATCCATTTATTTATTCACAAGATATTTAGTCAGTGCCTACCAGATGCCAATCATTCTCTTAAGAAACTGGGGATACACAAGCGAGAAAAACAGACAATAATATTTTTAGCCTAGTTTTGGAATTATTCAAGTTAGATTCCATGACAAATCACCTGTCTGTAAGGATTGGTATGACACTGGGATGTATTATTACAGGAAGTGTCAGAGTTTCTTATGGAGATTGTGAAGTACAGTCGACTTTCTATCTTGAGATATTTGAATGAACTCTTCCCTGGAGGCTAGGGGAATGGAGGTTTTGATTTCATAATGTTCGCTCCTTCAGGTCTTTGGTTTTATGAATTCATATGCATGAGGGCAAACAACCCAATGAGTCTATTCTCCCCTCACCCTCAGTTATTCATTTGAACAACGATGCCAGTGAAAGGCTTCTATAACAATCATTACTTGTGGGAATTGTAGTAAGTTTAAGACTTCCATCAGCCCTTTAGACCTCATCTAAAGTAATCTATTTTTCCAGGAGCTGAAAGAGTTTAACAACCTGGAAAGGTCAGTTCTCTATAAAGGATCTCAACAATATCTGGATTGCCAGAATTTTGTGAGGAGAGAAGATACAAGATGATTTTATAAGGAAAAAAAAAACGTTGAATTGCAGAAAACTCAAATTAGCTTTTTATCCCCCACAGAATAGTATCCTGAGAATGTCAGAAGGCTTGCCAAACTGTAAATGTACAAAACAGACCATAGGAAAGCCTGAAATCATGAAATGGTTATTCCTGGGATGGGGGGGGGGGACGTGCTAAGAGAGAGATGGTTGGGTCTTCTGTAGCCCCTGCTAAATAGAATCTTTAATGTGCATAGTACCTTTCCTTTAAAACCTTTGGTACTAACATATCATAAAGATGAATAGAGGCTGAATCACCAGATAAATCTTCAACATTGAAGATTTTATTCATGCATCAGCAACCAAGTTTTTATGCCTTCTGCTGTCTTGTCCTCCCCTCCCCCCTACTTGCCTCCTCCAAGCCCGTGCAGGGGTGCCTAGGACAGGGATCCCAGACAGACCCTTTCTTAAGCTGACCTGACCACTTGCAGTAATTACAGTCCTAGAGTTCCACCATTTCTACTTCTTCTGTACTCTCTTCTAGAGCCTTAGTGTTATTTTTCCAACTGGATGACTTCAAATAGCCTTTATTTCAGCATTGCCAAAGTCAGAGGAATTAGCTGCTTCTGACCACTGCTTTATGCCAGGGAGATGCCTAAGTGAAAGGTTGAGCAGAATGATCTTTCTGTCATTATCACTCAGAACATCCTCAAAGTCAATCCTGACTGGAAAAGAAATACAAGCATGAGTAATAAAATTGTGCCTCTCTGAACAGCTGAAGAGAGAGTGCACAATTGGAGAAGCTCTATCATTCTCGGGATTCCAAGAAGACCGATTCCTTCCCAGGCTGTTTAAGTGTCTCCCCTGCTCCCTCTCAGAGATGCTATTAAGATGTGGAAACACCTCTCCACCTCCACATCCAGCACAGACTGTTGTTCTCCCAGAAGTTCGAGCAGCTACAAGGTCAAAGTCAACCCAGAACAAAATATTCCACTCAAGTTTCTGCCTTTATCTGGGCCATTGGCAGTCAGCCCAGCCATGAAAGAAATGTAGCTGGGATGAGGCAAGGGATTCCATCAAAAAGGATTATAGAAGAAATGAGCTATGGGGGAGAGATTGTGTTTAGAGCTTTAAGCTGAAGGAGGATAGGCCTATCCTCAAATGAGAGCGGCTACCACCCACAGAAGCCCTCAGGCGTTCATTCACTTTCATAGGTCTTCAGTGGAGGCTGGTGCTGGTCTTCGGTTGGTTTATCATGTGTGATAGCCCATTCCTCACCATAAATTCAAACCTCTCCCTTAGATTCATTGACATTCAGGAACATGATTTTATACTCCTTTCATTTAACAACATTTATTCCAGGCTTACAGTGTTAACACAGGCAGTACCTACTCTAGGCTCTGAGCTTCTTCCTTGAAAACAGAAAGACAAGGACCTGTGTCACATGGAATTTTGCATTTTAGTGGGGGGGGGGTCATTGAGAATAAACAAAGAAACAAAGATATTAATAAGGTCATCTCATATTTTTCATGGATAAGGAAAATAACATAGGGCTATGTGATACAATGACTGCAATAAAAATGATGACTTTTTGTTTGCCGCTTTGTTTTTATTTGCTCTGGTTTTTCCTTAGGGATGAATGATGGAGACTGTTTCTGCTGAGATGACCTTTGAACTTTGATGTCAATAATAGGAACAGCCACCAAAGATACCTGTGGGCAGGAGACTGTAATGGAGGGTACAAGAAGTAGAATATCTAAAATGGAACTAAAACTTACAATTCAAATATTAAAAAATAGATGAAAATGGACAGAAAAGAAAAGGTTTGACATTTATAAAAATGGCCAAAGAAGGCAAGATACATGAAAAATAAGATATTACAAGTCTAAAATTTTATAGATATGAAGTCCATGATTTTCATATATGTTATATATATCACATGTATATCTCATAAGCATGTATATCTCAAAGTAAAACCCATTTAACAAAAATTATACATATACTTTAAAAAAAATAAATTTAATTCTATTTCATAGCTCACTTCTGTTTTCAGATTAAAGATATAACAATGAAGAGATACTAGTCACCAGATTTAAAACCCCGTGATGATCTTGCATATGCCAGGATACTGACTACAAGAGTAAATTCCCAGAAATCAGCAGATCTGTACAGAGGCAATTGCAAACTTCGTCCTTAAGGAATTCAAAATTTTTTTTTAAATTTTTTTTCAACGTTTTTTATTTATTTTTGGGACAGAGAGAGACAGAACATGAACGGGGGAGGGGCAGAGAGAGAGGGAGACACAGAATCGGAAACAGGCTCCAGGCTCCGAGCCATCAGCCCAGAGACTGACGCGGGGCTCGAACTCACGGACCGCGAGATCGTGACCTGGCTGAAGTCGGACGCTTAACCGACTGCGCCACCCAGGTGCCCCTAAGGAATTCAAATTTTGACAAGATGTTTGCTATCTTATAAAGAGATATTAAAGACAAGACATAATGGCTATAAGTGAGCCATAAACGAAGTTGCCTGAAAGCATCAGGATGTAGTGATTCATTCCAAAAGAATTTGAGAGGCATAAAAAAGATATTTAATGGGGTACTATTCAAAGCCCATAGAGAGTGATCTCCTTGAGAATTGGAAATCTATTGTTATGGTAAAACATTAGGAGAGCTGACCACAATATTTGTAAATTATTTACTTTTCATCTTAACCAACTGGTTGGCTTACCATTCAATCCAGAATCTAGGGTCTAGATTGCATAGCACCCAAAGTTCCTTTTGATGCTCTGATTCCACAAATATTTCTATTTTTTTCTATTTTAACATTTAAAGATGGATTTTAAAATATTATTTGTAAAATAAATTAAGTACAGATAATAAAGTTGATTTTTGTTATGCATGTTATTTTATTTATTCAATGTATATTTACGAGAATCTACTAGGTATTCAGTGGAAATACAAAAGAAGGATGTAACTTTTCTTTCATTTGCTTCTGGTGTATCTGGGAAGACAAGCAAATGCTGTAAATGCAAAACTTGGAAGACAAAACACTGCAAGTCACTGACAAATTGAATGATACACGTCAATGTTCACTCCAAGTTTTTAAATTGTGAACCATGAGACTTTAAGTGTGAAGTTTATTCAATGGCAGCTTACACAGTTAATTTGACACCAATTTGATGAGATGCATAATATTTTGCTACACGGCAAAAAGGCATAAATGCTAACTAACTGTATAAATGACTGTTCTTGGTATTTTTTAATATAAGCAAATAAAACTTTTATCAGTTTTCTCTTCTAACTTTTGAACACCTTCAACATCTATAATCAGTATTAACAAACTCCCTGATAAAGTGTAAGCTCGGCCATGCAGACACCCTGAAAACCTCACGTGTTCTATTACAAGTTAAATTTATTCACCGTGACCTTAGGGCACAGTTTACTTGTGAGTTCTCTCCACCTATAGCCCCAACACCAGATCCAGCACCATTATCTCTAACTCTTGCCCTTGAAATGGTGGGAATGGTGGCCACCTCCTTGTGCAGGCAATATGGATCAGAGTAGACTTGAGCTTCAATAATGTGGGCTCCATCCTACAGCTGAACTTGGATGAGGCCAGGGTTACCAAAACACAAATAATCCAGTCCTGAGTAGCTGAAGGATGTCACCTCTGACAATGCCACAGGACCGAATTTCCAAGCCTTGGGGAGAGGCTAAAATAGGTTTGACCTCTGTATTAGTCTGCTTGGGCTAGCATCACAAAATGCCACAGACTGGGGGCTTAGACAATAGAAATTTATTTCTCATAGTTCTGGAAGCTGGAGGTCCAACACGAAGGTCCAGCAGGGTTTGGATTCTGGTGAGAGTTCTTACCTGGCTTGCAGATAGCTGCCTTTTCATTGCAGCCCTCACATGGTCTTTCCTCTAAGCACAAGCTAAGAGAAAGAGGAAAAGAAGGAGGAGAGAGAGAGGCCATCAACTTATAAGGCCATCAACTCGATTGAGTTATACCTACTTCCCCTAATGGCCTTATTTAACTTTAATTACCCCCTAAAGTCCCATCTCCCAATATAGTCACTTTGAGGGCTAGGGCTTCAACATATGACTTTTGGGAAGACACAATTCAGTCCTCTGGTGGCTTACATTTCAAGGAAAATACATGCTCCCTTTTGTTTTACTTTCCTGCACTACTGTCCATTCTCCTCTCCACACCATCCATATTCTGGAAGCCTGAGGCTCTGCTTGAAAATTGCACCTGGTCGAAGTTATAAATCAGTATGAATGAATTGAAGTCCAATTCCTCCAGGTTTTAGTAGGGAAGAAAAGAATAAATCAGAAATAGGGATATCTGAACTGAAATAGATACAACTAAGTCATGAAAAACATAAAAAGAATAGGCTAGGGTTTTGAAGAAAATTTTCTGTACTTCACTCTGAAGTACAGTGCCCACCTATTTCACACCTGTCATGTATAAGCAGAAACCATAACTTTGGGCATTATGCCGTGCTCGTTTAACCTAAGATAATACCTAAACAGAGAGGAATATCTTTAGGGGAAAGTTTTGCCCACCCAAAGTTCCCTGAATCCTGGATACAGTGCAGGGAACACCTGGTTCTTACAGAGAAAGAAGAGCATCTCCCAAGTATGCTCTACAGCGCTGTGGTCCCTGCATGAGTACATGTAAGTATAGGAAAGAAGGATGGCCCGCAATATCTCTATTTTGATCATTCACGATAATGTCAGTGGAACAAAAGCACAGAGAATTCATAGCATGAGGAGACCTATAGGATTTTGGTCAACACAGTGTTTTCTAAACTTATTTGACCAGTCTTCTTCTTGTTATAGCTGTGGTAAGCATTATTTGTGATCACCAACACTCAGCTCTCCCCTCTCTTCTCCCTGAGCACACTTTTCCAGTCAGACAGGGTCATGTGACTGGTTCTGGCCAATGGGGCTGTGAGCAGAAGTGGCAGGAAAGGAGGTCAGAGTTCCCTTTTGACTATACTTCCCCCTCCTTGGAGAGCTCAGAGGCTGTGAATGCTGAACACCAAGACAGTGCGGCAAAAGTAGATCAAAAAGGCCTGGATTGCTGAGTATCCCCACAGAGGATGAGAACGTCAGAGAAACATCCTATCCGCAGTAAGCTTTGCATTAGATTTACAAATTAAACCATTGAAATTAGAAGTAAATTTTGTTGCGAGGCAAAAAAAAATTTTGCTATTACAAGTTAACTTATCCTATCTTTTGTTAGTTTTCTATTATAAGTTAACTTATCCTATCCTGATTAACAGTCTATAAAAGACTAGAAGACTCAGCGGGATGATATGTTTCTGAAAATAATGTATTAAGGAAAAACATCTAATTTGGGAAACCATTTTGTATCTTCAGTGCAAAAATAGCATACTCCATGAAAAAGGAACAGAAATCCATAAAGGAAAATAATGTAATATAAAAAGATAAGGGTGAGAAACACTGGGAACATGTTGAGATAAGAAAAGATTCTAATAAAATTGAAATTAGATACTAGAATTAAAATTCAACATGCTCTCCCATAAAGCAGGGGAAGAGGCAAATAAATGAACAAAAAGAGAATGTGGTAAATGTGAAAATCAGGGAAGAAAGAATAAATCAACAGAACTAATAACCAGTGACATAACTGAAGAAAATGTTTCTCAGTTGAAATTAAAAAAAGTAAGTTGGCAGACTGAAAGAATCTGCCAATTAATGATGTATTTAGATAATTATGCTATATTTTAAATAAAAGGATAAAAAATATCATAAGATGTTGACCTATCTCCAAACAGTGCTTTGGCTAGAAATGAGGACCCACAAAGTTTACTATTTAAAAGGCCTCCAAATCTACCAGAGAGGGCACTTTTAAGGTAACCCATATGTGGTTCTCCCTCTTCTCTAGTAACTAATCAACACAATTGAACAGCTTCTACTCAAGAGCTCTTGTTTCTGGACTGATCTGGCAGAGACTTGATGACAAGGTAGAGCATCTGACAGATGTACTGACAGAAATACACTTTTTTTTTTTGCTCCCGCCACTTTTCCACCTCCAACTTCATTCCTAGAACTTCCCCCTTTCTACCTAAATGTCCTTCTCTTTTCGGCATAGGATATCTGGCCTCAGTTTTGTAATTGCTTTATTGTGTATCATTATTTGTCATTGGATATCATTATTTTTTCATTGTAATCAATAAAATGATCCAGAGGACTTATCTCTGGATGCTCAGAGAACTATTCTGGGTGCTCAGCTTTCCTCTTGGGACATTTGGCTAGTTTGTCATTGTGCAGCATAATGTTGGGTCTTCTTGTACCTGATTCTTATGGGTGACCTACATTCTCCATCAGTTCTTCCTTCATATGGTATGGTTTCTCTACTTTTCTGGAACTCTGGTTTATTCCCAGTGCCTTACACCCATCCTTCATTATTTATACTATAGGAAAAATATCTGTCCTGTATAGGAATGTTTGTCCTTAAGAGATGAAACAGAAGCATGATACATGTCAACAAAAGTACACAAATGGTAAAAAATTAGGTGGGCCTCAAAGCTCTCATTGGCCATATGAAATGCTAGATGATAACAGAGCAATACGTGTGAAACCATTGAGAGGAAAATGTCATGAGCCAAGAATCTTATGTTCAGTCAAATTGCTCATGTGCAAAAACAAATAGTCCCTGTCATATAACTTCCTAAGAAAAACTTTCTGATATAATCCATTTGACCAAAAAAAATTAATAATCTCCAAATGGGGAAGTATCCTATAAGCTATAAATGAGTTAAACAGAGTTTAGTCTCGATGACTTTTGTAAATATGGTCAGTAGTTATAAGGCAAAATGTAAACATTAAAAATCTTTTCCGAGTAAAATACGGGGTGCAAAATGGAATCTTAGGTTCAATGCCCAGATTAGGTTAGCAAAGACTGGGTCATTGCTAGGGTGGAGACAGAATAACTGACCATAAATTCTTCATCTTACACGTGGGCACCCAAAAGATACCATTACTTCTTGACTTTTCATACTGAGAAAAATACAGGGGTGCATTGTGGGATTGTTTATTTCTTTTGCTCATTTAGCAATAAGATTTGAGACACTAACTTGTTGCATATTGAAATTTACAAAGAACAAAAATGATATATGAAGGAATTTTGATTCAAAATCAATTCTTCTGACTTCTGGGTATTTCCCATCTTATCCTAATCTTCTTGATGACCCCATCCCTATCTCAGAACTAATTCTTCCTCCTGAATCTTCCAGCTTCTAGTATATACCTACAGAATCAGCCTCACTCTTGCTTTTTTCTTCATTCACTTGGGAAAATAACTTTTTTGCCTGCACAGCCCTACCTCTGCCCTAAGCTTTTCAGTTGACAATCTTCCTTGTATTGTTTGCATTAACAGGTTGTCTATCTGTCCTCCTAGAATACAAGGCACACAGCACCCAGAAAAATTGCCCATTTCTCACAGGCACTTAATCCAGAGCAGTAATAAACAGTATTCCACTCACCTGTTTCTGCACCTGTTTCCTATTTCTCCCAAGATGCTCTGATATCTATCTAGATCCTGATATAATATGTCCTTAAAATGGATCCTTCCAATAGTTAATGCTCCCCATCTCATCTCCTCACACTAATAAAAGCAAAAAAAGAGAATAATGTTAACGGTGAACAACAACAGCCAAAGGAAACCCCAAAGCAGCATGCTGGCCATATTTTCTATTTGGATTATACTGTCTATTTGCCTAGATCATTATTTCTCCCAGGCTTAATGCCTAGAGGTATGTGCTAATTTGCCAAGCTGCTTTAATATTTAGTGAGGAGCCACAGCCGGCCAATAATTTTTAATAGCTTGTCCTCTATTGATTTCAACCCACACATTAAAGCGCCTAATAAAAATTTTAAAAGGATAGGTGAAGGGACATAAGGACAACAGAAAGTTAATAGCCTTGTCCACCTCCATTTGAAGAGAACAAGAGGATTAGTTCAACTTCTGTGTGGTTTGTATAAGACAATTGCTTTCTGCAAGCATTTTTCAGCAAAGTTTTTTGAGATGGGCTTACACAATACGTAAGTACTTTAATTAATATGGTTGTATTCCTCAGCAAACTCTAAAATAAGTAATTTCTGATGAGTTTATAGATGGCTTTGTTTTACTTAAAAAAAAAATTCCTAGGGTGCCTAGGTGGCTCAGTAAGTTAAGTGTTCAACTCTTGATTTCCGTTCAGATCATGAGCTCAAGGTTGGTGAGACGGAGCCCCGTACTAGCTCCACTATGATAGTGTGGAGCCTGCTTGAGGTTCTCTCCCTCTCTCTCTGTCTCTCTCAAAACAAACAAATAAACTTAAAAAAAATCCCAATAATTGAACGGCACTTCGAGTGTTGACTCCACCACCACTACCACCATGTGATTCAACTGGGGGTTGCCACAGGTGAGCAAAAGATGCAGCCTTCAAACTGGAGGAACGTATTTGCAATTCCAGCAAAGTTCCCTGAAGCCCCGGCCTGAGGCTTCATGAAACACAAGGCCTGTGCTTGTCCCCAGATTTGACTTGGGAAGAAGTAAGTGAGCTACCCAATATACATCATTTTAGAAAGAAAGGGTTGGGGTGCCTGGGTGGCTCAGTGGGTGAAGCATCCGACTCTTGGTTTTGGCTCAGGTCATGATCTCATGGTTCGTGGGTTCAAACCCCACATCAGGCTCTGTGCTGATAATGCAGAGCCTGCTTGGGATTTTCTCTCTGCTCCTCCCACGTGCTCTCTCTCTCTCTCTCTCTCTCTCACTTTCAGAATAAATAAATAAGCAAAAAAAAAAAAAATTGTAGGAAGAAAGTGTTCACTCTGAAGCAGCCTTCAAGCTTAGTATAGGAAATGAGTGCCCTCAAAGGATTTCTTTTGGATTATAAATACAGAGGTTTACCCAAAACCAAACATAGATTAAGTCCTCCTTCAAGCAAGAAACTCTCCATAAATTCTACACAATAAAGGATAGGCCCTGTCCTTCGTGAAACCTCTGGCCTGGACTTCAGGAACCAGGCACAAGCCCTGAAGACAAATGGCTCAAAGTGTAAATCAAAGTTCTTCTACAACTGCCTCTACAACTGCCTCTGGTAAGTTATTTAAAACCACTCTTTGTAGTTTTTTTTTCTTATCTAAAAGATAGATTTAATAGATTATAGATCAAAGTAAAGATAACATATTAAGGCACCTTGTATACAGTAGGCACGTTTTATTATGGGCAATACTATGTGCTTTAGACAGAAAAGTCTCAATGGATTCTAGAGGGAAATAGTCACTGTAGTTTGGGATATAAAAGGAAAGATTCATAAGTAGAGTGACCATATCATTTCTCTTCCAAAACGGGACACTTTTGAAGGACAAAGAGGGAACTTATTCTAAATATAATGAGGTCACAGGCATAATTGTGCATGTTCCAGACCAACCAGGAGGTATGGTCAGCAAATGCTTGATTTAAGGTTTGAGGAAAGAATGGAAATGAAGTGGCAGGAATGTCTGAGATGCAAGGGCTGGGTGTCATGTAGGTTTTTTATGAACTGTGATTAAAAAAGCCTGATCAGTCCTTGTTAAAGAATTCTTTCAAAGGTATAGGATATGATAAGGATAGAAGTAGACAGAAGAAGGATCTAGGTTGAAAAATATTTTATTTATATATTTTTTATTTATTTGAGAGAGAGAGAGAACACATGAGTGGAGGAGACAGGCAGAGAGAGAGAGAGAGAGAGAGAGAGAGAGAGAGAGAATCTCAAGCAGCCTCCATGCTCAGCAAAGCCCAATACAGGGCTTGATCCCATGACTGTGAGATCATGACCTTAGCCAAAATCAGTAGTTGGACACTTAACCGACTGAGCCACCCAGGTGCTCTGCAAAATATTTGAAATTCCAAAATAACAACTTTGGTTCTATCTCTTAGACCATAAAGAGACATTGGAAGTATTTCAGGAGAATAGCATAATGCAAAAATAGTATATTTAGATCAATTTGGCAGACTGGAAAAGGGAAAGAGTATAGAATCTAAAGGGATAGATACTGAAAGCACTATTCAGATATGAGGTGAGGTAGGGATGGTCTGGGACAGTAAAGAAATGGCTAAAGTAAGAAATGTTTGAGATGACTTAATCATAACTAATTATAAAAGAAGTAAGAGGGAGCTAACATTACTCCATGAGTTGAAAGTTATTTGATAGAAAGAGAAAGCCAATACGGTTGATAAAACTGATGACATTATATGTCACATAGTTTTCAAAAGTATCTCAGCATGAAGAATAAAATACAGAAGAGATTTCTTTCTTGTTAATTTGTATTCACCGAGAAGTTCTCAGCAGGTGATAATATCATCATAGATGAAGATGCCTTGACAAGATGCATCCCTGAGACCTTGACTTTGTAATATACATTGAATGACCATTGGAGAAAAGAGCTGGCACTGGAGTTAGGCCTAGGAGTCCAGTTGGTCAGGAATGATCTGATCATACATCAAGGTCAGCAAAGCCAGATAAGAAAGAGAAAGTTAAGTTTACTTAGGGATACAAGGAGGGTAAGAAAGGAAAGATTCTATCTAGGAAATCAGGTAATAGAAATGAGGGACATATACAAAGACCTTGTGAAAAAGTTCTCTGGGCCAAGAGTGAAAAGATGTGGGGAGGGGGTATGAATAGAACAGGGAAGATGAAAGGTACATCCAAAGGAATTTGACAATTATTGACGAGTCACCTATAATTATCCTCATAAAAGGGATCAGAATATGCCAATCCACATGTGCCACTTTGGCATAAAGCAATTGAGAGTTAATAGATATAGGAAGAGTTCTCTGCCCTCCCTTTGTCTGTCTAAAATCAAGGCATAAATTTCCCTTTGAGGGAGGGGCCTTTCTCTCCCCCTCACTTCATTCCCTTCACCCCCATTCCAGGTAGAGAGGAGCAACTCTTGTCATTGAAGATGGAGAGTTGACACCAAGATAAGCTTGCATAAATGGACCTCACAAAAATAATTCTTAACTGCCATTAGCTCTCCCATATATTTCCTGGTATCTTCCCCACAATTTATTGTCCCTTGAAGCCCAAACCTTCTTCTTTTTGTTAAAGGGGTATATAAGCACCTAAGTCTAACCATTGCTTTGACTTTCATTTCTTTTCTGTAACTCCAGTGCATGAAAAAATTATAAAAAGTGTGTTCCTTTTCCCCTATTGATCTGTATTTTCTTATTTAATATTCAGTCCTCAGGTACAAAACTAAGAAGATAGAAAAACATTTTTCCTCCTCAACTCATTTTAACCATCTGTAAATCAAGGAAATTCCAACTTACCTAACTGAAAATCTCTTGCCCTTTCCAATAAATTGTACTGGAGCTCCCTCCTTATTTTATCTCCTGGCATGGGCAGGAAATGGTTTCAGAGGACAGATGACCTTGAAGTCACAGGAGACAAGGGGCTAATTGGGCTGGGTGGGAGAGAAGACCTTGAAGAACAAAGAGCTTCTGACTCCAGCAGGATTGTCCGAAAGCAATTTGCCACATAATTTCTCCACAGGTAAAATCCCTAAGGGCCAACAAATTAGCTGAGAAGGGATGACTGAATCTACTAATTCTTTTATTTTTATTTTTTTTAATTATCTTAATTGTGCCCTTTCTCTGAGCCAGTCCATTGGATCAGCTGGATAGAAAGTCATATTGAATGAAGGAGTCATAATGAAACATATTAAGATGCTGTCCTGTCCTACCCATCCCCCCTTTCAATAATTAATTAATTAATTAATTAAACTCTGAAGGAATTGATGACCAGTGACAGTCTCTACAGAACAGTATGGAAATCAATTAAACAGAAGCTGAAAAATGCCTCAGGGTGTAATTGATAACATGATGAGGCAGGAAAAAAAATTACAAGTATGAAGTCAAATCCAAAAATTCTTACTTAGAGAAAACGCAGAGGCTTCTCATATCCCACAGGACCAATCTGGAAAGCTATTAGTGTTTGGAGAAGCGAGAACCAGAGAATAATTGTTGTTGTTTGTTTATTCTTGACAGTTTTAAAGGACAATTTCTCTTGGGGGAAAATTTCTGTTTCCCACTTAGATGTTCCTTCTAAATGCAAACCATTCTGGAAAAGTTTTTTTAGCTCTTTCTTGAACTTTGGAAATGGATTTTGCGTAAACTGTGGATCTGTGTACTTAATTGCTTCAGTAGATTATCATTCTTCAAATTCAGAGGTTTAAAAACATCACTGGATATGAAACACGATCAGAAAAGAAAAAAAAAATCAATGTTACAAAGATTAGATGCCAGACCAGTGAATGAAAGGCCAGGATTTTGTCCATGGTGGTCTCTGAATTGAACAGCTGCCATTTTCAGTATTGAAACATATTCATTGTTGCTGTGATTTTTCATAAAATGTTAAAATGGTCCAAGTGCTTTCTTGAATTATAGCCCAGTCAGTTTAGGCTCTTAGATCTGGCTCCCAGATTTTCTTAGTGTCTTATCCACTAAGCCACACATACTGCTACAAAAATCTAAATTCCTACTAAAATTTTTAAAGTTGGTCAAAAGATTTTGGTTTTTGTAGAAGAACACAATTGTCTATTGTTTCCCTTGCATTATTAAAGATTTAATGATTTCTAACATGAGAATTAAATTATTAATGCATTTGGTACTAACACTATATAGCATTTCAATTCTTAAAGAACTTTTCTGGATCATGAGGTTATTTCAGGGAAAATAACTCAGGAACATCAGATACCTGGAATGCATTGCTCTAAAACTAAGGTAAAATTATTGTACCCCATTAAAATTTGTAATCTCTTGTTAATGAAGTTTAAAAAGACAGCACATTTATCGCAGGGGAGCCTGGGGAAAGGAAGTAGTAATTATCAGAATATATGCACCAAATCATTATTCTACCTCATTCCTTATGCATTTAAACTGTCTCTCTCCACTACACAAGTCTTTTGTAATAAAAGCAGAAGATTTTGATAGCCTACTTAATGTAAATTTAGATGCAATTCACAGCTAGTTTTAAAAGAAGAAAAATCTTAAATTTTATTACCATAGTTCCCAGATTAATTAATGGCAGAAGGGTTAAAAATTCCAAATACATGTTGGTCTTGTTAACACATAATTGATTCCAACTCCTCAAAGACAGTTCTGCCTTTTTACACTAGACATGTAGGTTGTAAAGTAAAGTAATGTTCGTGAGTAATACAGCATAGCAAGACAGGTCTATGCAGGCTTTGTTCATTGATACCTATCTAAAGTTCTTTTTAAAAATTTTTTTAATGTTTATTCATTTTTGAGAGAGACAGAGAGACAGAGAGAGAGAGACAGACAGACAGACAGAAGGCAAGCAGGGGAGGGGCAGAGAGAGAGGGAGACACAGAATCTGAGGCAGGCTCCAGGCTCTGAGCTATCAGCACAGACCCCGACGTAGGGCGCAAACCCATGAACTGTGAGATCATGACCTGAGCCAGAGTTGGCTGCTTACCCAACTGAGCCACCCAGGCGCCCCTTTTCTAAAGTTATTTTTAATCATAATAAAAACAACAAATACTTGAGTGCCTACTGTGTGCCAAGCACGTTATAATCACTATCTTGTGTAAACCCGACAGCAATTTTATGTGATATGAATTAACATTTTCTTCATTACACAAATAAAAATCATGTGACTCAAAGAAGTAACTTGTTCAAAGTAATTCAGCTGGTAAATAGTATACCTGGGATTTGAATGAGCATAGCTGACACTTGAGTCTATGGCTTATCACTGTGCAAAACTGCAGTCATCAAATCATCTGATAAATTTCTTCTGCAAAGTCAGAAAACTTTTCAAATTGGACAAGCGATTTCACTAACATTTTTCTTTCATTACTACCTATAAATGAGGAACCTGCCAGCAAAACCAGGCAAGAGCTTATCAGCTGCTTCACTTTCAGCAGAATAAGACTGTCAAGATATGTCTATATATTTAAAGTCCTGTATCACTTCTTCATCATGCCTATAGCAATTTTATGATCTATATGAGAAAAAAGTTCCCATCTCTCCCCTCTGACTCGCTGGCCAATCCATAGTACACTCCCCCGGTCATATCGCTATCTGGAAAAGCACAAGAACACAAAGACATTTCAAACACCATTACTGTGAAGCTTGCCTTAGCTTTCCCAAACAAAATGAGGCAGTTCCATGCCTCTGTATCTTACCACTCAGTTCTTACCTCCATCAGAGCAAAAACCACGGAACATTCTAAATTATCTGCAGGTGAATCATCTTCTTCACTAGACCACACTCCAGGACTGTCTCTTAGTTTTCAGTGAATCTGTTGGTGAACACAGTAAATCTATTTCTCAATCTTACATTTTTCTAAAACGTGTTGCAATCACTGATTATTATTGCAATTTTCTCCTCAAGAGCCGGCCTAAATTATTATCCTAAAAAACAAACAAACAAAAACAGTTGTTCGTAGCTTTGTAAGTGGGAAAACCAAAAAACAGCTACAAGCAATTGATCACAAAGTCACAAATTGCCTGAAGTCTCTGCTTGAGGAAAGACTCTTGAATAATGGAGAATTCACAGTACTGCCTGGTGTACCATTTCATACTACTCTGTACCATGAATGTTTCAAAGAACTCTCATGATTGAGAAAATGCAAAATTAATATTTAGCCTTTTGCAAAGTAACTTTGAGAATAATTTCATTTTAATAGCCTAAAACAATGGTTATGAACGAGGAACCACTTTATAAATTAATACATTGGTCGCTGAACCAAAAAAGTGATTAACTCGATATCATCAATTAGAATGTATGATAACACTGTATCACTTTCATGTAGAATAAACAACGAACATCTTGAAAACTGTAAATTATATACATCCCGTAGAACCTAAAATAAAAAGGAAATTAAAAACTGCTTAGCAAAAGCAAACCCAGTTTTCCCTTAAGGAAAGACATAAAGAACTTTTTAAAAGACTAAAGATTCAGGGTGCCTGGGTGGCTCAGTCGGTTAAGCCTCTGACTCTTGATTTGGGCTCAGGTCATGATCTCACAGTTCATGGCATCAAGCCGCACATCAGGCTCTGTGCTGACAGTGTGGAGCCTATTTGGGATTCTCTCTCTCTCTCTCTCTCTCTCTCTCTCTCTCTCTGCCCCTCCTCTGCTCAGGTGCATGTGCTGTCTCTCTCTCAAAATAAAGAAACATTTATAAATAAATAAGCAAGCAAGATTCATATTTGAGCTCTTTCCTGATAATTCCTCTGAATCATTTAGTCTTATTGAAATGTACAATTATTACTTATGTTAGTAGAACATTCTCACATATATGTATGTGTGTGTGTTGATTTTTGGTTTTTGTAGCATCAGTGTAACAAGAGTTTTAAACTTTGTTATATCAAAAACCTATTATTTGAGATTTTAGCCAGTTCCTATTGTGCCTGGAGCCATGACATAAAGGGTGGACGCAGACAAGATGTCGATATTCCAGACATGGAAGGCTCTCTGTAGTACAATGTAGTCAGAAAATTGCATCTAATGATGTTCTCAGAGAGATCCTGAGGATTCAGGAAAGCTATTTCCTACCTCAACAATTTCTGAGATGAGAAATCCCAAGCTGGATGAGCACTCCACTGCCACAGATGCTACCAGGAAAGGGCTCAGAAGGGAGTTCACTTTTGCCACTGTGAGGAGGTCTTTGTCGAGTTTGTATGTTCATGTGTAGACACATGCATAGCACAGGTGTAAGTGCCTAAGTGTTGTCCATAGATAAGGGAAGAAGGAAAAATATGCAAGCAAGTGCATGAATATAATGTTAATGTATGTTCAGTAGCAGATGGACAACACAAGAGGGCCAAAGAGAGGGAAGCAGGTTGAAATGACTGCGTGGTGTACTACTAACCTCCATTCTGTCTTTCAGCATGCACGGGGTCATATTTCTTATCTACTCAAATAAATCTTTTATTCAACACCAGAAGCAATAGTATGTGTGATAGGCAGAAATAATGAGCCGCTGCAGATATCCCTGTCCTAATCCACAGAACCTGTATATGTTACCTTACGTGGCAAAATGGGCTTTGCAGATGTAGTTAAGACCTTGAGATGGGGAGATTACCTTGGATTATCTGGGTGAGCCCAATGTAATCACAAGGGAAGCAGGAGGGGTAGAGACAGGGAAGAAGGTGTGAGGATGGCAGCACAGGTTGAAGGGATGTGGCCATGAGCAAAGGAACATGGGCTGCCTCTGAAAGTTAGGGAAGGCGAGGAATGGATTCTCTCACAGAGCCTCCAGAAGGAGCAAGTTTCTGCCAATACCTTGATTTAGCCCTGCCGATACCTTGAATTCTGACCTCCAGAACAGTCAGATAATAAATCTCTGGTGCTTTAAGTCACTAAGTTTGTGGTAATGTGTTACAGCAGCCTTTGGATACTGTCTTTGTTAATTTTTTGGTTGTGATTGCCATCATTCTCTTCAAGATAAATATGCATTTTCTTTCCAGATGGAGTGCTCTTTGTTAGTACCTTTTGTACCGTAATGTAGAAAAGTTAGTGTCAGAATATGCTCTTCTACATCAGGGCATCTCCTTCAACTTAAAAGGTAAGAAATAGTTTAAAAGTCCTGAAATCTCATTCAGGAAATGCTATATGCTAACTCCTATGTCTTTGTAATACATGCTTTATCTCAGCTCAACTCTCATTCTCCTCCACACACCAAAAGAATAGGCAAAGTATTCAGATACTATGACAGACAATGATGCAGGGCAGTGTAAGTAGGGTGGCATCGAAACTCTGGACAGGACAGGGGTTATGGTTATGGTTATGTGGCAAACTGTGCCAGAAAAACTAGTAGATCGCCAGAGATTTCCATCAGCCTTGCAGAACCAGTCATGAAGCCATCACAAAGTTCTGCTGCCTAAATATCGGGAACATGCAATGATAATGAAATAGAAAATTAATTTAAGTTCACAATGACCTTCAGGAGACTAACAGAAAAACCAGTGCACCAATGTGATCTGCAGCCCAGCACGCCTTATTCCGATGGGAAATCAAATTAGCTGCTCTCTCGTTATCTTGGAACATGAACACAACTTGGTAGAACAATTGGCTACCTAGGCAGGTGGGTTCACTCAAGCTTTAAAAGATTTCTTCTAAGGTCTTCAGTGACCCTGATAAGAACATGTAGATTTGGGAGTCCTTGAAGGCACCAATAGTTTGGCTAATGACTTGTCCCTCAGAATAAGTGCTTTTCTTCATTTTGTGTTTCTCTTCATCTTGCATCCAGCTCCATCATCCTATCAACTCATTAGCAAATCAGCAGCCCTAATAGTAAAGTCTGCACTGAGAATTAATGTTAATATTCCCTATTCACGTGCTCTCCTACAAATGCACCAGGGATTATAGACCTCATGAGGAAAGGGGACAAATGAAAGGGCAAATGAATGATTTGAAAGGCCATGTAGAATTCTGGTACCTACCAGATGAATAGTTACATTTTTTCCTTACCCCTCTCCCAAAAGAGGTCTGTCTCTCCACTGGGATTTCTAACTCTAGGGGAAAAGATTGGATCTTATTACAGGTTGGAAGGATACTTCCTCAGAGTCAGTAATAGTGCCTGTGTCTCAGAAGTTAGAACAACAGGGGCAGAGAATATGCTGGATTGTCTGTGTGGGATACAACTTCGGTTGGACAAGAAAACCTATGTAGATTATAGTCAATTATATTACTTGGGGCGCCTGGCTGGCTCAGTCAATTAAGCGTCCAACTTCAGCTCAGGTCCTGATCTCACGGTTCGTGAGTTCAAGTCCTGCATCGGGCTCACTGCTGTCAACACAGAGGCCGCTTCAGATCCTCTGACCCTCTCTCTCTATGCCCCTCTCCCATGTACACACACACACACTCTCTCTCTCTCTCTCTCTCTCTCTCTCTCTCTCTCTCAAATGTAAATAAACTTTAAAAAAATTGTAGCTATTATATTCTTTAAGATGGCTGAGTTTATTAAAGGGAACTTTCGATTACTTGGGCAGCTGAAAATTATCTGTGATAGGTCCTTTATGTGTCAGGCACTCTCTTCATATTGGAGATACAGACATGATTAGGACATAACTCTCTACAGACACAGGTAAGGAGAGATACAATGTCATGAGTTTGAGTCATGGCTCCATCTCTGAGTAGCTGTGAGACAGTGTTTCTTTCTCATTTATAAAGTGAAGCTATTAAAATCCCTATCATCTGATTCGGGTAGTTAGCTGTTGCTTCCACTGAGTAGCTCAGAAACCAGTGTGGGGATAAATGGACACATGGATCCCTAAATGCTACGAGGGAGGTATATGCACATAGAGGGAAGCACAGGAGACCTGGGTGAAAGGGGACTTGATAAAGAATTTGTGGATATGGTAGAAGGGCCTGCAATCAAGACAGCACCCTGATTTATCAAATTTAGGGACTAAAGTTCCCCTATGCTCACTTAGCCAGACAAGTTCTAATAGAGCATCCTATCTACACAGCCTAAAGGTGCAGGCTGACCATTCATGGTGCTCTTTCTTGTTTGAGAGTAAATTGGAACCAGTAAAATAACATACACTTATTTATTCATTTATTCATTCAGCTATTATCTGTTCAGAGAAGTAACAAGCATCAGTCAGGCTGAGTGTTTTACTGAAATGCTAATGCTAAGACAGGAGTTCAGCTGCCCCTTACTCCAGGCATTGGTTGAACCCAACTGAACTGATTAGCATAGATTCCTTTCTCCTTTCTCCACATAAACCTGCTGGTGTAGATTCAATGTTAATCAAAATATACTTCAAACAATAAAATTGGACCAACTTAAGTAGAGAAACTGAGAAATAATTTCTGTAATTACAATAAAATTGCGATCTACTTAAGAAATTTAAATTACATTGGGATTCTCTAACCGGCTGCCCTTTGTGGACCATTTTATTAAGTGGCATAATTCGATCTGTATTAGTAGGCCTACATGTATCAAATGAGAAGCTTACTGTCAGATCAGTGTATATCGTATCCATGAAGCAACACTCCTTACTAAATTGCCTTAGTCTTTTGTATAATTTGAGTGATATTCAGGGCATATGACTTATTGGAATGTTTTATGGTCTTCTAGAATCCTAAATCCTTGTATCCATGCAACAGTGGCGTTGAGAGTCGGCTTCTCCCTTCTACCCAGTCCTACTTTTCTCACTTCTTTACAGGGTAAAGAAGTGCTCCCAAGAGCATTTCCCAGGACACGTTCTGCAGGCAACTTTACATCTCAAAGTCTGTCTCCAGGTAACCCAACCTAGCATGGGATTGTCAATCAAAATGACCCCTTTGGGAAGCTTTACACAAAGTTTAATCATTCTGTCCTTGCTCAGAACCTATGGAGAATTCCATTTGATGATCTGTTTTTAGAACTAGAAGCACATTTTATGCGAGACCTACCCCAAAGTGCCAAATTTTTACCATCTGGGGGTACGTATGTATATTTTTTGGAAATAACCAGAAGTTATTCTAAGCTGAGCCTAAAAAATAAGTTTTGTGATTAAGCTAGAGTCTACTATTTAGGATACAAAATTAAGTGCAGCTAAAATGTGTTGGGTATAATTTGCCTAAATGGTGATCAGATTGGTTTGAAAACAATATCTAAAAAGATGCTAAAAAATGTTTTTTAGCGAGAGCAACATCAGTGAAATAAATGTGTAGACTCCCAAGAGAATTACTTAGAATGATAAATCTCATGTCCATGTATAGCTTCCACCATTCATATTAAAAATGCCAGTTCCGGGGCGCCTGGGTGGCGCAGTCGGTTAAGCGTCCGACTTCAGCCAGGTCACGATCTCGCGGTCCGTGAGTTCGAGCCCCGCGTCGGGCTCTGGGCTGATGGCTCAGAGCCTGGAGCCTGTTTCTGATTCTGTGTCTCCCTCTCTCTCTGCCCCTCCCCCGTTCATGCTCTGTCTCTCTCTGTCCCAAAAATAAGTAAAAATAAACGTTGAAAAAAAAAAAATGCCAGTTCCAACATTTTATAGTTATGATGAAGTTGCAACTATAAGACGCTAGTTAGAGCCTATTATTCCCCCTCTAATTATACTTTAAGGACTAAAGAGCCCAATGGAAAAATGGGACTTTTAACACCTACATTGTAGGTTCTGAAGAAATGAGGAGGTGTAAGGAGAATTTGGTACTTTTTCCAATACAACGGCTTGAGCATATTTGTAGGTTAACGGCAGGAATTCTGTCTTATCCATCTGCCAATCTCAGTGCTATCCCAGTGCCTTATGCATAGTAAACTGTTGTGCAAGTAACTAAGTTATTCAATTACAAGAAAAATGCTAGAGATAAGCAGTCTTTCTGGGTTGCAGCTGGTAAACAATATCAGAAATGATAAAATATTATAAGCATAATATTATTCCTTATATTTGTGTAGCTTATTTTGTATATCTGTGTAGCATCCCTATACTTTCCCTCAAATTCACATTCCCTTTAGTTATTAGCCGAGCCCTAAAAATTTAAAAGAACTATATGCTTGTTTGCATAATACAAGGGGCTGACTCTTCAGCGAGTGTTAATAGTAAAAGAACCCAAGAAATAAAGTAGGTAGAGGTTATTGCAAAGACAAAAGAAAGGCTGAGTTATCCCTAGGGCCTGAGAGTGGAAGAAGGGAAACATAAGGAGGCTCCTCAGCTTGAAAACAGGCCCCAGGCTTCTCAAAGTAGAAAATGCTCACAGCTCACCAAATATGAAGTACTGATGTGGCTATAACCAACGGCATACAGGTAAGTGTCAAAAAGGATAGAGATGACAATTTGTGCTGCGCAGAGTAGGAAGGGCGGAGATCAATATACATCAGAAAAATCTTCGGGAGAGAAAAAGAGAAAGAGCTGTGGTTGGCAAGAAAGATCGGCAGATCATCAAGGACTGTACAGGATGCGCTAGAGGGAGGGAGCATTCCCAGCAGCAAATGAAGGCTCAAGGGCAGAAAGGACCCTGACAGTCTGGGGCTGCCCCATTGCAGCCACATCCTATTCATAAGGCATTGATAGAAAGTATGGGTACCAGACCTGGACCAGTCACTGGAAAAGCCATAGATGTGTATAGATGAGCATTCCCTCCAGAGTCTCCACAGCAGGGCTGCAGAGAAAAAACCGACACACAAAAACCATTGACCTTAAATGTAATTATCAGGGAACAGGGACTCAGAAAAGTAAGACACAAATCTGAGAAAGCCTCATGGAGGAAAGAACGCAAGCTAAGCCTTGAGAGGTGCTCAGGATTTTGATAGGTTGCTCTGAGCAGAAGGAAGAGCACCAGGGGCACCAAAAATAAGCATGATTTGTGTTCTGCAGGACAGAAAGGTCACACCAGAGAGTAGGAAAAAGTGTGACTGAATACAATGAATATAGGGGCCAAACTGATGAGAGAGTCAGGGATCCGGGAAACAAGCTCCTATGCATCAGGGACACTCCCTGGTGACTGTTATCACTTTTCTTGCAGAACAACCTGCTGGCAGCTATTGCTTTTTCTTGCAGAGCAAAGCACCAGCCAAGAAGCAAGCCTAGACCCTTCAAACTAGTCCAAGACAAGATGGCTGCCAAGTGTGGCTTTTCGTAGACGTTTCCCCTCATTACAATGCTAAAAATCATCCCCAGAGGTGAAGACTTAACATGCAAATGCAATATATGATGTATGAATAAGCATGTTTTGTCAACTGTTTCTGTGTGCCCAACTCCCTGTATTTTCCCGCTGTTGTTCAGGGAGTCCATCTGGCACCTTTGTCGTGATCGTGTCTCCCTTCCGCTGCAGCTGTTGCCCCAGTAAAGACTTGCCAGTGCTTTTAAATTTGGGGTCCAACCTTGTTTGTATAATTGCTGGGTCTAAGGATCCAAACCTGGTAACAAAATGACAGGGCTTTAAGAGAACAAGAGGACTTGGATTTGACGTAGATGACGAGCAATCATGTCATGGAGGGTCTCCAGTTGGGAGACAGGAAAGCAGGCAGCTGCATTTGCCCAAATCAAAATTGATGAGGACCCACACTAGGCAGCAGACATGGGAGCAGAAAGGGAGATTCCAACAAACATTTCAGAAAACTCAACAGGATGACAAATTAAGGAAAAGAGTGGAAATAGAGATGAATCCAAAGGGACGCTGCTCACAGAAACTAGATGATTGGGAAGGGAACTCAGTCTAGGAAATATATAAAAAAATTTGGTTTAAAATATATTAAATTTGGCAAGGACACAGGCTCTGGAGCCAGAAGATCTTGCCTGTTTATTTCAGCCAGAGGCTCAGTCGCCTCACAGCCTCATGGAGATCCGTCTTCAGCACCTTTTTCACTGTAACTCTGTAGTCTGGTCTGTCATCTAACTGATCTCACAAAACCTCCAGGCTTAGACATGGAGCCAGGAACAAAGCGGGCAAGACAGACTCTTCCTTAGTGTGGATGAGGCAGAGTTTTGCCAAAGCTTGTGCACTATTATTATTTTTTTTGTCCAGATCATATATAGTAAACAATCACGAAATACTATTATTAGGTTCATTACAGCACATCTACTATGTTCTAAGTATTGACCTAGACTCCTTTTCTATCATATCTCACTTAAACGCTAACCCAGTGTCAAAGATATTAACCCAATTGTTTGTTAAACCGATTTGTTACAGAAAATAAAACAAACTTAACTTTAGGGAGACTGAATTTCAAATTCACGGACTATAAAAGTGGAGCTTCTGGGGCGCCTGGGTGGCGCAGTCGGTTAAGCGTCCGACTTCAGCCAGGTCACGATCTCGCGGTCCGTGAGTTCGAGCCCCGCGTCGGGCTCTGGGCTGATGGCTCAGAGCCTGGAGCCTGTTTCCGATTCTGTGTCTCCCTCTTTCTCTGCCCCTCCCCCGTTCATGCTCTGTCTCTCTCTGTCCCGAAAATAAATAAACGTTGAAAAAAAAATTTTTTTTAAAAAGTGGAGCTTCTAACCCAGCTTTTTCTAAATCCAAAGACTATGGTCCTTCACTCAAAGGCCCACACAGAGCATGCTGGTCAAAACATAATTAAGAATACTTGCATATGGTATGATTTAAAATATATTCTGGGGAGCACCTGGGTGGCTCAGTCAGTTGAGTGGCCAACTTTGGCTCACGTCATGATCTCCTGGTCCATGAGTTCCCGCCTCACGTTGGGCTCTGTGCTAACAGCTTAGAGCCTGGACCCTGCTTTGGATTCTGTGTCCCCCTCTCTCTCTGCCCCTCCTCTGATCATGCTCTGTCCTCTCTCTGTCTCTCAAAAATGAATCAACATTAAAAAACATGTTTAATTAAAAAATAAAATAAAAATATAATGTAATAAAATAAAATATATTCTGGGAACACAGATGAGAGGGAAGCAACTAATTGGCCAAAAATTCTACAATTTCATTCTTGAGAACTGCCAAGACTAAATGGCTGCCATCTAGTTTTAAGGATTTACTGACATCTAAATTTTTAGTTTTAGAACATCTGTAATATTTATCATTAACTATTTTAATAACACTAATCTGTGTTTCAAAAGGTAATTTAGTAATTAATCCACATTACATATTCATCCATAAAATCAAAATATATAGCCCAAGAGAGATAGACAAAGGACATTTTATAAAGGAAAAATACAAATGGTCAAAAACTTAATGAATAAAGTTCTAATATCATTAATAACAACAACAACAAAAAACTGAAATTAAGGGAGATACCATTTTTTATCTCCCAAATAGGAGAGAATTCTTTTTGGAATCCAATTGATGAGAATGAGTGAAAATTATCACTCTCATATACTGTTGATTAAAGTACAAATTGATATCATCTTTCTAAAAGACAAATTGCAATCAGAATCATCAGAATGTACAAACCCTTTGACCCAGAAATTTCTTAAGTACAAGTACCTTCATCGTGATGTTATTTAAAGTAGTAAAAAATTTTAAACAGCCTAGTATCCAATAATAATTAATGATCAAACAAAGTTGGAGGAAGCATACAATGGAATGCACTGCGGTTATTAAAAATCATATTGTGTAAGAATATAAAATGACCTGGAAAAATGATTATAGCCCATCATTAAATAAAGAAAAGCATGTATCAAAATAATGTTAGTATAATTCAATTTTGCTGATCCAAGTGGCAACTTCATCCTGGATCTTAAGAACGATTTTTTTTTTTTTTAGTAATGATAATATTTTCTTCACTGTGCTTCCCTGCGACTTCCACATTTTCCACAACAAACGTAAATGTTTTTTAATGATCAGACAAAAGTCATTTAAAAATCTGATTTTGTTAAATTATCTATTATAGATTAGCAGGGAAGCAAGGCCCCAATCCAGTTCCTCCAGCAGGACATTTGTTCCCTCTCTCCCTAAGCTCTCTCTACTCTCCCCCCTTACATTCCAGCCCTCCCCTTCTAAGAAGTGCACAGCTGGTCCTGATCACAAACCTTTCCACAAGAATGCCATATCTTGGGTCACATTTGCCTCTTCTCCAACCCAACCCATTTATTCATTTTAAATCCAGCAAACAGTTATTGAACATCTACTCTGTGCCAGGCAATATATATTGATGCCTATGACACAAAGTGAAATAGGACATAGTCTGACTGTTACAGACTCAGATGTGAATACATCGTATACACTTTGACTGGAGTTTAACGGGCACACAGGGGAAAAAGTTCAAAATCAGATCCAGGAGGTGAAGACAAGCAGGGAGGAATGCTCAGAGGCAGCGATACTAATCCTACAAAAAAAATAGGAACCATCAGGAAAAGATACAGTAGGCAGAGGGGTACGCCTGTGTGAGGCAGAGGTGAAAAAAAGCATATTTTCACGGGAGAGAGCCAAACGATAAGAGAATAAACTGAGGGTTGATGGGGGTGAGAGGGAGGGGAGGGTGGGTGATGGGCGTTGAGGAGGGCACCTGTTGGGATGAGCACTGGGTGTTGTATGGAAACCAATTTGACAATAAATTTCATATTTAAAAAAAGTATATTTCCTGGGAACCTCAAGAATCTCCATTTGGCTAGACTATAGTGTACAAGGGCAAGTGTCCTTGGAAAAAAAGATGCCTCCGCCAAACAATTTGAGGAAACACCGTGTGGTTATAAACTGTATCACCTCTGGTAGACTAATAGTGCACATCAACATATGAAAGGCCTTCAGTGGGAAGAAAGAACCCCTCTCCCTCTTTCCCCCTGTATTCCTAGAAGCAAACTTTGGAAACATCGTACAGAGAAGAGAGGAGTCTAAAACACAAAGACCTTGCACATTAAACTAAGGGATTGGCTCTTTATCCTGAAAACTCTATGAAGGATGTGGGACAGTTACAGTTTTCAAACAAAGGAGTCGCACAAGCAGTTTTGTGATTCAGAAAACACTGCTATGGCAGCAGTAAAGAGCATTGCAGTAGAGGGAGTAGAGGCAGGGCGGAAACCAGTTCTCAGGAAGCTGTTACAGTGGTCAAAGGGAGAAGGAATGTGGTCCTGAAACTAAGACTAGAGAAATGGCCATGGTCAAGAAAGAGATGGTGGTTTACAGAGAATCTGGCTTAAGGCAGAATATAGGAATTAGTAACAGATGGGAAGCATGGTGGAATCAGGGTCAATGCAGAAAATATCTAAGATGTTTTAAGCTGTGTCTTTGTTTCCTCCTAGGGTCACTGGAGGATGCAAAGTTAGGATTGGAGCAACAGTGTAACAAATTAAGTCTTGGACATGTCTCACACATTACAGAAAATACGAGCTGGAGGCTGACAGAAAGATCTATGAACAATATGGATTAGGGGATCACCAGAGTATCGGTCATAAATGAAACCATGGGCTTCGCTGGGAAACATAAAGGGGAGAGGGCAGTGTTAAGGACATAATCCTGGGGAATACCAAAAGTTTGGCCCCAAATAATAAATCTATATGTGGTAAAGAGAGGTCAGAGGGGAAGCATGGAAACCTTAAGAGAGAAATGCCAGAGGAGCCAATGAAGGAGAGACTTTTTAAAATTTTTTAATGTTTATCTATTTTTGAGAGGGAGAGAACAGAACACAAGTGAGCAGGGGAGGGTCAGAGAGAGAGAGGGAGACACAGAATCTGAAGCAGGCTCCAGGCTCTGAGCTGTCAGCTCAGAGCCCAATGTGGGGCACAAACCCACAAACCACAAGATTTTGACCTGAGCCTAAGTGGGATGCTTAACCAACTGAGCCACCCAGGCTCCCCAAGGAGAGTTTTTAATTTGAGGTTGTGACCATTAGGATCAAGTATAAGGCAGATCTAGTGAGATATGAACTGGGATGAGTCCGTTGGCTTCCATGATTGTGGATAATCAGGGTCCTGTGTCAGAGCCTTGTCGCAGCGGGTGGGATTGGAAGTCAGACCACAGGGTCAGAGTGAGTAAGAGACAGAGCAGGGCTGGGTTTGTCCCTCAAAGAGCTGACACAGAGAATGTTTAGGGCTTAATAAAATGTTGGCGTTTTGGCTCTCACATGAGGGATAACTGACTATATGTTTGTTTCTATGTTAAGAGTGAGGGAGGCATAAGAAGGGGGTGTCAGTAGTAAAGGGAGGCTAAAGAAAAAAGAGAGGTGGTTGATGGAGGAGTCTCTGGGGGAGCAGAGGGCATGAATTCACAGTGCCGATGCTGGAGAGGAGGAGAGTCCCTGCTCCTTTGAATTTGGGAGGAGGGCAGCTTATAGGTAGCAGGGAAGGAATGAAAGAACATGGTCATCCAAAGATTTCAACTTGCCCAGAGCAAAGTTTTGTAAAAGTGCTTGGAAGGCATGAAGGTGCTCGAGAGAAGAAGGTTGAGTTTCAGAGAAGAATCAGTTCATCACCCAGAAGAAGCACAATGAAGATTCCAGCAATGCCAAATTTGCCTTTAAAGCTTCAGAAATTGCAATCAACTCAGCATTTTTAAAAGTTGATATTAGTTTTAAAATATAGGAGCACAGTTATCAAGACAAGGTTCTTCAGCTATAAGTATACGCTTACTTATATCTACGGATTTTTGCACACATTTTTAAACAGGAAATTTTTCTTAGGCACAGAGACTGGGAGAAATGTAAATATCAGAGCTTAGTGAACTTCCCTTTCGCTTTTTCCTCCCCCAAATCTGGGATCATTTAAGGCTTAAGAAAACCACAAATAAAACAGAGACTATACTTTTCATTTACCACTCTTGTTAATAGTACTTTCAAATTTCCATGTAGTAAAGTGAAGTGCTATCCATTATTAGAGTCATGTTTCTTCATTTTCACCATTGATTGATTTCCTCTTAGGATCTCTCTCTGAGATAGTTTAAGAATTAAGATATCGACCAGGTGGGTGCAGATGAATTCATACCATCTGACATTGCCGCAGAAATCTAAACAACAGGTGGATTCTTACACCATGGCCTGAAGACAGAAAAGAACAACAGAAACTCCACACCTGGAGTAAAGATGCTAAGCCCATTTCAGAACTATTTTTGGTTCCTTGATTACAGTGAAATATGATAAGTACATGTTTTTCGAAGAGGAACAAAGTGCTCGCAGTATGAAGGCAAACCAAGAAAGGCGGTGCTTCTAAAATGAACTATAAACTCCACAACCATCACTTCTACCCTGTCCTTAGGTAAATACCGCAATGCTTTGTTCAAAGGATGGGTTGTGTTGTCAGCTGAATTGAAGAGGTTCAGATCCAGGAATCCAAGTGTAAGAGGAAAGGCCTGAAGAGCAGTTGTTCTGAGAAGACCAGGGGCTGGAGAAGAGCTTCAAGTCTCCACAATTCAGATCTGCTCATCCTCCCTACAAATTCAGATTTTGACATCTGATGCAAGATTGCCATTTTGCCATTGCAACCCTACATATTTTTTAAACTAAATGTGTCCTCTTGTGGGCTATTTTGATAGCTATATTTATTTTAATGCATTATCTATATATCCCTTACATTATTCGGAATCCACAGGGGAGTTAACGATTTATAGAAAACCTTTAGGATGAAAGAAATACTCATCTTTAATTTATTGGATTTGTGAATCTTCGTTTTTACATATGTTATTAAGGTTGCTGAAAGACAGGCTTATCTGTAACTATAAATGCCTAGGAGCTAGGTACCATATTTTCTCATTTAATTTTGATAAATGTCGTTCGATTTGCACTGAAACTTTTGGAAGACCATCTTCTTCCAGTATCAGTGAGAAGGCTTTAAAACCAGATTTGAAGAAGTCAGGAGCCATGAAAAGTCCAGGCAGCCAGAAACACAACCTCAATTGTGCCTTCTAAGGAATGTGGCCAGGAGGCTGCAGTCACCGTTGTGGTTTACTGTGCATCATCACCATGGGCATGGATACCATGAGCACCTACTGAACACAGGATGCTGCTACCATAGAGGCCTGCAACTTACCAGAGCACCATCGCTGCGAGTCAGCCAGACTTCCAAGCCATTCTCAGGTATTTACATTATAGGCTCTGGATTCTATGCCCTGGTGAGGGCACTGGATGGACCAGGTATGTTCATGTGTTTACCTGCTAGCAGCCAAGGAGCTACTAAACCTAGTATCTGTCTCCCTTCAACTTCCATGGGATTCTTTCCACGTAGAAAAGCTAGGTGGTTGCTGGGCAGCTAATCCCAACAAATATCCACTACCAAGTACTACTTGGCACCTGGTAAGCATTTCTAAAAACTGTTTTGGGGGATGGTATAGAAATGTATTATTTTTTTACCTTTTAAAAAAGGGTAGGAATTTTGTTGCAGAAAATGAGAGAGAAATAATGCTAGTTCTCTTTGCTTTTTAATGCCTCAAATATATTTCTAAATGACACTGCAAAGGCATGTTGACTGTATGGAAACATTTTGTAAAAAAAAAAAAAAAAGGTCAGTTTTCACACAAGCAATCTTCATAATTTGCACTTTAAGGAGAAAATAAAGGCATAGGAACTACATTAGAATAAAGGCTTTAATGAGCTAATGCATCATAAGTTAGCCCTTGTGGACCTTGAAGAGAGAGGACAGAGTAACTGTGATACTCCCTGTTCCACCCCTCCCTTTAGGGGCCTCAAGGCCTAAGCAGACTTCTACAGAGAAGACACTCAGAAGTTGTGCTCAACCTGACCTACAGTAAAGGATAGACAAGGAGGAACCGTGTTCTCATATTCAAAGGAAGAGAAGTCGTGTCTCCTCCACGGTCCCTGGACTTGTCAGTTCATTCACTTGTTCATTTATCAATGACACACTTTATTTTTTTTAAGTTTATTTATTTATTTTGAGAGAGAAAGAGAGAGAGCACAAGGGAGGTGCAGAGAGAGAGAGGGAGAGAGAGAATCGCAAGCAGGCTTTGCACTGTCAGTGTAGAGCCTGACATGGGGTTCAATCTCACAAACTGTGAGATCAGGACTTGAGCCAAAATCAAGAGTTAGACAGGTAACCAACTGAGCCACCCAGGCACCCCTCTATGACACACTTTCAATGTGTTCATCATGTTGTGCCTCATGCCATGCATTGGTGAGCAAGGCAGACAGAATTCATCCTTTTCCTTCTGGCTGGCTTCTTTTCAGAGATGCCTGGCCCTCTCCTACAGATATAGATGTGTATTTCTTTGTAAGTGCATATGGCACACTCTTAGGGAGTGAATACAAATGAAGCAGAAGGTCTACACATTGATAGATTTGGATCAGGAGAATGCTCAGTTCAATCTGAAGGACAGTGTCACCTGACATAACCTTAAACAGGTCTTTTTCTCACTTGATCGGGTGATAAACTTACATATCAGATCAGGAAGACAGAAACCACTTTTGAAATTCAAGTTGCTTATATGAGCCATCCTTTTATCCCTGACAGTTGGCATTTAAGAGAATAAGTCCAATCAAGTCAGAACGCTCAGTCCCAACTCTCATGATAAATTGTCACTTCTGCCATCTCTGTGTGCTGATGGCTCTGGATTATGGTAACGATTAGAGCACGTGATGAAGGTGGTGTGAGGCATCGATAGTTTCTTTTCTTCTTTAGAATCTTTCTTTTTAAAGAATTATCATATTTGAGCGATTCTTCATAAATGTCCTTAAAGGCTTTGTCCTGTGCTAGACACTAATCAAAACATTAGTCATTGAACTGCAGAACACATTTTCTTTTTTCTTTTTTTTTTAATGTTTTTATTTATTTTTGAAGGAGAGAGAGACCGAGCATGAGCAGGGGAGGAGCAGAGAGAGAGGGACACATAGAATCCGAAGCAGGCTCCAGGCTCTGAGCTGTCAGCAGAGCCCGATGCGGGGCTCAAACTCACAAACTGTGAGATCATGACTTGAGCCAAAGTCGGACGCTTAGCCAACTGAGCCACCCAGGTGCCCCTGCAGAACACATTTTCAAAAGTAGTCTGTACTGATATAGACTTGCTACAAAAATGGACAAGATAGGCAAACTAGAAAGAACTGATCTACATGTATTAACTGATCAATAATGTGAGAAAGAACTGATCTTTAATGTAAAACTAAGGGAACTAACCAGTAATCATGATGATAATGACAACTGCTAATGTTTACTGAGCGCTTCCTACATACCCACATTATTCTAAGCTCCTGTGCCATATAATTCCAGCCTTACCACCACCCAATGAGGTATAAAGTAAAAGTACTCAGTGCCCTTGCGGCTGGAAGACTGCACCACACTGACTCTCCATTTAATTACAGAGCTAGTGGACAAGGTGGTATTTTAGCCAATGTTGATGGGATTAGGGGCTGCCGTGTCACTTTCCAGAGATGTGGAAGGCAGGCAGGCCAGAAAATGCGACCACTGAAAAGAAAGAGAAGTACTATGTACGATGACATAAGGAAAACTAGGCAAGATAGTTTTCCCAACTCCCAAATAGAGAGCTCAACTGTGCCTTGAGATAAAGGTAAGAGGGAAGGGTCCCTGGAGAAAACGATAGGGATTGATCATTTGCACTGAAACAGAAAAGAGACCAGCAAGACAAATGAAGAGAGAAATGCAGCTGGTGTGATCGCCAGAGAGGCTTGAGTGGCGAACATGAGGAGTTCAGGTTTTCATGGACCAGGTCAGGGAATCAGAGCCTCGTAGATGTAAATGATCAGATGGGAAAAGAATAGACACAGGGATGTAAAGAGACAGAACCAGCAAGCTAGTGTGACAGATTGGACGTGGGCAGGGAAAAACAACAAAAGAAGATGGCTCCAGGGCAAAACTGGAAAGAGAGACTTTGATGTCTGCAGAAATTTGTCTGCAAAGCTGCCCTTTCTCTGTCCCTTGTTCTTATCAATCTGGGCCTGTACCAACATCAAGCACCCGAATTTTCAACATGTCCTAGCACCTTCTTCCATGTGTTCTGATCCTTTCATTGCTGGCATTGCTTAGCTATCAGACCTACATCAGCAGCTGCCATTCCCTGCCCCATGTTATTTACATCAAATCCTGTCATTCAAGGATCATTCAGCCAGATTCTACCCTCCATAGAAGAGACGCAGACCTCAAGGCCGAGATTGGTTCAGATAGCTGCAGAGTTCACTGAAAGAGAAATGTGCAGCCCAAGGAGCCAAACACATCTCAGCAGTGTCTGGAGACACAAACAGTCCATCTGGGAAGGACCAAAGAACTGAGAGGCCAAGATGCTTGGTAGGCTGAATAACGGTATCCAAAGACAACCATGTCTGGATTCCTGGAGTATGTAATTATTATATGGCAAAAAGAACCTTGCAGGGTGATTATATTAAGGATCTGGATATAGAGCGCTTGTCAGGATCTTCCGCAAATGTAATCACAAGTGTCCTTGTATGAGACAGAAAGAGGGAGATTTGAGTAGAGACGAGAAGGCAATGTGACAGAGCAGAGATTGGAGTGATGTGGTCACAAGCCAGGGAACGTGCGCAGCTGTCAGAAGCTGGAAGAGACAAGGACCTGATTCTTTTCGGGAGCCTCCAGAAGGAACCAGCCCTGCTGGCACCTTGGTTTTAGACCTCTAACATCATTTTGGACCTCTGTCCTCCACCACTGTAAGAAAATAAATGTCTGTTCTTTTAGCAATTTGTTAATGAAGTCATGGAAACTAATATTTAAAGAAACTAACTATAAATGAAACTAACTCCTCTCTCAGCTGGTGAGAGAGACAGTGAAGCCCAATTATTAAACAAAAAAAATTCCTCTAGCTGTGCCAACTTTTCAATATTGATCCAAAGAAGACAGCTTCCATGTTTTCCTTGAGAACCAGAAGAATACATGAATGTATCTATTTCCAGCAGGGCCCCAGACATTTTTAATCCCACTTGCTTTCCTTTGGTCCATACCTATTGTCCAACCCCAAGTAGTCAACTAGCTAATTACTTTGTTTTTCTGCAAGCACTGCCTGTTCTGCAACTCCCTACCTTTGCTCATGCAGGAACTCCCAATAGAACTGTCCTATCCTTTGTTCTCTATTTTCTTTAAACTTTTCTTCTTTCTTTCTTTCTTTCTTTCTTTCTTTCTTTCTTTCTTTCTTTCTTCCTTTGTTTCTTTCTTTCTTTCTTTCTTTCTTTTCTTTCTTTCTTTCTTTCTTTCTTTCTTTCTTTCTTTCTTTCTTTTTCTTTTCTTTCTTCTTTCTTTTCTTTCTTTCTTTCTTTCTTTCTTTCTTTCTTTCTTTCTTTCTTTCTTTCTTTCTTTCTTTCTTCTTTCTCTATTTTTAGAGTGAGAGAGAGCTTGCATGTGTGTACACAAACTGGGGAGGAGCAGAGGGAGAGGGAGAAAGAGAACGCTAAGCAGGTTCCACACTCAGCATGGAGCCCAATGCAGGGCTCAATCTCATGATGATGAGATCATGACCTGAGCCGAAATCAAGAGGCAGATGCTTAACTGACTGAGCCATCCAGGCGCCTCTTGTTCTCCATTTTTAAAATGCCTTTCCATCCTATGACACAGCAGAAAACTTCCTTATCAATCCATCCGTATATCTATAGAATGAGTTGCTCTCTCCTTTGCAGCCCCATGGCTTGAGAACATTGAGCACCAATCACATTTATTCATTATTGACTTATCAGAAGATGAGCTCCTGGAACATGGAGACTTCGCATCCACCTTCTCAGTAACACATTTGCTATGTGTTGGGTATGGAAGGGGTGGTCGTAACTGACACAGAATTGAATGAAGACATGAGCCTTTCTGGTCTCCCCCCATGCCCACATTCCATGCTCTGCTTTTATCTTTTACCTTCCCCCACTTTAAAAATCAAGTTCACATACCCCGTGGATATCTTTAAGTTAAATGGAAAACTATTTCCCTAAGTTTAGTTATAAAATTCACATTACAAGAAAAATGAGTAACTGCCGTGATAGCATGTGAGGATAAACCAAAATAATTGATAATTCTGTCCTTTTGAAAACCTCCTATAAAACTGAATTTTGTTTCGGATGAAATTTGATCCCTTTGGTCACAACAAGATTAACCCACTGCCTCTTTCCATTCTTAGTAGTTCTATTTGGTCTGACACACATATAGTTCTAGGTATAAATAAGTAGGTATATAAATATGTACTATACATGCTGTGCATGTGTCCTGTATCTGGTACATGTAGTCACATGAGGCATGTGTTCTGTGTATGGGTAGGTGCATTTGTGAATCCAGATTAATGGTGAAGAAAGCATGAGTTTAATTTACTGTTCTGTCGTTTATTCATTGCATGACCTTAGATAAATTCTTCAGAACGAGGTTCAGTATCTATAACTGTAAAATGGGGATAGATAAATAGCTACATTTTAGGTCTATTATAAGAACTATCAAAGTATGTAATAGAGTCTAGCATATAGAGAATTTTCAGTAAATGGTATCTATTATTAATATTCCTCCCTAAATGTTCCCTATATTCGGGATTATGTTTCTATAACAACACTACCTTACGCAGTCCTCAAAGCAAATGGGTTACTGTGAAAAGATCTTTAAGAAGTTGAGTAGATATGCCAGTGTCTTCAATCCTTCCTACTGCCCCTGACTCAACTGGACACCTACCCAACGAGATTCAGCCCTGCGTTTCCACTTTTCTCTAAGTCATTTCAGATCTAATCTTCCCCACTGTCATTCTGATTACAAGTAGCTTATTTGCATCACACGGTAAGTGATTCGAAAGTGCCTAATATTTTAGACCTTATCCTCTAGGAATTCAAATCTGGAAAGGTCAAAGTGATGGGACAGACTATTTTACTGGGGTCAGAAAAGCAGGGCTCATCAAAAACAAGAGGATCGATGCAGGGGAACATAAAAGACAAAAAGCTGAGCGGGAGCCAAGACTCACTAATGAGCGCAGCCTGCCACCTTCTTCCCCAACTTCCTGCCTGCTAACAAGGCTGGGCTAGTCCAGGTCGTTGATCTGTCTGATGTAGAATCTGGACAATGGGTGAGAGGACCAAACAGAAGACTGAGAAGAAACCTGTAAGAATAGTCGAGAGGTTTCACTGTGTACATAATGAAGGACTCCTGCCAGGGGAACAGAGTGAAGAAAATCTCAGGCTGAGCAGTGAAGGAAGTTTGGAGTTTGTGATGAGAAAGGCTGCAGGGTCTTGGACAATTAAAAAGGAGCAGTCAATGTAGAACCGGATCCCCTTGAAAGTTCTTTAATAGAGGCAGGTAAAAAAAAAAAATGGATTTCCTTTTTATTTCTATGTTAACGCTAACTGACCTCCTCCAACTTGACCTCCTTAAGACACCAGAAGCCCCTGGGTTTTTTGTAGGGTTACGTAAGAAAACAGAAAATGCATTAATTAGTACTTGGTGTGAGCCAAGCAGTTCAAGAACCTTGTAGGGCTCCGACACTCTCCCTCCACCACCGATGGCAGCTACCAGCCAGTGTGGACTCTGGGGAGTTCATCTCTTTCATGGTCAATACTCTGACACTTTCCTCTTAAACAGCATGAAATCTAGGTTCCTGATTTAATTCTGCAGTTCCAAATTCTTAGTCCCAGCCTCGAGTCCTAACTACAGCCTTTAAATTGCGTTCAAGTATGACTCAGCTGCTTTTCAAAAACTGACCTTTGGCTTTCTTGCTTCTTTGGCTCTCATTCTAGTGCTTTCAATTGCCCTGCTCCAGCTTAGTCTAAAAGCGGCCCTAGGATTCTTCCTCAGATGGAGGAAGTTTAGACAGTGTGGACGTTTTAATTAATCAAGGAAGGCCTCCTGGAGGGGAAAGAATTTGAATGAGGGCTTCGGAATGTTGGAGGGATCTGGACACAACTTTAAAGTAGTTGTGTTGATCTGAGTTTGAGTTTACAGGGGTGCAGAAAGTTAAAATGGGTTGATAATAGGGCTTGCAAAGTCGCCTCAGTGAGGAAAATGAAAGCCACTGAGGAAACATTAAGAAAAATTCACATTCTGGTCTCTTTGGAAGTGTGTTGTTGTTTTTTTTTTTTTTCCTTGAGTGACATGTAGTCCACCCCTCTCTGGGAACTTTGCTCCTTGGCCAAGAGGCAGTAGGGGAACCCCATTTTTCTCTACCATCAAACCTGCAAGTGATTAATTAAAACTAAGAACTGGATGGTCTTCAGGTCTGGTAAAAGAGATAGCAGGCTGGAGAAAAAGCAGCAGCTGTCTCCATTTTTCTACAGAACTCTTGCTGGAAAAAATTTTCCCCTTTCTTTTTATTAAAATTTTTGCCAAAAGGCTGCTGCTCTGTCTGCCCATCTTTTAGCCAGGCATTTTGAGTGGCAGTGATTGAAGTGGGCAATTAGATTCTCCTCTGAGTTCCTCTTCATTTTCCTTTGGAGATATTTATCTCTTCCTGGTACAAAAAAAAAAAAAAAAGGATTTTTGAACAAGGAGAAATAAACTCATTTCATTTGATCCTATTTGGATTCAGGAGATATCATGGAGATAAGTGTTTCCTGATATAGTGATGATTTTTGAGAAGAAAACACAGGAACATTTTGATTAGGGAGCATGAGAGAAATTTATGAATATTTTCTTAGTCTCCTGTCCACTATACGGGGCTTCTAGTTGTGTCCCACGTACTTTCCCAGTGAAAGAGAAAAATGTTCAAAACTACATGTTTCCAAATATCCTAATTATCGGCTTTCTACATTGAATTCTCAGCGAATGTAAATACCACATCAACGTATTCATCCATTCATCCCTAACTTTGTCAATAATTATGCCAAAATGTAAATTACATCTCTACCCCACCACAGGTGCAGAAGTGCCTACTCAATGTTCTTCCCTCCAACTCCAAATCTGATACACCAAGAACTCACTACTCTGAATTGCTAGAACATTTAATGAGAATGGTATACTCTTGAATGGATACTGCCAAATGCTGCCTAGGTTTACTAAAGGAAGAATTGGAACTTGGTCATAGCAACACCCAAAGCACCCTGACATCTCAAAACAGACTTCACAGACTTCAGAAGCTTCCCTGTCGAGACCAAAACATATTTCGTGAGTTGACTCTGGCTTTGTTGCCCTTCATTTCCCAAATGATCTTGGTGCATGATTTTAATTTACTAAATTAAAATCCAGTAAACAGGTATTTCCATCTTAAATTACCAGGGCCATTTTAAAGAAATCGTAGAAGAGATGCATTGCTGTTTTATCAGTTGGTGTTCCCTTTGTACAGTTCGCTGGTCATCCCATCCTCCAGTGTTGAATCGTGTGAAGAAGTGGGTGATCCTGCTAAGTCTTTAAATCATCCTTTCAGTACCTGATGCTCCATGTAGGCTCACACTGGAAATATCTGTATCCTGTGCCCAGTACCCTCTCCATGGCCCATTGGAGGCACATGATCGAAGGTCATCACTGCAGCCTCTATAGAGAGGGAGGGTAGCGCTCAGTCATGTAGAAATGTCCTTAAGGCTCTCTCAGGCTGAAAGTCCTGCTCATGAAGTGCTAAACTTTCTTTCTTTCTGGGAAGTCATCATTTTACAGGTGAAATTACACACAGACTATTGCTGGAGTGAATTTCTAATCTCAGCCTGACCCTTCTCTTACCACTCCACCTTGAGCTGCCCCATCTTCTAACATCAGCCACCCTGTGCTTAAGGAATGTAAACCAATTTAAAAATAAGTACAAGCCAATCAATTGCTAGGGTAAATCTGTTGTCACAATTATTTTAAAACAAATAGCACCCAACATAAGGCTTTGCCTGGAAGACTTTTGATAAACGTGGATTGAATCAGCAAACATTCTAAAATAAATGAATATTAATGATTTTTGCATCTATCCAGGGTTTGGGTTATCTGTCATAGTAGATTATTTTCACCATTTCTCCCTTCTATTGGTTAGGTAATTGAAAATGTACTATAATCTGAGTTGCCCTAAGAACACACAAAATGGTAATCAGAATGTCAAGAAGGAGAATGGATTATCTGCTTTGCAAAATCTGTGTTTTATCTTACAGGGCTCTCTGGGTTGTTGTTGTTGTTGTTGTTGTTGTTGTTAAATTTTTTAGTGTTTATTTATTTTTGAGAGAGAGACGGAGCACAAGCAGGGGAGGGGCAGAGAGAGAGGGAGACACGGAATCCAAAGCAGGCCCCAGGCTCTGAGCTGTCGGCACAGACCCCAACGCAGGGTGCGAACCCATGAACTGTGAGATCGTGACCTGAGCCAAAGTGGGATGCTTAACTTACTGTAGGACTCTCTGTTCACATGCAAGGTTGGGTAACCCTAGAGGGCAATCAACTGTGATATTAAGGATTTCTTGTAACTTTTAGTGGTACTACTAAAAAAAAAAAAAAAGGTAGGAAGGAAATAACATTTATTTAGTAACTGCAACGTACCTTTGCTTTCACATATGTTAGTTCACTTAATACTCAACCCAATTTTGGAAAGTATGTAATGTTATTTCCACTTTAAAAACAAATGAACTGAGACTCAGAGAAGCCATTGAGCATCAATTTGCTCATTCAAGCCTCAAAACAACTCTGTGAACTACGTAGTACACCTGACCCCATTTTACAGGTTCAGAAAACTGATTTTACAGTATTAGTGGCTTACCCAAAACCACACGGCATGTAAATGAGATGGTATGAATAGAAATTAACGGTTGGAAAAATAGGTCAAAGAAAAATATAAGAAACGAAGATCCTTTGGCCATGAAATCTCCGGGGCCATGTGTGGTTTTGCTCACTATTTTATCCCAGGGCCTGACTCTTAGTAGTAGATGCTCAGTAAAAATTTGTTGAATGGAAGAGTAAATGCACACATAGTTATGGTTTCAGTCTGTGATACAGAGGATTGTAGCCAATTGTCCTTCAACGTCGCTAAGAACAGCCTGGGAGGTTTAGATAAGATGAAAAACTTCCTGATACTGAAATGTATTTCTGGAGGATATTAAAATTTATATTCTGAAAGTATGTAAAACTAAGATTTCTCCTGATCAAAATTCAATGAATTTGATATGCTCCCACCTACAGAATAAGGGATTGATTAAGTTCATCCCTCATCCTTTTGAGATAATCATTTATTCTTCACTGTGAAAGACCCTATCCTAGCACATAAAGGAAGGGCAAGCATTCCTGAACAAAAGCAGTTTCTGAGAAGAAATTCTTGCCAAACATATTTCATTCAGAGTGAGCCACAAAGAGGGCGCATGTGTTCCCTAATTGCAGGTCTGTTGATTAAGAAGGTTACAGCAAATCATTTTGGGGTTATTCAAAACTATAAATTTCACAATTCCTTTAGTTGTATTTATAAAGCTGCATGAGCTAAAAACATCCGTGGCCTCCATCTAATTTTAATGAGAGATTTCCACAGACTTTGTGATCCTCAAACAATAACATGGTCATTTACTAACACAGGTGACCCTTGAACAACATGGTTTGAACTGCACGGGTCCACTTACACATGGCTTTTTATTGATTGATTGATTGATTGATTGATAAATTCTGGTACAGCACTATAAATGTATTTTCTTTTCCTTATGATTTTCTTAATAACATTTTCTTTCCTCTAGCTTCCTTTATTATAAGAATACAGTATTTAACACATGCAACATACAAAATATATGTTAATTGACCATTTCTGTTATTGTTAAGGCAGTCAACAGTAGGCTCTTAGTAGTTAAGTTTTGGGGAACTCAAAAGTTATACGTGGGTTTTCAACTATGTAGGAAGTCAGCATATTAACCCCTGCATTGTTCAAGGATCAAGCATGCTGATCTGGAAAAGGTAATGCTTTAAAGGAAATATGAATATTAAGGTGCTGTTAACAAAGCTAGCATCTTCCAAAAGTGAATGTGGTTCAAGCATCTTTCATTCCCTTTGTCTGTGGTGCAACCTGGATCACATCTTTCCTGATAGTGATACATTCCTAGGTCTGGCATGGCATCTCCAGGGGGTAGAGCTTCAGCAAAATTTGCCAAATGCATGCATGCATGAATGAATGAGTGAGTGAATTCCAAGATGACCAAATACATTATATTTTTTCCGATTTTTTTTAGGTAAGAAATATGAGTCCAGGACAAATTAAAACTTTGCCTATAGCCACAAGCAAGACAGTAGCAGAATACTAAGTATGAAAAGGAATGAAATCTGTAGAATCAACCCCATCGTACTAGCTTTTAAATCTGCCTTTCTGTGGGAAGCTTCTCAATCAGCCAAGGCTGAGTTGGGAAAGAGCAGTTGAGGTGTTTCATTGACTTTTACTATTGAATATGGATTTCACAGGCAATAGAAAAGCCAAGAAGCCTATCTGGGGACAGTCAAGAGACTAGAAAAGGCAAGAGATGTTCAGGAAGAAGATGGTGTTTGCAGACCCAAGGAGCTGTGCTGCTTGGAGAACGCTGGAATGACAGGGACCTACCCAGTGGAACCTGGAGTCATGCAGGAAACTCAGCAGCTACTGGAGTGAATGCCCGTCCAAACAAAGAAATGGAAAGAGAGACAGTGATTTATTCCCTCAACTTGCCCTTCAGTTCTCCACCGTGCCTCTGCAGTGGCCTCCTTGGGAGCCAGGAGACAAGACAGCTTTGGAAATATCGCTCCCTGACACACAGTAGAGGGCAGAGAAGGGCAGAGGATGCATCGGAGGGAAAACAGGCGAACAACTCCTACACCTTCTCTGATGCCTTCTGACGGAGTTAGTGTCTTCCTCCTATGCACCCTTACAGCGCATTAGGCAGAGAATTATTAGGACACTCACGCTATCACATAATCACGCTTTGTTTACATATCTGGCTCAACTTCTTTCTTTTCGTTCCTCCAGCACTATTCTGGGATGTTGCAATTTTTGAATAAAATATTTTTGAGTGAATGAATAAATAAATGATTGATTTCATTCAATTTCAGCAAATCTTAATTGAGCCCTTCCTTTAGGCCACGAAGTTCCAATTGATTCCACCTAGATCACCTCATGCATAGAATGTTCTGAAGGCATTCTGGCCTCCCACCCTCTCCTATCCCAAACAGTCAATTCTCACCAATCACACTATTGGTTGGCAGTGTGTGTGATGATGCATCAGCACAGACACCTTATTTCCATGGTTATGAATATTAAAATCCAACCTATATTAAGCCTGACATTACACATTACACTTGGGACTGTGTGGTTACAAGGGTGAAAACTCATGGCCTCTCCACAAAGAGAGTTTACTCTGGTAGTGGCACAGAGGGACCATCGAGAGATCATTTTCATGCCTTTGCTAAGTTAGAGTTATGCAAGGATTCTATGGAGTCAGGGTTGGCATTTCACCCAGGCTGGAAATTCAGGGAACTTCTGAAATCTTGAAGGGTGAGTAAGATTGAATCAGGTGAAAATAGAAAGGGAACAGTGAGAGCACAAGCAGAGTTGTAAAATTGACTTCAGCATGTTGTCCTGTATGGCTAGAGATGAAGTGTGGGTGTGGAGGCTGGGACAAGTCACAAAAATATTGTAAACATTTAGTTTGCAGGCAATGGGGAGACACTCAAGAGATGCTCGTGTCGCATGGCTCGTTCTGGCTGCACTGTGGGAGAGAGATTTAAAGCAGATTGGATGCAGTAAAGGGTCATACAAATCCTACAGAAACGGGCAGACAAGCACCCAGAACCCATCTGCAAGAATGCATTCATAACAGCATTGCTTCTCATAATGCAAACCTGAAGATTAACTAAATGTCCACTTTTTAAAGTTTTTGTTAAACTTATTTCAAACTTTTATAATATTACGTCAAAAAGTGATTTTGTATCTGTGTTTGTGTGTGTGTGTTCTCTATACTATTTTTGTAACAGCTTTCACAATTCAGCAAGGATGGATTCAAGGTCTACAAGCCCTAGGTGCTGGATATGAAAGTCAAATCTTAGGGCTGTGAGGGAGACAGACAACCCTGTGTGGGGCACCTCACCCAGTTTGGGCCATCTCATTATATGAGACTGCTAGCATCCTATGGTTCTCTCTGGTTACAGAACTGCAACTCTTTTTTCCCCTGAGATTTATAGCATGTGCTTTCTTAAAGTGTGGGGATGTGTCTGGTTATACCTGCCACTCTTTCTCTCATTGTAATCATGTTGTGATGATGTGGTCACTCTCTCCCAAGTTCTCACAAATTCCCCACAGAATCAGAAGTAAATTCTTATTTCCAGATATTATGAGTTTAATCCACACTCATGGTCACACTATGTTTTCTATGGACCGAGAGAGAGACATTTTTCAGCCAAAATAAAATTAAGTGCTTATTATATGCTCTGGAAATGGTGACTATCTTAGCAATTTTGTATCTGTGGTGGCATGCATGGCATCTGGCCCATAGTATATGGTCAGTTAATGGTTAGCGAATTTGAAAATCAAGTTCTATTTCACAAATTCAATTTCTTAACTGAATAGGCAGACCTCCCCATTTCCAACCATCTTATTTCTCACCTTTGTGCTAAATTTTGTCTTTTTAAACAATGTTTAAATCTATTCTTACTATCTCCCACCAGGATAGACATGCTGTGCCATATGCCAAAATGATTCCAATGTTCTATGAGCTATTATGAGTTGATGTGTGCCTCGTAGAAAGAATATTGAAGTCCTAACCCCCAGGATCTGTGATTGTGGCCTTATTAGGAACAGGTCTTTGTAGACTATCAAGTTAGGATGAAGTTATCAGAGTGGGTCTTAAGCCAATAGACTGATAATATTACAAAAGGGAGAAATTTGGATACAGACATGCTCATAGGAAGACCGCCATGTGAAGAAGAGATCAGTGATGCTTCTATAAGCCAAGAGACACCAAAGATCGTCTGCAAACTGCCGGAAGCAAGGCGAGAGGCAAGGAACAGATCCCCCCTCACCGACCTCAGTAAGAATCAACTCCATCCATCCCTTGATCTTGAACTTCCAGCCTCCAGCGACAATGGTGAGATAATAAATGTCTGTTGTTTAAGTCACGTAGTGTGTGGTACACTGTTATGGTAGCTCCAGGAAAGGACTACGCGGCCCTTTGGGACTACCAATTATAGTTCTTATCTATACTTCTCTCACTTTAGTTAAATACTTATGTATCCATATCCATTTGTGATTGTGAAGTTTTTGATATCAAATATTATGTCTTAGTCATCCTCGTATCTTGATAGCCCCAGCACATGCTCATTACTGATTTGAATTAATCGTGTTCTTAATTTACCCCCCTGGACTCCCGTCCATCTCAACTGTTTTTCCTTGGAACAGTGTGTGGTCTTCTATTATTTTGGTTCACTGAATCATAGTGATAGCTATGAGATAATTTCTGCTTCCTTGTGTTAACATTTCAAGCTCATTTTGCTTGAATTCCTTATTGTTCTGCACTTACACGTAACAAGTTCAGCCACAAGTTATTGCTCTTGCCCAGTTTCCCTGCTGTTTTCTCATGAGCATAACTGGACACCTCTTGTACTTCCGTTTGTTGTTTTCGTTATGTTTTAGTTTTTGCTCTTACCTATTCTCATTTATAGAATTGTGATTTATAGTTTCATTTACTTAACAATTTCTTCTTTCTACTTCTTAAGTTAAAGCATCTTAATTTTAAGTCCCTGATATATGCAAAGCACTGTACTAGATGCTGCAGATGCAGGGATGAATGAGATATGGTCCTTGCTCTCAGGAGATCAGTCAGCTACTTTCCTCAACAATATTTTCTTCCTAGTTCTCATGGAATGTGATCTGCTACTTACCATTTTCTTATCATAAACCACACACCAGAGGATCAAATTCTTTTATTTTCTTACTTATATCCTGCTGTCCAATTATGTCCTGTATCTTTTTATCTCTTTTTCAAAGTCATGACTTTGGAAGAAGAAACAATATATTATGCCAATAAGCCCATTAACTTCCTATTCAAATCTTCCAAATCACTAGGAATACATCTTAAGTTCATTTTTGCAGAAACATCCATTTCCAGCTAAGTATACAAAAAGCAAATGCATTGGGTAGTTGAAAATAGAGGACACATTGGGTTTTGTCAGACAGCTTTTCACTCTCATCTTATTACCTACATATTTCTTGGTGAGGAGTCATCAAACATTATCATCTCTCTCTCTCTCTCTCTCTCTCTCTCTCTCTCTCTCTGTGTGTGTGTGTGTGTGTGTGTGTTTGGGTGGCAGAGGGCGTGAATGTGGGTCACTTCCTCCTGAGGTTCTAGCAGTATTCTACTCACTGGCTAATACTTAGAAATTCTTCTTAATATTCCCAGAAAAAGAGAACATTGTTTCCTCTTCAAGCGGAGTTTTAAGTCTTGCTATAAAGGTGATCATTTTTTTTCTTGTCTTTTTCCTCCAACGTCACATTCATTCACTCCTATACCTCTCAACACTGGTATTGATTTTCCTGGTACTCCCTTGTACTTCTTTAGAATATATTTTTATTTTTAGCATGCTTCCTGAATTATTTTCTTTTCATCTTCTCTAGGGATATTTCATTCTCCTTAATATGCTGGAGCACAGAGGTACATTCCTGGCATCCTTTAACCTTCTTCTAAAAGAAAGATTAGTATGCATTTAGAGCACACATAACTGATGACTATCTCAGCAGAGAAGACAAACATAGCACATATTCTACAGGTTACTAGAACAGGACTCTTAGTTCCTGCAGTAACCATAACCAGAGGAGGCCAACTTTCAAGGCTATCACATAAAGAGATCTCAGAATGCCCATGTTGAAACAGAAATACATCTGCTCAGCACAATACACATGGAAGGGAACTTCCAAGTAGATGTTGTCATAGTCTATCATGTAGGAAGACCCTAACTGAGAAAGATATTTTAAAACAATGGCATTTCAAAGTCAAATTTTAATTGGTAGATGGAGTTATAATCCCCAAAATTTACCTGCAGAGGTATAACTTTTTTTACCCTTACAATATTCTTTTCTTGGAGAAAGGAGACATTCACTAACTATTTATAATGCCTTTCGCATGAAAGATAAGGCCCAGATTTCTTTCCTTGTGTTTCAAGAACTTCTCCCTCAGTGCCCTAGATTACTTAACTTCTTTTGGGCACAAATACATTCTAGCCCTCCTTCAACACTCCGCTGGCCACCCATTTCCCACCTCCCCACCTTTCCAAACTCAGCCATTGCCTGAGTGTGTCTCCCCAAACCACCTCCTTGAACTGAAAGCTTCTGAGGCTAGTACACGATGCTTTTTCCCACTGGTCTGCGTGCACAAAGCAAGGCACTTTCTGCTCTAATTAGTCAGGCTTGGGCTCAAACTCTGAGTTTCTTCTATTCTTCACTCTTCATTTTCTTTAACATTGCAAAGCCCATTATAGTAGGCCTATTCCCAAAGGTTTTTCTTGTTTATTTGTGTCCTCTTATGGGAAAGTACACATTATATTGTAAGTTCTTAGAAAATGAGGATAATAACACCTCGAAAATCTTCTCCACATGACCCACACAAAATAAATTGTTGGAAGTAACGATGCCTCCTGTGTGTAGGAATGAGAGGGTCCTTCTCAAATAGACAACTATATTTTGAAGACCTTTTTGAAAAACTGCATTGTACTATCTCAACTATATAGTTTTCAATTATTCTACACAATTGTGCATAGGAGCCTTTTAAGCTAAATCTGATCAATCTACAACTTGTCTATTATTTATTTGATTTTCACAGGGTCCCTAACCTATCTATGGAAAATAAGATAAATAAATAAATGCATATATCATATGATTAGTCAAGAAGATTATGTTAAGAGACTTGATCTTCAGCTCCAAACCCACTGGGAATCTCCCCCTCATGGCCCCCAAATATCTGAAATTAAATATGGTCATAAAGTCTTCATGTCTTGTCAGTGTGGTTTCCCTGGCCTGCCGTATATTACCCTCTCTTTGTTCAGGTCCACTAGGGAGATCTTATTTACTCTTCAGGATACTGTTGAGACAGGATCTCCTTTGTGAATTGTTTCCTGACATTCCCTATCCCTCCTAAACACTTGGGAACTGGTCTATCATTGGTACTCTGTAGTTCTTTTTATGAATGCCTCTGTTGGTTCGCTTCTCTGTCCCAATTTGTCTATTTTCTTTTTGAACACAGAGACTATTTCTATTCAGCCCATCTACTCATTTATTCAGTTAACAATTTCTTTAGTACATTACCATGTTCAGACACTGTCCCATGGGAGGGATTAAGCAGGGAGCAAGAAAGCCATGGGCTCTCCGTAAAAGACCTTGTGGTCTAGAGGGCAGGGCAAGTAATAGGCAAGAAATAATATCAAAGTGTATGATATCCTCGAAACCTGGCAATATAAGCTCTCAAAAAATGCTGATAAAATAAGTTATTTTTTTCCAGAATCAATAAGCACTCAGAAACATGGGACAGAAGGTACTGCATAAAGTCAATAGTCACATAAAGAAAATATTTTATCACAGGACCTGGTTGGTATGAAGTTATAAGAAAGTGGTGATGGATTCTTGGCACATATCCTACTTGGCATCAGGCAGAGAAAGGTAGATAATCAATTGTCAAATACTTCATTCATATTTTTGTTGTTGTTGTTGCCCAACCAACGGTATTTTCCACCAAAATTTAGGAATGTGAACATGCCACACTGGCTGCAGCTAGAGACAGAACTCCAGCCAGAGAAAAAGAAAGACTCCAAGCCAATACAAAAACACTTTAATTAGTCGTTTCATTTCAAGATGTTGAATCAGCTCCAACCTGAGGAAATCAAGGCCTTCAGAGTCAGAACAGCTTAAAGAAGAAGAAAAAGATGTTTCATTTATTTAGAACTTTGATCTGAATCCAATTTGGAAAGAAAAACCTAAAACCTTTTATAATAATAAACCTGGAGATAATAGAATGCTGTTTTCGTTTATGTAAGAAGACATAGGCTTTGCATGAAATCTATTTTAAGATCTTTAAAATTTTATAATCAGAGTAGGTGATTAAATAGTTATATTAAATGGTTTAGCTAATATTCAGCATTACTTCCCTTGAAATATTCTGTTTAAAGTAAGCTGTTTGCATGCTCTTTATTAAAAGCATGATTTTAAAAATCTTGGGGCTGAATAATTTTCTACTGGCAGATAGTTCTGAAATAGAGAATATATCTGAAAGAATTTGGAATTGGTTTTTAATTTTTTTTAATAGCAAAAAAATATGATCAAGGGGAACTTTTAATTCTTAGATTGCAAAAATGAATTGATACTAATCTAAATAGAGACTTAGAAGGAAGGTGTTCAAACATGATCTCCTTCTGCCTGCAAAGCCTCAGTCTTACCTTGAAAACTAAAAGATGGTAAATATTGATCTTTATTATGCTTGAACTGGGAGAAGAAAAGAAGAATAAAGGAAGAAAGGAGAAGAGACCTGCTCACTGAGGATGTTTCAGGTTAATAAAAAAAAAAAACCTGAAAGCAATTTATAAGACATTTAGACCCAGGGTGCCAGGGTAGCTCAGTCAGTTAAGTGTCCAGCTCTTGATTTTGGCTCAGGTCATGATTTCATGGTTTGTGAGTTTGAGCCCCACATCAGGTGCATGGGGCTCTGTGCTGTCAGCGCGGAGCTTGTAGGGATTCTCTCTACCTCTCACTCTGCCCCTTCCCCACTCATGCTCTCTTCTCAAAATAAATAAATAAGCTTAAAAAAATAAATTTAGATCATTCTAATTATTTTATCAACATCCCAGCAGGTGTAAGATTTCAAAATTAATTATAAAAACCCCAAAGGATTATTTTCTTGTCTACACTATCCATTATCTAATTAATTTAAATTCAATGAAATTATATCAAATACTTCATTCACAACATCTCTCCTTACATAGCCAACATCATCCCCCACACCAAAAGGCAGACTCTGGGGAATGAGAAGGCCTTCCATTATGAGATTTTCATCTTTCTACATTCATTAATAACCATCTTCCAGATATTTGCAGTTCTCCAAATATGTCATGTTTTTAATGCTTGCTTACTTTAGTATATGTTGTCCCACCTGTCTGGTCAATCCTAACTCTTCCTTCAAGCTTTCAATGTCCCTTCCTCTAGAAAACCTTCCTGATATTTCTTCTTCCTCTGTGCTTTCACAGCAACTTATAAAACCTTCTCCATTAGTTTATCAGGTTTGGTTCATTTACATGACCATTTCTTTTAGTAGACCCCAAAGGACATAAACTAGGTTCCTTTCATGTCTGTATTTGCAGAGCCTTGGGGGCTCCTGTAACTGAATTAATAAGTTGACAAGAGAAATAGAGGTGGAACTGGAGACCTCAGACCTTGAACAATATGTTCACTTGTAAGCTTATCTTCCAACCTGTTGGCCACAAACACTTTCTAAACAGAAAATCTCTCTAGATGTTTTGCAACACAAAAAGCAAAGGCATATTTGGGCAGAATCAAATTCACTTCTTGCATACCCATTCAATGAACAGAATAGATGGTAAAAAAAATAGTATCAAAAGAATACTAGTTTATACTTTTCTGAAGTAGAAATTACCTCGTTAAGCATAGACCCATTAATCCTTAGATTTTAAAGAATGAATCGTTTTCATCTTTTCATCAATTAAAAAAGCACTATTTAGAACATTATATGCCCTTAAAAATTTTCGTTGGCATGACGAAACATATCCAAGAAATAAAATGACATAATTCATACCTTACAAATACATCAGAGAATAATATAAAATGATGCCATGACAAGTAATGTATAAAATCAGCATTATCATTTTAAATCCCATGATAATTCCTAATGGCCAGTATAACTTCTGCAAAGCTGCGTTTTGCTATCTTTATTTGCTTGTTTTGTAAAATATGGGTCGAGGGGGGAGTCATATTAACAAAGCCCTGTATGCCTTTTTAAAGCATGTTCTCAAAAGCAGAAAAAAACATTTTACTCAAAGAAAGCAATACTGGAAGAGAATTACATGCAAACGTGGAAGCTGAACTTTGAAGCCCCACATCTCACTTTTATGATGGAGTCTCACAAGCGTCCCCACACTCAGGGAGGGGAGCATCACATTTCGTCATGCTCTTATGCCAGCACTCATATGGCTAGCATCTATGGGGCCATCATTAGCCTCCTGCACCTGCTGTCATTCGATATCCATCAGTCTGCTTTTCGCACCAGCAATGTTGCCTTCTCCACGGCTCACAGCACACCTTCTCCTCTGTCTTTGCCTACCAATCCACTCACTGCCGCCATCACTTGGTGCACAAATTTCTACAAGAACCAGCCTCCTGGGCTCCTCAGCTGCTCCGATCTATTCTTTCTTCTGAAGCAAGCATGATCGCTTAAAACTACAAACCTGACCATATCCAGGCTTAAGGCCCTTTAATGACTTACCTAGGACTTTTAGATAAAAACCTGAGTCTTCAAAGATGTTGCAAGCTTCCTTTTGACTCTTCGTGTCTATCTCTAGTGCCATATCCTACTCCAAGCCCTTCTTACTCCTCATCTCCAGGAGCTCTGGTGGTCTCAGTTCCCTGGAGGAGCCAGGCCTGTTGCTGCCACAGAGCCTGTGCAATTACTGCCTCCTCTGCCTGGAAATCTCACCCACACCTCTACACCGCATCTAACTGTTTTTCTTACCTCAGATCTCTGCTTGAACTTCTCGCCCTAACACCATGAGATGATGACCAGTCCCTCCAATACATGCTCTGCTCCCCTAATGCCTTATGCTTTGTCTTGTCAGCATTATCATCTTTGTAATTTTCCATTGACCTGTGTGCTTATCTCCTGTCTTTCCCTCTAGCCTGTGAGACGAGGACTGTGGGTATCTTTATTCTGCATTTTTCACCAATATCCAACTGGGCTTGCCATGTAGGTAGTACCTAGTAAAAATGTGTTGAATGAAAAACTGGACTTATCCATGTAAATATATCAAATCCAGTGGACAAAGGGCATGAGATACCCAAGTCAACATGTAGTCAAAAGCAGATTCAGTTGATTTTTGTTATTTGCAGTAGTCATATTCTATAAAGTTAGCCTAAACACTGAATTAGTGAATACTGAACTGTTGTTCCTGAGGGGAATACAAATTAGGTTCCCAGGAGCCTCTGGCCATTTTCATCAACCAATCAATAAATAACCTTGCTTTACATGCATTTAAGACACTTTAATATACATAGTTGATTCCTTAATGTTGAACTCACAGAAAACGACAGTGAAACTCGTGCCTGAACAAAGCTTATTTAACACACGTCTTTTCTCCACAAGGCTCATCCCAGACTTCCCGTACTTGAAAACATTAGACAGTACTTCACATTTGGGGCCTATGAAACATCAAAATCAGCAGTGGTGAAAAACAGGGCACTGACTAGATGTGAAATGGATACTTGTCTACAGTACGGGAGCTAAAACAAGAGGGCAGGGTGTCACCTTGTTTGACCTCAGCAGGGAATGCACCTTTTCAGTGACTCAAATGTTTGCAAATGAGTGCAAACACACTGCAAATATTGATTTGGGGGTGACAAATAAATTTTAGTGAGCAGGCAAATTTGCAAGCAAATACAGGATCCGCAAAGAATGAGGACCACTGTATTTGTTAAAAGGCTTTTTGCCCATGTGGAGCACAGTTATATGGGTGAGCACACATACGTTCTGGAGCATGGAGAACTGACAACAATGTGTCAGTGTATCCTATGCAGTTTATAGCCCTCTATAGGAGTACAACAAATATGAAATTGCTATATCCAATTAGAAAGGATTAAGCCAAGACTCTTATTCAACCGATTTAACCACTTAATAAAGGTTCTAATGCATCCAGTTAGGGAAAAACACTATATTGAATTCTTACAAATATCTAAGATGTGGATGTATGCCAATAGATCATTAGTTATACCCATCTTCTTTGTAAGAACCTCAATGTTTTCTGATCACAAAATATCTTAAAAATAAATGAATATATGATTCCTGAACAGTTTCAAAATAACAGAACCAACTCCAAATTCATTTGGTAACTAAATAATCATGTCAATAGATCATATGCAAATAAATCTTAAGCCTAAAGGACATTTTTAACACCCTGGTTACTCTAAGTAAATCCACGTGAGAATTTTCGTATCTAGAGTGAAAATGGCGAGTTCTGGGCTTTTTGCCAATTTCATCTTGAGTGTGAAATTTCCTACTTGCAATCTGAAATTCTTGGAATCATATAAGCATTTTTTTTCTTTTGCAGTTGAGAATGGTTTTCCCATCCACAAAATTACCTATTTCCCTTTACTTAACATTTATGGAGGAACAAAATGTACATGCATGAAGAGAACCTTCTGAGAGTCAGGACCTCAGCCTATCTCCAGTCCCATGCCCCTCTCCTAATTGCTGGTTTCCCCTTTAGTGCATAAGCACACCGTGGTCTATGAAATGTCACAGCACATAACAAGGCAGGAAGCCAGTGCCACCAAATCTACATCCCAGGATATTTGAGGTAAAGAGACATGGCTACCAGAGAGAGGGACAGAACCCTCTCCTTTGCTCTTCTTCCAGCTTGTCTCAAGATCCCTTCCTTTGGGGGTAATCATAGGGATCAGTCTTCCAGAATCTTCATGACCTCTCTCAAACTTTTTGCCTAAGCAACCTCCTAAGTTACTTTTATTTCCCCCTTCAGGGTATTTTTTACCTATGTATCTGAGGAACAGAGAAGAAACATGTAAGGGAAGGAGGATTATTTGCCATCATTTCTTTACCAGGGAATCATTCACCCCCTCAGTAGGAAGAAAGGAAGGAGCACACATCTTCTCCCTCACCTTGATAAGTGTGGCCTCCAGCCCCTGAAGCTTCAAAGGGTAGGAATTGGTACCCCATTCTCCTTTGGTGATCTGCCAGCATATTCATCCAGCATCTGAGAAAGAAAACCTTCACTGAATAAAGTTTGAAGGGATTGTGAGACACAAAATAAAGTTATGCTTGTCTTAAATGCAATTGTTGTTTGTTCAGCTTACCTGTTCCACTCACACACACAGAGAGACAACAGGAAGGATGAGGTGAAGTAGGAAACCAACTCATGGTTTGCCAGTCAGAAATTTAGGAAATGTTTTTAGAAGAGACTGTTCAGAAGTTCTCAAACTGGTTTCTCTATGCAGACATTTCTGAACTTAAGCCTTATATCTTTCATCCTAAGTGGCCCACAGGCAACTCTGAAGGAGCGTGTTCAAAGGGGAATACCCCCCCACCAAACCAATCTCCCTCCAGGGCTCCATACTCAGGTTCTTGCACTAACTTTCGTATTCAAACTTTTAGTAATAAACACATGGGAAATGGATAGAGTACTTAGTATTTTGCTGGGCACAAAATGTAATTATCCTTATTATGAGTTACTTAAGGGAAGGAAGGAAGGAAGGAAGGAAGGAAGGAAGGAAGGAAGGAGAAAGAAAGAAAGAAAGAAAGAAAGAAAGAAAGAAAGAAAGAAAGAAAGAAAGAACAAAAGGAGGGAGGGAGGAATTGAAGAAGAGGCAAGGTGCACACTTCATTCCTTCATACATACAGGTATGTGCCAGCCTATGCCCATGCTCACGGGCAAAGATCTTCAGGTTGACCACACATGAAGTCATGCAACTTAGTCACAACAGTCACTCTAAGAGCAGGTACTTCAGCACTGCAAATGGAATCTGGTCTTCAACTTAGTAAGTAAACACCTGTGGCAGGCAGGTGGCAGGTGCGTTATGGGATTGAGGAAAGGGTGTTGGCAGAATATGTTTGAGATCTAGATGCATAACCTCCAACTTTGGGAATTTGAGTAAACTGTTCACTGTTTTTAAGCTTTAGTTTTCTTATATGTCCAATGGAAATAACAGTCAAAACTCTGGTTACCTCACCGGAAGGTACAAAGGTAGATGTAGTGGATACTGGTCTAGATGCCCATGAGAGGACCAACAACTCATTTCTCCAGCTCCCAGAACTGTTAACTGCCAATGTCCCTTCAGGGAAATGTTCTTAGCCTTTCCCAAGATCTGCCTCCTCAGGGCCTGCCTACTCCAACAGCTTATTGATCCAGCTTCAAAATATCTCCAGATTCCAACTCTCCACCTTCACCACTTCTAGCACAAGCCATGCCCTCATCATGTCTCATCTAGATTCTTGCAATAATTTTGTAATGTATATCCCTCATTCAACCCTATAGCCTGAACGATTTCTTTAAAACATGTCTTGTCATGTCCTCCATTATTTCCCTCTACCTTACATAAAAACCAAAGTTCTTGTGCATGGCTACCAAATCCTACCTGATGTTTCAGCACTGGCTTGCCCTTCTCAGGAAACCTAATCTCATCTTGAGACCAACAACTCTTTCTTGTGCACATAACTGCAGCCATGCCAACCTTCTTGCTTTTGCTCAAACCAGACCAAGCATCCTCCAGGCTTAAGATCTTTCTGCTTGTGATTCCCTCTGCCTAGAATATTCTTACCCAACATGGCTCACTCCTTTCCTGCCCTCAAGTCTTTGTGCAAATGACTCCTAATCACAGAGGTCTTCTCTGACTACTCTTTTTTTTTTCTTTTATTTTAGAGAGAGAGAGAGAGAGAGTGTGTGTGTGAGTGGGGAAGAGGAGCAGAGGAAGAGAGCTCCTTCCCACCATTCTGGGATCATGACCTGAGCCAAAAATCAAGAGTCAGGCTCTCATTGGACTGAGTCACCCAGGCACCCCTGACACCTCATCCCCTTTTCCTGCTCTAGTTTCCTCTTTATTACCATCAAAATACTATATATTTGCTTACAAATTTATTTGTCATCTGTCTCCTCTCACTAGAATATAAACTCCATGATTGTAAGAATTTTTTTTTGTTCACTGCTATATCCTGAGCACCCAATATGGTGCCGAACACATAGTGAGTTCTCAAGCATATTTACTGATGAAATAAATTAATGAATAAAAGGTGAGGGATTTCCCTAACAAACAGTAATTGACAATATTTTCTGAATAAATGTTCAACAGAATTTTGATCTATATGTTTGTGAACATATACCAACAAATTTGAACACAGTAGAAGAAATTGAAAACAGTAAAGTGGTATCACACATTTAAAGACACATGAAAAAAATCTGTACAGTTAGTTAATCAAGTGGCACCAATGAATTCTGTGAACTGACATTATCATCATCTCACTCCTAATTCATCTCATTTCTGTGAGACAGCACCAAGGAACAACACATTTAAATTATTGTGACATCTCTTCTTCTTTGTCAAAGAAACTGATGAGGAAAGACTGAAATTCTACAGGGAGATGCTACCATATGTTTTTGTTCTCTACAATTTCTGAAATCACTGGAGTTTCTGAGCATCCAGACTATCATTGTTTTTCATAATTTACCCTAAGCCTAGGATTCCTTTCTAAAAGACGATGAATGATGGAAACAAATCCTCTGTTTTCTGCAATTTCCCTGGACTCACTGTCCCTCCTCCAGGTCCAGCTTCTCAGGATTTAGATTAGACTTTTCACCTAGTTGACAAAAGGTTTGGCTGGATTCATTAACAGAGGCATCTCCAGCTTTTGCTATTAGCCAACAATTTGTTGTGCTGTATTTGCCAATGATTGCTTTGCCCTACCAAATTGTTGGAGTTCACATAGTTGGCAGTGGTTTGAAGGCGATGAATCTCCCAGCAACACCTGACAGGAAAACAAATACACACCAGAAACTCTGGTCTCAGTGCCACTCAGTCTCTCCTGCTTTGCCAAGTCTGTCTGTTTGCTAGCCAGTCCTTCTTTGAAAAGGGAGACACAGTATGAGACAAGAAAGAGTCATACTCACAACCTTCTAGGCATTGTAAGAAATGTGACTGGACCATCACAAGCCCTACTGGGGCTTTTGCAGAGACTCCTGGGATTAATCTCTTCTTGTCATGAGAGACAGGTCTGATTCAGAAACTGTGAATGGATTGTCCTCACAGGTCATCTCTCAGGCCCCATGAGGCCTTCATTGTTATAAGTCACTAAAGAAAGAGATTCAGTGATTTGAATAACAAGAAACTTCAGGCCTGAGCCTTTGAGGGTGTAGGGCACTAAGAGAAAAGCAAAAAATTCCACTGCTAATACAGAAGAAGGCAAGGCAATGGAAAAGTATATTCAGTTGCCTCTAAAGGAGGTACAACACTGCAGTGTAGTAATTTTGTAGTCTTAGGAAGACTTTTAGAAACTTCTTATTGGAAGAGTAAAAGATGTCTCTAAAAGACTGACAGCAGAAGCAAAAGTTTTCATGTTGGGGGTCCCTCTCTACAATTTCAGAGGGCTCACAAAGAATCTGATCTTTCTCAAGTTGGCAGATCTTCAATGGGAAAGCAGCCCTGTCTCTCCTCCAGCCCCTGGACATGCAGGTAGCTTCAGGGCTATTTATGTGTTGATTGACAAGGACACACATTGTCTAGATAAGTAGGGAAGCATCTCTTGCAATGATGCTTCAAAAGGAGCAGCTGTCTGAAAAGATGAATCAATGCCAGGATAGTTCAAGAGCCAATCCAAATACCAGTAACCAAAGTAAACATTAACAGATGAAGTGAATACTTGAAGGAGGAGACTTACTCTAGGAGTCCACAGTGCACTAAAGATAGACAATTTGATACATACTTCTTCTTATTTATTTTTTATTAAGAAATCATCCAGCTAAGAATTAGCACCTTTAAGGAAGTATCTTGGTTTCTGTTATTTAGACATGTCATATTATGTTTTCAAAATTCGGAAGAAAAACAATCACTTAGCTTGCCCATTTTCTTAAATTCCTTAGCATGACATTCAGTGCTCCTAACGATTTTGTGTCACATGCTTCCACCATTCCATTTACCTCCATTCCCCTTATCCATACATGTTATCTAGTAAAATCTAAGTGTCTGTCATTGCATAAACTTTTGTCTATTCCCTTCCCTCTGCCTGGAATTTGCTTTCCTGCAACCACACTGGATAAAACCCTAATTATTATTCAATCCCCGACTCAATTGACATCTTCTTTGGGGAAACCCTCCCGAATGTCTTTCTAAGCATAATTTATTCCTGAAAGTATGATCTTCTAGTATATTGTAATAGCCCTACTATATAGCATTGGCCATACTATGTAAGTGCCTTTTGTTCATGGGCTTCTCTTTTCTACTCTATAGACTATGATATTTTTTGGTGGAATTATCTGTATCTCACTCTTCTGATATTCCTGTTGTTCCCTCATTAAATGTTTGATGAAAAAAATGTACGAAAGAAAAAAGCCAGAATTTTTCTCTTTGCTCTCTTTCTTTCTCACTCTTTTGTTTTACACAAGAGAAAACTCCAGTCCAGAGAGATTCAGAGTCCTGCCCTAGATAACATTATCAAAGCTAAAAATGGAGAATTAAATCAAAAGATCCTCAGTGGATCCATTAGCATGTCTAACGTTAGGGAAACGATAGTGCGTTTTTTACCCCCAAGAATCAGGTATATACTGGGAAGGACCACAGATGGTATAAAGAATAACAAAACCAATACTGTCCACTAAAATTCTGAAACTTTTGTCTAAATATCCAGTGAAAGCCCCCACATACTTTGAAAAATATATCAATGCCTAGGAAAAAGGAGTATTCCTTCTGGATCTGACCTCTTCTTTCCCCCAAAGTGCCAACACACACTCGACTGACAGACACTACCAAATTCATGTGCTGATCAGGCTGTAATGGTAACGATACCATCAGAGAGGAGCGAAGGAGTCAACTTACAGGAGTGGGAACATCATCTGGGACTGGAAGGTGGAGACAGAGATTTTGACTCTACTTTCCTCTATTTCTGCATTATAATCCTTCAAGTCCCTGCAAGTGATCAATCTTTAGCACAATCTTTAACAAGTGGGCTGAGAAAAAAGGAATATTCTGAGATTAATAATTTACATAAATTCAATGGGTATAAAATCTTGGGGGATTCTTTTTATTTTAAAGTTTATTTATTTATTTTGAGAGAGATACAGAGAGAGTGAGCAGGGAAGGGGCAGAGAGAAAGGGAGAGAGAGAATCCTAAGCAGGCACATACTGCCATCATGGAGCCTGATGTGGGGCTCTATCTCATGAACTGCAAGATCATGACTGAACCCAGAATCGAGAGTCAGACACTTAAAAAACTGAGTCACCCAGGCACCCTATTGGAAGACTCTAATAATACTATGTTTATGTCTCTCACTGACTAGAAACAAAGACAAAGGCCAAGGTGATTTCTCATTGGGACAATCCCCCCAGCTTCCAAGGCCCTAGACATTGCGGGGACTGGTGAGCAAAGAGTTTTACGTTAGACCAGTAAGCATCCCCATGTGAGTGGCTTTCTGGAAGCTACAGTGAGAAAGTGTAATTTCATCATTATCATTATCACATCAACATGCCCATTGATGTGTTTATAATGTACAGTAGCATTCCTAAAGCATTTGGCCATAATAGCTGGGTCAATTCACAGGGCAGTCAAGATTCTCCAAGAGTGCTATGGAACAGGATGCTAATGGCATGTAGCAGTGATAGAATGTCAAAATGATGATAGTTTAGGATACGTGAGATATCAGCAAGTTTGATGGCAAAAGGGAATGTGGAACTTTGCATCTGTAGGAAGACAGAACGGCTTAGTTTAGCTAAAATGGCATTTTATTCCATAATCATCATCATCATCATTCTGTCCCCAAGTAATCATTATCAGGAGTCACAGGGTCAGGAGTACTTCAAACACACACACACACACACACACACACACACACACACACCACTGACTTAAATAATCTCAGACTCTGCTCTGCTCAGCTCCTATTGGATTTTGAGTAGGTGGAGTTAAAAGTACAATCAACCCTTGAACAACAGAAGTTTGGACTGCATGGGTCTACTTACATGTAGTTTTTTCCCCCCAATAAATACAGTACAGTACTGTAAATATATTTGTCTTCCTTAAGGTTTTCTTAATAACTTTTTCTCTAACTTATTTTAAGAATACAATATATAATACATACAACATACAAAATTTGTGTTGATTGACTATTTATGTTATTGATTAGTAAGGCTTCCAGTCAACAGTAGGCTATTAGTAGTTAAGTTTTAGGGGAATCAAAAATTGTATTTGCTCAAAAATTATATACTGCTCAGGAGGTTTGGTGCCACTCACCCACGCTTTGTTCCAGGGTCAACTACCCTAGAAATATATATATTGAGTTTGGGCCATGGAATTAGGGATCACAGCAAGAGTGATAAGGCTAATTTGTGTACATCAGAGTAAAGGGAATCTCTTTTTCATCATATATAAAGTCTTAACAGCATCAGCTCACTTTCCTCTGAGCTTACACATTCTGGCTTCTGTTGTCTTTCCATTTGCATCCTTTACCCTAGTGTCTCAGCCATTTCTACGACTTCTATCTATTGACGATATCCTAATATCTGAGGTCTAGACTCCTAATTCGAACTGCCTACTGGTATCGGATAGTGGTGTTCTACAGACACCTCAAATCTAACACGTTCAAAAGCATAGGACTGCACAGAACCCAAGTTTGCTGGTTTTGTTCTTAGCAGTTAGATTATGTGATTATGTCCAATGACAACAAATTCAGGTCAGTTTTCTCAAACTTCTAGCACACACAAGCTAACTACTTCATTGGCATATGCAGACTAATAATTTTTACATTTTTTAGGGATTCATCAAATTTTAGACAATTAAAACTAAAACATTTTAAATAGGTACTAACAATATTTTTTATTTCAGGAAGAAGAATGATATTGTCTCAAATTTATAATAGTTTATTTAACATAATGTTAATGTTTATTTATTTCTGAGACAGAGAGAGAGAGAGAGAGACAGAGGGACAGAGTGAGAGCAGGGGTGAGGGGGAGGGAGGGAGATACAGAATCTGAAGCAGGCTCCAGGCTCTGAGCTGTCAGCACAGAACCCAACGTGAGGCTTGAACTCGTAAACTCCAAGATCATAACCTGAGCTGAAGTTGGACGCCCAACCGACTGAACCACCCAGGTGTCACTGTAACAGGTTATTAAAAAGAACTGTTTTTGTCTGTTTTACCTGAGGCCACAAGACAATGATCAGTATTATTTTATTCTGAAATGATGTGCTAAACTATTTCCAAATGTGTTTATTAAGGCTAGGAAGGAGATCTGAGATCGAAAAGAAAATTTCATTGGAAAATATTATTGAAGTGCTGTGACATTTCCTTCTTTACCCACAGAAGGAAATGGAGAGATATTCTACCTACCTCACTTCAAAGATCATCAGAAAAGAGATAACTCATGGAACTTGATATGCGAATTAGAGTTTGGGGGATAAAGTAAACTTGTATATGACTCACAACAGAAAAATATAAAGGAAAGAAGTCTAAGTGAAGTAGAGTGAAGATTGTAATTACACATGTAAATTCCCATTTATGAGGGACACCTGTGTGGCTCAGTTGGTTAAGCATCTGACTTCAGCTCAGGTCATGATCTCAGGGCTCCTGAGTTCAAGCCCCATGCTGGGCTCTGTACTGACAGCTCAGAGCCTGGAGCCTGCTTCGGATCCTGTGTCTCCCTCTCTCTCTGCCCCTCCTCCACTCACACTCTGTCTCTCTCTCTCAAAAATAAAATAAAAACATTAAAAAAACTTTTTAGAGTAAAAAATAAATTCACATTTATGATAGATCAAGTGTTTCCAGTAGATAATAATTTTATTTTAAAGAAAAAAATAGGTATGCAAGATAGTGAAATAACCAAAACAAAGGGGGAGGGGGCAGAAAAGGTTCAAATATGCAAGAAGAGCAAATGACTAAAAAGCAAGAGAAGTTAAAAAAAAAACAACCGAAACACTTAAGGGGAACTGAAATTGGAGTTATCAGACATGGGTTTTAGTTTATTGGTAATTCTTATTTAACAGATGGCAACACAGTGAGTTTCACCAGATAACATAATCTATAAGAAGAATAAAATGAGAATTAAAGACATGAAAAATTAAAATAGCCTAAATGAAAACTTTGATAAATGAGTTAAGTGATACATTAAACAGGGCACAAGGAAGATTTAGTGAACTGGAAAAGGATCAATAGAAAATATATACACTGAAACCACACAGAGAAATAAGGAATGGCAAGTAAGAGAAAAAGCTGAGAGACACCTGAGACACTGTGAACCAAATCTTACAAGTGATAGTGTCAGAAGGAGAGGAGAAATAATGGGTCAGAAACAATATGTGAAGAGAGACTGGCTGTGAATTTTGCAAAACTGACAAATGACATAAAACAATGGAGACAAAGATTTTAGAGGCTCTACCAATGTCAAGAAGTATAAATACAAAGAACCACACCTAGAAAACTGCTGAAGACTCAAGTCTATGAGGCAAGCCTCATTACCTTCAAAGAGCAATAATAAGATTGATGGCTGACTTTTCGACTGTATGCATTGTCCAGAAGACAGTGAAATGACATTTTTTAAGTGCTTAAAGAAAAAAAAAAACCCAACCTGGAATCCTATAGCTAGAGGAAATAGACTTCATTAATGAAATTAAAACAAACAAACAAACAAACATAAAAATCAATTCCAAGTGGATTGCAAACCTAAATGGAAATTAAAAAAAAAAGAAAGGAAGAAAGGAAGGAAGGAAGGAAGGAAGGAAGGAAGGAAGGAAGCAAGGAAGGAAGGAAGGAATAGCAGGCATGCAGGCAAGCAGGAAGGAAATTAACTTCTAAAAATGAATTTAGGAGAATATCTTCAAGACAGTGAGGGTGGGCATATTTTCTTACACAGGACACAAAAATTACTAACTGTCAAGGAAAATACTGAAAAACTAGTTTCATAAAATTAGACTTCATAAAACTGGGAAATGTGTTCATCAAAATACCAGTAAGAGAGTGAAAAGATGAGCCCCAGACAAGAAGACACAGTAAAACCTTGGTCTGCAAGCATAATTTGTTCCAGAAACATGCTTGTAATCCAAAGCACTTGTATATCAAAGTGAATTTCCTCGCAAGAAACAATGGAGACTCACATAATTCATTCCACAACCCAAAAATATTCATATAAAAATAAATGCAAAACTGTAATATAATGCAAAGCAATAAAGGAAATACAAAATATAAAGAAAAATAAACAAATTAACCTGCACTTACCTTTGAAAACCTTCATGACTGGTGTGTGGGAGACAAGAGAGAGGAGAGTTATTGTGTAGGATGACTTTCACTATCACTAACAGAATCACTGCTATCTATTGGTTCAGTGGAACCCTTTTTCTGCATGGGGGCCATTGTATATGCTCGCACAGATTTTAACTCCAGCACAGTATTAATAAACTCTTGCCAGGTACTGTATGTCATGTAACTGGCAATAAGCCAGCAGAGGAAAGGGCCTATACATGCAGGCAGCCTGACCTAGAATGAAGCAAAACATTCCTAAGCTTACTCTTGTATGGAAAAGCAAAGGACTGTCCACACGTGCTTTGAAGTGACAAAAAATACCCTAGTGCCTGTTGTGGGCACCTTCCAATGTTCCGAAAAGTCACTGATTTCTGCCAACCACCTCATTCCTGAGACTGGGCATCTGAGCATGGGAGATGATCCCCCACAATCCCACAGCAAGAAAGAGAAGAACCATTGGTTCAGTTGTGATCACATGACATTCGGCGTTATGTACTACTTGTATTGCAAGACGTCGCTCGTTTATCAAATTGAAATTTATGAGAAATGTTGGAACACTCACAGAACAAGTTACTCAAATCCAAGGTTTTACCGTATTTGCAATCAGTATGTGTGACACTACATTCGTATCTATAACCCCTGAAGAATCCCTACACAGTGAGAAAATCCAAGAGCCCAAAATTTAAGTAACAGTCAGAAGTCTTGCTTAAGTATTTCAGAAAAGATGATATCCAAATGTTATTAAGCATTTAAAAAGGTGCTCAATGTCACTAGTTATCAGAGGCATTGAATTAAAGCAATAATAACATAGAACCACTAGCATGGCAAAAAACGAAAAAGACAATAAATACAAAATGTTACAAGGATAAGGGAAAACTGGAATCATCAGTGCATTTAAATGGTTCCAATGAATTTAGAAAACTGGCAAGCTCTTCTGAAACTCAACACATACAATCTCCATTACCCAGAAATTCTACTTTTAGGTATAAACTCCACAGAAGTACACACCAGCAGACATACAAGGAATGATTATAGCAACATTATTTGTAATAGCCAAAAAATAGGAAAGTGCAAATGTCCTGCACTTCATTTGCTCGGCTGGAGCAGACTCTTGTTTCCGCATCTGTTTGCATCCTGCTCCATCCCCATCCCCATGAAACAATGATTACCAGCTAGTCAGAGATGCTATGCTGAACAAAGAGATATAGGATGGATTCATCAGAAGAGATCTAAGTTGTCTAAATGAAAGGCCAAAATTAAAAGCCTCTTTCAACACACATATCCTCCTAACCAGCTATTGAGCCATCTAGCAATCTAGCTGAGGGAACCTGTGGATGAGACTGAGAGACAGGGGCTCTACATCTCTAAAGAACTGATGTGTATCTATGAACAGTTTACCTGGGAAATGTGGCTTTCCAGTGATAATTACACAGTAGATAGCAGATATATTTACCAAGCATTTCTACAATAAGCATACAAATTATAGGAGATACATTGTCAATTACTCAGTTTATTAATAATGGAAGTTAATGAATATAAGAAAAAAAGAAAATTCAAATTGTAATATGTAAAGAAGCAAATTTTTTTTCTTTTTTATTCTATCTAGACCATAGCACACCCTATAGTTATTTGGAAAAAAAGGTTTAATGCATAGACGCATTATTACACATTGATATGATGTCCCAAATGTCTTATTTTTATTTTTTTATTTTTTTTATATATTTTTTTATTTTTTTTAAACGTTTATTTATTTTTGAGACAGAGAGAGACAGAGCATGAACAGGGGAGGGGCAGAGAGAGAGGGAGACACAGAATCCGAAACAGGCTCCAGGCTCTGAGCTGTCAGCACAGAGCGCGACGCGGGGCTCGAACTCACGGACCGTGAGATCATGACCTGAGCAGAAGTCGGACGATTAACCGACCAAGCCACCCAGGCGCCCCCCAAATGCCTTATTTTTAAAATCCAACTGAATAACATTTCTCAAATACAAGCTTCTCTCCCCACTTTACTTTTGCTCAGCACCTACTGGATTCATAGTCTACAAAGAGAGAGGCATGCATACCCCCTCCCTTTTTAGCTACACGAGTCCACTCAGAAGCATAGAAAGGGTCCCAAATCACCCACAGTGGCTGACCTTAGAATTCAGACAAAGTTTTCCTATATCCCCTGCAACTCTCAAAAGCATATTCCCAAATGCACACGGATGATGACCCAGAAAGTGATTCCTGATTCTCTTCAACCAAGAGATGGCTTAAGTTGTCTTCCATCAGTCCGAAGGGGAAGGACCTTTGCACAGGGAGATAGGGGGTAACGTTCCAAAAGAGGGCTAAAACATTGACCCACATGCATCAGGGACTTGGTGAAATCACAATGAATTATACCTTCTTCAAACCTTCGTTCCACTCTTTCCAATTATGGAAACTTGGGTAAGGAAATTCCTAAATTTCGGGGATTCACATCTGTCAAAAGGGGACAAAAAATCTTGCCTTGAGAGGTTTCTGTGGAAATTAAATGCAACAACTCACAGAAAATATTTAGCCTGGCAGGGCCTGATACAGAGTAAGCATTGAATGACTATTAGGAATATTATCTTTATTGGTTCTGTTGTTGTTGTGATCACAGTAAGGATTAATATTATTGTATGATCTCAGACACCTAAAGGTAATTTCCATACTAACGCACAGCAGTATTGTTCAATATCCTTCTGGAAAGAAATAGGTCTCTTGTATTCGATAGCTTTTCATACTTATTTATTAACTCACTGTGAATTTGTTTTGTTTCTCTTTTTACAATGTCCATCGGATCAGAAACACATTTTGAATGAAAAACAGTAATGATAATCAACATGTACTAAGTGAGCCAAACATACGTCTAAGGGCTTTCCAAGCATTATATCACAACCTCCTCATGATACAGGTACTTGTGTTATCCCCACATGATAAATTCACTAAAAGAGTTCCACTTTATTTCTTCTATCTTACCGCCCAGACCGAGGTTTGTTGCTTGGCCTCCAGGAGTGAAAATCCTTTTATATTGCTCTGCTGGTGGTATGCACGAGGTACATGGATGACCCCAAGAAGGGGGTGCCGGGCAGTGACTGTAGAGGTCAATGAATGAGTCCTACAGGACAGGAACCAGGTCTTAAAGCATGAGTGAAGGGCAAGCAGAGCCAAATCAGAATAGGCCAGAGAAGCACAGTTTCTGTGAAGACTGGAAATACTGCAGGGCCTGGAGGTGAGGACATAAGGAAGAGGGGAAAGGCAGGCTCGGAGGTAAAGGGGCAGCTGGGGCCAACTGTGAAAGACCAGCACACCCAATGGCAGTGCTTGGACTTGACATCATAGCGATTGTGGCAATGGGGAACACTGGAAGGATTTGAGCGGGGTTTTACGTGACCCTCTCCCATACACTTCCTCTAAGATAGGCCATCAGAGGCACTGTGGACATTTATAATACTGGACACCAACATATACCGAATACAGAATATATGAAATATAGATTACATGAAAGATGAAAAGCTCTTGCATGTCAGTGGTAGTGGAGCTGGAAAAATGAGACAGATCTAGAGAGAGGAGGTCAAATGGGCAAGGTTTAGTGGCTGATGGGATGTGGCTGGTGAACAGCAGGGGTGAAACCAACAAGATTCCCAGTCTCAGGGAGGAAACGAATGGTGATGAGGATAAACAAAATGAGAACACAGGACAGGAAATAGATTTTTTTTCTTTTTGTTAATGAGGCAGATAATCGTTTCAGTCTTGGGCATGTTGGGAGGGAGAGAGAAATCATAAGAATTTGCACAATTCCTAATTACCAGGTTGGCAAATACTTAAAGATAAAAAACGATGCGGAGGGGCTCCCAATAGGACTATAGAAGAGTCTCCTGGTGGTTGGAACCTTGTCTTGGTTTAGACAGACTTGGGTGTGTGGCCACTGCCACACAAAAGCCACACAAGGCTGTGTAGAATTGTGGGTAAAATGTTAAATGCTTACACTTGTCAACTACAAAATCCTACTTCTGGGAATTTCACAAAGGCAAATAATCAGGAGGGCTCAGGATATGTGAACAAGAAGCTCCCTGTAGCATTGTTTGTAGCAGCAAAAACTGGAATTAAGTGTTCAAAAATAAGACACAAGTCATGGCACAACTACAAGGTAGAATACTACACAGCCAGTAAAATGATATATGGTCATGTCTATTTACATGGAGAGACGCCCGCCATTTTGAGGAAAAGGCAGGCTTCTCATCCACATAAGATAAGTGCTATCTTACTCATTCACATGCTGCCTCCCTGACCAGTGTTCTCTGAGCCTACCTCCCACGTCACCGTAATTTCACTCCATTTATATCCTTATTATTCATCAGGCTTCTTAATCATCATGAGCATCTGTATACCTACTATCAAATAGCAACATTGTGGGAATCATGGTGACATTTAAATGAGGTAATTTGTAGTAAATGAGATCGTACCTCAATATGTGATATGCCTGATGCAAAATAAGTACTGAATAATTGCCAACTGTAATTATTCTTATTCTCTCTTCCTAATAACTCTGTGCTAAGTATTTGTTTCTCTCTTCCTAATATCACTTTGAGAAACCCCAAAGTCCCTTGTAAATAGTAGGTAACACTTGTGGTTGAAAATAATGAAATATACACCAACATTTAGGGAAAACCAGATTGTTAAGGTAACCAAGAAATGGTCTATTAAATTCCTTTTTATTATGAACATATTATTTATCATACATAAAATATATATGTGATAATCATATTATTACTTTATTAAAAATAAGAGGAGTAATGGAGTTTTCCCTTATTTAAATACTTGTAAGTTTGCCCATCCTTAAAAGAGGATTTGGATAATACTAACTTGTGCCTTGAAATTAATCTTTAAAATATTTTCTGTTGAGGGGCGCCTAGGTGGCTCAGTCCATTGAGCGTCTGACTTTAGTTCAGGTCATGACACGGGGGTTTAAGCCCCGTGTCAGGCTCTGGGCTGACAGCTCATAGCCTGGAGCCTGCTTTGGATTCTGTGTCCACTCCCACCCCCACCCCGTCCCTACCCACTCATGCTCTATCTCTCTCTGTCTCTCAAAAATAAATGAACATTAAAAAAATTTAAATATTTTCTGTTGATAGAGAAAAAAAACTCAATCAGACATTCTGGAAGGTTTGAAAAATACATGCCTATCTTCAAAGTTGATACCATTCTGATGGGTCACAGGGTGCTTTACTAGTGAATGTAACATGGTTTCTGAAGCAAATTAACATGGAACCACACACAGCCCATAATCTGCTACTTAATGGAAGTCTAAATATATTATGATTTTTTTAATTTCAAAAAAACTAAAGAGGAATACACGTGCACACACACACACACACACACACACACACACACACACAAGCCCTCCTACACACATACAATTCATGCCATAAAAAAAAAAATTAGACAAAATATACAGGGTTCACCCCATCCTTTTAACACGCAGTGAGGTAGCCCAAGAATCACCAGGCTGGCTCAGCATCATCGCGACAGCTAGCTTCTCGGGGGACAAGAAAATGAAAGCATTTGAAAGCAACATTTGGGAATCTGAAAATTTCAAACTAAGTAGAATCTTTAGAAGCAGAAGTAGAATCTTTTCACACATGCCTCCCTTCTCCCTTCTTCCTGGTAGCCTTAGAGCCAGTTATCTTCAGCTTCCATTTGAAATATTACATTGTTACGAAGTAATGGGAGTCAGAGCTGTGTAGCAATATGTGAGCCCATCAACTAACCATTTACCCGGGAAGGGGTGCGGCACCATGGGGCTCCTGCACTAGCAAGAATACACGATAATCTTAATAAAAAACCTCTTACTCTTATATGTGGGGGGAAATTAGCTCTTCTATGTTAATTGTACTTTATTTACATGCCCTCAAATTGCTTATTTCACAGTATTTTTAACAATATCCACTTAAAAATTTTTTTCAAATCATGTATTTTCCATACAGAAAAGGTCTTGTAATTTTCAATACAAAAAGATAAAATTAAGTAGGTTCCTGAAAGATGTTGGCCCAGAAAACAAAAAGTGCTAATAAGGCAAATAATGAGAAGTAAGCAATCATAAAGCAGGATATCAACTGATATCAACACACACACACACACACACACACACACACACACACACACACACACCGATGTTAAAAAATGGGAAATGCTATTAGTTGACATTATGCAAAAAAAGAGAGAATTTACTCTGTGATACTTTTCACTCTTTCACAAATTTCCTTCACAGATTCATTTTGCACTGCCTTCTTCTTCCTTTTTTGAGGTCTTAGTTATAGAAAGACCAGCATTATTCAAATGTAGTGGTTTTGAATAACGCACATTCCTTTTCCTGTATTTTTCCTTTCCCTTCTCCTTTGTGACTCTTGTATGTTTGTGTATCTCTTCTATTGTAATGACATGAATACCTAATTGTTCTCCCATAAGAGAAATGACATGTTAATGAGAATGTGCCAAATATAAACATATGCGTGTAAAGTGTTCTTTCTGTGGAATTTGGGGAGTCAGAAGGGCAATCCCTGTTAGGTACAGGGGAGAAATTCTGCTTCTGGTTTCAGGAGACAGGAACCTGCATTTTTATTTCCTGGAAATCTATCAGAAGCCATTTTGCATGGCCATAGCAAGGCCGCTTGATAAGGCTGCAATAGAAAACGCACTCCTTTGGCAGAATTTCTGATACACTATGACAATGGAGCCGTCTGCATGAAATTTGGGGAAGAATTGGCAGCCACATGTGTATCTAAGAAAGCCCATCCTAATTTGAGGACAGACTCTGTTAATAAACCGGGACATAAAGGTTTATCTTCCGCTTGCAAAATAAAAAATAACTACAATGTCAATAAAATGCCTTTGGTTAAGCTCTGCTTGCATTAAAGTATTGCCCACAGCACCATATCTTTTATGCTGGTGGATAGCTATGCTTCAACTCCTCAAGATCTTAAGCAACATACATTTAACAGCATGACACGTTAAAGGGAGAACAAATTTCTTTTCTTCACACCAGATGGGAATAAGGAACGTGAGTGTTGTGCACAATGAAACACTATCTATAAATCTAGCATTTTATCATCCCATTTCAGACTATAAAATTAGAAGATTCATCAGTTACACCTCCACTCATGAAATATACCTGCTGAGGTATGGGGTCCCCGTGGGAAGACTGATACGGAGAACACATTCAGAGGGGTGAAATCGTACATCAGTGAGCGTGATGGGTTAGCAGGAGCTGTGACCCTTGTAGCCAGCTGCATTTGCGTTATGCGACAGGATGTCAGGAGCGTGCCAGGAAACAGAATTATTAGAAATCCGCTTATTACCAACTCTGTAATTCATGGGTCTTATGGAGATCTGATTTCCTAGTTTCTCTACATCAAAGATATCCCCAAACAACATTAAGATAATACTCAAAATTGACTAAACAATATTTTCCCATTATTAGGATGCCATTGTGTTAGGGGGAAAAATAAGCAGTTTTTCCCGTACTCCATCTCTCCCTCTCCTTCTCTTTCCCAGTGTCTAATTCTAATCCATATCCACACTCTTTGTCCTCATGAGTGTTAACGGTGACATGCAAGGTGTTGAAAATTTTTAGGGCACTTCCACCTTCATTGGCTCATGCGATCCTTGAGCCACCTGGAGAGGTTAGGCACAAATGGCCTAATGACTTGCCCAAAAGCTGGGATAAAAATGCAAGTATTCTCAATACTTTTCCAGTGTTGATTTTTCTCTCTCTTGATGAGCATCCAATTATTCCGGTGACATTAGCAAACTCAGTAAAATACATGTCAGAGATTCTTTGTTTTCTGTGTTCTTTTTCTTTTTTCTTTTTGACAGAATATCTGTAGAACCCAAGAAAAATACTGTAGACTTCTCTTGCCACTTCCTCTCTGAGTCCTAATAGATGGGCTTTTTGGCTACTTTGGACCTGGAAGGTTTACCCTCATTTACAAGGTTTGAGAACACACACAAATTAATTAACCATACATAATAAACTACTCCAGAATGTAGTAGCTTAAAAAACAATAAGCACGTGCCGTCTTTGATAGTTCCCTGGGTCAGGAATTTGGGAACAACGTAGCTGGGCAGTTTGACATGGAGGAGCCATTCATGAAATTGCAGTCAGATATCCACCAGAACTGCAATTATCTGAAGACAAGCCGGCCAGCTTCCAAGATGGCCTGCTGGCATGACTGCCCCTTGGTTCTGGCTGTTGGTAGGATGCATCCGGTTCTGCCCACATGAACTTCTCCCAGGGCTGCTTGAGTGTCCCCACAAGCAGAGCAAATAAGCCACAAGGGCAGGTGGAAGCCAAAATGTCATTTATGACCCAACCTCCAGAGCCCCACACCATCATCTCCACTGTGTTCTACTGATCACACAGACCAGCCTAGATTCAACATGCGGTAACACCTCATGTGGGAGGAAGCAGTGGGTGCATCTTGGAGGCTGGTATGACTACAGTGGATTTCTCTGTGTGAACTGCTGAGTATTCCAGTGCTCCCAAGAACCAAGAATGTCCTGGGGAGTGTATGTGCTGACAGGATTGATGTCATGTCCAACTGATACTTTCTTTCAAGATCACCCTCATTCTTATTTTTTCCTGGGAGCTGTCCTTCCAATACTTGGTTACCATGGAGACCATCCTGGACCATCTCTGACTCCCAATCATGATTTGTTGGTTTGGGAGTAGACAACTGACCCAAGAGGTAGAGGGGTTTGAAAATATCATCCCCCAGGGCTACTATTGAAGTGGGCATCTGACTTGAGTTAGATCCATATAATCATTCCCTAGGATTTTGAACCGAGATCAAAACAAACTTAAGGGAGGTCTCCCTTCTTCTCATGGTTGAAGTATAAAATATAAAACTTCTTTACACAAGGAACTAGTCACTAGTGAGAAAGAAGGTCAATAGTGAGCAAGCAGAGATTACTGAAGAAGACAGAAAGCTGGGCTTCTGACTCCAGGTGAGCCCGTACCCTCCTCATATCTTAGCTTGTCTCCTTTACCATCCTTTGGATTCTGCAAACCAATACATTTCCCCTGATGCATACACTAATCTAACAGATTTACAAAATTGTTCACACTACAACTCAGATGCAGAGAAAATCTAACTTGTGTCTGGCCTTAGTTAGGAGAAAACACACTTTACTTCCCTTGATCTTGGACAATCGCTCACTGTCTCCTACATCTTCAAGGCTCTCTTCTAATGGGTTTTGGGCTGAATAAAGGAAAGAGAGCTCACATGGCCTTCTGGATCTGGAACACAGAGGTTCTATAATGCCTCTGGCCACTGTTCAGGTGTCCCTAGTCCATCTGATCACAGCTTACCCTGACAGCATCCACAGCTACAGCCCCTGGAGGGTGGAACTCATGACTTAGCCTCTCTGCTTGCACTCCAGTAACAGCCCCACTTTGCCAGCTGATGACGAGGCCTGCCCCCAGCCCTTGTTGGCTACAGACAATATTGAGCCCTCTGCTGCATTACCTCTGAGACTGGACTGAGGGTCTTTCCATAGCTGTTACAGTCTCCTAGGGTATCAAACAGAAAACCATGTCCTCAGCATTTCCCTCACTCAGCTCACCAGCATATGCCCAGCCTGTCTCCTGTCTCCTTTCTGTTATGGACCCAAAGCAGGAAGGAGTGGTTTCTCCATCTCTCTTCCCCTCGAGCTTCCCTTACATAAAACTCTAAGATCTCCTCCTCAAGCCTGACTTTCAAGCCTGTTATGTTACTAAAATGGTGACAAGTCATTTTCCTCTGATCCTAGGACAACGAAAGAAGGCTTTAAGGGGAATAAGGGCTTGAGAGGAACATTTAAAATAAGCTTACTATTTTTTTAAATTTTTTAAATGTTTATTCTTGAGAGAGAGACAGAATGTGAGCAGGGGAGGGGCAGAGAGAGAGGGAGACACAGAACCCAAAGCAGGCTCCAGGCTCCAAGCTGTCAACACAGAGCCCAACACAGGGCTCGAACTCACGGACCATGAGATCATGACCTGAGCTGAAGTCGGACGCTTACCCGACTGAGCCACCCAGGCGCCCCTAAAATAAGCTTACTATTTTAAAAAATACCTTCTTTAAGCAATATGAGTTTTATAACATAAACCCAGAGTCCTAATCAAATGCAATCATGTGGTAGTAAAACAGCCTAGTGACATTCACTCAGCCACTCAATTAGTCAACAATCTAGGAACTCCAAGTATGACTTATCTCCCACCATTAAGTTGCTCATGCTCTAGGAAAAGAAACAGGTACTTGTATATAAAAAAAAAAAAAAGGAAAAGGAAAACACAATGAATTCATTATTATCCTTAAGGGAAGGGCGTTCAAAAGGCTACCCATAGACAGTCAGGTTATTCCACGAAGAAGGAGTGACATCCCCTTCACAGTATTGGGATAAGTTGGCTTAGCTCTGTAGCCTATAAAGCTATTCCTTCCCCAGGTTGCTGATACAATTTATTAAATTTAAATATTTGCTTCATAAGCCTGAATCCTAAGTAGGACAGGAATCATAAATGATTTTATTATGCCTTGTGGTTGGACCGCACAGACGTGCATAGCACAGTTCTACCCATGATCCTGATTTTTGTTTGCTTTAATATAAAATGCAAGCGAAATGATAGAATGTACTGGCAAGGACTCAGGGACACAGGCGCACCCATACACTGCTCAGGGATGCTAGTGTGATTCTTCTCTTAGAAGTTCCAGTAGCTCTCGGGCTTCCCCTCATATGACTGTCAACACTGCTGTTTACATATGTAATGGCCGTCTCTGTGAGGACATGATTTGTGTCATCTTACTCACTGCTTACATATCCATTTCACAGAACCATCTTGGCCATAGACTAAACGTCCAGTTAGTAAATGTGTGTTGAATACATGATGAATGAACACAAAATTTTAGGATGGCAATTTGGCTATGTGTATCAGAAGTTCTTAAAGTCCTTAGAGATTTATCCTGAGGAAATCATAGTGGATGTATGCAAACAATTGTTATAGAAGTGTTCAGGACGATGTGGTTTATTCTAGGAGAAAGTCAGAAACAATTGAAATTTCCAATAATACGGTCTTGTTTAAATGGATTATGGCACCATCTTAGAAACGGCTACTATGCAACCATTAAAGATGGCAATATTTATAATAAAATTATCACAGTTTGGTAAATCTGTGTTTACTGCGTGTGTGTGTGTGTGTGTGTGTGTACATGCAAAGAAAAGAGATCAGAAGAATGGACAATTGTATGTTAATTGGGGTTACCTTAGATGGAAAGATTTCAGTCAACTTACTATTTTTTTGTTTACCTTTATTTTCTCAATGTTTTAATCAAATGACATATATATCTGTTGTGTAAGAGTAAAGTAACGATACAAAAAATAGATTAATAATCTCACGGCAGGTGCGCCATAAAGCTGGCTAAGTGAATCCATCAGTGTGTCAGCACCCTTAACCCATAGGAATTCCAGGAAGATCTGTATCCAGGCATTTGGTATATGGGCTAAGAGAACAGAGTGTCTTCCAAAGCCACAAACATCAATTACCAGATTGTTCCTCCTGACTATGTGGGGAGAGATATGGGAGGAAGGAAGGGAAGATAACAGCATTTCCTCAGCAGAAGGAGTAATCGCCTCAAGCACAGCCACTGATAAGGGAAGCACCGTGTCTGTTCCCATGGAATCAGTCTGAATGTCTCCCACACCTCCACCATGGCCACTGCTACTGTCTCCCCAGCCTGATTTATCTGTGTATTTCTTATCACCCTGATCTCACTGAGTTCTAACTTGGGAACTCGTTTGTTGGATCTGTGCCTTCTTGTATGGAGCCACTTTTAACTCATCTTTTTCTAAAGGATTCATTTTTAGAAAATGAAATTAGGGATAAAATTCCTAATGAAATGATTGCTTCTGTAAGTGATAGAAAGGAAATGCCCTGACAAACCCTACAAGATAATTGCTCTTTTGGTAATGTTTACCATCATTACCTATCCTGAATTTCAGATGCTACAGCTTTCACCCCCAAAACAGAGCAACACAATTAATCTGATTAAAAAGGAACCATTTATAGTTACAAATTGCCTTTCATCTTAGGTTGATCAAAGCACTCCACTGATGGTAACTTGTTCTGATTCATTATAATTTTTGTGTTTCTCATTACCATCAAACTAAGAGCTTTAATCCTTACAGTCCTGTTTTTTATAAAAACTGAATTACAAATCGAGGTGTCGCACCAAAGTTACTTATGAATGTATTCTTTTTACACTCAGCTTCCGAGATCATAATCCTTTCTGCCAGGGTTCTAATTACAATTCCCTTAATGGGGCCGGATCTCATGAAAACTTGTGCAAGGAAATTATAACGTGGTTTAGGAAGTTGGGGGAGAAAGAAGGAAGAGGAGGTTATTAAATTAAACTCTGTGTAGAAGCCTTGGATATGGATTTTGAGTCTTTTTAATGCAAAATGACTGACTCCTCTACACAGACCCTGACATGATGCTTGTGCAGACTGAAAGACAAAAGTACAAAAATCTCCTCCCAACTTAACCTTCCACGCTCATTTTCCTTGCAAACTCACTAGGTGCATGGTTGCCAGGCCGCTGTCTGCCTGTTTCACACAAATTATGTTGTATCGACTGCAAAACAAAAAAAGAGGGCTCATGACTTTCGGTGTAGTCAGTCTACCCCATAATGCTCTCAGGGCACTGACCAGTTCTCCAGGAGCTTGGTTAAACAAACACTGAGTTGAAAAGTATAGACGAGAAAAATTACTCCTATCCAACACAAATAGAAATAAGCATGTAAAGGGTGCTTGGGTGGCTCAGTCAGTTAAGCATCTGACTTCGGCTCAGGTCATGATCTTGCAGTCTGTGCGTTCGAGCCCTGTGTTGGCTCTGTACTGACAGCTCAGAGCCTGGAGCCTCCTTCTGTTTCTCTGTCTCCCTCTCTCTCTGCCCCCTCCCCACTCATGCTCTGTGTCTCAAAAGTGAGTAAACATTAAAAAAAAATTGTTTTAAACTAATAAGCATGTAGAATTCAGTGCATTTATTTTGTCCCTTATGAAACCTGAGGCGATTCCTTTTTTTCTAAATAACAACCCCACTTTAATCCCATGACTCAAATTCCTTCTTAGAAATTGACTGCCAATTCAGCTACATTTGGGGATTCTGAGTGGTAAGAAGGGAACTAGATTTTCCTTCTGGGCTGGAAGATAGCCATTGGTTTGAGCAGGGAACAACAAAACTTCCTTTTTCATTCTCTCTGGGTTTCCTGCCACAGCCTAGAAAATGGCCAGGCCTAGAAAATGCATCAGTTTTCATCACATCTTATTATTAAATGAGCCCAGGTTAAGAAATGCCCTTTTGACACACTGATTATTGGAGCCCTAGAGAAATCTCCATAGCTTTTTGGGTACTTTTTGGATCTGCCCAATTCCCCACATCTCAAATTCCCTCAGGCTCAAAATGTTGAGGGACAGCATCTATAAATATTATTTTAGTAATAATTTTTTATTTGTATAGTAATTTAAATTTAAAATCTTTCCAAAGGCATTGTACCAGTTTGCTATGGCCACCATAATGACGTTTCATAGGCTGGGTGGCTTAAATTAATTTTCTCACAGTTCTGGACGCCAGGCTTCTAAGAACGAGGTGTTAGCATAGTTGGTTCTTTCTTAAGTTTCTCTTCTTGCTTGTAGATGTTATCTTCCTCAGGTTCTTCACAAGATCTTCCTTTTATGTGTGTCTCTGTCCTAATCTCCTCTCCCTATGAGGACAACAGTCATACTGGATTCCTGCCACCTATAGGACCTCATTTCACTTTGATTACCTTTTTTAAAGACCTTGTCTTCACATACAGTCACATTCTGAAGTACTCAGGATTAAGACTTCAGTATATGAATTACGGGAGGAGGAGATACAATTCAGCCCATAACAGGCATGGTTTCATTTTATAGGCTAAGAACGTAAAAATTTAAAAAGAAAACCATGGTACCAAGCTCACCCAACCATTTAGGTAATATAGCTAAAATTGGATCCTGGGGCTCTGACTCCAAAATGCCATACTTTATTCATTACAGTCTGCAGTTACTGATAAGTAACTTGTGTTTAACTGTCTGAAATTTAAATATAATATAGTATCTCATCGAATCTCCTGAGGATGGAAAATTACATGTTATCCAAGGAACCATTTGGCCATCCTTTATACATCTCTACTTTGAAGACCCTGGGAGGAGGAGAGAAGGAGTTTCTTCTAGAATTCTCCAGCAGCTTACTCATTACCCACAACCTTTCTCCACTAGAGACCTTGACATTGGGCATGCAGTAAAGAATCATTTGACCCAAGCTTGACTTTCTGTCCTAAATTTTGCCTGCAGCTCAGAAGCAAGTTTATCAGAGGAAGCAGGATGAGAAGTCAACACCATTGTTGATCCCAACTGATCTCTGTCAAACCTCAGGTACCAGGTAAATTTGAGGGCAGACAGAAGAATCTAAGGATGAGGGACTACAAGGTGTGCAGGTGTTCCTGAGTCCCTTGCAGAGTCAGGCCAAGATGAAAACATCTACTCCCAGCCTTCCAAAGTCCCTGAGTGGTTCTTGTATTTTAAATACGAAGAGTGCTATTTCTTTGGAAGGTTAAAAAAAAATGTAAACAAAGGTATCTGAATGCTTATTGACAGTTACTTCTAAAAACAAACAAAACAAAATGAAATGTGTGTTGCTAATGACTGTGTTCAGCACATGTAAAATCTTCTATGTGCGCCCTCACAGAAGCCAGGAGACCTTAATTCAAATTCCTGGGACCAGCGTTAGTGAAAAAATCAGTAGGTCTCTCTGGACTTCAATTCCTTCACTTGTCAAATGCACGCTGGAATGCATGATCTCTAAGATTCTTACTGCCCTAACTTTTTATGCACAAATGCAACTTTGATCTTTTTTCAGCTTTGTCATCACCAGCTCCTCAAAGATGCAGCTAGTATAGGAACCGGCCTAGCAATGTGGGAAAATGGAAGAGATCCTTTGGCGACAATGGCTAAGACAGCAAGTGCTCACACAAAACACCCGAGAAAAGATGGCTGAAGCGGAACCCACGCAGGGAGCTGATACCCAGTGTAGGACAGACACAAATCCAGGGAGAGCCAGGAGCCACCACTTCCAGGTTTGGATCCACAAATTCATAGCTCGGAAAATGCAAACAACTCAAAGCACGTTGGGATCAAAAGGGATGGGGGCAGAAGAGGTCAAGCAGGGAGGGTGTCCTGACTGTGTAGAGAGGATGTGTCACACAAAGAGCATACCGCTACTTTTTTTTTTTTTTTTTTGCTTTTACCTGGCCACCATCTGTGCCAGACTTTACTTCTGAAAAGTAGCTATAGGAGTATCTCCTGTTCTTAAGTTTTTCTAGAAATTTTATACTCCTTCAAGAAATAGATTCAGTTTCTCTGTCCTTTAAATCTGGGCAGGTTTGTGACTGCCCAGTCACCGGTAGAATGTGCTAGAAATGACAGTGATTTCTGAGTGTAAGTCATAAACGTTGACACTCCTAGCTTGATCACTAGAACACTGGCCTTCCACCCCTGAGCCACCATGTAAGCTGCCCAACTGCTCTGAAACTGGTATGTGTACCAGAGCCCAAAACAGCCCATGTGAAAAGATCCTATGGAGGAGCACTGAAACTGTCATGAGAGTTGTCATGGCTGAGCGGCCCCAGCCCCGTTTCCATCACTGTTTCAGCTCCAGCCACTGTCTGGCTGCAGTCATGTGAGACATCCCAAGCCAGCAACACCCAACTGAGTCCTTCCTGAACTTCCAACTCACAAAAGTTATGAGAGATGATAAAATGATTGTTGTTTAAGTCACTAAGTTGCGGGGTGATTCATTATAAAACAACGAAAAACCTGTGACATCATCCTTGGTTATTCCCCACCTCTGCTCCCCAATTCTGCTTCCAATCTGAATTCTTAAAGTTCAGTCTATAAATTCAGTCCTTTTCCTTCAATATAGACATTATACTATAAACTGAAGCATCCGCAAAAGCTGATCACAAGGTCTTAGTGTCATTTTCTGCTCTCTTCATCAAGAAATAAATAACCCTACTAGGATCATTTCTCTTCCTGTTTATATACAAATATTTTAAGCACTGAGCTGCCCCAGTTGTTAACATTTACATCCGTATCATCCCAAAGCAATTCAAAATTCAAAACATGTAATAAATCAGTGAGTTATTTGTCTCAAATTTCTCTCCTCCCAGAATCCATTTAGCCAACCGTATTTTATTGAGTTTCTCATTTGGAGGAGGGCATGGTATGTCTTGTTTTTATCTTTTCCTTTGTTCTTATCTTGGCTATTAAAGAGGATTATTTGCCAGTTTGATATCTAAAGGCACTTCATTCATTAAGAAAATAAAATAATAATGCTTCATCAGCTAGGAAAAATGCAAAGGAGAAAAGATCAAATTTTATACCATGATCCATGTAGGTAGTTGAGGTGGGATGTGTTTATCAAAACTGAATATCGATGAATGCTCTTAAAAGCTAATTTTAAGATGGAAACCTGTTACTTATACTATTTGCTGTTAGGAAAGCAACTACACGTGTTTAGTAAGACGAAGTGGGTGTGGGTTTGCAGTATGACTCTTCCCTGTGACATCTGACCCTCTTTTAGTAAAATCAACTGAAATCATAGGAGGAAACACCTCATGCCATTCAAACCTGTCCACATTAGCTCTTTATAACTCAGAGAAGCACCATCATTTAGTGTAGTATTTTTAGCATCAAAAAAATCCCCATCCTCAAAAAATGTTCATTTATCCTTGAAATTGTTTTTGCTGTCACCACATGATGAATTCTGAAGAAAGGCTGCAATATATTGTTGAATCAGTGTTGATTTAAACATAGATCGACCTCCCACATAGCCACCATCTCTGAGGTGTTGCTAGAACTGAAACAAGCTGGAAAGAAATTATCAAAACTTCCCAGAAAGAACTAATCCTTTCTCTGCCCAAAATGCCCTGATATGGAAAAACTCAGTCCCTCCTCCACAGGATATGAAGGACTTCAGTCTATAGTGACACATAAAAGGTACTGCTAAGGGAACATGTTCTAATTTTTAGAATTCTTTTTTACTGCTATCAAAAGCATCTTTCTACAATAAGAAAAAGACGAAAGTTTTGCCTTACGCTACTCAGGATCTTTCTCCCTTGGCCTCAGCATTTGGGGCTGGAGATACTATTTGTGGAATGAGGCAGAGGAAATGAGCCAAAATGAATTTCAGGCTTGCCAGAGCTTACAATCTTAATGCAAATTCAACAATTAGCAATGCCTCAGCTGTGAAAGCTGGAAAAAATTCCACACATCAGATGGTGAGAGAGGGTGGTTGGGAAAATCACTTCCATTTTACTGTTGTCATTCTGTCATCTCGTAACTCAACTCAGAACCTTGAGAGCAGACCTAGACCCTGTGGCTTATAAACTCCAGAGAGGTAACCCCTTATTAATCCAAAGTAGAAGTATAAATTTATAAAAAGCCTGAATGGGGAAAGGGTTTTAAAATATGATACAGGAAACAGGACTGTACCATCAGCTTCAAAAATGGCCTAGGTTAATGGATAACATTGAATGCCAAGAGGATCCAACTAAATTAAGATGCTTATAAGAATAAACAGTTCTCATGTAGCCTTGTCAACTTGAACTACATAGCAGGTGTTACTCTGTAGGAAGGCATTTTTTGTTTGTTTGCTTTTTCAGATGTTTGAAGCAAACAGAAAACTCGCACACATTACACACTCTGGGGTCATTTAGCCCTGAGAACATTAGGATTTCTTTGCCTTCATTTCCCTACCTTGGTCTTTTTTTGAAGAGAAGGAAACATGCAGCTGTGGATGTGCATGTGAATATGCTCATATGTGGAAGCATCCAGTGATATGACAAACTGAAGGGAAAGACCTGAAATTCCAAGGGCTTCACATGCTAAACACATTTACTCCTGTGGGGTTTTACCCCCAAATTTTTTCTTCCTATTTCCGTTGTCAATCGTTGCAGCTTTGTGGCCAGCCCCGAAGCAAAGAACCACATCCCACTGCAACCTCCTACTGAATTACACATCAATTACGCATCACCACAAGCCTGGGAGTCAATCTTGCTACTTCCCTCGAAAATTCCTCTTTGTAACTTTCCCACACTCCCTTCCATCCAAATATCCTCAATTCCCACTAAACAATGTTCTAAATGCAAATTTAAAAAATCAATTTTTTCATTCAAGGACAATTAACACAGTACAAATAACTAATAACATATTAGTTTCAGGTGTACAATATGATTCAATAATTCTATGCATTTCAAAAAAAACCCAATATATTTTTTAATGTTCAGTTATTTTAGAGAGAGAGAGAGCACACACACAAGTGGGGGAGAGGCAGAGAGAGAGGGAGACACAGAATCCGAAGCAGGCTCCAGGCTCTGAGCCGTCAGCACAGAGCCCAACACGGGGCTTGAACTCACACATAGGGAGATCATGACCTGAGCTTAGCCTCTCGGGTGCCCAAAGAAACCAATATTTTTTAAATAAAAATGTCCCCCTATTCTTCTTCACCAAACATGTATTTGGCATATCTTAGTTTGGATTCTCCCGAATGCAGAGCTTGAGAAAAAATTCAGATACAGGTAGTTTCCTTGGGAAGTGATCCAAAGAAGAGAGTATAGCACTGGGGAAGTGAGTCAAGGAAAAGAAAAAAGCAAATGAAGAGACTTCAAGTAAGCATGTTACCATTGTGGGCAATTGAGCCTCACTCCAGTGGGGGACCTTCTGAAATAGTGCATTTCACATCCCAGAATTGTCCTACCAAGAAGCTATCCATTAACTCACATCCCCCAATTGTTTGAGGTTTATGTCCGAGATTTTCTTAGCTCCCCAGAGCTTCTGGCCTGCCAGGTAGTATATTCTGTATATACTACTGTAGCCAGAGATCATGCTCTGGTGAAAAGACCCAGGTGTTTGAGGGAGAAAGTCTTCAGTGTGGTTGGGAACTGCCCACCAAAGCTGCAGGTGACCTTCCGAGAAGCTAAGGGGACCTAGGCAGGGCACCCACAATGGTGACTGCTGAAGCATGTGCCTGAATCACCCCCAGTGCTTAGCTTTCACACAGTAGGTAGTTGTGTTCACCAAATGCATCTTCAAATATTTTTTCCTCTTTTATGCTTTACTGAATTATGATCCCTCCTTGTATTTTTTCTGGGATACAACCTTTAACCCAATCATTCATTTACACATCTTTTAATCTGTGCAAAAGGCTTCCTGTCTCCATGCTGCAAACACTTGTTTTGAACCCAATTATCTCAGTGTTCCTCTCTCTCTTATGCACTGTCAAGGCAATTTACTTCAAATGAGCAAATAGCTCCAGCTCATGGCCTTGTTTTTGAATCTCAGAAAAAGAAACTAAGATATATTTCTTAGCCATAGGGATATATCAAGGGGGTTGTTCAGAAGTTTAAAAAATGTTTTAATTATTTCAGATTCACTTTATTATTTCCTACATCTTCTATTCACATAAGAAAAAGTGAAATGTGTTCTTTTATACATTAGCCTCTTATTCAGTCAGAAAATATGAGGGCAAGAAATTTCATCAGAGCAAATTCTGTTGGTTTTATATTTAAATCACAATTGCCACTTTGTGAAAGAGCTTATAGTAAAGTCCATACAGAACTAGAAAAAAAATCAAGCATTTAGCACAAATCTGAGCTATCATCTAGAAGCTCATTTTATCTTTCATATTAGATACCACCTATTTACTTTCCTTTTTCCTACCATATCATTCTGTCTTATAACCCAGGATGGCTTATTAACCCCAGGTTTTGGAGACTGTTCCACCGCATCAATCTTTAAGAGACTTTTCCACCTAACAGTGGCTTTTTCAATGTAACTATTGTATCTAAGAATTTGGGGGTGCAAACTGTGTTAGGGGTTCAGAGACTCCATCTCTCACCTTCGGGTATAGCCCAAGTTCTTCCTCTTCTCAAAGATTGGGGAAATAACCTAAAGGCTATTGATAGGAGTATACTATAGTGCCTCCTGTCTGACTCATATTTGTAATGAACTTGCTTTTGGATTGCTGGCAATAAAAAGGACATAATCCTTAAGTGGGTGTCAGAGAAGCTCCACTAATTTATGTGGCAGGACCCAATCTCATGTGAAGGTTTAATGAGAAGCTCACACGGTATAAAGTGTGCCTGGCATCTGTTACAGAAGATAGCTCTGAAAGAAGCAGAGAAATACCTTATGTGAAGAACATACATCAGATAACTTTTTTAACTGACAAGGATGACCCTAATAGAGAATGAGGGGTAAAAAGGAACAGCCACCACAAAAGACCATTGTGGCAACTATTGATCCATTATATACTTTCTGGTTATTGTAAACGCCTCCAAATATTCCCCCAAAGGAAAGCAAGACATGGATAATTTATGTGCCTATTTAAAGTAATCTTCCAAGCATGAATGGCTGAAGGATTATAATTTCTCCCCCCCCCCCCACTACTAATCATCATAGGTCTCCCAGAGGTCATACAAATAACCAGCAGCCTTTCGTCCTAAACATTGCTAAGCCAAGGTTGAGATATGAGCCTATTAAAATCTGGTTTAAAAAGAATTTTATTTTGCCGATGATCTCATTTATTAATTGCTGACTGCCTTTTAAAACCTTCAGTGGAAGACAAAGAGACCTTCAAATCCTTTCTCTGAGAATTAAAGCTTTGCATTTAAGGATTCCAGATGGGCTATACTTTAAGTATTAAAGTTCAAACGCTTTAACCACCAACAGATGAAAGGAAATTTTACTTAGTTTTGTTCCACAATTGCCACCCAGTCGTTCTTCTATGCTGGCCAAATTAAGCATCAATTTAAATTAGATTTACTCACGGGACCCTCGACAATCACAACCAACACAAGATATTAGGGAGTTTAGGAAATGGGTCTATTAAATGACAATTAAAGCTGTCAGCCTTCCAGAGCTTATTTGCAGTTAATTTGATCCCTGGTAGACAGTCGTATTTGACTGCTGTAAACAAAGAAGTCTGCTAGAGCTTACACGCAGAGAGCCAGAGCTGATCCCTTGAGCCCCGGTGATGGCATGTTTCACTTTCACATTGAGGTGGCTTCAGCTGCTCGGCAGAATAAGCGACTTCAAAATCGCTTCCAGTACAACTGTTGAAGCCCCCCACCCCACCCCACCCCCCCGCCCCCGAAAGTCCTAACATTCACCAAAAGAGAATTTAACTGGCTCCTTTCAGAAAAGTCAGCCAAGAGGTCCTAGGCAGCAAGCCTGGCTTTTCCTTTTTGTGTGAGGTCTCATGGAAATTCTTTAGGACAAAGTGCTCCCAATCTGGCACATAGTAAATAGTACTTTTCATCTAGAATGGGCTTGAAATAGGGGATCAAAAGTCTTAGATTATCCACATCCTTTGATATGGTATTTTCACTCCTGGAGATTTTTCCTGAAGAAACAGATACCTGTGCAAAGATTTATGAACAAACATGTTGGCTGAAGCATGAGGCATGGGCAAAAAGTAAGACAAATTTGTTTTTGCTCATTCCCCTTACCTTGTTCTCCTTAGCCCTCCCCATGGGCCAGGCCAGCTAGCCCTACCTTGAAAATTCCTTCAGGTTTCAAGCTTGTAGTGATGTCTCTGGTGGTTGATGGAGAGTGGGGGAGAGGAGAAAGTGGGTGATGGGCATTGAGGAGGGCACTTGTTGGGATGAGCACTGGGTGTTGTATGGAAGCCAATTTGACAATAAATTATAGATATATATTTTTTTAAAAAAAGCCTTCAGTGCCACTTCCTCTCAGACATTTACCTCAGGAGCTGGTGCCCTCCACAGGCCCAGAATTTCCAAGACCTGGGCCTTTCTTCATCAAACCTTGCCTGTGTTCCCCATTATAGTTCATGCTCTCTGCAGTCACCCGGGCTAGAGAATCAAATACACATTTTTCATTCTGAGGTGTTAATGGATTAATGTTGCCCTCTACTAGATAGTAATTCATATTTTAAAATGAGAACCTCCTGGGGCACCTGGGTGGCGCAGTCGGTTAAGCGTCCGACTTCAGCCAGGTCATGATCTTGCGGTCCGTGAGTTCAAGCCCCGCGTCAGGCTCTGGGCTGACGGCTCAGAGCCTGGAGCCTGTTTCCGATTCTGTGTCTCCCTCTCTCTCTGCCCCTCCCCCATTCATGCTCTGTCTCTCTCTGTCCCAAAAATAAATAAATGTTGAAAAAAAAAATTTTAAATGAGAACCTCCTGAAGACAATGCTTTCAATCAAAAATGGGATTACAGTGGGAATTTCAGGCTCCACATAAATTCAGCAGTTAGTATAGTTTAAAATCCTCTTTAAAATATATTTTCAGCATGTGTGCATGTATGTGTATGTGTCTTAGTTTATTCATTATGTTTCATTATGGAAAGATATTCATGCTTATTATAGAAAGTGTTGGAAATAAGAAAGAGCAAAAGGAAGACAAATTCATCCATATTCCCTCACGTAGAAATGGCATTTTAAACATTCTATTGTGTTTCTTCCTAGTCACAGTAACATGCACAAATTTGTTTATTTTCTGGAGTCACAATTACAGTGTATGCAATTTCTGCATTCTTTTTTCACTTAGCACTTTTATTTTAAAATTTCAGAATAGTTCCACCCCAAAAACGCCTTCAATGGGGCCACACTTTGCAATCATGCACTCTTTCCCTCACTCACTACATTTTCTGCATAGAATACCTTAAAGCTTGCCTTGTCTTTCTGGGCTTCTTATCCACTACAATCTCTAGATTAAATTAGAAACTTTCACCATATCTGGCTGGTAAATAAACTTCCTAAAATAAAAGCACTCAAATCCACTTCTAGAATAGGGGAAGGACTGGTATGTGTTAAAACAATGTGGATGCCACTGATGCCGGCACCAGCAGGAAGTCAAGGTCATAGTCTGCGGTAGCCAGAAGAGCCACCCGCCACACCTCCCCTCCTGTGGCTGCTTAGGGATGTTGGGCTGCTGCCCTTGAAAGACCAGCCTCTGCACCCATTACTGTGAGCATCTCTGGAAGCAGTGGTAACACCCATGGGGCACAGAAACTATTCTCGCTTGGCCCGTGGAAAGCTCATTCCTACCACCAAAAAAAAGTACCTTCTCTCTACTTTGCCCCTCTCTTCACTCAGGGGCATCAACTATCTTTAGCCATACCCACTTCCTTGGCTCACAGACAAAAATATATAGGGTAGAGGTGGGGGCTCTTCTGGTTGTTTATGATCTGGTGAGCACATTAACATTTCTACCTGGGCTCTTTCTTTCTACTGTTGCCACTGACCATGAGCTAATGCTAACATTTACTTTGTAGAATCCTACTTGGTAACCGATAATCATTTTTACTGCAGCCTCAGATTAAATTTGAAAAGTACAGCCAAATGTTTCTTAAGGAAACAAGATGGAAAGATCTAGCATTGTTAGAATCAGACCAATTAGTCATATTTTTTGAATCGCATTCAAAAAAGACATTACAAGGAGGAAAGGATGAGAAGGAATGGGGAGAATTCTTTAGACCTCAGCTGATTTGAGTATTTTATTTGTAAATAGCATGTCATTTTACTAATGGAGTTGAATTACATCTAACTTTCCTATAAATGTTGGTTTGTATTAAACAAACTGAAACATGGTACAAAAAGCTTTTTACTGTTTTTGAGCAAGCAAAACTGCCCTGCTATTAATAAACACTTACAAGAAGTATCAGATTTCCAATAACTAACAATATGATTATCTACCCAGACTTGGAGGGAACTAAATTCGTAATGCCTGATGATTGGCGTGTTTGCTGTCTCTTATATGGGATACTAAGCACATAGCATGGTGAAATGCTAGGGGGAAAGAGCTGCTTTTCCCCATCCAGCAACTGCTAACCTGCTCAGCAGTAACTGGGGTGCCCTGGGCAGCCTTATGAAGTAGCACCTGCTTCTCAAAGGGGATGCTGGGAGCCAGGGATAATGGGATTCACAGGAAGTCAGAGCTTTTTTCTAAAGCCTTGGCAGTAACACCTATGTGAGTCATTGAACTGGCCATCATTATTCTTATTGATCTCCAATCCAGGTCTATTCAGCCTTCTAATAAAAACAGATGAAGGGGATGACCAAGTCAGAATAAAAAAGCAGAGGGAGCTGAAATGGCTGAGAATATGCATTATTATCCCCATAAATGGCCTGACGGATATGTACCTTGGTAGAATAAAATGAATGGTATATTTCCTTTTTCCATTTTCTTATGTAGTCAGAAAAAATCCAGGAAATAGTATAGAATCTCTATTTTCAAAACAAGTAGTTATTATTCCATTCCATTTTTCACACATATCCTTACTTATTTTTTTCCTATTTCTATAAGCTTTTTCTCCATGAAGAGTTCCCTGTTAGAAATGTTACTGCACATCTCTCTGATGAAAGTATTATTTCAGTGTTTTCATTATTCTTCATTTTATGGGATGAATTGACCTCTTCAGTCACTGTAAAAGTAATACGCTTATATATTTTACCACAATAAAAAAAATTTAATGATGCTCTGAAAATGCATGAAGAGATGCCTGAAATTGTCTTTAGAAGTTCTGGGAAATGAGGGATTTGGAGGAATTATTTAAATCACAAATGGTAAAAAGACCCATCATTTACTGGTTAAAAGTTGGAATGCTTTAATAATGTCACAAAGTTTATAGGGTTAGGAGACCCTTTCATTGACCTTTTTAAAGGCATAAAACATGTTCAAGGTTGCCCTTTCCCAAACGATTCAGGATTAAGTAGAGAAGAGCAAGCCTCCAATCATGGTCAGACTTCAAAGAGGGTCATCTTCTGGCTTCTTCCCTTGACACCAGTTCCCAGATATGTCAGGGTCTCTCAAAGGACTCCCACTCAATCACATTCATGTTCAGTGCATTTGATTTTTTTTTTTCTGTGCAGAAACCAGTAACTATTAGCTCTTAGTCTGAACCACACAGCAGCAAGAACCAGAACGGCAAGATAGATGAATTTGAACCCCCTTCATCAAGCATTGATTCTGTCAAATTTCAATCTTCATACTGATTTCTCCTCAATCCTTGATAACACTTATGACACTGTGCTTTGATTTTGACTTTGTGGTTTCAGGATAAATGGGTCTTAGACCAAACCCAGCCAACCAACACTCCCAGCACCCAGTCTAAATATATGCCATCCTATTAAAAGAGCATTATGTTTAATTTACTTTTTAAATATCTGTGCCTGATATGAAAGAAGGCAGAAAAGAGGTTGTACCTAGACATTTAGAATAAGTACACTTACTTTATTCAGTGAATGTTTGAAATAGTATCCTGGTTCATGTATTGTATGTTGGATTCTTCTTTAACCCAAGAGTCTAATAAAGTGCCAAAGACCATTGATGTTGGTAAAAAAAAAAAAAATACCAATACTAACAATGATAAAATGGGATTTAGACCTCAAAGCCCTTTATTTTCACCCTTGGATTCTTATTTATTTATATATCTTTTAAATAATATTACATGGTTCTACTAACACTTTTTTTTCCACCGAAACTTTATTTCTTTTAGAACAGTTGTAAGTTCACAGCAAAATTGAAGGGAAGAAGGTACAGAGATGGCCCATATACTTCCTGCCTCCACACAGGCACAACCTCCCCCATTTTCAACGTCCTCCTACATAGTGGTTCATTTGTTATAATTGATGCACATAAACTGACACACCATAATCACCCAAAGTCCATAGTTTACATTATGGTTCATTCTTGGTGTTGTATATTCTGTGGGTTTAGACAAATGTAAATGATATATATTCATCATTATTGTATCATGCAGAGTATTTTCACTCCCTAGAAGACTATTGTCTGACTATTCATCCCTCTTCATCTCCTAACACCTAGAAACCCTTAATTATTTTTCTGTCTCCATAGTTTGGCCTTTTTCAGAATGGCATATAGTTGGAATTATACAGTACGTAGCCTTTCCAAATTGACTTCTTTCACTTAGTTATATACATGTGTTTCCTCCCTGTCTTTTCATGGCTTGATAGCTCATTTCTTTTTTGGCATTGTCTGGATATACCACGGTTTACTTATCCATTCACCTACTGAAGGACATCTTGGTTGCTTCCAAGTTTTAGTAATTATGAATAAACCTGCTATAAACACTTGTGTGCCGGTGTTTTTTTATGTGGACGTAACTTTTTGAGTCTTTGGGTCAATACCAAGGATCATGATTGCTGGATCACATGGGGAAAATGTTTAGTTTTCTAAGAAACTGCCAGACTCTCTTTCAAAGTGGCTGTACCATTTTGCAATCCCCTAGCAAGGAATGAGAGTTCCTGTTGCTCTACATCCTGGGCAGGATTTGGTGTTTTTAGTTTTCTGGATTTGGGCCATTCTAATAGGTGTATAGTGGTATCTCATTGTTGTTTAATTTAAAATTCCTTGATAATATATGATGTAGAGTATCTTTTTATATGCTTATTTGTCATCTGTATTACTTCAGAGGTGTCTACCTAGGTCTTTGGCCCATTTTTTAATTGGGTTCTTTGTTTTCTTATTGGTGAATTTTAAGAGTTCCTTATATATTTGGACACATATCAGATGTGTCTTTTGAAAATATCTTCTCTCAGTTTGTGTCGTTATTCTCTTGGCCTTGTCTTTTGCGGAGCAATTTTTAATTTTTACAAAGTTCAGTTCATCAAGTATTTCTTTGATGGATTGTGCCTTTGGTGTTATATCTAAAAGGTCATCTTCATAGTCAAGGTCATCTAGGTTTTTTCCTATGTCGTAACAGTTTTATAGTGTCTAACAGTTTTGTAGTTTCTTATTTTATATTTAGTTCTGTGATCCATTTGAGTTAATTTTTGTGAAGGATGTAATGTCAATGTCTACATTCATTTTTTTGCATTCGATATCCAGTTGCTCCAGCACCATTTGTTGGAAAGTCTATCTTTGTTCCTTGTATTGCCATCGCTTGTTTGTCAAAGGTCACTTATCTGCATTTGTGTGGTTCTATGTCCGGGCTCTCTATTTTGTTCCACTGATTTATTTGTCAATTCTTCTCCAATACCACACTATCTTAATTACCGTAGCTTTACAGTAGGTCTTGAAGTTGAGTAGCATCAGTCCCCCAACTTTGTTCTTCTCCTTCAATGTTATATTGGATATTCTGGGTCTCTTCCCATTCTATTTATGCCTTTGAGTCAAATTGTCAATATTTACAAACTAACTCACTGGTATTTTGACTGGGATAACATTGATTCTTTAGAACAAATTGGAAAGGACTAATGTCTTGACAATCTTGAGTCTTCCTATCCATGAACATGGAATATCTCTTCATTTATTTAGTTCTTTGATTTCATTCATCTGCTAATAGTTTTAGTTGCAAAAATCCAAAAACATAGTCATATTTCTTTTCTAAAATAAAAGCATCCTCAACAAATAGCATTACTACTATTTATTCTTAATTGAAGTATAATTGACATCTAATATTGTATTGGTTTCAGATGTACAGTACAATGATTTGATATTTGTGTATATATCACAATGATCACCACCATAGGTCTGGTTAACATCTGTCATCATACAGTTACATTTTTTTCTTGTGATGAGAATTTTTAAGACTACCCTTTCAGCAACTTTCAAATGTACATATTTACTGCAGTCACTGTGCTGTGCATTACATGCCTATGACTTATTTATTTTGTAAATGGAAGCTGTACCTTGCGATCCCCTTGAAGTTACTACTATTACTTGACATTTCATTTTATAATTTACTAACTCTTTATTCATAAAGACATAATGGAGATTTTTTAAATTGAATTTTTGACTATATTAAAATAAAAGAGAACCGCCACTAAGCAACTATGAAAAAATTCACAGATATAAGTAGATATGATGAGAAATAGTATGTTTGTATAATCTGGAAGTATCTCTCCACAACATACTTTTTAATTTCAAAGGGGATAACAGTCTACTTACAATGTCAGACAACACCTTACCCAAGTGATCAAAACCAACATCACCAAAAGTGACACACTGCAACATTCCCCCAGTGTGATGCACTGAAAGGGACACAGTATCATGATTGTGATATCCTTGCCAAAAATTCATTATCTGATTTGGATATGAAGAAAACACAGACAATCTCAAATTGAGGGAGATTTTACAAAATAACTGGTATTCGTCAAAAGTGTTAAAGTCATGAAAGATAAAGAAAAACTGAGAAATTGACCCAGATTGGAGGAGACTCAGAAGTCAGGACAACTAAATACAATACATGACTCTAGATTGTATTCTAGATCAGAAAAAAGATATTAGTGGGCAAATTGGAAAATTTTTAATAAGACCTGTAGATTAGTTATATAGTATCCTACGTTAATTTCCTGGTTTTGATCATTATACTAAGATTATGTAAGATGGATGTTAATATTTGGGGAGCTGGGTGAAGGGCGTATTGGATTTTTTAATACTAATTTGCTACTTTTTTCGTAAGTCTGTAAGTATTTCAAACAAACAGTTAAAACATTTTTAATAAAAAAATTCTAAAGATCCAGACACTGGATTTCAATGCACATTTGTGAGCATTTAATGCATTTCTGAGAAAAGGGAAATAAAGGTGGCAAAGTTGCTTGCGTTTACCTTAGATCAGCGGGCAACTTGAACGTTTTGTCATTTTAATTAAAGAGAGAACAAGATACAGAGAGGCAGAAAGACAGTGAAAGACATCCTAAGTTGGTATGTCTGCATTGATGAAGCATTTCAAACAGAACCACAGCTTCATCTTGCAGCCACACCAAAGAGGCCATTGCTGTCCCTGTCACAGCCACATCTGTGCTACCAGAATCAAAGGCAGGCTTTTCTGATTGGTTGGGTCAGGCTGCTAATGAGGCAAAGGTCATGGATTGGATCTGCTATCAGAGCCTGCCGAGTGTCACTCTGTCTCTTGGCATTTTGCTGATCACAAGGGAGCCAGGTAAGAAAGCTTGACTGCACCAGTGAGAAGCCAGCTCTACCACAGAGAAAAAATTAAAACATATGCCCTCCCTAAGGTTACCTTTAAATATAATGGACACACTTGAATAGAATCTCTGTCACCTAAATATGCCTCTAAAAATAACCGTACCAGGAAAGGTATCCCTCATTAGATTCACTTTTCCCTGTTGAACCTATAATTAGGAGACCAGGAAGGGTAACGTTGATTTGGCCTCCTATGCAATCCACAGACACACAGAAATTCTTGAGAGCCCTGTGATTTTAGCAGAAGGATGTGATAGCTTTGAAGGCATGCTCTCTGGGTTTAATATCTCTTAGGCAGCTACCAAGCCACATAAAGAAAGAGGCTTGCTCCTGACAGCTAGACATCCTTCGACTTTCATGTTCCAAAATTTATTGAGAAGGGGCTTCCAACATGATTTTTCCCTGAATCTCATGTTTACTAGGAGAGCTTCCCTGAAGTACTTAGGATTTCCAACTAGGAGGGAAGCACAAAATGGGAAATTCTCAATTCCAAATATCAGTTCGTCTTTAGAGCCAAAAGCAACTATAGAAGTAGAATAGGTTTAACCATATAATTAATTTGGGAACCATAAATAAACACAGCAATTTGAAAATAATTTTACTTAACGTGGTAAATTATAGTTAAAAACCAAAGTTAGTGGGCTTCACTCATTTCCACCTACACTTAGAAGAATTCAGTCCATTTTATGTCAAGAGTTATCTCTTCGAGATTCTTTCAACGTGAGGATTTGTGAACATAACATGGTTGGTGACAGGGAAGTGTTTCTGAGTGGTGATGCTGCCCCACCCTGTGCTTTCTCCACTGAGCTGTGGATTTCCAGATCCTCCTGGCACGTATGTACAAAGTGACGTTTAGAAAAAAGAAAACAAATGAACAAACAAAAGATTTTTAACCCCTCTTGCTTCTCCTGATGTTAATATACTCAGTAGATCTCAGGGAGATCAGCTGTTTCACAAGGTTGAGACTTGTTGGAAGTGCCTCGTGATAACAGAAAGTAAATAAAAACTAAAAACACATTCTCCATCTCCAATTTGTGAAACCACAGTCAAACCTCTGTTCTGAGTAAAGCTGAAGATAGCTACAGAAATCGATGTTAGAGAAACCAACAACTGTGGAATAGAAGGGAGGTAAAATCCCTCAAGACTCCAGAACCACTGGGTTGTAAATATTCCTAAACCCAGGCTTAAAAAACAAAGATGCCAGCCCCTATTATACTAAAATGGTTGTGTCATTTTTAGACGAAGCAATTCACATTTGACCACTCCATCTTGATCTATGTTTCCCCCTGGGCAGACTTGAGCAGACATCTCTGTGTTCCTTCTTATAGACTTTTAGTGTCCAAAGAATAGACTTACTCTACATTTCTATCAGCTCGTTCTTTTACCGGCTATATCAAACATGGGAACAAACAGTCTGAATTATTTTCCTGGCTGGAAATAGTTATAAAAGTTTATTTCACTACACATACATACGTTTTTCAAGGAATGGTGGAGGGAAACATTATACATATAACAAACTGGTCCATGAAATAAGATACAACACTGCATGTCTGAGAAAAGCATAGGATATATTAAAGTAAAAATTATTCATGACACTTGTTAAAGACTGTTAAGGCAAACTTTATTCAGGACCATTGCAATAGGTGCAGGGATCGCTGGAATGGATTTTGCAGTAGGAAAGAGCGATTGGGGTCAAGTTAGAATACAGCAAGGAAAAGTAGAAATACTATAGCCAAGGAGCTAGGCAAGGGGGAGTCAGTGAACAAAAAATGACTAAGACGGTGGGGTAATTCTTGCTAAACTGACCTCACGGGATACGTGCTAAAGGTAGGCCAGGGTGCTCAGATAGTATGTGGAGGATAGTGAGGGTGAGGAACCCAAGTAGATATTAAGGGTGATCTGATATCCAGGATGGGAGATTCTGGCTAAGCCAGTTTAGCAGGATTCCTGTTGAAAGACAGCGAGAAGCAGTGAAGACCCCCACTCAGGGGCTGAACAAACCCCTCTGAATAACTTGCTTGACCTCTTTTTGGCCCATCCCCATATTTGGAAATCATGAAGGATGTCTTTTCATGGTTTATTCAGCACATTGGTGTACATTATTTCATTTAAAGAAGAGTATGATTGCCATTTTACAGATGAGAAAGTTGAGACTCAGAGGCCATGGCGACCACATAGCAAGGGCCTCCAGAACTCAGAACTGTGCGTCCACTTTCTGGGGTCCCGGATGAGAATCTGTTTCTGCTGAGCATCCTTACAAACACAGCCATGCGTTGTCTATTCAATATTTCCCCCCATTTGTGTGTGCCAGCACTTAGATCACTCCTTTTTTCCTCTCAAAATCCATAAAATGGGTGTTTGCCCAAAGAGCCCCTCTCAGTCACATTAAAATATCACCTCAAACTGAATGCAAAGTATCCTTCGCTTCCTAGATGATTATCTTGATATTATAATGGCCTTGGTTGGAGACAGAAGTGATTTTGCAACCTTACTTCTAACCATGGGACCAACCAACTAAGAGCTCACATGCTGACACAAGTGCATACATTACATTCTAGCTTTGAGAAAAATGGTGAAGCATCAGGGCTACCTAGTCAGTTTTGAGCCAGAGGTAACAAACTCCATAATGTCCAAAACCTCAGGGAGCCCCCAGTATCAGGCAATCGCAGTAGCAGGCGTCTGTGTGCAAAGAGTACTCAGTGAGGCAGTGCTGCTTCTCTCCTGAAGCGGTTCCAGGCCTGCCGGAGGTTTTTATAAGTGCAGATCACAGATCCTTTCCCCCAAATCCCCAACCACACACCCAGACCCACAGAATCAGATTTGCACGAGCTCCTGAGAATCTTTAATATTATAAAGATCCCTGAGGGGGAGGTGGTTCTGATGACTGTGTTGAGGGAGGAGATTCCCCCCACCATAGAAGACAGCCCGGGGGAGAAATGCTCTGCCCCACACTGTCCACCTCCCACTCGGAATGGACGGTGGGCCCTTGCCACCATGAGACACAGAGATGCTAAAGGGACTCACAAAACCCACCAAAAGGGCAGTAAGACTACTTCAGAATGAAAACACCTGAACAAACAGCAGCTGAGAAAGAAATCTTGTCCAAACTTCCCTCATTTCAAAAGAGTTTTCTGAAATTCAGCCTCCACTGAGGGCAAAGCCTAATCCTTAGCACCTAGAAAATGTGAGGATTCTGCCGCCATAAATCCCCCTCCAGGGAGCTCCCAGCCAGGAAGGAGAATGACCATCAGCACCAGCACCTGAATGAGAAAATGTGTAAACGTATAGCAAGCTTTATCAGAACCTCCCATACTTTCCCACTGAAGCTCTGACCACCAACACCCCGCCAATTATGCTGATATATAAACTTTTTTTACCCCTGGCTGCCTGGAGAGCTAGTCTTTCTGGAATGCTCCTGCATGTGTGTGTAATAGAATTTTCTCCTGTCCATTATAATGAAACCGAATTAAAATTTCAGATTGTCCATTAATTCGCAGGCCCTGGCCACTACCACTGGGGCCTTGGTCGGCAGAGGACCTGTTTTCCTGACACTTCTCCAACATCACCAAGCCACAGAACTGACCCTGTTACCCCTCACCTACAAGACTCCTACTATAAGAGAAATATAAACCCCAGCTTGTTTAAGTCACCATTACTTGGATTTTCAGGAACTTAAAGCAGAAAACAGAGCTATAAATTCATCTTGCTCATTCTTTTGAACCAAGACACAAGATTACTGGGCCTCTCTCCAGCCAAGGCAACAGGAAAAGTCATAGTTCTGACCCGGACCCCGGAAGAATTGCACGAGAAAGCACAGCAGCATGTGCTCTGATGTGTTTCCACTCCTGCATAGTTCACTCCATGAACTAATGCAGGTTAGCTTCTCACACTTGGTCCTTGAATAACCCCTAGCAACCCTGGATTGATGTGAGGATCAGTGGACAATGGATTTTTAAAACACTGCCGTGGTTTTTAAAAACCCCTTTATTTATCTGTTCCTATTAGGAAAGAAAATGTTCAGATGGGGCGGCGGTGGGAGGGGAACTATGTGTTTCCATGATTAAATGGCACTCTCTCCCCCTGAGTCCTCGGTGTGTTGGGGGAGGTTCAGAGCTGGGTCGTGGTAAAGAGTGGATGGAAAAACTAAAAGGAGTCCTTGGGCTGAATGCAGGTTTCTTCCAGAGTCTGCAGGAGAGGAGGAGGCAAAGGTGGGAGTGAGCTGAGTTCCCTGGAAGTGGGTTGAAAGAAGCAGGATGAAAGGAGGGAAACAATGAACACCACACCCAGACCTGTGTCCAAGTGGGAAGGGTTCATGAACTTTGAGAAATTAAATGGGAACTTGAACTATAAAGCCCAAACCTCTAAATTAACCTGGCAGTTGGCAAGACGAAAAGAATATTTTCACATTATACAGCTGTGTGGAAACTATTTGAATCTTGGTATCTTCACCCACAGAATAAAAGAATGGAAATACGCGGGTTTTAAGATTCTCCCAGCTCGGAGATCTCATAATTCTGTAATTTGTCTTCACAAGGGGATTCTGGCCTTAGCTGTTCAAGTTAAATCCACATTTCTTCCTCCTGCCTGAAAGAGAAAGTCCATGAATTGGAAAAAATAATTCTCAAATTATCCCCCAACAGAATAGCTAGTACATTTGCTTCTAGCCCAATAATTGAGCCTCATAAATCAACAGGTTCAGTAATTCACTCTAACTTCTTTTAAAGCACCGGCCAGGTTATCAGACACTGTGGGCACATTCACAACATGAAGAGAGCTAAGATACAGCGTCTGCTCTCAAGCTACTCAGTTTAGCTCAAACCAACAATTTTTCCAAAATTCTATTCCGAATATTGTTAACTAAATGAATGAATAATTATTGTAACTCCATACTAATCGTTCTGACGGGAAGATCCTTTCCCCTTGTCAGCACCCTCTAAGATTGGTAACATAAAGGAAAACATTCTTGTCATTTCTCTGGCTGGCTGTTTGTATCTTGACACCCAATTGCCAAGAGTGAGAGTGTGGACCAATGTTTGATGAATATCAGAGCAGGGCACACCTACCCATTCTAAATGCTTTCCTACTCCCCGCCCCCCCCCCCCCCCGAAACAACTAAACAGTAATAAAGGTTTAGGTAGTTCTCTGTTGAAAGGTTCAGGAAATGTTTTCCAAACCTGACAGAGTAGGGGAGTGATGGTGATGGATGGGATCAATTACTATGTCACTGGACACCTCACTCTCTTGACCTCCCCTCCCCCCAAAAATGGCTCCTCTGCCTAGTCCATTCAAAGATGCCCTGCATGGATAGTTCATTTTCTTGTCCCACTCTTTTTTCCTTTTGTCTTCACTTTTAAAGTTACATCCCTAACTAGTGACCTAGAATTATAGTCTCGCTCACTAGACCAGGATATCCTATACATTCTGACAAGTAAGTAAGTTCCAAGACTCTGGTCAATTTCTGTTTCTGGCAGATTTCCCAACCTTAGGCACCCACCAAATAGTAAGTATTTCTCCTAGACATAGTTTCTGCTGGTATACAAGTGAAGAAAGGGTTTGTTAGCTCCACTCTAGGAAATGATGAGCTCATGACCTTTGGATTTAGGTAGGTGGTGAAGGGAGAGAAACATTAAAGTTTCCTTATCTTAAGGTATCCATATATAACAGTAACAACAACCTTCAGAAAAAGAAATATAGTGGGTTAAATTCTTCCCATTGGCAGTGCGTATATCTCCTACTAACATTACTTTAAGACTTAGTACTTATGTTCATCCACTGCACGGTGAGAATAGAGATGTACAAGCAGATATTGATAAACAGCCTGAGAAAAGACTGACTCCATTTGATGAGATCAAGAAGAGTTCATAGACAATGTGATATTTACCTTGACACTTGAAGGAAGTTCACCAGGAACAGAAGTGGCATAAGGGTAGAAAAGCTTGGGGTCATATTTCAGGCGAGGGGAAAATATGAGCACAGAGAAATAAATCTGCCTGGTGTGTTGAAGACACTATTAAAAGTTAACCATTCTAAAAGTGTTTTGGGAATCTTAGCCCTGTTGTTCCCCCCTCCCACCAGCCCTCAGTCACCGGTCTATGAAAAAACTTTTGAAGGCCTACACAACTTTTGAGAAATAGCACTAAGAGATGCTGAGATGATCCCCAGCTAACTTTATAAACAGCCTCCTAGTGTTCAAGCTGTCTAGAGGATTACAGACGCAGAGTCAGGAGGAAAAGAACAAAGCCATGTCAACACTGTACATTCTATGTCCCAAATGAAAAACACGAAATCCAATTCCATATGTCATTCCATGGCTTCTTAAAGAGAGTAATTCAATCTGATCCTTTTTTTTTTCCTCCAAGCCCACATTTAAATAGAAAGACAGAGAGAGAGAGAGAGAGAGAGAGAGAGAGAGAGAGAGAGAGAAAGAAAGTAAGAAAGAAAGAAAAAGAAGGAAGGAAGGAAGGAAGGAAGGAAGGAAGGAAGGAAGGAAGGAAGGGGAAAAGAGAAAAAAGTTCTTACGGGGCTACTCTGTTACTCTGTAGGAAGTACAAGATCAAAGTTTCTACAATACAGCAGGAAGGAGGAGATCATGGAACGAGAAGAGAGACTGTGGTAAGTACCATAAGAAAGGTAGAATCTAGGAAATTAGGGATTATATCTAAATAGAGGAACCAGTGAAGGCTTCCTGAGGGAAGTAGCCAGCAAGGTTATGAAGTCGGGTAGGACTTTAACAGGTGTAAACATGAGGGGAGGCAATTCAAGCAGGAGTACTGTGCAGTGGGAAGACCCAAGGCATATATAGACTTGTCCAGTAAAAGTTTCTGAGGTGATGGAAATGGTTCATATCTACACTGTCCAGTATGGTAGCCACTAGCTACATTAGGCCACTGAGCACTTGAAATGTGGCTAATGAAACTGAAGGACTGAACTTTTAATTTTCTGTAAGTTTAATTAATTTAAGCTTAAATAGCCATTTTGGAAATAAGTGAAGACCAACCAAATGAAAATAGTCTAAGTTTATTTATTTACTCAGAGTTTGCTCTAGCAAGGGAGTCAGCCACTATTGATTGTTTTGGCAGAGATTCAAAGGCAGGCAGAGCACAAGGGAAGTTTTGCTACTGAAAAAAGGGAAGTAGGTATACCCTGATTGGAAGCTGTTGGCAAAGAGAAGCTGTAGGAAAGCTAATTAGAAGTGTGGCAGCTTGTGTGATTGGTTAGGATGCATATTTGGCTTTCTCTGATTTGTCCTAAGCTGGAAGTAGGGACAAACCTCAGAGAAACCGTCAGGTGTGAGTCAAGCCCTGGCCATTTAGGGATGACTGTTACAAAGCTTATTGTCTGGCTACCCATGGACTTGCTAGAGATAGTGAGTGGTCTGAGTTTCACTTACAGGTAGCAGGCTGGCTTCTTGGGTTGGTTGCTGTAGATCATGGGTTGGTTTTCTAGGCTATTTACTGCACATTAGAGGTTAGAGTTCTACTTTTATATATGGTCTATCCATTGTCTGCATATTTGCTCCTCATTGCTAATGACCGGGGGCTACAGCATTGGACAGTGTCATTCTATAGTCACAAGAAATCCAGTTTGGTGGAGCATAGGGTGTGTTTCAGGAGAAATAAAGCTAATAGAGATAAGATCAGAATGTGGAAACCAGTGTGCTAATCTAAGAATTTGTATTTGCTTCAATAAGGATGAAATATCATGGAAAATTTGAGGGCAGGAAGCTGCATGATCACAGCTCCGCTTTATAAGGATGAATCCACTTTTAATATGCAAATTGAAACTAAGAGGGAAGCTACTGGAAACAGAGAGACCAGGTCAGCATCTTGTAATAGTTCAGGGAAGAGGAAACGAGGTTACAGGACGCCAGGAATATAGATGGAAAAGAACAGGGGCAAAAATAATTTGAATGTATAATATGAAGTTCTTGAAATCTGATTGGATATAAGGAATTTTTTTAAAAGGCCTCCAAAGGACTCTTGAGCCCAAAGAAGGTAGAAGATTATAGATCTTTTAGGGACTCGGGAAGTAAGGAAGTAGCGATGTTGGAGGATAGAGCAGAGGGAGGGTAAATAATGAGTGTGGGTTTCAGACTAGTAAACCTCAGCAGACTGAAGACAAAGAAAAAGTAGGAAAAACAAATCAGAAGAAACCAAAAGGAAATAGGCCTTTAAACAAGAAAAGGGGCCCAAAAAAGATTAATAAAGGGATATACCAATCCTAAACTACATTATTTCATTTAGTAAGCAATGACGCGTTCTACTTCAAATCCACAAGTTATGCTTGAGAGGCAGTTTTCAGATGGTCACAGTTATATTAGAAGAGTTCTGTTCAACATAAGCAGTAATGCAGATGTCATTTTTTTTAAGAAAAAAGACCTGATTTTGCTCTCTGCTCTGCTTGAGCTTTATTAGTTAATTAAAATTAATTTAACAGAGGTCTTTAGTAACATGCCCCATTATCGATTAACAAAGTCTTTATAAAAGGAGGATGCTCACTTTTTAAGAGATTGTAATCAAAGAAATACACTCTTGCTTCACAAAAGGAGAGATTGACTGCTCACCAAGGCTTTGGAGTCAACTAGCATCTCCCTTTCCGGGTTAATTAATACAATTTAGTTCACAAAAATTTTCTTTTCTTGTTTCATTGTATTCCTCATGTGGGTACTTTTGTTTCAAAAGGTGTTCACATTCAAGTGCATCACCTCTCTGATTGGGTGATATCCAAGCAATCAGGACCCTTCCCACTGCCCTCCTCCCCCAGCTGTGGTTCTCATCCTTCCAACATCTCAAGTGGAAACTGACCAATGACAGACCCGATTGTTCAAAGACAATTGATAAGATTGTCAAAGACGTTCCCTCCCAATGGTCATTGCAGTGTGAAATCTCAGAAGGCAGGGACTCTTGCTTGATTCAAAGCCACCTATGAGGTTCCTGATACAAAGTGTTCCCTGAAACCACTTTAGCTGAATGAAATGACTTAAAAAAAAACAGAAAGAAAAGAAAGTCTACAAAAAAGGGTGAAATACCTGATGTATGCTACAAATCCTCAAAGATCATTATCCTATTCATTTATTCAATTATTTCTTAGGTGCCAACATAGGTCAGAGAGTATGCTAGCCAGGTGCCTGATATACAGATAAATATTATATAGCCCATCCTCCAAAAATACATTACTCTAAAATCTTTGTCATCCATGGTTCATGTAAAATTGACAATATAAGATGCTTAATTCCTGTGCTGTTTAATGCATTACACTGCACTGATAAAGTATTCAAACCTCTTTCCCAGAAATAAATAGTGCTAAAGGATACCACTGTGATTTCCCGAGAATGCCTGGCCCTTCCAATTTTCTAGATCTCTCACTTCCATGGCTTCTACAAGAAGATTTGATTGAAAAGGTAAAATCACAATTCAGGTATCTTATGATCAGAAAGTAAAGGTACCAGTTTAGTGAGCATGTCTTCCAATAGGCTCCTAACAAAATCCAAACAAGCTAAAAATCAAATGTAAACCCCTCATCTGACTAAGCCTTCAAATGAATCTTTGGAAACCAGACATGTAATTTCACTCATACTAACTTTTCCAGCATGATTTCCTCCAACATCATCCCTCCTTACATCAGGATCCTCTACAAAAGACAAACCAAAAGAAAACTTGAATATTTAATCAAATGTTATCAAAAACACCTACTTCAAGAGAAGTAATTAAGATATACTGATAATAAATGCAGAAAAATACAACTGGGGTCATTTATCTCTGGTTGCCTTTTCTTTCTACATTCTGAATAACTCACCAATTGCAAAGCACTCATAAACAGGATCTGGTTTGAAGCTGTCACCACACATTTTCAGAGCAATTTCAGTTATCACTGAGTATAATATATGCTAATCTGGAATTGAATACGGCCTCAGGTGTTATAACATTCTTGTTCTCGGCCTGAAGGAAAGGCATTAATTAACCACAGTTCTGATTCCCGAAGCCAGATTAGAATATCTCACTGCTGTGGTGATCCAGAAATTACTAGTTTTATCTGAACATTTTCAAGATTCCGAAGGAGCTACTAAAAACGGATATCATAATGAAGGCAATGACCCCCAGCCTTCCTCAGTGGTAAATTCTCTCCCTGGGACTTTTGCCAGCCTGGCAAAAAGATCAATACAACATTCAGATAGATTTATTTCCAATAGACAAATAACTCGCATATGGGAAAGTCACTTAATGCAATTCTGAGCTTTCAGACTCCTCCACATTATTCTGCTCCCATGACTGCATTTCTTGGAAGCAGGACAGGCCTTAAGGGAAGTCTCTGAAGTCCTTGGATGCCCCTTCTGTGCTTCTGTTCTACACTGCACAGTGCTCTGCTTCAACCCTCCTTGAAATCCCATGCTCATCTAGCCCCCCTGGGAGTGAGGTCAGCACTTTCAGGAAGCAGCGTTCCTGGTAAAACCATGTTGGGTTCCTTCTCATTTCAAAGAGACTATCTGTCAGGAGGTTTTTGGCAAGCGAAACAACCCAACTCAGGCTAATGTAAGGGCAAAGGAGATTTAATCAAAACACACCACAGGATTAGGGAGACCAGAAAACCAGGCCTGGAAGACCCATACAAATAGAAAATATAGACCCTTTCTTGCATAGAAATGGATCATCATGAAAACAGCAATGAGGGGAGTGCAGAAAGAGCTTACCACACCCACCCCCTTCATGGCATGCCAGTGTGGGCCCTGATTCCTCTTGGCTGCATTTACTGTTGTGATCCCAAGCCAGGGTGGCTCTCATACCAATACCAGTCCCAGAAGAGCAGGACAGTGACAGCATATAAGCCCAAGGTGAGGCATAGGAGGGCCATTCCACAGGCCTAAAATGAAAACAGACATAATGACAAGAGCAGAAGGGATGTTGTCAAAAGCACAATGGAGTCCGAGACAGAATTAACAAGGGCCGTTTACTCATAAGCTGACAGCATGGGGACATCCTGCCCTTGTGTTTTGTCGCAGCAAGGGTTCAAGGGTGTCAGAAGGAGAGTAAGCATTATCAAGTAAAAAACAGCAAATACCAAGCGCATGTCTGATTGGGAAGCATTCTATTAAGGTGTGATTTTCAGAAGCGGGAGATTTTCTAATTGGTCTTCAGGTACATGTGATGGTCTTTGGTTGACTGCAAGGGGACAAGAGACTTTTCAGAAAAGAAAGGATTGTCTGATGGCAGAGCATTTTCTGTGCTAACTTTTTGGCGGAACAAGAGTGGGTCCAGGGAGTTGAGGGGGTGCTTTCATAGTAATGGTCCTCATGACAAGCTGAGCGCCTAAGGCAAGAGTTTCTCAAGGTTTAGGAGAGAAACTCGGTCAGGAACCAAGGGTGTCATGCAGCACAGACACAAACTAGAGGAAGCAGGTGCAGGGGGGCACTGAGGATTGTTTTGCAGCAACTGTCTGCCATCTCAGCCAGATTTTATTCATCCAGCAGCAGGAGGCAGCAGCTCCCCTGAGGGGAATATCTTCCTCCTCCGTGTCTTGCCTGGGTTTCCAGATATTCCTGATGCAATAGTCCCATTGTGTGGGACTATGGGCTCTTGGTCATCAGGGCTACAGATCACTTTGTCATTATGGTGTCCTCTCTGCAGTCAGATGCTAAGAACTCAGATATGGAAGTAAGAATGTTTCTGTTATTAACTGCATGTTTGTATCCCGCCCCCACCCCACCACACCACAAAAAAATTCGTATGTTGAAATTCTAATCCCCAGTGGGATAGTATTAGGAGGTGGAGCTTTGGGAAGTAATTCGGATTAGATGAGGTCATTTTTTTTTTAATTTTTTTTTCAACGTTTATTTATTTTTGGGACAGAGAGAGACAGAGCATGAACGGGGGAGGGGCAGAGAGAGAGGGAGACACAGAATCAGAAACAGGCTCCAGGCTCTGAGCCATCAGCCCAGAGCCTGACGCGGGGCTCCAACTCCCGGACCGCGAGATCGTGACCTGGCTGAAGTCGGACGCTTAACCGACTGCGCCACCCAGGCGCCCCAGATGAGGTCATCTTAAAAGAGTCACGAGAGCTTGCTTCCTCTCCGTTCTCTGCCATGGGAGGACACAGGAAGAGGTCAACAGTCTGCAAGTCTGGAAGAGGAGTATCATCAGCACTCAACCATGCTGCACCCTGACCTTAGACTTCCAGCCTCTAGAACGGTGAGAAATAAACTTCTGTTGTTTATAAGCCACCCAGTCTATGCTACGTCTGTTACAGCAGTCCCAGTGGACAAAGCCAACGTGTGTGGACTAACGCATCACTAAAGCTACGATTAAAAGGATAAAAGACATCATGCAGTCCTCGACACTGATCTAATGATATAAAATTACAGAATCATTCTTCAAATAGGCCCAAGGGCACTAAAATCTTTCAAGTTACTAGTTTACCTTCTATCACCTCTTCCTTACTATTGTATACATATGTGTGTTGTGTGTACGTGCACATGCATATTGAAATTGAGGATCAAGGATAGAAGAAAAAGAGAAAAAAAAGAGCTTTTTGGAAAATAACTTGAAAAAAAAAGTCTGTGCTTTTGTGCTTTCTACATAGCCCAATGTAAATTTTATGTAAATACACGTATTTGGTTCCTGTTTAGCTTTCAGTAAAAACCAGGTGATGACCATTACCTTTAACATCCCATTAGCTTTTTACCATATTCCTTATGAAATTTCCCAATGTTCTCATGCATAATTTATCTTAAACACTGAACACCAACCTCTTTGATTAAGTGCCTCCTACAAATACAAAAAAGAAAAAAAAATAAGGAAAAGTTGTTCAACCTGTCTGCTTGTGTAAATTAAAATTCAAACTTCTGGAGAAAAGAAGTATCCTAATAACATACTCATCACACTGAGAGTTTTAAGTAAATGTTAAATACCACTGTATTTGAAACACCCACATCTTTGAGAGAAAGGACCAACAAAACCCCCTAAGAATTCAGCAGGACTTAATATACAGTTTGAATGGCATGTGTACATTTTCTCTGATATTTTCTGAAAATGTAGGAGAGAATGTTAATTTTTCTAAATGCATTTTCTTTTGTTTACCAGCAAAAGTTAGCTTGAACAAAGCAGCTTTCCGTTTTTCTCCTTTATTAAATTCACATCTGTTTACAAAATGTCCTTCTCATTTGGAGTTCTGGTGTTCCGATCATTGTTGCTTTTTCGTTGTTGTTTTCCAATTGCATAATGTGATGGTTGCCGTGGTAATAGAAAAGTGGGCTCGAACCTTTTCAAATCATAACCATCTCTATTCCACGTTATTTATTGGATTTCATTCAGGTATAGCCTCCTTTCTATTTTTTTCTCTTTATGAATTTAAAGTTACTCCTTCCTTTGTCATCCTGATTTCCATTTCCTAAATACCTCTCAAACTGCCAGTATTTCTTACCTATTCTATTCAAATGGAAAATCAAGTCCATGATTTTATATGCAATTGAAAAATAGACATTTGCATTTGCATTTCTATCAGTATTGTGACTGAGCACCAGTTTCCACCTATGCACACAACCATTCACAGCTACCAGGTCTGTGAGCTACTCTGGTGTGGGGATTCTAGGACTATGGCGTGGGGTGCAGGGTAATCAGGAATGGTGGAGTCAGGAAGCACCGGTCAGGAGACTCCATGGAGCCCTTAGTCAGCTTCATTCTGTAAGTAGGCAGAGCTGCTGGGAGCGGCTGGCCTCTGCTTAGAGCTGCTGTGTGACTGGAAGTAAGGCTCCTGTGGTGGCTGGTCAAATCTCTCGTTTTCATGGGCGGCTATGGAAGGAGGCTGCACCTTAAGTGTAAAGGAATAAAGCCCCTTAAGTGTAAAGAAACAGCAGGTTCTGTTTTGCAGCCCACGGTGGAACACTCAGAGTGGGAATTTCCCAGAACTGAGCTAATACGATTATCAGCATATCAGACCCATGGATTTATAAAATTTTACTGAAGAAGGAACTTGGGGTAATTTTGTCCAGAACATCTTTTTTTTTTCCTAATGTTTATTTATTTGAGAGAGAGAGAAACAGAGAGAGAAGGAGCAGGGGTGAGGGAAGGGCTGAGAGAGAGAGGTGCAGAGGATCCAAAGCAGGCTCTGTGCTGACAGCACAGAGTCCGATGTGGGACTTGAACTCATGACCTGATCCGAACGAAGTAAGACACTTAACCCACTGAGCCACCCAGGTGCCCCCAGGACTTTTTTCTCAATCTAGGAGAGTAGATCTTCAAATTTCCATAGAGTAGCTGAACTGGGTTCACAGACCACTCAAATGGCATGTGAAATGTATGGTGCATATGTGTGTTTCTCTAAAGAGAAAACCTTGGGCTTTTTTCACATTCTTGCACAGGCCTATGATAAGCAGAGCATATGTCACAGTTTACATGGGAGAGTCAATAGTTATACCCATGTCTTGGCATAATTATCAATAATGCCCCCATTTCACTTTCAAAAGTTTAGTTTAGGTGGCAAATTGTATCTCCACACAAAAGCTGTTGTACTATTGTATGTTTCAAAGTTGCTGTGAGAATAGATCTTCACATTTTTCACCACACACATGCACGGATGGTAACTGTGTGAGGTGACGGGTGTTAACTAACCTTATCATGGTCATCATTTTGCAATATATGGGCATATCAAATCATCACATTGTTCACCTTAAACTTACACAATATTGTCTGTCAGTTATATCGCAGGAAAGCTAGGGGGAAAGTGATGAGCTGCGAGAAATAATTATTTCCATTCAGAGAGTATACTCTGAATCAAATTTCCCTGCTGATGCCAGGAATTGGCTTTGGTTATAGTTATTAATATAGAAAAAGGAAATCTCATGTGTGTACCATCTTGGAGGTTTCCTAGCACTTTCTCAAGAAGATTACTGGAAAAATAATTGGCTATCCAATGATGTCACTTCCCTGCTTTAAATCTTTCACTTGTTCTCCAAAGTCTGAGGAGTCAAGTTTAAATTCCCTTCTTAAATACACAGACCTTTTACTACCTCTCCAGTTTCATTTTTTGCCATTCCTGACCCATGCTCTTCAAGGTACTCCTTCCCAACTACATATTCCCCAACCACATTCTTCCCAACCCCTTTTGCTTACAAATGATGTCCCTGTTATTCTGAGTGCCCTTCCTCCCCTTTCCCTCTCATGACTCATCTCAAGCATCCCCTCCTCTAGCAAACTTGACTCTCCAGTGAATGAAACACTTCATTTTGATATTTATATGGCACCTCTCATATAAAATCATCATGTTTAATATTATAACTATCAGTTACTTGTCTGTCTTAATAAATAGACTATAGATTTCTGAGGAAATTGTTCATTGTGATATTCCCAGCATCTAAGATAGTGCCCAATATGGAGTTGCTCTTAAATGTGTGCTAACTAAATGAATGTATACGTTTTGACCGAACAGATTAAGAGGAATGAGAGGAAGGGTGCCTGGGTGGCTCAGTGGGTTAAGTGCCTGACTTCAGCTCAGGTCATGACCTTGCAGTCCGTGAATTTGAGCCCTGTGTCGGGCTCTATGCTGACAGCTCAGAGCCTGGAGGCTGCTTCTGATTCTGTGTCTCCCTCTCTCTCTGCCCCTCCCCTGTTTGTACTCTGTTTCTCTCTCTCAAAACTAAACATTAAAAATTTTCAAAAAAAAAAGAGGAATGAGGGGAAATTGTGGGGAGGAAATGAGGAAGCATAGGTATGAGAAAAGATGGGTTTGTGAAGACAAGAGAGGATATGTTAAGAATATATATCCTAGGAAAGACAGGATATGAGATAGCCCATTTTCACACATGTAGCACATTATCACAATTATAAGGAGGCATATTTAAAGAGATGCTCTAGAATTGTGTAAAAAAATTATCCTTAAACAATAAGAAATATTTTTATCATAATGGTAACTATACAAAGACTTCCTTAATATGTTTTTTTTCAAATGTTATCCCTAGAAATGTTAAAAAATAAGACAAAAAATCATCTTGCTCAATAGTTTGGGTAGATGTGTGAGACGGTCTCACATGGTCTCACATAATTGTAGAGTTGCAAATATCAACAAGTCCACCTATCTGAGTGAGGACAGCACAGTGGTAAAGAGTCCAGAGTTGAGGTCGAAGAGAGCTGTTTAATCCTACTTTCATACTGACTTCTTACTTACTATTTAGTAAAGTAAGTACTTGCTAGCTCTGTGGCTTTTGTTATTATCAACATAACTGTTTCACATATAAGAAAGCTATGGTCCTGGGAGACACAGTGACGTACCCAGGGTCATAGAACCAATAACTGGTCAAGCTAGAACCGGAACCAGATATTCAAATGTGCATCCACTGCTCTTTCCATGACAGCAGGGATAGAGACTAAAATGAACCAAATGCTCCTTGGTTCTTATAGAGTACAGCGCATAGAATGAAAAACTGCATTGGGAATTCAAAACTAGAATCGTGTAACCTACAACCTGTATTAATGGTTTATTAATAACCTTTACTAATTAACCTTTATTAAAGCTTCATTTTTGTTAGCTCTAACTTTTTAAATTACAAAAACAAAATAACCTACCACTTTTCTTATGGTAGGCTATTCAAAGCCCTCCTTTCAGGACCCACAGTTTTCACATTGCTTTCTCACTTAAAGTTGGGACTTTTTAAGGCACGTGGGTGGCTCAGTCAGTTGAGCCTCCAACCCTTGATTCAGCTCAGGTCATAATCCCAGGGTCATGGGATCGAGTCCCAAGTCAGGCTCCATGCTGTACATGGAATCTGCTTAAGATTCTATCTCTCTCTCCCTCTGGCCTTCTCCCCCACTTTTTCTCTCTTTCTCTCTCAAAAAGAAAGAAAGAAAGAAAGAAAGAAAGAAAGAAAGAAAGAAAGAAAGAAAGAAAGAAGAAAGAGTAAGAAAGAGGAAGGGAAGAAAGAAAAGGAAAGAAGAAAGGAAAAGAAGAGAAAAATAAAGGAAAATAAGAAAAGAAAAGAAAAGGAAAAGAAAAGAAACGAAAAGAAAAGAAAAGAAAAGAAAAGAAAAGAAAAGAAAAGAAAAAAGAAAAGAAGAAAGAAGGAAAGTTGGGACTTTTTAAGGCAATTGAAAGTTAAATTGTAGGGGCGCCTGGGTGGCGCAGTCAGTTAAGCGTCCGACTTCAGCCAGGTCACGATCTCGCGGTCCGTGAGTTCGAGCCCCGCGTCGGGCTCTGTGCTGACAGCTCAAAGCCTGGAGCCTGCTTCTGATTCTGTGTCTCCCTCTCTCTCTGCCCCTCCCCCATTCATGCTCTGTCTCTCTCTGTCCCAAAAATAAATAAACGTTGAAAAAAAAATTTTTAAAAAAGAAAGTTAAATTGTATTATGACCTCCAAAAGAGAACTGAAAATTTTTTGGCCTTCTAAAGTTTATAACCTGAAAGAAACTTCAAATCTATTATTTAGAAAAAGTTGACTGATGGAGTGTTTCTGCTTCCACCTGGATGCTTGATGTCAAGTAGATTGAGGGAAAGCCATGTGACCATAGTTTCTTACAGTCTGCTTAGGAGATGTACGTACCTTGTTAGACAGAGGCCCAGAGCTAGAAGGTTTAATGTTTAATATTTTTCTTTTGCTGAACACATTTGAAAATTGATTCTCGGCCATCTTTCTAACTGTCATTTTTACTTAAAAATTTTTTTTCTTCCAGAATAAAATGTAGTTAGAATTTAGCTACAAGGTGAAGGCTGAAAAAATTATAAAAATCATAAAGATTCATGAAATCAATCGATTTGTATTTATAGAATTTGTGTGTCTCTAGCATTTTTAAAATGATTATTTCACAGCAAGGGTGGTGGTTTTCTCTCAGTAACTTCTGCCCTCTAAAATTCAATTCACAGTAATCTTTCTCTTGCTGCATTGCATGGATTAAGTCTTCTCCTCCAGTGTAAGGGACTTTTTAAAAACCTAATGGCTAGGTGATTGCAAATCTTTTCTCTGCTATTGAAAATAATGCCCGAGGGCTCCAGGGTGGCTCAGGCAGTTGGGTGTCAGACTTAGGCTCAGGTCATGTCTCATGGTTTGTGGGTTCAAGGCTGGTGCCAGGCTCTGTCCTGACAGCTCAGAGCCTGGAGCCTGCTTCAGATTCTGTCTCCCTCTCTCCTGCCCCTCCCTCACTTACACTCTGTCTCTGTCTCTCAGAAATGAATAAATGTTAAAAAAATTTTTTTAAGTGCCTCATTTTGGACTCAATATTAAGAATTTGCACTGTGCTTGCTGTTTAGAGTATCTTTTAAATGTCCACAATTGAATTAAAGCCTTATGTTCAATCATGAACCATGAAATTACTTGATATAACCAATGTTCTGCAACTCAGGCCCTGAAAAAATAAAATAAAATAAAAAGAATGTAATTCAAAATTACTGAAAAGTATCTCAGCTGAAATTGGGCTCTTGTACTTTCTAAAGGCCTTGGCTGAATAAGTAACTCTGTCAAAGAGTAAAACAAAAAACAAAATAATTCCACCTGCATACCTGATTATTTTATAAAAACAAGCAAACTTTAAGCCAGGTAAAATAGATTTTAGTGACGGAGAATGTCATAAACGTAAGTCTCTTTGTGTCAGCTTTTTACTGTGAGTTGAGATTATGTTTACACATCAATACCTGTTTATATTTTGCGTGGATTCCCGGTTTATTCAGTCAAGTACCCATTTCACACAAACCACAGGATATTATATAATGATCAGGTAGACTACTCCAAGATCTGAACTGACGAAACCCAGCATATTCCTGCAGCCTGGGTTCCTACCCAATGACCCTCCCACTGTGTGACAAAAGCAGTTACCAAGATACGAAACTTTGCTACTCAGTGGAGGTCTGCAGAATGCAGTGTGGACATTGCCTGGGGGTATACTAGAAATGCAGAATCTCAGACCTTACTCTGAAGCACGATCCACATTTTATCAAGATCCAGGCTAATCAAATACTTATTAAGCTTTGAGAAGGACTGATACAGTTTACTTCCCTAATTTTCTTCTTTACTTCTTTACTTCTTTACTTTCCCTAAATTTCTTCCCTAATTGCCCAAAATAATACCTAGGAAAAAAACCGAGCAAGTTTTAGGAGAAAAAAGTTTATGCCACCTACTATGTGCAACTTTAGACTTTACCTCATTTAATCTTCACTTAAAAACCCTGCAAGGTAGTTTACTACCATTTTTATAGGGGAAGAACTAAGTACCTTGTTAAAGATTACATTGCTAATAAATGTTGGAACAAAGATCCAAAACAAGGTCAGCCAGTCTCCAACACTTCCTATCTCTTTTCCATTATAGCACAGTGCTCCTTTTCGTGCTCATTTTTTATACTACTTAGAACCATTAAATGCCTTCAGTATGGGCCGTAGATTGAACACTATCATCAAAATCCATTTATTAAACTCACTTGGTTTGTCACTTACATTTTCACATTTTGTGTCCAAGGCTGTCCTGTGTTGGTTGTATCCTCAACATAGCAAACTGAGCTGTTTGTCACACTTCCAAGGTCCATTGATGGCACATCCTTTCCCCTTGATCTCAGAATTTATCTTTTCAGTAATTTATAGATGCAAATATTTTCAAGGTTTATTGCAGATAAAATGGTCTCAAAATCTTATTGTCAAACATCATGGTTAAAAATTACATACAAATCCTGCAAACGGTGTCCCACTAGCTACAGGAGTGAGAATTCAATGTTTTCGTTGGAGGGGAAGTGTATGATATAAATAAAGGTTCCACCCTGGTCACCAGGCACACCATTGGCCCTCATCACCTAAAGATATATTGTAATTCAGTCATCTACCACATGAGTGAGATGCTGGATCTGGTTTTCAGAAATTTGTGGCACATAAGATAAGGATTTCTTTTAAGGAAATCAAAGATTTCTGGTGACTTGTCTGCATCTTGAATTTAAATGTCTGAGCTCATCATTTTTTGTTTTTGTTTTTGTTTTTTTCAGGAAAAAGAGTTAAGTTCACCAATGAGTGAACTTAGAAGCAACCGGCCAAATCTATTGTACTCTTCATTCATACTAAAATGTTCTATGGCAACAAATACATGGTCATTCAAAGATTTACTGTCTTTCTATAGGCATTTGATTACAAGAGGGAACAGGTGAAAAATTAAGTAAGTATTTTGCCATGCATGCCATGGGCTTTTAATGCCTCCTTTTTCCAGTGGAAACAAGGTCATTATTGCCTCTAAATCTAATCAATTTCAGATAACCCAGAACCATTTCAAAGACCCTCCCCCCCCCCCCCCCCCGCTTCCTAAGGTCAATTCTTCTAGAACCACTTCTAGTACTAATTTCTGTATCACTTCAAAAAAAATGTACAGATTATTCTTCTAAATTGGGTTCTTAAGCTACTTCCTCCCTTTGCTCACTGAGCTACCTTATATGAGTAGACAGATATTATTCCTGGACAACCTTTCATACCTTCTCTAGAGATACCATATTTTGGTTAAACCTACTTAAAAGCCTTTAGTTATTTTCACTAATATAATAAATATATGAATATCAAGTACCGATTTGGGAGTGATTTATTTGGGATCATGTTTTGACCAAATCTTTCACTCCTAGTAACTTGAAGTCAAATTGTTTCATTTACAAAATGAAGCAGGTATATTTACCTTCAACTGTAATCACTGCCTGCAGACTAATTCTAGGTAGTAATATCAATAACAATTAAAATTTGTATGGGACATCGGTATTTACAAAGCAACTTCACATATTTTAGATGTTACTTCACATATTTCAAAAAATTAAAAATATAAGTAAGTACATCAAGAAATGTTTTACACTGACGTTTCCACATTTTAGAAATCTGAATAAGTCTAAAAAGATAAAAATATGGAGCCACTCTAGCTGAATGCTCACTTGTGCACATGACAGTCTCCTTAATAAACAGTTTTTGCTGCAGAACAGTGAAGTGCTACAATTGCCTTGTTTATTCAAAGCAACACAGAATTCTATTTCTGGTCTCATTCAAAGTGAACTCAGAAATGCAAATAGAGATTTGAGCAATCAGAAGTACTTCCTGTTGTCACTGGAAAAGTTGAGTTCATGATGAAAGTTGCTAGGTCAAGTCTCTACACCAAGTAGAAGCTAATGATTTCATAAGTATCTAGCTTAGCTTCAAGTAAAAGAGATCCCTATAAATTTTGAAGTTCTAGAGTTAACTTTGGATGTCTAGAGCCATTGAGAATCATCATGATTTTAAAATCACTTATTTTTCCACTCATGGACAAGAGGGAATCTTATGTGGATAAAAAGGATCCCTCATACACTGTTGGTGGGAATGCAAACTGGTGCAGCCACTGTTTGAAGGAAAACAGTATGGAGGCTTCTAAAAAAATTAAAAATAGGGGCGCCTGGGTGGCTTGGTCGGTTAAGTGTCTGACTTCGGCTCAGGTCATGATCTCACGGTCCATGGGTTCGAGCCCGCGTTGGGCTCTGTGCTGACAGCTCAGAGCCTGGAGCCTGTTTCGGATTCTGTGTCTCCCTCTCTCTCTGCCCCTCCCCTGTTCATGCTCTGCCTCTCTCTGTCTCAAAAATAAATAAATGTTAAAAAAAATTAAAAAAGAATTAAAAATAAAATAACCATATATCCAGTAGTTATACTACGAGATATTCACCCAAAGAAAACAAAAATACTAATTCGAAAAGATACACGAACCACTGTTTATTGCAGTGTTACCTATAATAGCCAAGATATGGAAGCAATTCAAGTGCCCATCCATAGATGAATGGATAAAAAAGATGTAATAAATATATGCATATTATATACATTATATATTTACATACTGTGTGTATATATGGTGTATACACACACACACACACACAAACACACACAGACAATAGAATATTACTCAACCATACAAAAGAGTGAAATCTTGCCATATTGGAACAATATGGATGGATCTAGTGAAATAAGTCAGTCAGAGAAAGACATATATCATATGATTTCATTCGTGTGGAATTAAAAAAAAACAAAGAGAAATAAAAAAAGGTGAACAAAAAAATAGACTCTTAAATGTAGAGAATGAACTGGTAGTTGTCAGAGAGGGGGGGGATGGGTGAAATAGGTAAAGGGGATTAAAAAGTACATTCATCATGATGAGTACTAAGTAATGTATAGAATTGTTGAATCATTATATTGTACACCTGGAATTAATATAACACTGTATGTTGATTATACTTGAATTAAAAATAATAAAATAAATATACAAAAAAGTGCATCCTAATATACGCATTTATGATAAGAGAGATCACCATTTATTTGCCTATGTATTACACTAAAAAAGGCAAATATTAACCTGCTAAATGCTGAACTATTTCAATTCTCCCTATAATCATAAAAAAGGCTTGACATAACATAAAGTGCCGGTTTGAAGAAGTAAGTGGGGAGAAGTGACAGCCCAGTCTCCAGGGTTACAAATGTTGATTTGACAGGAATATGGCTGAAATTTTGTGGAAAGCCCAGGGACTATCTCTGCTAAAGCTATCCTCAAAATTACGTCTTTTACAGATGCTATTGGTGCCTGCTCAGATATGCTTGTTTGGTGAGGTCCACTCATTTCCCAGCTGTGTGGATGTTGGCTACCCATGGCTCACACTTCCTTCTGCTCCAGAGACTGCTCTTCACTGGGGGAAACCATCTGACCTGGAGATTTCTGGGTGGTGACTTCCTCCCTGCAGAGGTGGCCCTTACCCAACCACAACTGACTTGAGATATAACGGTCCAGCCCACTTGCTTCTGAAGCAAAACCATGTCTGTGGTATAATTCATGCTCCAGAGCCCCTTGTGGAAGTAGGCTGAAGCTAGACTCTTCCTGCAGCCATATTTTTGCCTAGCTGCTTTTTCTGCTTTGCTGTCCTGTTTCCTTCAGTTTCTTACAGTTTACTCCTGAGACCACACCTTCAATAATTCATTTACACAAAAATCCCCGTCTCAAAACCACTCTTCTAAGGAAGCCTACTAAGAAACTACCTCATACTCTTAACCTTTCATTGTTGATGACAATAAAAACTGGCACTAAAATGTAACATGATGCAAATAGATCAATGGAACAGAATAAGGGGACTAGAAATAGATCTACATTCCTAAGACCAATTGAATTTTAACAGCTGCATCACAGCAATTCAGTAGGAAAAGAAAAATCTTATCAAAAAATGTGCTGGAACTAATGAATAGCCATATGGGAAAAAAATGGACCTTAACCCTATCTCACACCATATACGAAACTTAATTTGAGATGGATATTGGGCCCAAAAATTAAAAATTAAAACTATAAAACACTTAGAAAAAATTATCTTTAAAACCTATTAAAATAATAATCAGTGGGGAGAAAGGAAGGAAGCGTAGATGAAACAAGCCCGGCAAAATGTTGATAGTTATTGAGCTAGGTGATGGGTAGTTGGAGGTCCATTCTGCTTATACATGTACGTGCATATGTATATATCCATATATGGTAAATTGGCTTTCAACAAACATGCCAAAGGGTGTGAATAAACTTTTCAACAAGTAGTAATGGAACAAGTGGATATCCATACAAAAAAATAAATAACAGCCCTTACTCAAATCATGCAAAAATTATCTCTAAATGTTTCACAGACCTAGACATAAATCTTAACACTATAAAACTTCTAGAAGAAAATATAGGAGAAAACTTATGCAACTTTAGCCTCACAGAATTTCTTAGATAGGACACAAAACCATGGACCATATAAAAAAAATGATAAATTGAATCTTATGAAAATAAAAAACTTCTGCTCTTCAAAAGACACTGTTAACAAAATGGCAAGGAAGCCCAAGGACTGGAAAAAATTTCTAACAGAGGACATGTATCCAAAATATAAAACAAACTTCATGATATGAATTCCAAAAACCCAATAAAATCATAGGCAAATTATTTGAACAATTACTTCACACACACAAAAAAGATATTTGAGTGCCCAATAGAACATAAGAAGATATTCAACATCATTGTCATCAGAGAAATGCAAGTTAAACCATGAAATATCAATATAAACACTAGTAATGGCTAATGTTAAAAATGTGTAACATTTCTAACTGCTGATGAGTATATGAGCAACTTGAACTTTCATATATTGCTGGTGAGAATATGGTCCAGGGTCACCTGGGTGGTTCAGTCAGTTAAGCATCCAACTTAGGCTCAGGTCATGATCTCATGGTTCGTGGGTTCGAGCCCCATGTTGAGCTCTGTGCTGACAGCTCAGAGCCTGGAGCCTGCTTCGGATTCTGTGTCTCCCTCTCTCTCTGCCCCTCTCCAACCTGTGGTCCATCTCTCTCTCTCTCTCTCAAAAATAAATAAATACTAAAAAAATTTTTTTGAATAGTCCAACCATTTTGGGACAAGATTTTACAGTAAACATACACTTAGCATATAACTCAAAAACTCTGCAATTGGGTATTTACTCCAGAAAAATGAAAACCTATTTTTAATTAAAAAAAACACTTTTATATGACAATGTACAGCAGTTTTACTCATAACAGCCAAACTAGAAGCAGTTCAAATGTCTAGCAATAGGTAACTGGATAAACTCATTGGTGTGCACTCACACAATGGGGGAGTAGGATGAAACAGAGATCAAACACCACTGGCAAAGAGTTGATTGTTGTTGAAGCCAGGTCATAGAGATATGAGGGTTCATTATACTATTCTGTTTATTTTGTATATGTTTGAATATTTCCATAATAAGTATTTCCAAAATCATTTTCAAAAATTATAAAAAATCATCTATTCATTGATCTTATAATTCCTCTTCTGAAAAATTACTTCTAGAAAATAATCAAAAAGAAGAAATAAACTATCTGCATGAAAATATTCATCCAATCGGATTTACAATGTTGTAAAAGTTGGAAAGAGCCCAAATATATAAAAACAAAGACATGTTAAAGAAATCATACTTTATCAGATAAAGGGTTAGTATCCAAAATCTATAAAGAACTTATCAAACTCAACACACAAAAAACAAATAATCCAGTGAAGAAATGGGGAAAAAACATGAATAGACACTTCTCCAAAGAAGACATCCAGATGGCCAACCAGCACATGAAAGAATGCTCAACATCACTCATCATCAGGGAAATACAAATCAAAACCACAATGAGATACTACCTCACACCTGTCAGAATGGCTAACATTAACAACTCAGGGAACAACAGATGTTGGCGAGGATGCGGAGAAAGAGGATCTCTTTGGCACTGCTGGTGGGAATGCAAACTGGTGCAGCCACTCTGGAAAACAGTATGGAGGTTCCTAAAAAATTAAAAACAGAACTACCCTATGACCCAGCAATTGCACTGCTAGGTATTTATCCAAGGGATACAGGTTTGCTGTTTCAAAGGGGCACATGAACCCCAGTGTTCACAGCAGCACTATCAACAGTAGCCAAAGTATGGAAAGAGCCCCAATGTCCATCGATGGATAAATGGATAAAGAAGATGTGGTATATATATACAATGGAGTATTACTTGGCAATAAAAAAGAGTGAAACCTTGCCATTTGCAAGAACTAGAGGGTATTATGCTAAGTGAAATTAGTCAGAGAAATACAAATATCATATGACTTCATTCATATGAGGACTTTAAGACACAGAACAGATGAACACAAGGGAAAGGAAGCAAAAATAATATAAAAACAGGGAGGGGGACAAACCATAAGAGATTCTTAAATATGTAGAACAAACAGAGGGTTCCTGGAGGGGTTGTGAGAGGGGGGATGGGTTAAATAGGTAAGGGGCATTAAGGAATCTACTCCTGAAATCATTGTTGCACTATATACTAACTTGAAGGTAAATTAATAAGTAAAATAAAATAAAATAAATAATAATAAAAATATTAAATTAAAAAATCATACTTTATAGAACATTATACAGATGTTGTAATTCATCAATAGAAATAATAGCTAACACTTATTGTGTAATTTTGATGTGGTAGACCCTTTTCTGAACACTTAAGTTGACTCAACTTATTTAATATGAATAATATGTAGGAACAGTAGTTAAATTTAACAAATATCTGTTACACTCCAGTACTGTGCTAGGCACTGGGAATACAAGAGTGTGCAAGAAAGTGTTATCTTTAGTCTCATGGAGCTTTGAAGAGCCTATCAGAATAGATAACTAAAGAAGCAATTACAAAACCAAGAAAAGAAAGAAACAATTACAATATAATACAGTCAATGCACTGATAGGAAAAATAAAATGCCTATCTTTTGACTTAAGCAGCAAAGTGAATGCATAAATGAAGTTACTGTGTGACAGCTATGTTAGGGGATCAGCAGTAAAGGACAAGTTTTGACTTCTTCGAGTAATATAATTACAAAACTATTTAATTTTAATTTTGAACTCTTCATTTTCCTACAATATTTTTGGTGTAATAAAGTTAAATCACATTTATATCAATCACTTTAGTAGTGAGTTGGGTTTGTTATCTAGTAATTTTATTGTCATTTAAGTAATCTAATTGGTGGGGCGCCTGGGTGGCTCTGTCGGTTGAGTGTCGGACTTTGGCTCAGGTCATGATCTTGCTCGTGGCTTTGAGCCCTGCGTGGGGCTCTGTGCTGACGGCTCAGAGCCTGGAGCCTGCTCCGGATCCTGTGTCTCCCATTCCCTCTGCCTCTCCCCTGCTCACGCTCTGTCTCTCTCTCTCAAAATAAACAAACATTGAAAATCTAATTGGTTTGTCAAATCTTCCTCAGGCTTCTCCCACTAACAAGTGTAGTAGAAAAGGTATTCATTGGTCCTAATTCTCTATATACTGAAAGTCTGATCTAGTTATTTTAGTAGTGGAGTAACCTGGATGCACATTAGAGTCACCCCAGGAGCCGCAAAACCTAATGATGTCTGGACCCCACCCCAAACCAGTTAAACCCAAACCTCTGAGGGAAGGACCCAAGAAGAGCCATGGGTGACTTTTTCCATTTTTACCTAGGTCTTTGTTGAGTACTCTCTTTTCAGGAAGTTGGGTCTCCATATTTACTCTAAATTAAATTTACTGATGTAGACACTTTAAAAAAGTGACTAAGCAAAATATAGGCTCTCTATTCATTTCTCCATATTCTAAACTTGTCTCCTCTGAGGCGTGTGCATGTTAGATGGCTTAACCACCAGCAGGACAACAACAGGATGCCATGCACCGTTAAGAGAGCAAAGTTAGTGATTTTCCCCAACCAGGATTTTCATCATTTCTCAACACACAGGAAAGAGCGTATGTAAAGAAAATGGAGAAGGCATGCAACCTAAAGTAAACATCAGAGCTCAGAGAGGTGGATAAGAGGCTAAAGTGTGGATAGTCCCCTTGCAAGTGAAATGACAGGAAGGAACAACAATCACCCTGTTCCCTCTCCCCAACCCCCTCGCCCCCCCGTCTGCCCTTGCCAATATTCCATGTGCCAACTGACGCTTCCAAAGAATCGAGATGACTCAAAAACGCGCTTATTCAGAGGGATGAATAATGTCAATATCTCCTCATTCTTTGTGAGCTAACTTTCTCTTCCCGTCTTCACTTTTCCTCCCTGCCCTGCGCGGAAGGGGATGGGGTAGCCACCAACGGATGTTTATGCGGTTGTTGCAGTACGTTTTGGGGAGTGACCGTGTGGAAGGCAGGGATAATAGCTATTTAACTTGCTTGATACAGTACTTAGCACAGTAACACATGCATGTAGATGCCTAATAAACCATGGAGCAAAATTAGCCTAATTCTGTTCAAAATCCTTGTTTCAGCAGCCTTTGGGGAGACCATGATAATTAGTTGAAATAGCTGGAGAATAACAATCATAGAAAACCAATGCAGAAAAATTACCAAAAACAAATTGTCTTTGCCTAAGGTACATTTCTCTCTGAGAAAAAGAGCAAAATGAAACAACCTGGAAGTCCTCTAAACCTTCCATACCAAAATGTTGGAATTCCACCCCCCCCCCCCACACCTTCTTTTTAGTATGATCACTCTGGGCAGACATTTGACTCAAATTCTCAGATGGGTCAAGGCTTCCCCTGACCTTGTCAAATAATTAATGTGAGATTTTTATAGAAGCCTTCACAGTTTATTTTACTCATTAATATGAAATATAATTAAATGCACAGCGATGACTCTCAATTAATTGCTCAATTCTTTCAAGTTTAGAGGTAATCACTTTTTCTTAAATACATGCAGACTGATATCGGTTTTGACACCCTGACTTGCATAATGTTCAACAAGGTAATTAAAAACAAAAAGGAAATAAAGCAGCCTTTGTCTAAAATAATGAAACTGTTTTAACTGCTGGATTTCAAATTAAGCACCTTTCTGAAATTGAAAAGTATGATTAAATACGAGTGTGGTTAAGACGTGTGGGCGGTTGCATCATCACAATTGCAGAAGAGTAACAAGCTGTGCGTTTCCCAAACCTGGACAGCATTTTAGGGCTTGTCGAATATAATTAAGGTGCCAATAATGGAAAATTAGCTTTGTGGCAAAACTTACACTCAAGGTAGGGAAACTTCATACACTTCAACAATGTAGTAATACTAAAACATAAACACAAAGAATATTAGCTGCAACGCATTTAATTTTTTTTTTTTTAATTTCCATGCTGGCATTTTACAACAATGATAACTTCTAGGGACTGCAACTCACATTCCCACAAGGTGTAGGTGTGAAACCTCAGGGTGTTTCTGCCTACAGCTCCTTGTGTCCTAGGGCTGCAGCTCACCTCCTGAAGAGAGTCTGCCGGATGGCTTGCACTGTTCTCTTATTTCCTTTTACGTTTGGAAAATGCATAAGCAAGAATAATGACTGCTTGAGTTAATGGTTATGCAAAATTACGACTTTGGTTCTGCCTCCCTGTTGCCTTTTTATATGATCTTTAATAAAGTCATATATTGCAAACTCCAACCCAAGGAAGGCAAACAGACTGTGTTTGTGGAGCACCTGTTACTGCACACCTCTACAGTGAGAAAAACAGGAGTAGGAGGCACACCCACAGGATTGCTAATGCTAGTGAGCCAGAGATGTAGAAAATGAAATATATTCCAGAGAGCCATCTGCCTTGGACAGAGAACTTGCAACCGTGTCAGCAGTGAAAATCATCTCAGAGGCACAGGCTGAAAATCAGCTCTGACCTCTCAAGAGCAAAGATCACCACCACTTCTTCTGCTACAGCTGGTTTAACGTAACCCCCAAGGTAATGTTTTCAGAGTTCTAGCCTCTTTTTGTTTGACTTCACACATCCTTTTTGCCTTTGAGATATAAAATACACGGACTTCCTGAATCCGGGCTTTTAAAGGAATGGATGTGAAGTTCTCTCTCTCTCTCCACTGTGTCTTGAAGTTGAAAGGCATACACACTTGACTGTTGGGGGGATGGCTATAGGGTGTTATATTTGGTATTGAAGGCATTGATTGTCTGCACGGGCAATGCCTTGACCTGACGGATGTCAGCCAAGGTGGAGCTAAAACCTGGAGCCTAAAATAGTGCGATTGGTTCTGTAGAGCTTGCACAGTGTCTGACACAGAGTAACTTTGAAAAAAAGTTTATTAAGAACGAATGAACAAATGAATCAACTAGGGCCAACAACATAAATGGGGCAATCACCCACCACTTTCCATTTCTGCATGCCTGAGGGTTAGATTCTATACACCTGTTTCAGGCCAGCTTTTCTTTCCCTCTATATATCTTCATAGTAGAACCCCAACACCTCTGGTTCTTCAAGCCTGCAGTCTCTCCCCAACTTTTCCTGAAATTCTTCCACACACTTCTCCCCCTACTTCTCCAAGGCCTGTGGCTCCTTGAACCTGTACCAGTCCATCTCACGTCATGTCTCCAAAGATACTGTCTGAAGAGTTGATAAACCCTTAGCTTATCTAATTCAAATAAACCTAAAATAAGCCAAATCATAAATCACGGTCCTAATCAGTGTCAATCTTATTCCTAACAGTCCTCTCATATTACCCCATTTTTAACTATTTTGGGTTGGTTTTATGAAAGAATGTATTTTTGGGTATTTTAAAAATAATGATAGGGGCGCCTGGGTGGCTCAGACGGTTAAGCGGCCGACTTCAGCTCAGGTCATGATCTCGCGGTCCGTGAGTTCGAGCCCCGCGTCGGGCTCTGTGCTGACAGCTCAGAGCCTGGAGCCTGTTTTAGATTCTGTGTCTCCCTCTCTCTGACCCTCCCCCGTTCATGCTCTGTCTCTCTCTGTCTCAAAAATAAAATAAAAACGTTAAAAAAATAAAATAAAAATAATGATAGCATTTATCTTTATAAAATCCAGAGTCTATGTGGTTGCTATTTTACCTCTATTTTAAGAATGCTGTTGTCTATCTCTCCTATAGTGTGACCTCAGTTCAGGGGACCCTATAGCACCTGTGTGTGGGGCTCCACAGAGTGGTCAGGAAGTAGAATCACCATGGGGTGCCTGGATGGCTCAGTTGGTTAAGCCTCTGACTCTTGGTTTCGGTTTAGGTCACAGTCTCACAGTTTGTGAGTTTGAGCCCCATGTCAGGCTCCATGCTGACAGTGCAGAGCCTGCTTGGGATTCTCTCTCTCCTTCTCTCTCTGCCCCTCCCCTGCTCACTCTCTCTGTCTCTCTCTCAAAAATAAATAAATAAATAAACGTAAAAAAAAAAAAAACTTAAAACAAAGAAAGTCCAGAGTATTCAGCAGCAGAGACATATGACAAGACAATTTCAATTTCTGCACCTGAACTCTCTTGTAAGTAATGCATTGAGCAGTAATCTTTACCTTGATTAAACAAGGGTGCTTTGAGAAAAAGCGCACTTTTTTAAAAATGTCAAGCATCACGTTTTTCAAACAATTCCATGCGTCCTTGATTCTCATTCTAATTTTCATCCAGAAATCAAACAGAAGAGTCTACTTCAAGACAATATCTGTTGTCTTAAACAGATGTGATCAAAAAATGATACCCAACAACTGTTTCATTTCTGTTTTGGAGTTGATGATGATTCTGCAGAGGTGAACCATTGATGAGAAAAGAAGTAACTAGCCTCCTAGGTTGAGAACATATGGGGCTCGTTCAGTCAATCAGAAGCTTTATATCTGAACCTAGGCTTTCAATTTGACCCTCATGTTTGCAGTTGCCTCTCTTTTTGGTAGCAGGGAAGGTCCCAGCTCAAGCATAAATATGACTCAGGCATGTACAAGCAAGCCTGGGGTTAGAGAGGTGCCACCAGGGATTAGTTGCATGAAGGCTTGAGGAGACTCAGACTGGAGATGAGGGGCAACGACAATGAATATTTAGAGGAAATGGAGAGCAGGTGGGCGGGGCAGAAACTTGATTCAAAGAGAAGTCAGTCATTGGACTGGAGGGAAGCACAATGTCCATCATTCTGATAGCCCACAGGCCCAACTTCCCAAGGGCTCAGACAAAGGACTATGACAGAGGACCAATGAAAACCGATGGTCTAGAGTTTCGGTTTTACTACAGTTTAAATCGGCACAAAGAGGGCAAGATTGTCCCCCATATTTGCAGCAGAAGCTGCCACTTGCATGTCTGGGCCAGATATTGATCAAAAATCTGTAAAATAAGAATGACAAGAAAAAATATTACTGTTGCTATGCTTATCCAGCTTTAGACAGTACACTAAGTGCTGTAGGTACATTCTGTTTATCTAAGAGGTATCAGCAATCTCCACTTCAAGAATTCTCAGTGTTAGCCCAGGCACCAAGCACGGCATGTACACGTAGCTCTGGTCACATATGAGAAGCCCCAGTAGCAAGACATCTTCAGTGAACATCTATGGCATAGATGCTGAATTTGGTATCTGTGATAGCCAGCTGGCAATATAGCCCCCAGTGATCTCTGCTTCCTGGTATGTTTTTTAACGCTTCTTATTTATTTTGAGAGAGAGACAACAGTGGGGAGGAGCAGAGAGAGGGAGAAAGAGAATCCCAAGCAGGCTCCGTCCTGTCAGCACAGAGCCCAACATGGGGCTTCATCTCACAAACTGTGACATCATGACCTGAGCTGAAATCAAGAGTTGGACGCTTGACCAACGGAGCCACCTAGGCGCCCCTCTGCTTCCTGATACTTATGTCCTTGTGTAATCCCCTCCCATGTTGAATAAGATTGATCTGTGGAACCAGAATAATATTACAGAAATGTCAGTGTTTGGCTTCTCAGGAAAGGTCATAGAAGACATTGCAGCTATCAATTTTTCTTCTCTCTTGAATCACTTGCTCTGTGAAAAGTCAGCTGTCATGAACACTCAGACAGCCCTATAGATAGGATACGTAGTGAGGAACTGTGAGCTCTTGCCAAAAAGCCAGTGACAAATTGAGGCTTCCTGCCAACAACCTTTTAAGTGAGAGCCATCTGGGAAGCAGATCTTCCAGCCCCAGTCGAGGCTTCAGTTGACTTCATCCCAAGCCAAAAATTTAACTTCAACCTCATTAGTGATCTCAAGCCAGAACCACCCAGCCTAGCTACTCTGGATCCCTGACCAACAAAAACAGGAAATAATAAATGTTTATTAATTTAAGCTACTAAGTTTTGGAATAACTTGTTACACAGCAGTAGATAACCGATATTGATGTTGGTACTTTCATATTCAAAAATGAGGTACCAGAGTAAAAAAGCAACTAAAAATATGGAGGTGGCTTTGGAAAAGGCAGTGGACAGAAGATACAAAGACTCTAGGGAGAGTATTAGTGACAGCCTGGAGTGTGGTGAACACTTTTTCCACAGTCTGGTGGAAGCCAGTTTGCCTTTGAGGAGGGGGCGGGTGTGGGGGATTAAAGGAGATAGACAAAAAACTGATTGGAAACTAGAGGAAAAAGGATGCTTGTTCTATAATGTTAGGAAGTTTGGTGACACTACTTTAGGCAGTTACATGGAAAGTAGGGAATGTACCACACGAAGAGGATGACCCAACTAAGGAGATTTCAAGGCAGGGTGTTGAAGGTGCTGCTGGGGTGCTTCTTGCTGCTTATGGCAAAATGCAAGCAGAGAGAGTAACGACTTTTAAACAAAAAAGGACCGAGGACTTTCTAGTTTTGAAAATTCTCAGCCTCTGAAGATGACTAACAATGCTAAAATTCAGGATAGCTTCTAGGCAAAGATGAAGTCCAGGACATTACCAGGAATATATGGTCTTATGATAAGTCAAGGGTGTGGCTAGAAAACCTTGTTGTTAAAACCTCATAGAGATTAATGTGATGCCTCAGAGAACTGTTCTGGCAAAAAGTAGGGCTTCTAAGAAGCATCACGAGGAATTTCTATAACAATTTCAGCAGAAGCCCACGTTAGAGGGCTTAGCTCAAAAAAGATTTGCAGACATGGCTTTTGTCTAAGCAGGGACCCATTAAGTTTTTAAGACAATTAAATTGGTAGAAACACCACTAGCTTGGACTGAAAGGAACAGAAGTGGCACAAAATGAAAAGAAAAGATTTTGGACTCCCAAGACTCAACTTTTAGCAAGCACGCTGGAAACCTACACAGCTGCAAACCTGGCTCACCTTTCTTGGAAAAGGATGAGTGATTCAGAGAGCAGAGCTAAGAGCCCACAGGGCAGATCCAAGAACCTTGGAGAAGTAGGACTGCATCCTAATCAAGCCCCTTCCAAAGTGTATGCAGTTAGATTTGAGACTGACACTTGTTCACTTCCTGTTTTCCACATTTTCAAACAGAAATGGTTACAGCTGTTATCTTACCCCTATCCCACCACTGTCTGCTGGGGGTGTTGTGATGGGGAAATATCTTGTGTCTTTAGGTTCACAGCTGTTCAGATCAAGAGCAACTGTACTCAAGGAACTACACTTAAGAAACTAAGCCTGAGAAGCTGCTTCTGTGTCTGGGCCTGATTTAGGTGACGGGAATCTGGACTTCAAGCTGAAGTTGTAATAGAATGAGATTTGGGGGATTTAGGGTACAGTGTGAGTATTTTCTGCAGAAGAGAGAGACATGAATCATTGGGGACCAGGAGGTAGACTGTAGTAATCTCCCTCCAAAATGGTCCCCAATGTTCCTTGACTCCTGGAATTTACATCCTGTGTAATCTCCTCCCATACTGAATAGGGCTTACCTATGTAACCACTAAAACATTGCAGAAATGACTGCGTGACTTCCAAGCCTGGATCATAAAGACCCTGAAGCTTCTACTCTTTTTTTTTTTAAGTTTATTTATTTATTTTGAGAGAGACAGAGACAGTGTAAGTTGGGGGGGGGGTTGTTGCACAGAGAGAGAGGAGAGAGAGAGAATCCCAAGCAGTCTCCTCATTGCCAGTGCAGAGCCTGATGTGGGACTCGAACCCACAAAGCCGGGAGATCATGATCTGAGTTGAAACCAAGAGTCAGACACTTAACTGACTGAACTACCCAGGTACCCTGAAGCTTCTACTCTCATCCTCTCCCTTGGGTCACTGTTTTAGAGGAAGTGAACTTCCATAGTATGAGGACACTCAAGTGGCCTTACAAGGAAGACATGTGGGAGAGGAATTGAGGCAGTGCTGACGTGCTGATTAACACTTAACATCTGGCTTTACAAAAGACTCATGTGTGTGTGTGTGTATGCAATTTTACCATTATAAAAGATGTGTAGAACACAATTTATACTTTCTAAAATCTAATAAAGCAATAAATCAAGTTCTGATTTGTAGTGCTTACTGATATACAAGTATAAATATTCCCACTATGACTGACTTCAAGTTACCAAGACGTATCACTGAATGCAGAGATAGGATGAAATTAAGATGTGCAGTAGGATACAACCACACAGTATTTCTAGAATACAGATACAGTAAACATAAACAGCCACGAGAGCATTAAATAAATGAAAAATGTAGTAAAACTATTAGGAAGTGATGAGTTTTGAGTATTTACTACCTTAGATTTAATGTAGTTCATTTAAGTTTACATAATTTAATTCCTAATAATGGTTGTGTTTATTTACCATGGGCTTGCAAAATTCCTAAATTTAACAATTATCTCTTAAAAGCAGGTATGAAGGGGTGCCTGGGTGGCTCAAGCATTTGAGCATGCAGCTCTTGGTTTCAGCCCGGTTTTGGCTCAGGTCATGATCTCAAAGTTTGTGAGTTTAAGCCCTGCATTGGGCCCTGTGCTGACAGCATAGATCCTGCTTAGGATTCTCTCTCTCTCTCTCTCTCTCTCTCTCTCTCTCTTTCTGTCTGCCCCTCCCATGCTTGGACTCTCTCTCTCTCTAAAAACAAATAAATAAACCATTTAAACAAATTTTTTGAAAAGCAGGTATGAAGCAGCTTCAGTACACTGTTGAATTGAAACCTCATGTCAACAGCTCTGTAAGTGAGCCATCTTGGAAGCAGACCCTCCAGCCCCAGTCAAGCCTTCAGATTACCACAACCCCAGCTAACATCTTGACATCAGCTTCATAAAAGACCCTGAACCAGAAGCACCCAGTTACGCCACCTCTGTCAGATAACAAATGTTTATTGTTTAATCCAGAAAATATTGAGGTAAGTTGTGGCTCAGCAATCAGATAATAATACATCAGCAGATGCTCCAGTCATAGGAGGGAGACATTGCCACATTGAGGCAGGGGAATGCAGGAGGAAAGTGGGGAACCCAAGGGAAGTAAGAGCAAAACTAAATAGGCTACCCTCTGCAAACACCTCTACAACTATTTAGAAGAAATTCAAGAAGGAATCAAAGTTGTTCCAGGGGTGTTTTTTATTTTCATTTTACCAATGAGGTAACTGAGGATCAGAGAGGTTAAATAGCATAAGTAAAATCACACAGACAATAAGCCAGTAAGAGGTAAAACTCAAACCCTAGGGTTTGAACGCAAATCAAAGTCTATACTCTCCCTGGGAGATTGTAACAAGATCTTTAATTTTTAGAACACTTACTATTTACGAATAATTTGTTTCCCACAAATCTGATGAGGGAAAAGGAATTGTTATTTCTACTTTGTAATTACAAAATTGATTTTTGTACCACTATTAACCAGAACTGAAACTAAAAATTCTTTGAACCTTAGTCCACTATTCAAAAAAAGACTAAAAGCAAAAGTTAATATGAGTATACGATCATGTATAATTGTTAAATTTTGTAGTGTAGAAAAATAAAAACTCGGAATTCAATAGGCTTTGTATATTTCACTAGTTTTTCTAATATACAATGAGAGGCAAAGAAATGTGTAACAAACTAAGCTTCTGTGGTTGATAAATACAGACAATGTTTTTTAAATTTATTAAAATTCTCACTTGTTCAAAATCAAATTTCTTTTGGGCCTTATCCAGTTTGACCCAGGTCCAATGGGCTCCTGTTAATTTGCATGATTGCCTCATATAGTATTAATATATTTCCAAACTCCTCAAAATTATTCACTTTAACAGCTTTTCATAAGCACTTCAAATGAATAATAACATGGCTTTGTTTTCCAGATGTCATTTCATGTGTCTGAATAATTCTACCAGACTTTTATGATTATATCAGTTCAGAATAACGAACGACAAACACAAAATTTCTCTTGAAACAGTTTTAACAAATTCCATATTTGCTTTTCCTCTTAAGATTTCACTGTTTATGTATTTGGTACAATGAATGCAGTGATGGAAATTCCATTATAAAGGCCTAGAATTTGAAAAACTGGGATGCTCTCTGGGACTAAATTTGGGAACTACAAACTAAACGGCCCACCCTGCGAGGTGGAGAATAAGTGTGATGATTCGTGAAGTAGGATGTATCCAAAATCCAATCAGAAGTACCAGACTGTGGCTGCAATCCAATCAAACTGATTAGAGTAGGTGGATTAAGGCCTGAAGATGATTGTGGTCAAAGGCAACTGCATCTAATCAATTGTACTGTGATTTGTAGGAGGAAAATGTGTCAACAAGCTGGGAGCTCTTCATAAGAGTCTGGGAAAAGGGAAGCAAATATTCAGGGAATCAGGTGAGTATTCTAGGCAGTTTCTAGCATGAAAGACCTTCAGACAGAAGCTTCAGAATGGTCTCACTCCAGAAATAAAATGGACTCTTTCTCCTGGATTACATACATTTCTCCTCATACATTTCGGTTGCAGGACCCCTTTACACCTTGAAAAATTACTGAGGACCTCAGAGAGATTTTCTTTATATGAGCTATACCTGCAGGAATTTATCATAGTAGGAATTTAAAATGCAGCAGTAAATAATTAAGAGTAAATACTTAAATATCTATATAAGGAAAAAACCTAGTAGAACAACCATTGATTCCTTTTACAAAAGTATTAAGGAATAAAAAGTAATTATAAAGTGAGGGGGTGTCTGGATGGTTTAGTCGGTTAAGTCTGACTTCAGCTCAGGTCATAATCTCATGTCTCATGAGTTCAAGCCCTGCGTCGGGCTCTGTGCTGACAGCTCAGAGCTTGGAGCCTGCTTCAGATTCAATGTCTCCATCTCTCTCTCCCTCTCTACCCCTCCCTTGCTTGCACACTCTCTCTCTCTCTCTCTCTCTCTCTCTCTCAAAAATAAATAAATATTAAAAAAATGTTTAAGTAATTATAGAATGAGAGAATCCCAGAACCTTAGAATTATAAAGGGACATAATTACAATTTAAGTGAAGAGGACAGGTAGACTATGAATAGGGAGAATGTTTGAACCTATGTTGGGCTTCAGGCTACCTCAACATTACTAAGCAAGGATTTGGGCTCAATAGGAATGCTTTCAGGGTACCTGTACTACCTGTGCCCCAAGTATAGGTGAGGCTTTTGGCCAATTTTCCAACATCCCTTCTGTTTCCTAATTCTGTACCTAATTTTGTACTCTAATTCCGGCCAGTTATGAAGCTCTTTAACTTTTCAGTTAAAAAAAAAAAAAGGACATCACTATTAAGACAGAATTAAGAATTGTTTCCTCAGCAATGAATTTTACAAATACAGAATTTTTTAAGAGTATGACTAAAATTATTCTTCAAGATATAATTAATATATTACACTTTGTTTTCATAGATATGGCTATTTATTTATTCATTTGCCAACCTTGATAATTTAGTGCTCTGAACTCTTGCTGAATAAAACTTCATTTCCATTGGAAATGTTTTCACTTAAGTTCTTTTACAGACATTTGGATAGAAAGGCGAACTTAGAAGTAATTCCTTTGATATTCTTTGATAATTTCATAAAGGAAGAAATTTGGAATCTAAGTGCTTTTCAACTAAAAAAAAAAAGTGCCAGTTAGAACTGGTTAGACACTGCCTGACCTTCTATGACATTTAAATACTCTTCTTCCAACCTAACTCACTTAGTCCTAACCAGACAGAGACTTCACTTCAGAGTTGAGAAGGAGAGTTCATGTTCCACTGTATTGATTGTAGTATTCTTCACATGTAGTTGTGAAAACAAAAGCCGTCTCTCTCTCTCTCTCTCTCCCTCCCTCCCTCCCTCCCTCCATCCATCCTTTTTTTGGTCCCTTCCTCCTTCTCTCCCTTCCCTTGATCTCCTGGGAAGTTCAGATATTCTATTCTAATAATCAATTTACTTACTGGTTATAAATATGTCCTATTTTTATTTAGAGAGAGAAGCTAGAAGGAGAATGCTATCATGGATTCAAATGAGCCAAATAATTTAACAGCTTTCTTATTAGAAGCCATATTATCAAAAATTATTTAATAATGATTTTAAGCAACAAACACATTTAAATGCAGCGTAGGATAATCCGGGCCACGTTTTTACTGGTTCTGTTTCAGGATGATACAGATGTCACTAAGGGATGGGGAAAGATTAAAAAAAAAAGCTAAAAAGAAAGAAAAGCTGACATGAAGTTTTAAAAACTAATCAACACCTTATGTGTGTGTGTGTGTGTGTGTGTGTGTGTGTGTGAGAGAGAGAGAGAGAGAGAGAGAGAGAGAGAGAGAGAGAGAGAGGCAATAAGTGAAATATAAAACATTGGGCAGCATGAACCACAGAATTCAGTATGCAGATCATAAAGGCAATATACATTTCAAAATTTTAAACTGAGTTTGGTTGTGTAATTAATTATCTAAATGGCAGCAGCTGATAGAACCAAAATAGAAAGAGTTCAAAAGAACTAGGATAAACATGTAAGAGTTTATAAATAACATCCATCTGTTATTATATCTCATAGATGCAGCAAATCAACACGTGTTCCTCATATCAGTTACTGTTTGTCCCAAAATATCTCTTGCCAAAGCACCTTGGTGCACAGTGACTGAAGATAAATAGGCAAAGAGTACTCTTCAATTTTTAGTTTGTAACATTTCTATATGATGGTACATTTTCTTTCCTTCCTCCTTTTATAACAGGTTGGATGTTATCTTTATTCGAAACCATAGTGCCAACACCAAAAAATGAAATGATGGATGTAATGGGTGAGAGTTCAGTATTTTTCAATCTGTTGTGTGACACTGTGGGGGTTGACCCAGTTGCAGAGCCTGGAGCACTAGAATTCTACTGGACAGGTTAGGGACAGCAGCGCCTGCAAAAGAGCCAGAGGACTCAGCAGAGAAGAGGCCATCATGGGACTTCCAGGGAACTCATGGAAGGAAAAGATTTTAGAAACAGTGACTTAGTAAATTCTATTCTAAATCAAGGTCTTGCCTCAGCTTCTGCTAAAGATTAGGTCCATCGTCGAATTATTTTCTTATTGGTTTCATTCACACTGAAATACAATTTAGTCATGTCAGTTTTCTCAGAGAACATTGTTTAGAATAGTTGTACCTCTGAAAAAGTTTAAGCTTTTAATGAGTGATTAAGTGAACAAATGAGTGAGGGAACGAGTGATTCAGAAATACATGCTGTGCAAGAACATTGAAGGAGGACTGGGCTAATCAGGAAGGGATCTTAATGCTGATAAACCTCCAATGAGCCTTGAGGTGTGGTTAGAATTTACACAGGAAAACAGAAGCTGGGAAAACATCACCCTCAAGGGCAATAGCAGGACGAAGGAGGGGAGACAATTATCTACAAGACATGCTGGAGAAGCTAAAGAGGCCAGCTAAGTTTTGCTCTGACAGCCTTGCCCTTTTGGGGCCAAATAAATTTTTCAAGAGAGGATAATACTGAGTTTTCCTTCCCAGACTTCTGATTGGTAACTCTTTGACACCAGAAGCTGTGATCCACTGAATCTCAGGAAAATCATATGAAAAATCATATGACAGACAGAAGTGTAGAAGACACCTGTAACACTAAACAGGGAAGATTGTACTTACTATATTCAATGCCACCTGTGCTATTTGTGCAGGATGATGATATGTTACCAGATGCTAAAAGAGACCATTATTTTTCAAATAAAAAAAAATCTTGCCAAAAATGGGATTAATCAAACATTAACGAATTTCAATGAACTGCTTCATTAGTATCTATTTAGCTACTGATTAATACTTTATCAATGAAATATTTCTCATCTCATTTATTTATTTGTTTATTTATTTGTTTTGAAAGAGAATGAGAGAGAGAGAGCATGGGAGAGAGAGGGAGAGAGAGAGAGAATCCCCAGCAGGATCTGCACTGTGAGCACAGAGCCCAATGCAGGGCTCAAACTCATGAACTGCGAGATCATGACCTGAGCCGAAACTAAGAGTCAGATGCTTAACCCAGGTTAACCCAGGCACCCAAGTGCCCCATTTCTCATCTCATTTAGTCCCTTGATTTATTTAAATTCAAAATAAAGGAAAACAATATATCTAGGCCGAAATGTTTTCCTCTTTGAAACTGATGTTTGAGGTGAGGGCTCAGAAGCCCCTCCACTGATCCCTCCCTTTGAGGGTATGTGGGGCCCTTCTAGAATGAGCACCTGGATGCAACAGAGGATGTGAAATGACACCCACCTGCAGTCTCCTAGCATAGGTCTTGGTGACCTAGGGGAAGTGACATGTTCCATCTCCCAGAGGATTCACCATATTTCAAATTTGGTTTGTTTTGCTCTTCACGGTCTTTTGTGTGGGGGTGAAATATACATAATATAAAATTTACCATTTTAACCATTTTTAAATATAAAGTTTACTGGCATTAAATACATTTACATTGTTGTCCAACCATCACCACGGTCCAATTCCAGAACTTTTTCATCATCTCAAAGTGAAACTCTATACTTATTAAGCAATAACTCCCCCTTCTCCCTCTCCAAAACCCTTGTAATCACTATTCTACTTTCTGACTGTATGAATTTGACTATTCTAGGTGCTTTGCACAAATGGAGTCATATAATAGTTGTCTTTTTGTATCTGGCTTATTCCACACAGCTTAATGTTTTCAAGTTTCACCCATTGCCCTTCATTACCTCAAATATACTTTGTCCATGGAGAAAGCCATGTTCTTTCTGAAGCTTGTGGAATTTGTTTATATCTTTATGTGAGAATATATGTAGTTTCATCTCCTGTCAATATGTAGCATATAAGAATATTATAGGAATAAGGTCTGTATAATTTTGTCCTTGAAATAGAAACAGAGAAAGAGAGCTGGTCAGTTAACATTGCCTCCAAGGATGTGGGCAAGAACCTACTAATGGATTCCAGAAGTAGTAAGCAGAAGCTGGAGGTAAGGGGCATTATGAGTATTTTCCCTGGTCCCTCTGACTCACACTTTCTTTATATTTCTCAATGAGGAAGAAAATCTGAACTTGATTTTCTGCTGGTATCTCTCTATTATTACAACCAAGGAGAAGAGTGATGGAGAGGCACCCATTTCTTAAATGTCTTGTCAGGAAGTGATTTTTATCATTTCTGCTTACACTCCACTGAGCCAAACTAAGTGCAAAGGAGGCTAGGAAATGCAAGGAAACACATGGATATTCATTGATCACCAAATATCTGCCATAACCGAGATATAATCCTTGGGGTTATATAAGGGGAGAAAGATTGTACTTTCTTTTCAGTACTTATGGTCTATACATATCTTGTGTTTGAATACACACAGGATAACAGAAAACCCATGAAAAATATAAAATACATGTCTCCAGTTTTTATCTGCAATTCCAACTTCCCAAATACTCTGGAAACCAAAGCTTTTAACAATAGTTCAATGGGGAAAAAAAGTGATCTAAACTAAAGTGAGGCTATGTATAAGACTATCTTGCCCTAAGGTTTTATTTAAGGAGTTGTGAGCTTGAATAAAACATACATAAATTAGGAGTAAGAATAGGAACTAAATTGGAGTAGCAGTTTAGATATATTCAATTTGTTCCTAAGCTTTTAGTCATCTGTCACGTAAATCTATTAGCCAACATTTATTATTTCCTGTGTAAGAAGCATTGTTGTAAGTGCTTTGCATTTATTAGCTCATTTAACTTTCTCAGAAACCCTTTGGTATTGTCATCTTTATTTAGCAGACATGGAAACAAAGTCTCAGTAAGTTTAGATAAGGCCACCCAGCTAAAAAAGGGCAGTTAGGGATAAAATCCAGGGAAACTTCTTCCAGAAACCCTTGACTACTATACCAAATAGCTCCCACATCATATTTGAAGTCGGGTGAAGAAAATCTCTTCCCAGAGTAACATCATGAAAATGGCAGTATAGTAGTTTTCCACCATCTCCCTGATTTTGACAATCACGCACGACAAGAATGCCTTTGTGGAAGTCTGGGAGTCCATTGGAGAAGTTCCAGCACATTACTGGAGCTAAACAAAGTCCAAGATTGGGCACACTGAAGAGTGTAAGAGTAACACTTTCTCTTTACCTGTCTCATCCCTTCTGCAAGGCAACAAAGCTCAGTGCAAGAGAGACCTCCTCTGTCCATGCTTTCTACCACAGGGGAAGATGAGGGTGAGTGCATGGGGGAAGCATCTGGCTTCCCCAACTGTGCAAGACACTGCCAAAGAGGCCCACTTCTTTCCCACCCCAGCCAGAATACTGAGTGGTGAACTGTATGAGAGGGACAGTTAACATCTGTGAGAATAGCAGCCAGGGCTCAGCATGGAACATAGCAAACAGACACATATCCTATTTACTGCTTTACGGACTCCATCAGGAAGCCCACCTAGGAGCCACTCGTAATGCCTCGCCTGCTGATTTCCCCAGCTGGCTCATGGACACTCTAATGCCCTGAGCACCTTGCTCTCATGCCCTTCCCCATGTTATGGCCAGCTCTCTGTGCATGTTCCTGAGGGCAAGAGTGGTGGGAGAGAGTCTTCACAGACAGTTAGTGAGCATGAGCAGAAAGTTGGCCCAAATCCACAATGCTGGGAGACAGCACAAACTTGAGCATCAACATCACCCTAGAGAAATCAAATAAGAGGTGGTCAGTGCCCAGCCTGGCTTTGCAGGATTGAGAGAAGGCAAATAATCTTAAGAATACCCTTCACGTGTGGAGCAGGTATCCATTGAAATGATCTGAGAGAGCTTCAGAATCCCTAACAGGAAGAATTCCTGAAGCCAGTCAGTCAAAACTGAGGGATGAATGTCAAGACAGCAATGCAAGGCTTCAAGGAACATGACAAATCAGGAAAACATGACACCACCAAAGAAACACGGTAATTTTCCAGTAACTGACCCCAAAGAAATGGATAATTCAAAACAGTTATTCTAAGGAAACTCAATGAACCACAAGAAAACACAGAAAGATAATTTGACAAAATCAGGAAAACAATACTTGAACAAAATGAGAAGTTTGAAGAGAGATAGAAGTCATAGAAAAGAATCAAACATAAATTCTGGAGCTGAGGAATACAATGAATAAAATGAAAAAATGCACCAAACAGCTGCAGCAGCAGATCAGATCAAGCAAAGGAAATAATCTGTGAAGCAGAAGACAGGTCAATTAAAATTATTCAGTCAGAGGATAACAAAGAAAAAGACAGAAAATGAGCAAGGAAAGACTACAAGAACTACAGGATACCAGTAAAAAAAAAAAAGCTATCCATCACTGGAGTCCCAGAAAAAAAGAGGGTGGTGAAAGGAATAGAAAGCTTAGTTAAAGAAATAATGGCTGTGAATTTCCCAAATATGAAGAGAGATTTAGTCAAGTTCATGGAGCTCATCGGTCCCTCCAAAATTTCAACCTCAAACCATCTTCTCCAAGAAAACTATAATAAAACTGTCTAATATCAAAGAAAAAGTGGGAATTTTCAAAGCAGCAAGAGGGAAAAAAATCCTCACATAAAAAGGAAACCTACTAAAGCTATTAATGGGTTTCTCGGCAGAAATGGGAGAGATTGGCCAAGGCCAGGAGAGAGTGGGATGAAATATTCAATGTTTTGAAAGAAAAGAACTGCCATCACGAGTACTTCATCAAAAAAAAAAATTTATATATGTATATATACATATATATACATATATATGTGTACATATATATGTGTGTATATATATATATATATATATATATATATATATATATACTTCATCCAGAAAAACTGTCCTTCAGAAAAGAAGGAAAGATTAAAGACTTTCTCAAACAAATGCAAGCTGAGGGAGTTAATCACTGCTAGATCTTTCCTACAAGAAATGCTGAAAGGGGTTCTTCAAGCTGAAAAGAAAGGATGCTAATTAGTAACATGAAAACTTAAAAAACAAAATATCACGTTGTATACTTTATACCACAATTTTTTGTCAATTATATCTCAGTAAAGCTGGGCGGGGGGAAGACTTTCCCAATTTCTCACGGCACCTTTTACTTTCTGCCCCCCCACCCCTCGCATAACACTTACTTCATAGTCTTCCTTTAACAAACATCTCCTGAACACGAGACATCAGTCTCTGTTGAAAGTATGGGAATAAAGCCCTAAGCAATGCATACCAAATTACTAAATTTTTCGCGATTTTCCATAGGACTTGAAGTTCCAGAATGGCCGAAATCCAGTCTCTCCTATTTGCACCTCAATCTCCAACACCTAGCACTGGGTTTGACATATCACAAGCTCTTCATAAGTTTTGTTCAATGACTATTGTTGAGTGACAAAAGCATCCCACTTTAGCATATAACAGCATATAACAAAATCTCTCATCCTCAATTAAAAGTGCTTTTCTTTAAATTTTACTATTGTTAAATAAGCCAGAGATCACCGAAAACACCTAAGTGTTCCTTTATAACAAAAATTCAAACACCTTTAATGTCATATGGACTTGGGCTCTACGTCAAAGCAAAAAACAAACAAAAACAAAAAAACGAAACTATGAGGAATATAGAGAAAAGGCACTTTATATCTCCCATTCTTGCCCCCTTCTGAGAAACAATCCTAGCAGCAGCCAGCACACTGATAGAAAGGATATAAATTTTTTAAAATGTCTTTGGTGGCACCTGGATGGCTCAGTAGGTTAAGGGCCTGACTTCGGCTCAGGTCATGATCTCAAAGTTTGTGGTTTGTGCCCCGCATCAGGCTCTGTGCTGGCAGCCTGGAGCCTGCTTCAGATTCCGTGTCCCCCTCTCTCTCTGTCCCTCCTCTGCTCATGCTCTCTCATTTTCTCTCTCTCTCTCTCTCTCTCCCCCATCAAAATTAAATAAACATTAAAAAATAATAAAAATAAAAATGTCTTTGAACATCAATTACGTGACACCACATGGCAACACTTTTCTATACACACGTCTACATGACACCAAAAGCGAGTATTAACATGTTTTGGGATTGGGGTGATTCATCTATCAGGTGGATTTGAGGCCCCAATCTTTCTATGGTTTCTCCTCTGAGGATGAAGGTGGAAACTAGCCCAAAGTCCCCCAGCCAGAGCTCTGCAACAGAGAGAGCCAAACAGCGCACTTTTCCGGCAACCAGTATTCTATCTAATGCCGGTTAACTTCCTAACCTCTGAGAGCCTCTTACCAAACCCCACTTGATAAAGTCAGCTCAGAGCCCACACTGCATACCTGTCAGCTGGGTGCACATAAAGGCTCACTCACACTTTGCTCATTTTTCACTTTAACTCTGGCTTTCTCTTTTTATTTTTCCCTATTTCTCTTCTACCATGTTTGCTTAATGGACCCCCTGTGAGCTATTCATGGAAATTCTTAAAATTAGGAGGAAAACTGATCACTAAGATTTATGAGGTTGTGATGATTTATTCACCTCTCAAGGAAAGAGGCAATCTATCACATTTTGAAAGGCTGGACAATCAAGTTCTACCTGTATTTATATGATATCATAAAGCTGTTTCTTGAAGAACCACTGAACTACCAGCTTAAAGATGAGGCTGCCTTGTTCCAGGCAAAGAGTTCGAATAAGAATTTTTAGAAGTTAGTGAGTGTATTTGTTTGCCACTGAGGACATTTTCAGGAGAAAAGAAACTCACTATTATAATTATTTTGACTCAATGTCTCTTAACTTTCTTTTTTAAGTTTATATTTTATTTATTTTTGAGAGACAGAGAGAGTGAATGCGAGTAGGGGAGGGGCAGAGACAGAGAGGGAGAAAGAGAATTCCAAGCAGGCTCCACGCCATCAGCATAGAGCTCAATGAGAGGCTTGAACCCACAAACTGTGAGATCACGACCTGAGCTGAAATCAAGAGTCAGACGCTTAACCAACTGAGCCACCCAGGCACCCCAGTGTTTTAATGGGAGGGTGGACAGGCTGGTTTAAATTTGACTCAAGAATGGGGAAGGTGGACAGGCCAACTGCCACCAGCTCATCATCTTTTCTCAGGGTCCTTCCTCCAAAAGACATGGTTCCAAACACCCCTTGAATCAAAGCAAAAGGCCGGAAGTCATCTCACCACTGTTTCTGCTAGCAAAGTCTGAGGTCCTCTTCCTCAGAGCCTCCCTGCCTCATGGCTGGGTTTCCTAAGCTGGATCTCCAGAATAGAAGGTGGCAGGCGGTATGGCTATTCCCAGGAGAACAGGAAGAAGGAATGGTCCCTCTAACTCTTGTACTTAAGTTTAAGGTCCGGGTGAGGCCCCCCCACCTCCTTACAAAGCATTGGGGCCTAATCAAGAAGAGTCCCTGCTGGCCTTGAGTTGTTCCCCCATTACCTCCTTTCTTTGCAATGCCAGCCCCCATCTTGCCCTGGGTACAGAGCTCATGGTAAGAGGAGCAGATGCCAGGCCCTGCTACCTGTTCAGCTCCTGGTCAGAAAGATCCAGCCATACCAAGATGTTTATGAGAGAAATAAAGGTCCTGTTTGCTCACACACACACACAGACACACAGACACACAGACACAGACACACACACACACACACACACACATTTCTTGTTTTTTCTGCCTTTTGCATCTAACAGGTTACAAACTTAATATTTATATTTCATGCATCTTATCAAGTTTGCCTGTCTCCCAACCTATGTTCTTATTTACTACCTATATTTAAAATATCCTATGATTTTTGCCTCTATCTTGTAAGCTACTGGTTTATCTATCTACAAATTCTATCATGTTTGTTCTTCTTTTCAGAAGAATTGACTATTTTCAAATACATATTAAATAAAACAGAGACGGAATACATATCACAAGGTACATAGCAATGAAAAATCTATAGAATTAAGTGGACCAAGAATATTTGAATGATGACCGAATTGTTATCATAGATCCTATTTCCTATTTTAGATCTACAGTTTGCAGCATCCAACATTCATTCCCTTTGAATATCTCTACTGGACTGATATTCGCTGCCCAATATTTGCTTTTTCAATAATCTGAGCCATTTAAATAGAATTCTGGGTAAAGCCACCAGTATGATATTCGACTGAATTTTTGATTATCAAAACAGTTCCTAGTGGTTTCATTCAGTCAAGATTTGATTATCTGGCTTAAGTGAAAAGTTGTCAGGGTGCCTGGGCGGCTCAGTTGGTTAAGCGTCCATCCGACTTTGGCTCGGGTCATGGTCTCAATGGCTCGTGAGCTCAAGCCCCACATTGAGCTCTGTGCTGACGGCTCAGACCTGGAGTCTGCTTCAGATTCTGTGTCTCCATCTCACTCTGCCCCTCCCCCGCTCACACTCTGTCTTTCTTTCTCTCTCTCAAAAATAAATAAATGTTAAAAAAAAAAAACCTTTAAGCGAAAACTTGTCAAGGAAATCCTTACTACAGCAGTGATGTCAAGAAAAGGATTTGCTAGTCCAAAATGATTATTTTCACTAATGGACATCATAGCTTCAACTTCCTGCCCCACACAACAGCACCTATATCTGATGCTCTGTATTCACACAAGCAGAAACAGGTACCACAGCAAATGTTCCTCTGCTCAGGCATCCAGTGACAGAGGATGTGTCCTCATATACCCCTTTTGCTAAACATCTACTGTGGGCTTTGGACTATGTTAGATGTAACAGGTTCTCTACCAACCAAGGGCTCACAGCAGCTCACGGTATACTTGGGAAACAGAAAAGTAAATAAATCATTATAACAAAGTGTTAAATTGCTAAAAACAAAGTTGAACCCTGACCAAACTGAGAAGTTCAAAATCTAGCTACATGAAACCAAAAGCATGAGTCATGTCTATTTCTAACTGTTAACATTAAAGGGGGCGTCAATCTTTAACAGAAGAAAAAGGATGTGTAGGAAACTCTAAATATGAATGAAAGATCTATTTTTCAGTATGTAAACAAAAAAGTAAGGACAAGTATAAAATGTGAAGCTACTGGTCAACTTCTTCTCTTATGCTCTTTTGAAAACTTCCCCGTTGTATGTACTGTTCCATCTCAGCAAATGCTTAATATTGGAAAACAATCTGATAAGTGAAACCTTACGAAGATGCTAATGGCTGGTAGTGTAAGACATCATCATCCTAAAGGATTTCCACACTAATACGTCTCCCAGAAATAAAAGCCTTTACTCACTATTATGAATTATTAATTTTAGGTTATCAAGCATTATATTAGTTTTATTTCTGAAGTTGAATATTCTGCCCTGGTTTGTTCACATCAAAATACTCAGGCATTCATCAGCTCGATCCAGATGACACAGTGGTCCAAGACAGATGCGTTCAGAAGAAAATCATTTACCAGACTACAGTTTTTAATCTAAACATTCGTGACATAGAATTCACAATAACAAAATCAAAATGATCACTTTATGTGGAGCTATTACCATCAGAAATTATGGTAATCACGGGGACATTAATTATATTCCTTAATGTCCTGAACCATATTTATGATTTCTGGTTTTCATTTTCACAAGAAAACTCAGGGCTCTGATAAGGCAACTTTTAAAGATATACCTTAATATATTCACATCCTTAACTGAGTATATATTTATATTCCTCAACTAAGTATAACCTTTGCATGTGGTAAGATTCCAACCTTTAAAAAGCAAAACCCCAGACAAGCAGTAAGCAGATAGTCTGTAATTCAAGCAGCTGCTGCTAAGAAATACACTCGAGACGAAACTAATGAGGTAAAAAACATCTTTTGATTTATAAAGCAGAGTCCTCCAAGTACCTCTCAGATCAGAAATTATACTAGCAGAGGTTTTGTAGCTCACCCAAGGCCAAGGGTTATTCAGAAATCCCCTCTGGAATAAAGTGAGAGAAGCTGTCTAATTTTACCCCTGGAATATCCAAAGCTGAGTCATACCTGTGCTGGGATTCTGGGAGCTGAGGCTAAGGGTGAGGTGGGTGAGCCAGAGTCCTCAAAACAGGAACATAAAGGAGATTAAAAACAACCTCCTAGGAAAGTCAGAATTTCAAGTCTAAATCAAGCATCTGACCAAAGTCTTGACCATAGAGGAAAAAACTCTGTACGAAACGTTAGGATGGCCTTCCAAGTACAAAGACAGGAGCAGGGAAGACGTGTTGAAGGAAAAACAGAAACTCCCTGACTTGACTCTTCATCGTGCTCATAACTTCACTGCGTGGGGGAAAGGAAGCAACGACAGAGCAGATTTAAACAGAGGAAGCCCTTCAAGGCAGAAGCTTCCCAGAATGCACTTCCGGAGAAAATGTCCTCAAATTAAGATACGGGGTAAGCACGAGTGGGTGAAGTCCAGGAAGCCCAAAGACATAAAGTGAATATTAAATTTCCTTCAACTTTGTTCAACAGATTTCATTTCCCAAAGTTCCATATTATTTTGGTTTCACTAAACTTAATCCCAAATGTAAAGTTTCAGTTCATTAAAATAGCAACACCTAATGCACTCTGAGGCTAATTCAGATGGTTTCAAACCTTCAGCAAAACCCTTTTAATAGTTTCAAGCAAATTACACATCAAAACTGCTATTGGGGCTGCCTAGCAACAAAGCTAATTGCATAACATAGATTCATTTCAAATCCTTAGGAAAGCAGATCTTTATTCAGATATGAAAATCCCCCCTCCCCCCACACACACAAAATTTTAATGTATGGTGTAGAAATACCATACAGAGTATCTTATTAGACTATCATGTTTAACACACTAATTTATGTGAAAAATCACTTGACCTCTGAAAATTGCATATTCATCACAACTAATGCTTAATAAATCTCTTGTTTACACGTTTCTATACCCTCCATGTCATAGCAGGTTTTCTGATTTGTAAACTGGAGTTGGTATCTTTCGAAACCATAAAGATCTCTTTAGGGCATCATGCACGGAAGTATCTGTCCTGCTGGGTAGTACAACCATCATTTTCATGGCACTGGCTTTGATGGAAAGCCTTCAAATTGGCCATGTCAGAATTCATTCTTTCTGAAATTTTCTTATAAGGATGGAAACCATAGTCGTCTTATCTGTTCTGGAAAAATATTTGCTTACATGCTAAGAAATCTACAGTAAAAATCAAGAATATTCATAGCCAATGTCACTGGACTATTTTTTATAAGAATAAGGTAAATCCTAAAATCTCATTTACTATCATTAATATTAATAGATCATCCTATGGTAGTGATTGCACCTTCATTAATATCAAAATCATTTTACTGGCATGTTCTCAACCATGAAAACAGCACGAAAGTAAAAATCAAATTTTATTATAGCCTTATATTGAACAATTTCTGATGTGACTAGTTTTTATTTGGAACTTTGACGATTAGGCATTTTCCCTTCCAACCTATAAGTTTTGAGTGATGAAAAATAATTAATGTCTATTAAGTTACTATGCTAATAATTCTTTAGCATTCAATAAATACTCATTGATAATAGTTTATTTCCTTCTCAGTATATATTAGCACCTAATGGCTTTCATATATCCTTTATTATTAACTTGAAAAAGAGATTTTAAATAAGTTTATTTTACTCCTCACATCTTCAAATACATAAAAAGCACTTTAGTGCAAAACCTAGGGCTTTCTTTTTTTTCTTTTTTTAAGTAAGCTTTAGACTGTAATATACTGGTTTTTCCTAAGCCTGTGTTGACCTGTGAAATGGCTCATTCTACCTACAATCATTTAATTATTTTTTAAACCAGTATGGAAGCTTCTAATTCTGATGTTTTAATTTATTACCTCAATCTGTACTAAAGATTTATAAGATAACCTCACCCTTCCCATTCTGTCATGACTGATAAAAGCTTAAAATAATCTATTAGGGAAAGACAGCACTAGAAACCTGAGTAATGTTCCACATTTTAAACACATTTTTGACATACAGAATTCAGGAAACAAGATGTTAATCATCCCTATGACATTTCAGAAATCCCCAATAACTTACAACATTTTCTACTTGGTAAACCGAACAAGGTGCTTATGAAACAAAAACCACCAGAAACCCTGGCTGGACTATGAAGAGTTAATCTGACCATGAATAGACCAACCACTGGTTTCTGGTGAAACTTTTGGGAACTGTTTTTACCCACAACAGTGGGGCCAATAATTGAGCATGATGAGCAAATTGGAATTGGCAGAATGTTTCAGAGCCGTCCCATTCAGTAGTACTTTGAGGAACATAGCCAGAGCATTAAAAAGCTATATAGAATTTAAAATTGAAAAGCGAACATAATTATCTCTACCATTCTCTGAGGTTGTACCCAAACAAAGTCTGAAACACTCGTAAGGTCAAAATAAATATAAGCCTATTTCCACCTTTAGAATAGTGGGACCATTTGTTGGGGATCATTCCAACCAGGCCCTCTCTGTCACATACTAATACTGGACCTCCTCAGGGCTTCCTGTAGCTTCTGTTGACCTATCTTATAAACTTACAGTTCATCTATACATTCCAATATATTCACATCTTTTCTATGTAGGGCATGTTTTTTGTGAACAATCACCATTTTCAACCCATCACCAAAGACAAGAGTGTGCCATACGGGCAGAAAATTGTGCAACGGTGTGAAGATCAGCAGCACAAACTAAATAAGAAGCTGACTTTGTGACTCCCTGGAAAATTAGTGAGAAACAGTATTTTTCAATTCAAGGAAGAATTATTTTGCTTTTCCTCTTGGCCACCGTTGTGCTTCTTCCTGTCACGTTTCTTTCTGCACTGTGCATTTCTTCCTGAATGTGTATGATAAGGTCTGTGCCAATGGAAGCAGGGCATTACAGTATTTAACAGAGTGGTCTCTAGGTTAAGATGGTTTAGGTTCAAATACTAGTTCTACCATTTCTTTCCATAAAGTTTTAGAAAAGTGTGCATTCAAGATCCTCTTCTGTAGAATGGGGATAAGTAACACCATCTGGTGAGTTTGTTGTGGAAGTTGAAAAAGAGCACATAAAGTTCTTGGCACAGGAGCTGGCACATAATCAGTGCTCAAAAAAATGGTAGTTACTACCGCTGATAGCACTTTACACATGTAAGTACTCAATAGTTGCTGATTGGATGGACAGGTGAATGCATTATCAAAATAAAAGAACGGTTGGTGCCTACAGGCAAATAGCTCAGTTGACATAGATACAAGCCTTCTATTCAACCTGTTCATCATCATTTATCTGTCTCAAAGAGTCCGAATACCAGAAATGTTGAACCAGAAGATACACAGAATAATACCAGCCCAGCTGACCACTGCCAGAGAACTGGAATAATCCAGCAGTTCAGCTTTCCAGTTCTGGGTCTAATTTGCTAAAATTTTGAATTCACACAGTGTTTTGAAAAGTCATTCCATAAAAATCCCTCCATTCATAGGAGTTTTCTCTTACCCTTTCAGGATTGGAGCTTTAAAACCACCTAAAAATCTATCAGGCTAATAATGATATGTCTCATTTTTATCACAAAGCACTGGCAGGTAAGTATTATTACTTGCAACTTATAAATTAAACTTATAAATTAAACTGAGAAAAAGTTCTGGTAACTTGTCCCAATCATATATCTAGCAAGGAGCAGAGCCAAGACTCAAATCCTGGTCTCAAATCATACTTTTGGTATGATTTGACCATTACTTTAACAAAAAGATATGTTCGATACCTACTGTGTGTTAGGTGCTGTTTAAGTACTATGGATACGAATATAACTATTATAACATGACTCCATCAAAATGTTTATGATTTAGGGGCGCCTGGGTGGCGCAGTCGGTTAAGCGTCCGACTTCAGCCAGGTCACGATTTCGCGGTCCGTGAGTTCGAGCCCCGCGTCAGGCTCTGGGCTGATGGCTCAGACCTGGAGCCTGTTTCTGATTCTGTGTCTCCCTCTCTCTCTGTCCCTCCCCCGTTCATGCTCTGTCTCTCTCTGTCCCAAAAATAAATAAACGTTGAAAAAAAATTAAAAAAAAAAAAGTTTATGATTTAGTATAAGAGACAGAGAACGACACTCAAAACCCCTCTACTGTGTTATAAGTAGCTTATGAAAAACGTGGGTTCCTGGGTCCCACCCCAGAGCTCAGATTCAGTAAGTCTGGGTTATAGGCCCCAAATGTGCACTTTTAGCAAGTCTTTCTGGGGTAATTCAGACCACACCTGGAGAAAGGTTATAATGGAGGTAAGTCCAAGAACAGAAAGGAGGAGTTCCTTGGAAGGTGATTCTTACACCGGGGATTAAAGGACCCACTAGAGTTACCTAAGGAGAAAGAATGGGAATGGAGAAAGAATCATTCTGACAGAAAAACAAAATTGACCAAGATTTTGGGAGATGAAATTCATTTGTGAATATGTGGCGGTTCAGTGTAACTGAACTAAGAGGGAGTAGAAGGGAAAGGGTTGAGAGGAAGTAACTCTGGAGGTAGACAGGCCCAGACCCCTAGAGGCCTTGTGGGCTACGGTCCAGAGCTGGAGAACACAGAGGCCAGGGCACCCCCCGGGGACCGGAAGCAGAGGAGCAGGTGGCCATGCACATGGGCTGCTGCCCCTGCTCCTCAGATCCTCGGTTTGTGCTATCTACAGAATCGTGCAAGTTTATTCCTGAATAATTAGATTTCCATTGGAATGGCCTGTTTCAGTTAAAATGTGTCTCTAAGGAGGATGTGAACCAAGCCAGGAGCAGGCTTCAACATACAAAACACATATCTTAAGATGAAATGGTGAATTTTCAAATTGCTTTTAAGTCAATACAACCTACAAAGCTAATGAAAGTGCAGCCAAGGCGAGACCCAATTAGGAGCTCTTAATCTTCTAAACTTTACCTCACAGATCTGCAGTTCTTTCCCGCAGGTATGCTGAGCACATGTGAAATCCTTATACCAAAGACCTTGTCCTGCTTAGAAGCCTCCTTAATCTAAACTGCTGTTGATATTCCCCCAGGCTCCATGTAGAAAAAGCCAGCCTCATGCACCAACCACACACACATCTCCTCCATTTCAGTCGTGGGGAATGACATTTTGGCCCATTAGTCTTTGGTTTGAGGAAAGGGAATTTAATGTAATAAACTTATCTAGATAGAGAGGAAAAATGACACAAAAACGTGCAAACTTGTGCAAACAGCATCGTTTTTGATCATTAGACAAAGACAGCTGACCGACCTTGAAGTCAGAGAGATGGAGTGGCTCCTTTCAAGCCTTCTGTGAGACAAGGAAGCAGCAAGATTAGACTCTCAATCAACTGGCTAGGGGGGTCCTGTCATGCCCCCTTTTGCCCCAGGAAAGGCCAGGCTAGGAGACTTCAGGAAAGCAGGAGACATCACCTCACGAGCCCTCTGTCTATGGTGTTTCTCAGTAGGACACTACTGGCTTTTTCTTTTCTGCCCGATTCTTTCTTTTGTAAGACTTTACCATTTACTGTAAAATATTGGTCATTGCTAGCACCTGCATACTAAATGCCAAAAGTGCCATCCAGTCGTTACGACAACCCAAAAACACCTCCCACATTTTCAAACTCTCCCTAAGGACAGTGGTATCCCCCAGTGGAGATCCGCTGAGTAAAATTTTAGAACCCTGGGAACTTTCAGGGCCATCGTGGTTTCCCATCCCCCTCTGGTAGACAAAGAAAGTGAAATCCACTGCAGACTTTATTAAGTAGAACTAGACTCAGAACTCGATTTTCATGGCTCTCAGGAAAACATCCCTCAAATCTTGGTGCTGTGAAACTCTAAAAAGAGTCCCCAGCTTCCCTCTGGTATCTCTCATTCATACAACCGAAAAACTCTCTCTTGAACACAAGGCAAATGCAAATCTCTAGTAACTTCTGCCTTTGGCAGTATATGTCAGTCCACTTTTTCTCAGACTTAAAGTACTGGCTCATCCTGAAGCCAATAAGCAAAATCAATGCTGGGAGCTAGAGGAAAACACAGGAATCTTCAGAAGGAAAGTGAGGGCAAGATTAAAGAGAAAAAAATATATTTGGATGTATATGTAAATGGAGAGAGAGAGAGAGAAAAAAAGAGAACTTTCCTCAGGAAGTTTCAGAATACCAAGGATAAAACAATAATTGAAAAGCTTCTAGAAAGGTGGAAAAAAATTTCTTCAAAGGAATAATAACCAGATTGACATCATCATTCTCATGAGAAATCTGAATTCGAGTACCAAAAGTACCAGGAAATACCACTGTCTAGCAAGCAAATAAAATCTTCACCATTATTCAAGGAAAAAATTTTGAAATTAAAATTCTTTATCACTCAAATGAGAAGATGAAATGAAATGCATATTTATGTATATATGTACATATACATACATATATGTGCAGTAAAAATGTTTACTTGCTGTACAAAAAAAAATATTCCAATATGTGTTCCACCAAAAAAATTAAAAGTCCAAGAAAGACACTGGCTTCACAATGTAATTGTACTAACCCAGGAGCTCAGTAAAAAGAAATCAAAATCCTGCATACCAGCCATAGAGCATACCTAGAAGTCCACTGGCCTTGGTACATCCAGGGTGTTTCAGGTAACTCAGTGCAGGGAGGCCACTCCTGGGTGGAGCGGGGAGAGTGGCCCTCTGGCTTTGGCGTCTCCTTCAGAAAGGGGCCTCCAATTCCTCCTCTAAAGCAGATTATACATAATCAGTTTGACTCATGAGGTAAAACTGACATTTTTGCTTTGAGCTTTCTTCACAGAAAACTTAAATAACAGTGGCTTGAATAATATAGGGATTATTTTTTTTTCTCCTGAAATAAAAAATCCTGAGGCTGGCAACTCCAAAGGCCATTGCAGCAGCTCAAGGGACTCTAGGATGAGGACTCTAGAAACGCCTAGCCTTCCCTCATGAGCGTGCTAAGGTCTTCATGCAACATATTAGACAAGAAGAAGGGAAACGTTAAAATAAAATAAAATAAATGTAACTCAGAATGCAGAAGAAGAAGAAGAAGAAGAAGAAGAAGAAGAAGAAGAAGAAGAAGAAGGAGGGGAGGAGGAGGAGGAGGAGGAGGAGGAGGAGGAGGAGGAGAAGGGAAACGAGAGAAGGGCCAAAGGGCAGATGCCAGCTGGATTTGCCCTCTCTTTAAGAACTGTGCCCAAGGAGTGCCTGGGTGGCTCAGTCACTTGAACATCTGACTTTAGCTCAGGTCATGATCTCAAGGTTTGTGAGTTCGAGCCCCACATCAGGCTTGCTGTTGTCAGTGCAGAGCCAGCTTCAGATCTTCTGTCTTCCTCTCTCTCCACCCCTCCCCCCCCCAAAAAAAAATAAACATTAAAAAAAAAAAAAGAACTGTGCCCAAATTTCTTCCAGATGATTTCCATGTAAATCTCACTGAGTAGGCCTCTATCACAAGTACACTTCATCTGCAGCAAAAGCTTGGTGTTTCTCCCAGTTATTGTATAGCATGGACTTAAAGAGTATAACTGAAGGGGCACCTTGGTGGCTTAGTTGGTTGAGTGTCTGCTCTTGGTTTCGGCTCATGTTATGATCTCACAGTTTCGTGAGTTCGAGCCCCAAGTCGGGCCCTGAACTGACAATGCAGAGCCTGCTTGGAACTCTCCCTCTCTCTCTCTGCCCCTCCCCCGCTCGCTCATGCTCGCTCTCTCTCTTTCAAAATAAATAAATGAACTTTAAAAAATGCTTTAAAAAAACTTTAACTGAAGCCTGAAACTTCAGAATTTTAACAAAATATCAAAACAATGAGGTGAAGTGCTAAATAGCCAAATGTGGCTGGTGGCTACCTTCTTGGGCAAAGCAGATGGAGAACATTGCCATCGTTGCAGGAAGTTCGATTGGGCAGCTCTAGATGTCTGATACATATGACTTGGACTGGGTTTTGAAAAGGATAGGTCATTATATATGGTGACAAAAGCAGTTACATAATGAAAGACATTTGGTTCCTGAGTAAGTCTTCATGGAACAAAATGCTCCATAAACTTTCTAACACATTCACCTTGGAAAGTAAATCTTTTTTCTTGAGCCACTGTATTTGGGGGTCTCTTTGTTACAGTAAGTTCCTCTTCTCTGAGTTAGACTTGGGCAAGGTGGAGGGGCCCACCTTACCTCCGTTGTCATTGACCCCGTTTTCATATGCCCTTCTGTTCCTTTTACCATAATTAAAGCAACCTGTGCCCTTATATCTGCCCATCCCTCCATTCCAGAGGATAGTCATCCATGAATACAGTTCACATTATGATGTTAATGCCTGAATTCTAGTGGCTAGCATGTCCTATGTTAACCTCTCTCAGAATATTTTTTTAATAATAGGTACTCCAGGGGCGCCTGGGTGGCGCAGTCGGTTAAGCGTCCGACTTCAGCCAGGTCACGATCTCGCGGTCTGTGAGTTCGAGCCCCGCGTCGGGCTCTGGGCTGATGGCTCAGAGCCTGGAGCCTGTTTCCGATTCTGTGTCTCCCTCTCTCTCTGCCCCTCCCCTGTTCATGCTCTGTCTCTCTCTGTCTCAAAAATAAATAAACGTTTAAAAAAAAAATAGGTACTCCAGCAAAAGGGGTGGGAAGGAATCTCTGATGGAGAAATTTTAAGCATTATCAAAAATATCAGTAGAGAGATATGTGGGAGTGTAAATCTTTCTAGTCATTTCTCCATACGTTCATGGATAACTCCTCTACGTACAAGGAAGGACAGCATTCAAACTCAGGGTTTAATTGCAAAACTACTTATGAGGAGAAAATAAAGGAAGAGAAAATCCGTATCTGTGTTGTCTCTTTGTATATTCCCAGAGATTTAATACTGAACAGGGTAATCCAACTCTTCTCAAGCATCACCATTCCATGGTTACAAAGGAAGCCATATTACATTCATACACTTTTTAGATCCATGAAGGAATTTTCTCTTGCAGGAATTTCAGTACTTTAAAAAGCACACTACCTTGCATACAAGAATCACCCAATAAGTATTCATTTTAAGAGTCTCCATAAGGAGCCTTACATCCTTGAATTAGTCTAGTCAGCCAATAACCTCTTTTGCTCTGAGTCAAGATGCTCTCACTTTTCTCTGCCAGCATCTACTCGCCCATGGCCATAGCTGTGGACCATCTTTATTACCACAAGAGCCAATACAAAATGAGGAGAAGCCTCCTCTTCTCTGAGCTAGACTTGGGCAAGGTGGAGGGGCCCACACAGCAGGGTTGTTGGGTTCTCTCCACTCACCCATGTGCCTTGTTACTGAGCCTGAGTCTGGTTATACTGGCCAGATCTTATGGCAGAGCTCTCCCACAGGGATTTCCTCATCCTTGATTACAACATGACTTCTACTGGTCAACTCCCATCCTCATCCCCTAGCTCCCTTCCTTGGGCCCACCCGATCTGTCCAAAGTGGATGTGGTTCAAGTTTTTTATTTTCTCCAGGAGGCTTCTTAGCCCCTACATAAGTTTTATGTTGATTGTGTCTTATAGTAGCTGTTGGTCATTCATGATATAGTTGTGCCTTACTATCTTGGTCAGAGTTTTTCATATTTTGTCACTTCACTTAAGGGATGTACACTGCTATATAAGCATGTTGAGTTGAATTGCCTTTTAAAATGTCTTAGGAAGATTGTACTATGATTCAGCTTTGATATGAAATGCTGTTGTGCACAAAGAAAAGAACGTAAAAAGCAACAGGATATAAATTTGATCTTAGTAAAGCAAAACTTTGACATTTGTGAAATGTGTATGAAATTTCATACTTTCTTGCAAAAACAACAACCACATGCTTTGTAGGAACTAAGAAAGGAAGATAGCCACAAATAAATGAATCTATGTTACATTTTGTTACTGAGATATGTGGGAAACAATTGACAATACATCCAAGCAATGCATGTGAAGACAAGAGAAATAGCCAAAACCATCAGAATGGATGAAGAAAATTTTAGAGGAAGATGTGGGTGATTCATGCATCCAGTGGGACTAGTATTAAGGCATCAAATACAATTTGGTCAGACACTTCTTTCTGACTTTGAACAGGAAATACTTATAGCTTCCAATGCAAGTGATTTAATTGAGAAAAACATGAAATGGAATTTAATCAAATCAGAAACCCTAATGAAACTCAGCATGCCTTGAAAATTACATTTTCAGTGCCATGAAATCAAGGAGTCAAAATTGTGCATTTGGGTTACAAAAAAGTGGCCTATCACTTTACCAATGGTCAAAAGTTTGGTTCTGTATTTAATTATAAACCACAAAAATCTAAGAATAAGAAATTTACCCTCCAAACATTAATTCCCCTCAAAAAGGATGCATGATGGCTGAGCAGATACAGGATAGGAGGCTCTATCAGGAAGGACCAGAAGCACTAAGTAACCTATCAAGTGTGTTAGTTCTTGATGTTTTTGCGACATGTGTGTAAACTGTTACAGCAAGGACAAAATGATAGCATCAAACTTGATGGTGGTTTGGAAGAAAAATCCCATAGAAAATAGTCAAGGATTCTTTAAGAAAAATGCATCATCAAGGCTCTTGAGGGCAAGGAGAATGATATTGCAGAGAAAAGCACAGGCACTGATAGTTCTGAGTCAAAATCTTTTGAAAGAGTCAGACCCTGAATGGGAAGAGTTTTAGGAAAACTTTAACCAATCCATTTCATTTTATTTTCCTTCTAAAAGGAAAGAGTGACACATGATTTAAAAAAAAAAAAACAACTATGTTAGGTAAGTCTAAAAGTCTCTTCAATATCTTTAAGTATAAAATAAATTTTCAAAAATCAGACAGGAGCATTGTGCCATGGTTTAATTTAAGAAGTTTTATCTTTCTTAGTAGTAATAAGATAACGGTGCATCTTGGAATTAGTGGCACCTTCAATTTGATGAAATTTAGTACACTTTTTGGCTCGTTGCTTTTCTGGTTATTTGTAACAGTTTAGACAACCTCAAATATGTATAACAAGTAGGTCCATTTCCAGTGGTGAAAAGTAAACTCCAAACTCTCAGTCCTAACTTTGCTGAGACCATCTGGCTTCTCCAGGAATTGGACACACACACTCTGAAGGGTGGCTGTCCAAACCATGGGGTTCTCCTTATGGGGTTCTCCTTAATGAATGGGAATATTTGGTGACAAAATAATGAAGTAGCCCATTACATTTACCCCAAATACATCCAAATAATTGACATTTTTCCTACGTTCAATAAGAATTTTATACTATGTTCTAGATATGACAATAACTGGAGCTTGCTTTTGGTATGGTCTTACTATTTTCACCCCAAACTCACCATCGGTCAAAATATTAAACCTAAACATGTTTAATTAGACAGACATAGTTTCATAGCTTCATAATCTGTGTAAGAAATATAATAATCAGGTGAAGGCATAACAAAATGTACTCATTCTTTCATCGAATGTCAGAGTGCTCACAGAAGCAGCCTGCTGACAAGCATGATAAGACTATTTTTAGCATATCACCTTTTTAGAACATTTGTGATTGTTAATTATGACCATTTGGAGCTCACAGATGGTATATAAAATTGTAGTGTTCTGCTTTAGATAATGAGGATGGCAGTATAATAAATAAATCAATGTGAAATCAAAGGACATAGTTGGCACACAGCAAGGCATATTTGGTTATTTATTACCACAGCACCTCGGTTGTTAATAGTGCGTTATACTTGATTTCTAGCCACCATTGCATCTGCCACTCTGGTCTTGCTTTTACACAGCTTCCATCACATTCCCTCTCTACTAATAATCTGTGGTGTCTCCTTTTCTGCTCCCCCATCAATGATGAGTTCCTCAGTTTGAATTCCAAGGCTCCATGACCAGACGCAACTTTTGCCAATTGAAATATTTTCCATAGCCTCCAACAGGCAACTTTTCCCCAGTTGGTGCATTCTTCACCCTGGTTCCCTACGCCTTCTGTTCATCGCCAACCACATTCCCACTGATGATCTCCCCCCAGGCAATGCCCATTTTCTTTCCGTCTGCCTATCAAAACTCTACCAGTTCTTAGCTTAGATCGATGGATCTCCACGATGCATGTGTTTACTCCACCAAGTATTGTTTTCTCCCCTGAATTCCAAGAGCACAGTAAGTACCACAAAGTTTTACATTAATTGTTCCCTGATTATGTCACTGTGTAGGTTGTAGCTCCACAAGATGGTAAGATAGCGAGCAATGGAAAGCCTGGCATGCTCTTACGTGGCTTTCCCACCACACCAAATGAAGATACAGGTGAGAAGAAGAAGAGGAGATGGTTAATAAATACCTGTGAGTGTCTGATTAATAGAGAAATAATCTCCAGTAAAACATCAAAAGATAACACTTTCAGATTCTCTTAAAACAGAGGAAGCTGAATGTAGCAGCTGGTATATATAGAATGTTGACTGTAACCGTATAATAAATCATTGCCTAGAAATTTACCTTTCTTTAAACTGACAAGGACCTCTCCAAGCTTCATGTCATAGCAACCTAAAGTTCCAGGGCTCAAATAATCAATCTGATAGCAAAAGCTTTCCAAGGCTGAGGAAGACTGTGGAATTGAAGGAAGGGATCTAGTTTTTAGAGACCACTAGGTCTTTGTTAAAATATTCAGTTCTCCATTTCATGCTAATGCAAGTATTTGGCACAGTGTTTCAGTTATTATTATTCCCTTAACATTTTGGTATTTCTATGAGATGAATAAAAAATCAAATTCATATAATGATATAAAATGTTACTTGAAAGAAAATTATTAGATTTGACTGGCTACAAAATAATTTACATTTGGAAAACAAATTTTCAAAGCAAAAATTTGATATGAACTAATGTGAACAAAATAAAGAGAGAGAAGATAAAGAATCCAAGCTAAAAGTGGTTCAGGAAATTCTATCTGTGAGATGGAAGGTAACTTACAAATTAACTATAGCAATATTTGTCACATTGTGTCTTGATAGGCTATGTCCCAGTGGCCCTGATTTTGTTGATGTAGAAAAGATGTGGAGCCCCATAGTCTTCCTAGGGTGTGTGTGCATTCTTGCTGAGAAAATTGGTAGTGTAAAATGCATACTCTGTGGTCGATTGTTTGCTTGAGAGAAATTAATAAATTGTGTGTATAAGAAAAGGCAGAGACTAATCTGTTGAAAATCTAATTACTTATTAACATTCTCTACTAAAAGTTTACCCTAAGAGATCAATTTATTTGATAACTTTGATATTTTCCACCTCAGAGACTTCAGATAATGAAGGAGATACATTGGATTTCAAGATAGGTAGAATTTATTTTATTTCATTAATCCCCTGCCTCTCCTTTTCCTTCATATTAATTTTTTTCTGTAACTATTCACACAAATTTTGGTTGATTCTTTTCAACACTCATACTTTTATTCTGACTTTGAGAGACACTAGATGAGGACCTAAGTTCTGGGCACTGAGGGTTCTAGTAAGACACAGAGTTTCTTTTTCTTTCAATGTTTATTTATTTTTGAGAGCGAGCAAGTGAGAGAGAGAGAGAGAGAGAGAGAGAGAGAGAGAACAAGTGGGGGAGGGGCAGAGAGGGAGACACAGAATCTGAAGCAAGCCCCAGGCTCTGAGCTGTCAGCACAGAGCCTGACGCAGGGCTTGAACCCATGAACTGCGAGACTGTGACCTGAGCTGAAGTTGGATACTCAACCAACTGAGCCACACAGGCACCCCAGTGTTTCTTTATATATGAAGTAGCATGTGAGAGAGCTTTTGTGCAGTTGAATGAAGTTAGACCTGCTGTTATAAGAAACTGACTTGCACAGATGAATTTGATGGGAATTCATGACAAGCCAAAGTGTTAGTTACTATTTCCCATTGTCTCCTGTGTGAATATACATATATTTTTTTTCTGTATGTCTCCAGTCATTCTTTAGAAGACAAAGGATTCTATAAATGGAATAACAGGTGTGTAAGTATGGTCTATAATTATGTCCTAATAGCGGTTTCCTTTTCTATAAGATTTCTGATAACTGAGTGCTTGATATGTGGTTTGTTTTCTAATTACAATCAATCATTTTCTCCTTGAAGTCATTCTTGTAACATATCTCTACCACTATTTTTAGATATATGACAAATCATATATTCTGTACCAATTCAGAAATTTCTTTCATTGAATAGCTGTCATCATACACTATTTTATTTTTTTTAAGATTCTATTTTTTTAATATATGAAATTTATTGTCAAATTGGTTTCTGCACTATTTTAAAGAAGACACAAATAGTTGTGCGATCCCAAGGGTTGGCTTCACTTCAAATAGAAGTGAAATTAATCCCATATACCAATAACACATCAATGATTGCTGTGGGGAGGGCTAATCTTAAGCCTACATAAAGAAGTCAATTGCTGTGGTTGGTAATGGATCTACATCCCCATAATGTTTCCTTCATACAGTTATTTATGCTTGAATTATCTTCAATAAAAGATGACATTTATTTCTAAACTTCTGTTAAAATGCAAATAGTTCTGGAAGAGGTAATACACAGATCTAAAATCACACAAAAGTAAAAAATATCTAATATCACCTGATATCAACCCTTTACTAAGAAAATTTGCTCATTATACAGCTGACTCTAAGAACTTGGAGGAATCCATCATGAAAGGAGGAAACGACACAAGCAATCTGGGATGTGCTGAGGGCAAATTTCTCCTTATTTGCAATCTTGCTTAGCATGCCCGCTGACTGGGAGGTTGGCAGAATTACTCCCCAAAGTTTCATTTTTTAAAAAAAATTTTAATGTTTATTTATTTTTGAGAGAGAGAGAGAGAGAGAGAACAAGCAGGGGAGGGACAGAGAGCAGGACACACAAAATCTGAAGCAGGCTCCAGGCTCTGAGTTGTTAGCACAGAGCCTGACAAGAGGCTCCAACTCACGGACCGTGAGATCGTGATCTGAGCTGAAGTCGGTCACTGAACCAACTGAGCCACCCAGATGCTCCATTCCCCAAAATTTTCAAACTTAAATCCTATGCTCTGTCAGTTATTTGAGTCCCAGTGAAAGAAGATTGCAACTGATATCCAAACTGCATATACAATCAACTCTTCATAAAAACTGTAGTTTTCTGCATATATACGTGTGTTTAAATGAAGTGTTCAGTGAAATTTATAAAGTTCAATCCATGATGTAAACTCAACCCAATTACCTTTTTGATAAGCTGGGAAAAAAAGAAACTGAGCCTCCTCAGGTGGTCTTGAATTCCACTAACACTGTCTGGGTTCTCCAACCTATGGAGGGACTGGGATATGTATTGAATGAACACATGAATAAGCAAATGAACAAAGAAACAAAAGAACATAAAGAGTGGAAGCAAAACCTGGTAAGCAAACAATCTGATTATAGTAAAATCCTCTTCCGTAAGTGACGGTTCAATAGCCATAGGCCTTAAATATAACTAAAGGTCTTTTGTGTCAGACCCTTCCCCTGGTAAGATACACCATGAAGTCTGGAATGCCTAGGAGGAGTGATGATAGTTGCATTAAAAAGCAGCACTTTTCAACCCATCTCTTCTAACGGAGCGAGCACACGCATAGCACAGCTCCTTGGGGTTTCTGTCTTCTTGCTCATCGCACTGAGTAGGTCTGAGACTGATGGAGAATGATTAGATGGTGGCGTAAGACAGTATTTGAAAAGCCCTTGTGCTTCATTGTGTTGGCTCGTGGAAAGTAAAAAGATCACTCTTATGTGATGCTCTGTGGTAAAACCTCTCATTTCACAAGATATACATGTGTGGGTTTCAATCAGAGGAGTTTCCAGCTGCACAAGGGGGAACTACTCCATATGACTTAACCTCTGATTTATCGCATAAGAAATAAAGGTCACAGTCCATAAAACACAGCACCGTTTTTCCCGGCTAGAGTTTATTCTACACAGGAAGAATAAAGGGAAACTTGATAGAATCATAGCCAGAATATTCAAGCAAAATAATTACTTGTCTGAATTATTCAGGATAACAAGTTTCTCCCCTTAAATAATGGCTTTACCAGGCCTGTTTAAATAGCCCTATCAGTTCTTCTAAGTGAGAGCTTATTTTAAAAAACATAAAAGATTTAAAGGAAAAGAGGGTTAATTTTTAAATTGCTGAAGAAATATCGTGAACTAAAAACAACGAAATAAGGTGTTGAAATACACTTATATAGCAGGGAAAAAAACGCTAACTGAAGATATGGATCTTTCAGCACCAAGAAACAGAATTCTTTTGGGCCCTAATTTACCTGAAGAATCTTTTGCCATCACTTAAAAGACTTTCATGTAGTCAAAATCAATTTCTCACACTCCCTTGGACCATTTTGTTGATTTTTGACATCCCACATATGCAAAATCATTTACTCAAAGTGACTAGAGAAGTGGAAAAATTAGAGTTTCATGGTTTACGAATTGGAATTTATACAGATTTTACAGCTTTGCTTTTAAAGAAAGGAAAATGTTTTCTGCAGTTAAGAAATCACTCCAACAGATGGGCCTATCTCCTCTATTTTTATTTCTAGTTGGCTTATGGGTGAATTACCCTGGACATACTTATAAATTTGAAATTATAGGAACTGCTGAGGGGTGATTTTTTTTCTGGCTATAAAATACAATGAGGACACAGCTGCAACATCTAGAAAGTGAGGCAAGCTAAAGCCATAAAAATAATACTATTTCCTCTTCCTTGTTTTGGATGCAAGCTCTGAAGCAAGAGGGAGCTTATCTGGTTTCCCATTATTTATAATGATTAATCTAAGGCCACACTCCCAGAAGAGTAATTAGCCAGTCAATTACTTCAGAGTGAATCCAGCATTTCTGATTAAGTATAACTTTACAATTAGAAGTTACCAAACATCTAATAAAGCATAGTAGAGGGTATCTTTTTATACTGAGGTGGGAACGATGTGGAAAAAAACAAAATATGACAGGAATAACCAATTGATCTAACTCCACTGAAAAGAGATCTCGAGACAATTGTGAATCACCTATTGAATATGAGTAAACACTGGGGTGCCTGATTGGCTCATTGGGTTAAGCATCCGACTTCGGCTCAGGTCATCATCTCACGGTTTGTGAGTTTGAGCCCCATGTCAGGCTCTGGGCTGACAGCTCAGAGCCTGGAGCCTGCTTCAGATTCTATATCTCCCTCTCTCTCTGGCCCTCCCCTGGTCGCACTCTGTCTCTCGCATTGTCCCAAAAATAAATAAACATTAAAAAAAATTTTTTGAATATGAGTAAACACTGAAATTCTATTTATCTTTTTATTTTTTTTACATTTTTACATGTTTATTTTGGAAGGAGAGAGAGATAGAGTGTGAGTTGGGGGTTTGGGGGGGGGCAGAGCGAGAGGGAGACACAGAATCTGAAGCATGCTCCAGGCTCTGAGCTGTCAGCATAGAGCCCAACGCGGGGCTGGAACCCACAAACCGTGAGATCATGACCCGACCCAAAGTCGGATGCTCAACCGACTGAGCCACCCAGGCACCCTTCTATTTATCTTTTTATACACAGTATATGTTTTGTTGGGTTTTTGTATGTGTTTTGTCTCCTGCGTGCTCAGTCTGTATCTATCTACTGTGCACATTATATTTACCAGATTTTATATTAACATCTGATTCCTTTGACATTTGGTTTATTTCAGGGCTACCCACTTTCCCCCCACTATCTCCCAATTATCTGCTATATATCGGTGTCAAGAGTAGGGCTCTGAATAGCCACTTTTTTTCTTCTTCAAGTATGATTAACTTACAGTATTGTAGTAGTTCCAAATTTCAGGTTTATAATATAATGATTCAACAATTGTATACATTACTCAGTGCTCATCACAATAAGTGTATTCTTTTTTAAAAAATTTTTAAGGTTTATTTATTTTTGAGAGAGAGAGAGAGACAAAAGAGAGAGAGCTAGTGGGGAAGGGGCAGAGACAGAGAGTGGGAACAGAGGATCCAAAGTAGGTTCCATGGTGACAGCAGAGAGCCCAATGTTGGGCACCAACTCACAAACCATGAGATCATGACCTGAGCTGAAGTCAGACGCTTAACTGACTGAGCCACCCAGACACCCTCAGTAAGTGTACTCTTAAGCCCTTTCACCTATCTCTCCCATCCTCCCACCCACCTCCTCTCTGTTAACTACCAGTCTGTTCTCTATATTTAAGAGTTATTTTATTTTTTTTCTTTTTTTCTTTGTTCATGTGTTTTGTTTCTTTAATTCCACATATGAGTGAAATCATATGGTATTTGTCTTTCTCTGACTGACTTACTTCACTTAACATTATACCATCTAGATCCATTCATGCTGCAACTGACGAGATTTCATTCCTTTTTCTGGCTGAGTCATGTTCCAGTGTGTGTGTGTGTGTGTGTGAGTGAGTGTGTGTGTGTATGTGTGTGTGTGTGTGTGTGTGTGTGTGTGTGTGTATACCACATTCTCTTTATTAATTAATTTACAGATGGACACTTGGGCTGCTTCTATATCTTGCCTATTGTAAGCAATGCTGCAATAAACATAGGTGTCCATATATCTTTTCAAACTAGTGTTTTCATTTTCTTTGGTTAAATATCTATTAGTGGAATTGCTGGATCATATGGTAATTCTATTTTTAATTTTTTGAGGAACTTCTATGCTGTTTTCCACAATGGCTGTACCAATTTACACTTTCAACAACAGTTCCATCTCTACATCTCATCAACACTTGTTACTTCTTGTGTTTTTTATGTTAGTCATTCTGACAGGTGTCATCTCAGAGGTGATATCTCATTGTGGTTTTGATTTGTATTTCCCTGATGATTAGTGATGTTGAGCATCTTTTCATGTGTCTGTTGGCCATCTGAATGTTTTCTTTGGAAAAATGACTATTTAAGTCCTCTGCCCATTTTTAATTGGATAATTTAGGGGTATTTTGTTGTTGACTCTGTAAGTTCTTTATATATTTTGGATATTAACCCTTTATTGGATATATCTTTTGCAAATATCATCTCCTATTCAGTAGGTTGTCTTTTTGCTTTGTCAATGATTTCCTTCACTATGTAAAAGCTTTTTTAATTTTTGTGTAGTCCCAATAATTTTATTTTCCTTTTGCTTCCCTTGCCAAAGGAGACATATCTAGAAATGTTTCTAGGGCTAATTTCAAAGAAATCACTGACTATGTTTTTTACAGTTTCAAGTCTCGCATTTAGATCTTTAATCCACTTCGAGTTTATTGTTTTGTATAGTGTAAGAAAGTGGTCCAGTTTCATTCTTTTGCATGTGGCTGTCCAGTTTTCCCAGCACCAACACCATTTGTTTAAGAGACTATCTTTTTCCCATTGTATATTCTTGCCTCTTTAGTCATAGATTAATTGACCATATAAGCATGTATTTATTTCTGGGCTGTCTATACTGTTCTATTGATCTATGTGTCTATTTCTGTGCCAGTACCATACTGTTTTGATTACTGATTCAATTTTATTGCTAGTAATTGGTCAGTGCAAATTTTGTGTTTCTTCCAGGTTAATTTTTGGAGGTTATATGTTTCTAGGAAAGGATCCATTTCTACTAGGTTGTCTAATTTGTTGGCATATAATTCTTCATAATATTCTCTTATAATCCTATGCATTTCTGTGGAGTTGGTTGCTATTTCTCCTCTTCCATTTCTGATTTTATTTGAGTCCTTTTTTTCTTAATGAGTCTGGCTAAAGGTTTATCAATCTAGTTAATCTTTTCAAAGAACCAGCTCCTGGGTTATCGATCTATTCCAGTGGTTTTTTAGTCTCTATTTCATTTATTCTGTTCTAATCTTTTTTGCTTCCGTCTATTATCTTTGGGCTTTGTTTGTTGTTCTTTTTCTAGCTCCTTTAGGTGTAAGGTTAAGGTTGTTTATTTGAGGTTTTTCCTGCTTCTTGAAATAGGCCTGTGTTACTAAAATTTTCCCTCTTAGAACAGCTTTTGCTGCATCCCAGAGATTTTGGACTGTCATGTTTTAATTTTCATTTGTCTCCATGTATTTTTTTTACTTCCTCTTTGGTCTCTTGGCTGAAGCATTCATTGTTTAATAGCGTGATATTTAACCTCCATGTATTTGTGTTCTTTGCAGCTTGTGTGTGTGTGTGTGTGTGTGTGTGTGTGTGTGTGTGTGTGATTTCTAGTTTCATACCAATGTGGACAGAAAAAATGCATATAATTTTGAATTTGTTCAGACTTGTTTTGTGACATAAGTTGGTTTATTCTGGAGAATTTTCCATGTGCACTTGAAAAGAATGTGTATTCTGCTGTTAGGATGGAATATTCTGAATATATCTGTTAGATCCGTTTGCTGCAGTGTGTCATTCAAAGCCACTGTTCCCTTGTTGATTTTCTGTCTGGATGATCTATCCATTGCAACAGGGATATCAAAGTTTCCTACTATTATTGTATTACTATCAATTTCTTCCTTTATGTCTGTTAATAGTTGCTTTATGTATTTGGGTGTTCCATGTTGGATGCATAAATATTTTAAGTTGCTGTATCTTTTTGTTTGATGGTTCCCTTTATGAACAACTATGTAGTGTTATTCTTTTTCTCTTGTTACAGTCTTTGTATGAAGAACTGTTTTTGTCTGATATAAGTATTGCTACCCCAATTTTTTTTTGCTTCCGCTTGCATGAAAAATGTTTTCCTATCCTTTCACTTTCAATCTGCATGTGTCCTTAGGTCTGAAATGAGCCTCATATAGGCAGCATACCATTCAGGTAACTTATGTCTTTTGATTTGTGTGTTTAGCCCATTTACATGAAAAGTAATTATTGAAAGCTATGTACTTATTGCCATTTTGTTACTTGCTTTACAGTTGATTTTGTAGTTATTCTCTATTTTCTTCTTCTCTTGCTCTCTTCCTTCATGGTTTGATGGCTTGGTTTAGTGATATGCTTGGATTTCTTTCACTTTATTTTTTGCACACCTACTACAGGTATTTTTTTAAGCTACCATTAGGTTTATATATAACATCCTATGCATATAGCAGTCTATAATTCGGGTGATGGTTGCTTAAGTTTGAGCCCATTCTAAAAATACGAAATTTTTACTACTGCCTTCCACATTTTATGTATATGATGTTATAGCTTATATTCTTTTATTTTTTTTAATTTTTGACTGATTTCTATAGATATAACTGATTTCATAACTTTTGTGCTTTAACCTCCATATTCATTTTATGAGTGATTAATCTACTATTTTATTATGTTTGTTAACACTTATGAAAATTTTTCTTTCCTAGTTTTCTTACTCCTGATTATGGCCTTTTCTTTCCACACAAATAATTCCTTTTATCATTTCTCATAAACTTGGTTTAGTAGTGACAAGTTCCTTTAGCTTTTACTTGTCTGGGAAGTTTCTTTATCTCCCCTTTTATTCTGAATGATAGCCTGGTAGACAAAGTAATAATAGAAGTGCAGGGAGAAATGGACAAATTTACAATTATAGTCAAAGACTTCAATACCCTTGTCAATAACTAAGAACAAGGAGATGGAAAATTATATCACTAACCAAATGAACTAATTGACATATTAAAAAAATTTTAATGTTTATTTATTTTTGAGAGAGAAACAGCACAAGCAGGGGAGTAGCGGAGAGAGAGAGGGAGACACAGAGTCCAAAGCAGGGTCCAGATTCTGAGCTGTCAGCACAGAGACCTACATGGGGCCTGAACCCACAAACCAGAGATCATTACCTGAGCCAAAGTCCTACGTTTAACTGACTGAGCCACCCAGTTGCCCTGACCTAATTGACTTATTTAGAATACACCACTCAGTGGGGGGCCTGGGTGGTTCAGTGGGCGTCCGACTTCTGCTCAGGTCATGATCTCACGGTCAGTGGGTTCGAGCCCCACGTGCAGCTCTGTGCTAACAGCTCAGAGCCTGGAGCCTGCTTCAGATTCTGCATCTCCTTCTCTCTCTGCCCCTCCTCCACTCACACTCTGTCTGTCTCTCTCTCCCTCTCAAAAGTAAATAGATATTTAAAAAAATTTTTTTAGAATACAACACTCAAAAACAATAGGATACACATTCAAGTGCACATGGAAATTTTTCCAAAATAGGCTATATTCTGGGTACTAAAACAAATAATTCTCAGGAGATTTATAAGTACACAAGTCACACAAAGTATGTTCTTTGGCTAAAATGGAGTAAAATTAGAAATCAATATCAGAAATATCTCTAGAATATTCTCAATATTTGAAACCAAAATAATATATTTCTAAATAATCTATTGGTCAAAGAAGAAATCAAGAGAAAAAATTGAAAGTGTTTTTGAACTGAATGGAAAGAAAAACACAGCATATCAGAATTTCTGCGTTGCCACTAAAAGAAAAAATGAAAACTCTTCCTAAACATAAGCAGGGAATATGTTTCCATTTATGTCTTCTTTAATTTCTTCCAGAAAACCTCTTTTAGTTTTCATTGTATTTCTTCTCCTTAGTTAAATTAATTCCTAAGTGTTCTATTCTTTTTGATGCTATTGTAAATTAAATCATTTTTGTAATTTCCTTTCAAATTGTTTGTTGTCAGTACATAGAAATGCAACTGATTTTTGTGTTTTGACTTTCTATCATGCTATTTTGCTGAATTCATTTATTAGTCCTAGCAGCCTTTTGTAGTATTTCTAAGGTTTTCTATGTATAAGATTATATTATCTGTGACTAGAGATCATTTTACTTCTTTTCCAATTTGGATGCCTTTTATTTCTTTTTTGTGCCTAATTGTCCTGGCTAGAACTTCTAGTGCTATGTTAGACAGAATTGGTGAAAATGAGTATCCTTACTTTATTCCTGATATTAGGGGTAAACTTTTCAGTCTTTAACCATTGCATATGATGTTTGCTGTGGATTAGTCCTATATATATGGTCTTTATTATGTTGAGGTAGTTTTCTTCTTTTTTTAAAAAGATGTTTATTTATTTTTGGGAGAGAGAGTGCAAGCAAGGGAGGGGCAGAGAGGGGGACAGAGTATCTGAAGCAGGCTCTGCACTGACAGCAGAGAGCCCGATGCAGGGCTTGAACTCATGACCCATGAACTTATGACCTGAGCCGAAGCTGGACACTTAACCAACTGAGCCACCCAGGCACCCCAAGGTAGTTTTCTTCTGTTCCTAGTTTCTTAAGGGCTTTTATTATTAAATAGAGTTGAATTTTGTCAAATGCTTTTTCTACATCAATTGAGATGATCATGTGTTGTTTTACATTGATTGATCTTTATGTTTTAAACCATTGCATATTCAGAATAAATCCCATTTGGTTATTGTGTATGAGCCTTTTAATGTGCTATTGAATTCAATTTGCTAGCATTTCATTGAAAGGTTTTGCATCATTGTTTATAAGGTATATTGACCTGTAGTTTTCTTCTAGTGTCTTTGTATGACTTTGGTATCAGGGTAATGCTGGCTTCATGGAATGAGTTAAGTGTTCTTTTCTTTTCTTTTCTTTTTTTGAAAAGTTTAAGAAAGGTTGCTATTAATTCTCTAAATATTTGGTAGAATTCATTACTGAGCCATTAGTTCAAAGCCTCTTCTTTGTCGGGAGTTTTTTATTATTGATCCAATCTTTTTACTACTTATTGGTCTATTCAGAGTTTCTATTTCTACATGATTTACTATTGGTAGGTTTTGTGTTTCTAGGAATTTGTCTATTTCATCTAGGTTATCCAGTTTATTTCATAATACTTTCTTACTTTTTGTTTCTGTAGAATCAGTAGTAATGCCTCCACTTTCATTTCTGATTTTAACAATTTGAGGCTTCCTCTTGTTTTCTTAGTCCATCCAGCTAAGGTTTGTAAATTTTGTTGAGCTTTTCAAAAAACCAACTTAAGTTTTCAGTGAGTCTCTTTTGTTTTTCTAGTCTCTATTTTGTTATTCACTGTGTACTACTTATTATTTCCTTTATTCTGCTAAATTTGGTTTTCATTGTTTTTCTTTTTTCAGTCCCTTAAATTGTAAAAGTTGCCTATGTCTTTTAAACAATTTGACTTTGTAGGTAAAACCTCCCAAAGAAGACTCCAGGCCAAGATGGCTTAAGTGGTGAATTCTACTAAACATTAAAAGAAGAAGTAATACAAAGTATACATGATCTCTTCCAGAAAATTGGAGAGGAGACAATAATTCCCAATTCAATCTAGGAGACTAATATTATTCTAACACCAAAATTGGACAAAACTGTTCAAAGGAAAATAAACTATAGACCAATATTTCTCATGAACTTATAAGAATTGAAAAAAGTTAGAAACTGAATCCAACAATATATTAACAATCACAGCCAAGTAATTAACTTTTGAATATCAACCATGTAATTCACCATATTAACAAAGTTTTTAAAAAGTAAAATCATATAATTTATAGATTTTTGTGTCCAACCCAACATCTATCATAACAAAAAGACCCTCAGCAAACTAGTAATAGAATTCCTTCAATTTGATAAAATATGAATATACCAAACTTAGTTAACATTACATTTAATTGTAAATAACTGAATGCTTTCCCCCTAACATCAGGAATAAGACAAGAATACCCATTGTCACCACTTCAACAATGTATAGCAGTTCAAACCAGTGCAATAAGACAAGAGAAAAATATAAGTTATCTAGACTGGAAAAGTAGAAGTAAAATTATCTTTATTTATAAAAATCATCATCATCTGTGTAGAAAATAATATGGAATTTCCAAAAATCCTATTAAAACCAGTGAACTTGGGGCGCCTGGGTGACGCAGTTGGTTAAGCGTCCGACTTCAGCCAGGTCACGATCTCGCGGTCCGTGAGTTCGAGCCCCGCGTCAGGCTCTGGGCTGATGGCTCAGAGCCTGGAGCCTGTTTCCGGTTCTGTGTCTCCCTCTCTCTCTGCCCCTCCCCCATTCATGCTCTGTCTCTCTCTGTCCCAAAAATAAATAAACGTTGGAAAAAAAAAAAACCAGTGAACTTAGCAACATTGCAGGATACAAAATCAACATACAGAAGCAATGGTATTTCTTAATTCTACCAACAATCAGAAATTAAAAGTTAAAAATAGCAATGTTACTTATATTATCAAAAGTTACAATATACTTAGGGATAAATTTGATAAAACACATGTAATACCTGTACACTGAAAACTATAAAATGTTGCTAAGGGAATTTAAAGAAGATTTAAATACATGGGGAGATAACACCTTGTATATAAGTCAGCAGTCCCAATATTGTTAAAAGGTTAATTCTCCCCACAATGATCTGAATATTTACTATAATCCTAATCAAAGCAGAATTTTATATTGAAATTGATGAGTTCATCTAAAATTCATAAAGAAATTTATAGAACCTAACACAACCAAAACAACTTTGGAAAAGAAGAAACAAGTTGAAAGACTACCTGATTTGAAAACATATTACAAAGCTAAAATAATTAAAACAGTTTGGTTCAGGCTAAAGATATACAATTAGGTTGTATAAAGGTGCCTGGGTGTCTCAGTCAGTTAAGTGTCCAGCTCTTGATTTTGGCTCAGGTCGTGATTTTATAGTCCATGAGATTGAGTCCCACATTGGGCTCTGTGCTGACAGTGTGGAATCTGCTTGTAATTCTCTTTCCCTCTCTCTCTGTCCCTCCCCCATGCATTTTCTCTCTCTCTCTCACTCTCTCTCTCTCTCAAAATAAATAAGCTTTTTAAAAAAGAGAGTAAAATAGGCCAATGAAAATAGAGAGTTCACAAACAGACATATACACAGAAATGGACAACTGATTTTTGACAAAGGAGCAAAGACAATTCAGTGGAGAAAGATAGCTTCAAGAAATGGTGCTGGGACAATTGAAAATCCACATGTGAAAAAACAAACTTTAATCCAAACTTCATACCATATACAAAAATTACTCAAAATAGATCATAGACCTAAAAGTAAAACATAAAACTATTAAACTTTTAGAAAACAACAGTAGAAAATCTTTTTTTACCTTATATTTAGTAAGGATTTCTTAGATTTGACACCATAACCATGATTTATGAAAGAAACAAATGATATATTGAATTTTATAAAATTACAATGCATGCTCTTCAAAAGATACTGCTAAGAGAATAAAGACAAACCATTGTCCTGGAAAAAGTATTTGAAAAATCCAATAACTGAAAAAGGACATGTATCTAGAATGTATATTTAAAACTTTCAAAACTCAATAAGTAGACAAAACCCAATTTAAAATGGGCTAAAAATTTATACACTCCTCCAAAGGAGATGTATGAATGGGAAATAAGTACATGAAATATGTTTTTTAAAAAAGCTTTAATAATAAAATCCAAAAACCTTTTAAAACAAGATATTCAACACCATTAGACTTTTGGGATATGCAAATTAAAACCACAATAATGAAACTACCCTAAAACTGAAAAATAGATGATACAAGTATCAGCAAAGAAGTTGAGGAACTAGACCTTTCATACCCTGCTTTTGGGATGTAAAATGCTAAAATCAGTTTGGTAGTTTCTTAAGTAGTTAAACATATACCTAACCTATCATACATAGGAATTTACAAAAGAAAAATGGAAGCATCAATCCACATAAACAGTTGTGTACAAATATTCACAGAAGCTTTGTTTGTAACATTTCAAACCTGGAAACAACCCAAATGTCTATCAACAGGTGAATGAGTAAACAAATTTTGATACAATGATATACTTACTACTCAGGAACAAAAACGAATAAACTGCCTATACTGAGGCAGCATAAATGAATCTCAAAATAAATATGCTGTGTAAAATCACAGTTTTAAAATATGTGCAGTATATTGTTAACCATACTTCAAAAAAGCTGTAAAAATTAGAGCTAATGTTAAGAAATCAACAAGTTTTTAAGGATAGTATTTTAATGGTTATTTTTAAATCTTCACTATTTGTAATATACATAAAGGCAATATTTCACTTTGTTTTTCAAACAGGGGACACACTAAGTTACTTTGAATTTGTTATGTGAGATGAACATGATTTATTAACAAATTTAAAACAATATGTCATGTTTGGGAGACAAATGAAATCTTAAAATGAAGATTGAAAGATGCTTACAGCTCAAAATATATCAGAAAATGTTTGTCTAGGAGATTTGGGATCTTAATATTTGGAAAAAAACAATCAACTGGCTTATTTTTATACATATTATGTTCTATTTCTAAACATAAATGTAAGAGTGACTGAGTGACTAAGTCATGAGTTCCATCATCAAAATATATTCAGAATCTCACTGTTTCTCACCACCTCCATTGTTCCCACTCTAGTTAAACATCATCATCTGTCCTCTGGATTCTTACAATAGTTTTCCACCTATTCTCCCTCCTTCCTTTGTCCTTCCAACAGCCTATTCTTAATGCAGCCCTGAGCACCTTATGGCATTCCTTTGCTCAAGACTAGCCAATGGCTTCCTCATAGAAGTGAAAGTTCTTATGATGGTCTTCAAGGCCTCATTAGTCATATTCCAATCACACTGGCCTTCATTCTCCTATTCAAACATGCCAGCCACATTCCTACACCAGGTCCCTTGACTTGCTCTGCCTGAACACCTTACCCATTGCCTTCTTTTCTTCTTCAGAGATTTCCTAAACATCACCCACCTTCACTCCCAACCTCATTCTCTGCCTTGTTTTTCTACATAAAATTCAATGTCATCTGATATATTATGTGTTTTACTTATTTAGGATATTGCATTCATTGTACTGATGACCCTAATTATTGGCCTTTCAGTATTTTACACATTTAGTGGGTCCTCCCATCAGAGAAAGAAGAATCTATCTCCACACCCCTCAAATCTGGGCTGGACTTGTCATTTGTTTGGGCCCATAAAATGCAAAGGAAATGACAGTAAGTTTCAATTCTTCAAGAGGCACGATGCCTTCTCTTTTTCTTACTTCTCTCTTCTGCCTTCACCAAGAACAAAATGTTGGCCCAAATCAGATCTGGACGCATGAGCAAGCCCAGGTGAAAGCAGCCAGGCTAAACCCTGGCCACTCGTAGACACATGGGAAATAATAATAAATAGTGGTGGTTTTAAGCTATTAGGCTTTGGGGTGATATGTTATACAGCATTATTGTAGCAACAGCAGAATGTGTTTTTCTGTTGTCTTTATCTGTCAGCTAGAAAATAAACTCCATGGGGGCAGGAATTCTTCTCTCTTTCATTCCCTTTTACGTCCTCAGGGTTTAGAAGAGTGCCTGGGTCAGAACACTGCTTAATAAGTATTCATTGAATGAATTAATGACTTCAATATAACTCAATAGTCAAAGCCACTACAGGTGCTCAGATGAAACCAAAAAAAGAGAAGGATGGATTCATGAGTTTTGCTTATCTGTTCTCTTTCAACTACTGGGCTTAATAACCCTATATGAATTATCTATTGCTGCATAATGTGTTACTTCAAAATTTAGCAGCTAAAAGCAACAAAAACTTATTATCTCATGGTTTCTGTGAGTCTGGATCTGAGAATGGTTTAAGTGGGTAGTTATCTTTCATGAGACTGCAGTCAAAGTGTTAACTAAAGATGCTCAAGGTTCAACAGGTGAAGACCCATGCCCAAACTCAATCACATGGGACTTTTCACAGGGCTGACTCACAGGTAGCCAGGTGGCTTCCTCCAGAGTGAGTGATAGATAAAGAGATGGCTGGAGACAACATCCAAGACATAAACCACAGTTGTTTTTATAAACTAATCTCAGAAGTGTCATCCTATCATACTGTATTCTCTTCCTTAGGAATGAATCAATCAATCAAGCCCATATTCAAAGGGAAATGACCACCCGAAGTCATTGGATACTGGGAAGTAAGAATCATTAGAGCCTTTCTTAAAGGCTGTCTTCCACATGAGCATACAGGTCCTCAAGTTCCATTTTTAAAAGGATAAGACTTAAGTCATAACTTCTCTGCTTGATATTTTTAAAAATCAAATTTGCATCAGATGCCATTATTGCATTTGATAATGCGACTTCTCAAGGGACTGGGAAATCTGAACATTAGATTTCCTTGCATGCCCAAGATTTTAGAGCAAGTGTTTAATTCAAGGATGATCAGAGAGGACGATTTGATTTAAAAGTATAAAGTAGAATCTCTTGACAATTTTTTTTCTCTTATGATCACTAAACTTTCACTATTAGGGATTCATCTCATTTAGTCCAGAAGCTCTGTTTTCAAGAGTCATCAATTTCATCAGCTAATAATCCTTAAGTATCAAATCGTCGTGAAGCTAAAAG